>NC_134358.1:182138030-182874905 GCF_048569485.1 Anomaloglossus baeobatrachus
CCAAATATTTCTGGCCCTGACTGTATATACCACGCAGCAGTCACCGTTGCAGTACTGAATTTTACTGGTTGTCTATCTCTGCTAGCAGGGGTTTAACCCCCGGGGTACTTTCCTGTATTGCTCATATGTGTGGGGGAAGGGTGGGGAATTGGAGTTTCTATTAAGATTGTTAATTGGTGTGCTGGTCCAGGGACAGCTTCTTACTACACCCACTGATTTACACCTTCTGGAAGTTCCTGGTTAGGTAAATTGTTCCTGCTGATTCCTGTCCCACTGGAATTGGTCTCTGGCCCAGCACGCTAATCCTGGTTTGGTATCCGGGTGTTTGTACATTTATTGGTGTCTATACTCACTTTGCATATTGAGGTTCACCTCCTGTTTCCCTACCGGGATATAAAGAGTTTACCGTTAAAGTTAGTCTGGTCTCATTCCTTGTTTTATGACTCACTGTATCTGGGAAGTAACCTCTCGGTATCACTCGCTCGCAGCAGAGTGGGAGCCGATGGTAATTAGCATATCAAATCCGATGCTCTCGTATCGCATGCCATACGCTAATGTGACTCCAGCCATAGAAAGATGATGAAGAAGAGTAATGTTCTTTAAAGGATACCATTGCTGCACAAAAAACATTACAGCCATTCTCACGATTGATCAAGACCCCAACATATTGCACCTGGACAGATTTTTAAGACACTGAGGAATCTTAATGTTCTTCTCAGAGCACCATGAAAACTGTGTGCCATCTGTTAATTAGGGTGCTTGCTTATTGGTACATAATCTAAAATAGATTTAAGAATAGTTGAAATGTTGTAAACAAAATATCGCTAAGAATATTTCAGTGAATCCTAAGTACAAAAAAGAAACATTTTATTAATTTCTTGATTCGGACTATTTTGTACAACATAAAAAGTGCCGTATTTTGTTCTTTGGTCCTGTAAAAAAAAAAAAAAAGATACTAAGCTTAGAGCAACAAATTTTTTTTGAGCCCTTGCTGATTTTGTAAGTTTGCCCACTGACAAAGACATGAACAGTTTATAATTTTAAGGGTAGGTTAATTTTAACAGCAAGGGAGAGACTATCCAAAATAAAATCCAGAAAATCACATTGTATAAGTTATAAAAAATATATTTGTATTTTGCAGAGAGAAATAAGTATTTGATCCCTCTGGCAAACAAGACTTAATACTTGGTGGCAAAACCCTTGTTGGCAAGCACAGCAGTCAGACTTTTTTTGTAGTTGATGATGAGGTTTGCGTACATGTCAGGAGGAATTTTGGTCCACCCTCTTTGCAGATCATCTCTAAATCATTAAGATTTTGAAGCTGTCGCTTGGTAACAGGAGCTTCAGCTCCCTCCATAAGTTTTCTATGGGATTAAGGTCTGGAGACTGGCTAGGCCACTCCATGACCTTAATGTGTTTCTTTTTGTGCCACTCCTTTATTGTTTTGGCTGTATGTTTTGGGTCATTGTCGTTCTGGAAGACCCAGCTACGACCCCTTTTTTAATGTCTTGGTAAAGGGAAGGAGGTTGTCACTCAGGATTTTACGGTATATGGCTTCATCCATTGTCCCATTGATGTGGTGAAGTAGTCCTGTGTCCTTAGAAGAGAAACACCCCAAAACATAATGTTTCCACCTCCAAGCTTGACAGTGGGGATGGTGTTCTTTGAGTCATTGACAGCATTTCTCTTCACCCAAACACAGAGAGTTGAGTTAAGGCCAAAAAAGTTCAATTTTTGTCTCATCTGACCACAGCACTTTCTCCTAATCACTCTCAGAATCACCCAGGTGTTCATTGGTAAACTTCAAATGGGCCTGCACATGTGCCTTCTTGAGCAATGGGACTTTGCAGTCACTGCAGGATTTTAACCCATTACAGCATAATGTGTTATCAATGGTTTTCTTGATGACAGTGGTCCCAGCTGCCTTGAGATCATTAACAATTTCCCCCATGTAGTTTTAGGCTGATCTCTCACCTCCCTCATGATCCTGGATGCCCCACAAGGTGAAATTTTGCATGGTGCCCCAGATTGATGTCGATTGACACTCATTTTGTATTTCTTCCATTTTCTTACTATTGCACCAACAGTTGTCTCCTTTTCACCCAGCATCTTACTTATGGTTTTTTAGCCTATTCCATCCTTGTGCAGGTCTATGATCTTGTCCCTGACATCCTTAGAAAGCTTTTTGTTCTTTTTTTTTTAACTTCGTTTTATTAATTCCAAAAACATGTGGTACAGAATAAATCACACATAGCATTACTTTCCAGGAATGTCTGTCAATAGCATGAACAAATAGTAACATTAACGGATAAGGTAATAAGATTTTCATAGCACTATCTGCACCTCTGTCGACCTTGTCAACTGCATGCTACAACACTGATCCTGCCAGTACATACTGATATATATATAGCATGTAGTCAATTTTAATCAATGTAATCTGTAGTCTCTAAACCTAAAGAAAACGAAAATTAGTAACAATAACTATTCCTATTCTATACCGCCTAGCTATGCCACTGGAATGCGCTTCATTATCCAATACTGAGTATGAATCTATTATTGTAACAGTAATCAACCTGAGGCTTCTTCGAGTGTGCCGGGGGAGGAGTTCCACATATCCCAAATTTTCCTGAATTTTTCCGGATGTCCTCTATTAAAGTATACCACCCGCTCATATGGAATTATCGAGTTAACCAGTTTAATCCAGGCTCGCACAGTTGGATTTGAACCCCCCCATCCACCTCAAGGCAATTAATTTCCTGGCCAGGAACAATGTCTCTCTAAGAGGTATTCTTATGTAGTGATCTCCCATCCCGTCCTCCATTACTCCAAATAGGCACAACAGAGGGTTGCATGGAACAGGCATCAACACCATTGAGGACAACTGGGAAGTCACTTCCTGCCAATACGTGTATATGATTGGGCAATTCCACACCATGTGCAGAAAGTTTGCGTCTGGTCCATGGCATCGTGGGCATTCCGACGATCGGCGCTGGCCCATAGTAAATAAGCGAGTGGGAGTTAAGTATGCCTGATGTATAAAATAGCATTGTATCAATCTATTGTTGATGGACGGAGATACCATAGTTGGAGACTCCAGTACCTCATCCCACTCCTCTCCCTGTAGACAGGGAATTAGGAGCCTCCATTTATCCTGTACCGGCAACGGCACCGATTCCACTCCAACCGATAACAGGTGTGTATAGATAGCTGAAATCATACCCCGGGGCCCCTGTGACTTCAGTATGCCTATCATTGGGAACGACGATATCAATGCCCCTGACCCTGTCCTCCGCAGGTGAGATTGAATCGCTGTACGGAGCTGCAGATACCTAAAGAATTGTGAGCGTGGAACATTATAATCGGTTTGTATCTGCCCAAAAGATTTAAAAACAGCAGTTCCTGATACATAAAGATTTCCCAACTCGAGGACTGTATGAGCTATCCAAAACTGTGCCGACGGGTGGTCCTTTAGGGTAGGAAAGTAACCATTGCCCCATAACGGAAACTCTGCCACTGCCCCCTCAAAGAGCGTTACTTTTTTGGCTTGTCGCCACACTGATCATGCCAACCTTAAAATAGGCAACAGCCTCGGGACATTCGCCCCGTCCGACTCCAGAAAGCCCAACAGACAGTCTGCCCCTACCACACGTGCCAAATGATCCTCTGAGTTAGGCAGCTGACAGTCCAGCATCCATGTACCCAGCATCTTGAGTTGTCCTGCTAAATAGTATAGGAAAAATTCTGGTAAGGCCATCCCTCCCAATGTCTTAGATATCTGTAGGATGGACATCCGGAGTTTAGGCCGATCCTTCCCCCAAATAAAGGATGAGGTGAGTGAGTTAAGTGTGGAGAAGAAGGACCTGGGCACCAGCACCGCACTATGTTGCAGAGCATAGCTAAGCTTAGGAAGCAAAATCATTTAAATTAAATTTATCCTTCCGACCACTGAGAGTGGCAATTTTCCTCATAAGTTATACTTAAGTTTGACATGATCTAAAAGTGGTAATATATTCATCTTAAGATCCATTGTGTGGTCTTTCTGAATATGTATACCTAAATATTTGAAGCTAGATACAACAGGCAAGGGTGACATATCATCCATCGGGACCTCTGACCCATGTGTTAATGGCATTAGGGCTGACTTGTCCCAGTTAATATAAAGGCTGGAGAATTCTCCAAATCTATTTATAGCTTCAATGACTACTGGCAAAGTGGCACGTGCCCTATCCATGAAGACAACCATATCATCTGCGTATAGGCCAATAGTGTCTGTGCGATCTGCTATGGTAATTCCAGTGATAGATGGATGAGTACGGATCCAAATTGCCAAGGCCTCGATAACTAAGGCAAATAGGGCAGGAGACAAAGGGCACCCCTGACGTGTACCTCGTCCCAAAGAAAACGGTGCAGATGATACATTATTGATTATGAGTCTAGCTGTAGGGGATCTATATAACATGTGAATCCAGTTACTGAACTTTGGGCCAAAAGCAAACCTCTGGAGACAAGCTGACAAAAAAGGCCATTCCACTGAGTCAAATGCCTTGGCCGCATCCAGCGAAGCCAAGGCCCACTCGTTATCTGGAACCAATGTACTGTACTGCACTATAGACTGGACCCGTCTAATATTTATAGAGGTATTTTTCCCTGGCATAAAGCCGGTCTGATCCGGATGTACTATGTCCAGTATGACAGAGTTGAGCCGGGATGCCAATATTTTGGTGAAGATCTTATAATCAACATTAACTAATGATATAGGTCGATAGGATCCATACTCCAAAGGGTCCTTTCCCTCTTTCTTCAAAACAATAATATGTGCCTCATAGAAGGAAGCAGGCAACAAGCCATCATCAGAGAAATGCGAGAAAACTTCCAGAAGAACCGGGGCCAGGGTCTCAGAATGCTTGACATAGAATTCTATTGGAAAGCCATCCGGGCCCGGGGCCTTCCCCCTTGCCATCTCAGATATGGCCGTAGTTATCTCTTCTATTGTAATATCTGCATCTAGGAGCTCGCACTGTGCCTGACTCAAAGTGGGGAACTCTAAATCTGCAAGATAGTCTAAGCAGTCCTGCGTTCCATGAACGCTTCTGGAGCTATAAAGTGTTTTATAAAAGGTGCAGAAACTTTGTAAAATGTCTGCTGGGGATGTGACAATAGTACCATCAGCTTCTCGTATACCCAGTACTGTATTAGAAGCGTTTTGCTGTCTAACCATATATGCCAACAATTTACTTGACTGGTTCCCCAACTCAAAATATGACTGCCGAGTAAAAAACAGTTTACACTTAGACTTGGTCTCTGAGTGTTGCACATACGATCTATATGAACGTAACCATTCCGTCCTATTCCCCTCTGTCGGGTTTGATATATACCTTGCCTCTAGGGTCCTAAGTCGCCCCTCAATTTCTTCGTCTTCTTGTTTAGTCAACCGTTTTATATATGTAATAGTCGAGGACAGACACCCACGAAGATAAGCTTTGAGGGTATCCCACACCAAGTTATTTCAGGGTTTAGGGTGGGCTGCCAAGAATTCCTCTAGTTGAAGCAGGGTTCTGTCACTTTGATCAATTAATTTGAGCCAAAAGGGACTTAGCCGCCAGGAAGGTCTATTAATAGTCTGGTCAAATTTAAGAGTCAGGGTCACCGGACAATGATCTGAAATACCCCTTACCCCATGGACCACATTATCCACCCAGGTTGCTACGTTGCTCGACCCAAAAATATAGTCCAGACCAGGACAACGTGCGTCTCGTGGAAGAATGGCAGGTGAACTCCCGTGTATTAGGATGTCGCAGCCTCCAGAGGTCCACCCACCCTCCTCCCTCTATGCACTGTCTTAACTCAGTCAAAGTCGAGGTCGCGGGCCGCGCTACCCCATCTAGCCTAAACCTATCCAAGTCCTCGTCGACCACTAAGTTAAAGTCCCCCATACATAGGATATACGCATCCGGATAATTAAGGGCGAAGCTTAGCGCTTGTTTGAGAACTGAAGTACGGGCAGGTGGGGGATTATAAATACATAATAGAACATAGTCCCTGGAATCTATAGATGCAAATACAAATACAAACCTCCCTTCTGGGTCTCTTCTAACCACCTTGGCGTCCCACCGAACAGATCTATGTACCAAAAGGGAAACTCCCCTAGAATAGCTGGTGTGAAATGTATGTGCCACCCATTGTACCCATGGTTTCTTCACCACCTTATCCGTGTGCCTTGTGAGGTGGGTTTCGACCAGCGTCACCAGCTGAGCCCCACAACGCCTGATTTGGGAAAAGATCTTAACCCGCTTTTTGGGTGACCCAAGGCCACGGACGTTCCATGTTGTAAAAACTAATTCTGGACCCATGTTATACGTCTTGCCTCTATATGACCAGGATCACAGATACAAGTATGTAGATCTTGTATGCCGCAGAAAGGACTCCTCCCCCAGCATTCAGCCTCTTTTTCAGATTTCTCTCGGTCACATCTTATCCTACAATAAAATATATTTAGCACACCAGCAGCATTATGGATATCCCTGTAAAAAAGCGGGGTTAATAACCATATAACTGTTAACCAAAAAAAACAGCAACAAGCTCCGGAACCTCTTCTCGGAGTCCTATTAAGTATCCCAATTACCAATGGGGATACCGTCACTGAACACAGTGTCCTAGTATAGGTGGTGTGGGAGCGCAAGATTCAGGGCTCCCATCCTGCCAGCATCCAGACCCCAACGCATTTCTCCAGCCCCGAGACACAAAAAAGTCCAGAATAGCTTAAGAGAAACGATAGTAGAGAGAGGGAGTCACAGTAAGGAGGGAGCCCCAAAGGAAAAAACCTCCGCCATTTGAGCACAATCTCAGCGCCCTTTGTTCCCCGACCCCGGATGGAGCCGGAGCCAGTCCTCTGCTTCCGAGGGAGTGGAGAAAAATAATGAGGATCCTTCATGTACTATGCGGAGCCGTGCAGGGTATAGCATGGAATATGCAATGTGTCTGTCCCTGAGCTTCTTTTTCACCTCCAGGAAATGAGCTCTTTGTTTCTGGAGGTCCACAGAGAAGTCCGGGAAGATTGAAAGAGTGGTGTTGTTGTATTTGAGTGGGCCCTTCAGTCTAGCCAAACGGAGAGTTGTATCCCTGTCCCTACAATTGAGAAGTTGTGCTAAGAATGGCCGCGGTGGCGCACCCGGAGGTAAGGGCCTGGTCGGGACCCTATGTACTCTCTCAACCGCGAAGGTGGATGAAAACTCGTCCCCAAGAGTAGATTTGAGCCACTCCTCCAGGAAGTGTTCCGGTTGTTGACCCTCAGATTTCTCAGGCAGCCCAATTATTCTGATGTTATTGCGGCGCATACGATTTTCCAAGTCATCCGCTTTCTGGCGCCACGAATTCATGGACCCAGCCACCTTTGTCAGTTTAGTGGCCAGTGGTGTCATTTTATCCTCTAGCTCAGATACCCTTGTCTCGACTTCAGTAGTACGTGTTTTCAGGGTCTGCAGATCCTGACGTAAGAGGCCCATTTCCGTGCGTACCTCCTCAATCTTCCCCGAAAGAGAGGTTTTACACGTGGATATCGCCTCCAACAATTGTTCATATACATGTCTTAGGGTCAGATCATCTTGGCCTCCTTTATCCTCTGCTGTTGGTTTCTGATCCCCATGGTTCTCTGAACCCTTGTGAGAAGTATCCCTCATAGCTCTGGGAGTGTCTGAGGGGTTCCCTCTAGCAAATTCCTTGAGCTTGTCAGCGGCTCCTGAGTTCTTGGGGGGGCTCATGATGCCTCTCCAGGTATATATGTAATCAGGGAGAGGGCGTTTGTGGCCTCCTGCCCACCTCCCAGTAGCTGGATGACAACTATGGAGTTAGGTATCAGCGATGAGGGTCCCCAATCCAAGCCCCTGTATTATATGTGGCTAGCAGTTTGTAGCTGGGTTATACTGTGGGGGATGGGAGAGGGGAGAGGAATTCTTAGAGGTGTACTGTGTCTGGGGAAGAACCGTGGGTCCCTTTTTAAAGGGCACACACCATAGATCCTCCAGCACATATGGGGTTAAAGTCCCTTCACCGCTGCTAGGCTGTGTAAAGCTGGGTTTACACACTGAGACTTTCTAGCGATCCAACCTGCGATCTCAACCTAGCCGGGATCGCTACAAAGTCTCTGGTGAGCTGTCAAACAGGCAGACATGGCCATCGACCTAACAGCGATCCGGACCTGCAGAGCGACTAGCTGGTCGTTGGGGACGTGTCAAAAAAGCAGGTGAACTTCACCCGACTTCATTTAATGCTGCGCGGCTCTGTGTGCCGTGTAAATAAATAAATAATTAAAAAATCCGGCGTGCGGTCCCCCCCTATTTTAATACCAGCCAGATAAAGCCATACGGCTAAAGGCTGGTATTCTCAGGATGGGGAGCTCCACGTTATGGGGAGCCCCCCAGCCTAACAATATCAGCCAGCAGCCGCCCAGAATTGCCGCATACATTAGATGCGACAGTTCTGGAACTGTACCCGGCTCTTCCCGATTTGCCCTGGTGCGTTGGCAAATCGGGGTAATAAGGAGTTATTGGCAGCCCATAGCTGCCAATAAGTCCAAGATTAATCATGTCAGGCGTCACCCCGAGATACCTTCCATGATTAATCTGTAAATTACAGTTAAAAAACACACACCCGAAAAATCCTTTATTAGAAATAAAAAACACTAACAAGTTCCCTCATTACCAATTTATTACCCACAACAAAGCCCTCCTTGTCCGGCGTAATCCACGGTCCCCCAGCGTCACGTCCAGCTCTACTGCATGCAGGTGACAGGAGCAGCAGAAGACACCGCCGCTCCGGTCACCTGCACGCAGCTAATGAAGAGAGCCGTGTGATCGGCTGAGCTGTCACTGAGGTTACCTGGATCCAGCGGTGGATCCAGCGGTGGATCCAGCGGTGGCCGCGGGTAACCTCAGTGACAGTTCAGCTGATCGCGTTACTCACCTCATTTGCTGGTGATTTCCCCCCCTCTCTCATACTCACTGATCCCCGATCACCGGCGCTGCACAGCGTTCACACTGCTCCGGCGGCTTTTCCTTTTTTGAAAAAGCCGGCCGCTCATTAAACAATCTCGTATTCCCTGCTTTCCCCGCACACCGGCAAATGTGATTGGTTACAGTGAGACACGCCCACACGCTGAGTGACAGCTGTGTCACTGCACCCAATCACAGCAGCCGGTGGGCGTGTCTATACTGTGCAGTAAAATAAATAAATAAATAATTAAAAAATCCGGCGTGCGGTTCCCCCTATTTTAATACCAGCCAGATAAAGCCATACGGCTAAAGGCTGGTATTCTCAGGATGGGGAGCCCCACGTTATGGGGAGCCCCCCAGCCTAACAATATCAGTCAGCAGCCGCCCAGAATTGCCGCATACATTAGATGCGACAGTTCTGGGACTGTACCCGGCTCTTCCCGATTTGCCCTGGTGCGTTGGCAAATCGGGGTAATAAGGAGTTAATGGCAGCCCATAGCTGCCAATAAGTCCTAGATTAATCATGTCAGGCGTCTCCCCGAGATTCCTTCCATGATTAATCTGTAAGTGACAGTAAATAAACACACACACACCCGAAAAAATCCTTTATTAGAAATTAAAAACACAAACACATTCCCTCATTACCAATTTATTACCCACAACAAAGCCCTCCTTGTCCGGCGTAATCCACGGTCCTCTAGCATCGCATCCAGCTCTGCTGCATGCAGGTGACAGGAGCAGCAGAAGACACAGCCGCTCCTGTCACCTGCACGCAGCTAATGAAGAGAGCCGTGTGATCGGCTGAGCTGTCACTGAGGTTACCTGGATCCAGCGGTGGATGCAGCGGTGGCCGCGGGTAACCTCAGTGACAGCTCAGCTGATCGCGCTACTCACCTCATTTGCTGCGTGGAGCTGACCGGAGCGGCGGTGAGTAGCGCGATCAGCTGAGCTGTCACTGAGGTTACCCGCGGCCACCGCTGCATCCACCGCTGGATCCAGGTAACCTCAGTGACAGCTCAGCCGATCACAAGGCTCTCTTCATTAGCTGCGTGCAGGTGACAGGAGCGGCTGTGTCTTCTGCTGCTCCTGTCACCTGCATGCAGCAGAGCTGGATGCGACGCTAGAGGACCGTGGATTACGCCGGACAAGGAGGGCTTTGTTGTGGGTAATAAATTGGTAATGAGGGACTTTGTTAGTGTTTTTTATTTCTAATAAAGGATTTTTCGTGTGTGTGTGTTTTTTAACTGTAATTTACAGATTAATCATGGAAGGTATCTCGGGGAGACGCCTGACATGATTAATCTAGGACTTATTGGCAGCTATGGGCTGCCAATAACTCCTTATTACCCCGATTTGCCAACGCACCAGGGCAAATCGGGAAGAGCCGGGTACAGTTCCAGAACTGTCGCATCTAATGTATGCGGCAATTCTGGGCGGCTGCTGGCTGATATTGTTAGGCTGGGGGGCTCCCCATAACGTGGAGCTCCCCATCCTGAGAATACCAGCCTTTAGCCGTATGGCTTTATCTGGCTGGTATTGAAATTGGGGGGGACCTCACGCCGGATTTTTTAATTATTTATTTATTTATTTTACTGCACAGTATAGACACGCCCACCGGCTGCTGTGATTGGGTGCAGTGACACAGCTGTCACTCAGCGTGTGGGCGTGTCTCACTGCAACCAATCATATTTGCCGGTGGGCGGGGAAAAGCAGGGAATACGAGATTGTTTAATGAGCGGCCGGCTTTTTCAAAAAAGGAAAAGCCGCTGGAGCAGAGTGAACGCCGTGCAGCGCCGGTGATCGGGGATCGGTGAGTATGAGAGAAGGGGGGACACTTCAGTCACTCGGGAAATTAGCGGTCACCGGTGAATCCTTCACCGTGACCGCTAATCAGGACGCTACACAGACAGAGCCGCAGAGTCGCTGTAAAGTCCCCTTTACACACTGAAACTTGCTAGCGATGCATGCTGCACAGCGGGAAACAAAGGACCTAGGAATGGTCCTGAACGATTTGTAGCAATCACAACTTCACAGCAGGGACCAGGCCGCTGATAGGTTTCACACACTGCAATGTCGCTGGGGAGGTCGCTGTAACGTTTCTCACAGTGAGAAATTCATCACTGCTCTCATAGCATTTATAGAACTCAAGCAGTGGGAGGTCTGCAGTATACATCACATAGGAGACACTAAAGGGTACTTTACACGCTGCGATATCGCTATCGATATCGCTAGCGAGCGTACCCGTCCCCATCGGTTGTGCAACACGGGCAAATTGCTGCCCGTGGTGCACAACATCGCTTATACCCGTCACACGGATTTACCTTCCCTGCGACGTCGCTGTGGCTGGCGAACCGCCTCCTTCCTAAGGGGGCAGTTCGTGCAGCGTCACAGCGACGTCACACGGCAGCCGTTCAATAGAAGTGGAGGGGCGGAGATGAGAGGGTGGAATATCCCGCCCACCTCCTTCCTTCCTCATTGCCGGTGGACGCAGGTAAGGAGATGTTCGTTGTTCCTGCGGTGTCACACATAGCGATGTGTGATGCCGCAGTAACGACGAACAACCAGCGGCATGCACCACCAACAATATTATCAAAAGGAGCGACGTGTCAAGGATCAACGATTTTTGCCATTTTTGCGATCGTTGATTGTCGCTCCTAGCTGTCACACGCTGCGATGTCACTAACGATGCCGGATGTGCGTCACAAACACCGTGACCCCGACGATATATCGTTAGCGATGTCGCAGCGTGTAAAGCACCCTTAAGACTGTTGTATATACATCACATCTGAGATACTAAAGGCCCCGTCACACGCAACGACGTATCTAACGATATATCGCTGGGGTCACGGATTCTGTGACGCACATCCGGCAACGTTAGCGATGTCGTTGCATGTGACACCAACGAACGTCCGTTAATGATCAAAAATACTCACCTTATCGTTGATCGTTGACACCTCGTTCATTTTCATAAAATCGTTGATTGTTGAGGACGCAGGTTGTTCGTCGTTCCCGAGGCAGCACACATCGCTATGTGTGACACCTCGGGAACGACGAACTACAGCTTACCTTCGGCTGCCTGCAATGAGGAAGGAAAGAGGTGGGCGGGATGTTACGCCCGCTCATCTCCGCCCCACTGCTTCTAATGGGCGGCCGCTTAGTGACGCACGCCCCCTTAGAAAGGAGGTGGTTCGCCGGCAACAGCGACGTCGCTAGGCAGGTAAGTATGTGTGACGGCTCCTAACGATTTTGTGCGCCACGGGCAGCGATTTGCCCGTGACGCACAAACGACGGGGGCGGGTACACTCGCTAGCGATATCATTATCGATATTGCTGTGTGTGACGGGGCCTTAAGACTAAAACATATACATTGTATAGAAGATATTGAGGCTGCAGTATATACATCACAGTAGTCATGGGGACATGTACATCACAGAAGATGCTGGGGCACATACATCACAGGAGACACAGGAGCATATTCAGTACATCACAGGAGATGCTGGGCCACATATATATCACGGCAGACATAGGAACATATACATACATCACAGGAGACGCTGGAGCATATACATCACTGGAGATCCTACGCATATACAGTGGGTACGGAAAGTATGCAGACTCCTGTAAATTTTCACTCTTTGTTTCATTGCATCCGTTTGGTAAATTAAAAAAAGTTCTTTTTTTTCTCATTACTCTTCACTCTGCACCCAATCTTGACAGAAAACCCCCCAGAAATATAGGTATTTTTGCAAATTTATTAAACAAGAAAAACTGAAATATCACACAGTCACAAATATTCAGACCCTTTCCTCAGACACTCATATTTAGATCACATGCTGTCCATTTCCTTGTGATCCTCCTTGAGATGGTTCTACTCCTTCATTGGAGTCAGCTGTGTTTAATTAAACTGATAGGACTTGATTTGGAAAGGATCACACCTGTCTATATAAGACCTCACAGTGCATGTCAGACCAAATGAGAATCATGAGGTCAAGACAGAGGTGTATCTAGGCTTTCCGACACCTGGGGCAAGAATTCAATTTGGCGCCCCCCCTCCCCCCATGTGACCAATTATTTATATGTGATTTGCACATTTAGTCACATGATGACGAGCTGCTCTTAATAATTCTCTCAATATTCAAAGAGAAACGTAGGAAGAAAAGCTAATTGTCTCATGCAAGTATGAAAATCCCATATGAGTGGAGTGGCCATGTGGTATCTGCTGGAACCAGAAGCAGAGCTGAATCCTGACAGGGAGTATATTACATGCTGTTAGGATTAGGCTACACTGTTTAATTTTATCAGTAAAGGGCTTCTCCAGGTTTGAGATAAAAAAAATGCAGTCATTGTGTGTCACTCTATGTGACTGTAGACTTCTGAATTCTCACATTGCACACTGTCAGGATTCTCTGGTGTCGGCGGTGAGTGGGAGGTCACGAAACTGCAAGTATGTGATTTACATACACGTTGTCACGTGCCGACTAGACATGTATGGCTTCACTGAATAAAAATGATTGAGTAAGGCCGGACACATCTAGTCAGAATGTGGCCAGAAATATAAAAATCTCATACTTGCGCTCATATGACAGTTCACTCTCATCACTGGCACCGGAGAATCCTAAAAGTGTGCAAGCGCTTTGAGAATTCAGAAGCCTGCAGTCACCTAGAGAGACTGGAAACTTTAATCTCAAACCTGGACAAGACTTTACTTATACAATTAAGAAGTGTAGCCCAATTCTAAGTAAAGGAGTTGTCCAATCTCACAATGTATGTGTCGCGGGCGGGGAGGAGGGTGTCAGCACACTACGCTCACCCCTTCTGCTCGGGTCCGGCGGCCGCTGCTCAGTGGTGGCTCGAGCTGTAGGCCGGATCCCGGGGGTTTCTCGAGCGGCACTCCTCGCCCGTGAGTGAAAGGGGTTGGTTGTTGGGTGTGGGGATTGTTTATTGTCCGTGACGCCACCCACGGTTGTGGTGATTTCACCACCGCTGCTCAATACGGGGATCCCGGGGATGGTGATGCGGCGCAGCCAGGTGTTGTGTTGCCCCTCCGTGGGTAGGGGTTGGTGATCCCGGGGCCCGGTGATGGCTTGGTAGGTGCAGGGCCTGGTGGGCGCAGGGACGCGGGGGCAGCGCTGTGCCTTGCGGCACTGTGGTACTCACTCAGCCTGAGACGTTGACACAGTTTGTACGGTAAACCAAACGGCTGGTAAGACGGTCCCACGGACGGCTGCAACTGCTCTCCCAGTAGGTGACAGTGATGTCCCTTTTCCTTGCACCTTGTGTACTTGTTGGTTGCGATGGGTCCCCACCGGTAACCAGCTCCCCGGTTTCAAGCTGGACCGGAGGAGCTCTACTCTTTGCCCGCAGGCGCTGGCCCTAAGAAACTGGTGCCTTGGCGGTGGCGGTGTCTCTCTTACACTGGCTGGGCTGTTGCCTTCAATCGGGACTTGGTTGTTGGGGGATCTGCGTCCCCTTCACTGACAGATTCGGCAATTTATGGCGACTCCAAGCCTTGCCGGGGTCCGAGAGGCCCCTGCCCTGGTGCTGACTGTCCTTCGGAACACTGCTCCAGACCACCGGGCACACAGCCTACTGGGTCCTTCCAGGAACTTCCAAACGGTCCCCCTTCAGACAGTCACCGCCGTTGCTGACCTTGCTGACCTGCCCTGCACTCAGCTGGACTCTTCAGGCTTTGCACACTCCTTCTGTTCTGTCACCACTCCTGCTTTCCTCCTTTACTACTTTTCTTTCCTTCACTTTCACTTAGTTGTTTACTCCTTTCTAGCCCTCAGCTAGACTTCACTCTTGCCCTGCCTGGGCTAATCTGCCTGGTACTTCCTGTCTCCAGGGCTGTGATCTCCTCGGTGGGCGGAGCCAACCGCCTGGCCCACCCCCTGGTGTGAATCATCAGCCTCTGGAGGAAGGCAACAAGGATTTTTGGTTCAGCTTTGGTGTTCCTACCTGGGATGTAGGGTGTGGTGGTGTGTGACCTGTGTCCCCTGGCTTGCCCAGGGCGACACATTCCCCCTTAGCAAAATGCAGACCGTCCGCGGGCTGCCGTCCAACACTGGTTTTATTTTTCTGTAAAAGATAACATAATAATAATATAACATATTTACATTTTTAATAACTCTTCCCAAAACGGGAGGCACATTTCTTTAACGTTGCATAACGGTTTACGGTTACGGTTTCCGCTCTCTCCCACCCAAGCAACCTGGCCCTGATGCTGCCCCTAAAACCCAGGCAGCACCCCTTGACCCACAGTCCAGCACACGGTACCCGAGCGGGATCTGTCCTTCCCCTCCAGAGGGTAGCCACCGGTTCCTTTGGTGGCTGGGCCCCAGCCTGCTCTGCTGAGGGCCCTCCCTCCAACCTGCCTCTCCGGAAGCGGCAATACGGAAACGGTAACTGCAAACAACATATTTACATGCCACTTAACGTTTGTGGGTGCCCTGCAAGTTCACGGGCTTGTCCATGGATAGTTCCCATGCAAAATAACTTTTTAAACGGTCCCACAGGGACAACGGTGCCGGCTCCAGCCGGTTCAATCAAACAGAAAATCAGGTAACTTCTTCGGTAATTTTACTTATCATCTTTCAACTTTTTAAACAAACAAACACTCTTTACATTCCCTGACCCCTTGTACTCACAGAACGGTCTCCCTGTACCTAAGTGGAGGTCTACCTAGGTTGGAACGGGTGGACCTTCGGGGACCGGTGTTAGTGGTGCTAGACAGTGGGGTAGAGGGAACAATTGGCTCCTCCTCCCGGCTACAGTGTGGGGCAGGCGGAGGCGTAGGGGAGCTGGGTACAGGTTCATCCCTGGGCACTGGCACTGGTTCTGGCTCACGGTTAACCGCTTCCACTACTTCTTCATCCACGGGTTGTGGGAACAGTATCACTGGAAGAATCACCGCGCCGTTCTGTGTAGGCCAGTTTGCTGGGAAGTCACCCATTACCGTGTGGATTACCTCTGCTGCCTTCTCCGCTGGTGGAGGAACCGGTACTTCAGCCTCTGCCTTCAACGCTGGGGGGCACCTTTTTAGATGGTCCCGGGAAACTGTGGCCAGGGTGCCCCCTTGGTCACGACTGATCTGGTAGGCCTTCCCATCTTCCCATTCTGTGGGTTGTATGACGTAAGGGACTTGCTCCCACTGATCATCCAGCTTGTGGGCCTTCCTCTTCCGTTTCAGCACTACATCTCCTGGCTGGAAAGGACCCGCGGACGCCTTCTGATTGAACCGGTGCTCCTGCTGTTCTCGACTTCGACTGAGGTTTTTCTCCACATACTCCTGGATTTGCCGGTATTGTGCTCTCCTCCGACTTTCCCACTCCGCCGTCGAAGGGAGTGCTTCTGGGGCCTCCAACCCCATCTCCAGATCCACCGGCAGGCGGCCAGGCCGAGCCCTCATCAGATACGCTGGGGTGCACTTCGTCGAGCTAGACGGGATATTATTGTACATGTCGACTAAGTCGGGTAACTTTTCCGGCCACAGATTCCGTTCTTCCAGCGGTAGCGTCCTGAGGAGCCCCAGGACCAAGTGGTTCATTTTCTCGCACATGCCGTTGGTTTGGGCGTGGTACGGAGTGGTCCGGATCTTCTTGCAACCGTACAACTGGCAGAATTCGTGGAACACCTCTGCTTCAAAGGCCGGGCCTTGGTCAGTCAGCACCTTTTCGGGATACCCATGGGGTCGGCAAAAATAAGCCTGGAACGCTCGAGCAGCAGTTCGACCAGTCAGATCCTTAACGGGGACTACCACCATAAATCTTGAGTAGTGGTCCACAATGGTCAATGCGTAGGTGTACCCACTTCGGCTAGGGGTGAGCTTGACATGGTCTAGGGCGACCAAATCCAGCAGCTGATGGGTGACTATTGGATGCAAGGGTGCCCTCTGGCTAGTCTCGTCCTTTCTCCTCAGCGTACAAGGACCGCACTCTCGGCACCAGGCTTCCACTGATTTACGCATCCCACTCCAATAGAACCGCTCCCTCAACAGCATCTCCAGCTTCTTCCACCCGAAGTGGCCAGCACCATCATGGTATGCCCGCAGGACAGTAGCGACGTCAGCTTGAGGAATGACCAACTGGCATATTTTCTCATGGGTCTTCGGGTTGATCAGCTCACGGTACAGCCTCCCTTGGTGTAGGTAAAGCCGTTTCCGTTCCTTCCACAAGCGTTGGGCTTCGGCTGGGGCGGCAGGGTCTATTCCCGTAGCACCTTGTTCCACCAGAGTCTTGACAAGGCGAACAGCCGGCGCTTGGTCCTGAGCTTCCTGCCACTCTTGACTGGGCCATGGGTCCAGATCCACTCGTTGCTGATGTACTTGTACTCTCTCAGTAGGCGGCTGGTGAAACGCAGGCAACTCAATCTCCTCGAGGTTGTCATCCTCGCACCCCTCTTCTGACAAATGGGGCATTCGGGAGAGTGCATCCGCATTTATGTTGACGCGACCGGCTCGGTACTTTATGGTGAAATCATAGTTGGCTAGCCGGGCTACCCACCGCTGCTCCAACGCGCCCAACTTGGCCGTGTTCAGGTGAGTCAGCAGATTGTTGTCCGTAAACGCGGTGAATGTTGCTGCCGCCAAGTAGTGGCGGAACCGCTCCGTGATAGCCCACACCGACGCCAATAGCTCGAGCTTGAAGGAGCTATAGTTCTCAGGGTTCCTTTCAGTCGGCCGGAGTTTTCGGCTAGCATAGGCAATCACCTTCTCCCTTCCATCCTGGACCTGGGATAGGACCGCTCCTAGCCCCACGTTACTAGCGTCCGTGTGGAGGATGAACGGGCGCCCATAATCAGGATACGCCAGGACCTCTTCTCCGGTCAAGGCCGCCTTCAACTGGCAAAAGGACTCTTCATGCTTGTCCTCCCACGACAGTGGGGCTCCAATGGGTCTACCACCTTTGGTCTGTCCCATGAGGAGATCTTGCATGGGGGCAGCCATCTTCGTATACCCCTTTATGAAGCGCCGATAGTACCCCACCAGACCCAGAAACTGCCTTACTTCCCTTACTGTAGTTGGTCTCGGCCAGCTCTGGATGGCAGTAATCTTCTCAGGGTCGGGGGCGACACCATCCGCACTCACCACATGCCCTAGATACTGCACCCTGGGTTTCAGCAGGTGGCATTTAGAGGGCTTCAATTTCATCCCGTACTTGGCAAGGGACGCGAACACCTCGGCCAGGTGCTCCAGATGGGCCTCATACGTCTGGGAATAAACAATCACATCATCCAAGTACAGCAGGACGGTCTCGAAGTTTAAATGTCCCAGACAGCACTCCATCAGCCGTTGGAAGGTTCCGGGGGCATTGCACAGCCCAAACGGCATGCTATTGAATTCGCAAAGCCCCATCGGGGTGGTGAAGGCGGTCTTCTCCCGGTCCTCTGGGGCCACGGCCACTTGCCAGTATCCGCTGGTGAGGTCAAGGGTCGAGAAGTAGTTTGCAGTTCTCAGTGCAGCCAAAGACTCTTCAATACGAGGTAATGGATAGGCGTCTTTATGGGTTATCTGGTTGATCTTCCGGTAGTCCACACACATCCGCATGGTACCATCCTTCTTCTTGACCAGTACCAACGGAGCGGCCCAGGGACTACAGCTGTCCCGAATAACCCCTGCCTCCTTCATATTCCTCAACATATCCTTGGCACACTGGTAATGTGCAGGGGGAATAGGTCTATACCTCTCTTTGATAGGGGGATGTTCACCGGTGGGGATGTGGTGTTGGACCCCCTTGATCTGCCCAAAGTCTAGGGGGTGCTTACTAAAAACCTGTTCGTACTCCTGCACCACCCTGTATACCCCTGCCCTGTGATGTGTAGGGGTATCATCAGTGCCTACATGTAGCTGTTGATGCCACTCCTTTGTCTCCCCCTGGGGTGGGGAAGTGCCGGTGGTAGGTGGGAGTGTGGATGGACTGGCTTCATGGATAGTGTGAGGGTCCAGGGTGAGCAGCTTGGCAATGGTGGCATACCGGGGAAGCCTGACTTCTTCCTCTCCACAGTTCAGCACTCTCACAGGCACTCTCCCTTTCTTCACATCCACCACCCCTCGGTCGGCCATTACAGTGGGCCAGTGCTCGGAAGGCATGGGCTCCATCATCGCAGGGTAGTCACGCCCCTGAGGCCCTACTGCTGCCCTACACCATATCATCATCTCACTCCTAGGGGGCACAGTCAATGGAGCAACATCCATCACTCTCACTCCACCAATCTCCCCTCCTGTTGAGCTTACATGCTGGCGGTACATCAGGGCTCGGATCTCACGCTGCACAGCCCTCTGCCGGCTCCCTGCCGCTGTGGCGGCCAGCTGTTGTAATAGGGTTAACACATCAGCCATGCAGTGCTCCATCACATTGGTTCCCAGCACTATTTTCGGGTTATGATCACTGGGCTCATTCATGATCACAATCATACCCTGGTGTTGCAGTTCGGCTTGCCCCACTGTCATAGCCACTTGTTTATACCCCACCTGGGTCAATGGGAGTCCATTAGCGGCAATCAATGTTATACTATTGTCTGGGGGCGCCAGTTCGTCTACGGCCCAATACCGCTGGTACAACGTGTACGGTATGGTAGTTACCTGTGATCCAGTGTCCAAGAGAGCCATCACTGGTATGCCGTCCACAGCCACGGGGATGATAGGGCGGGCCCCGATATATCGGTCCCACCAGTCCGGGGGGCCACGATGTTCTACTCCTGAGGATTGGCCTGGGGCCCCAGGGGTTGCTCGTTTAACGGGCACTGTCGGTAGTAATGACCCGGCTTACGGCACTTGTAGCAGATTGGGGGTCTGCTCCGCGGGTTGTTAGCACTTTTCCGCTGCATCCAGGGAACATCCTCGGGACTGTCAGCAAGCTGTATCTGCGCCGGAGGCTGAGGTCTGGTCAGAGGTTGTAGTGCAGCCAGGATTTTGGCAAGGTCTCCGTCCATACGATGGATCTGGGCTGCCAGTTCTTCCACTGTGCTGCTCGGGGCTGCAGGTGTTGGAGAGGTTGATTTGGCTGAGGCCGCCACAACGGGAGCCGTCTCGACGGGCCACGGGGCGGGTTCCAGAACTTCGGTTGCTGGGGGCTGTAGTGCTTTAATGGCCCGCTCCTTTAACACAGCAAAGTCCACATCAGGGTGTTCCAGGGCCCACAGCCGGAGTTGTTTACGATCCTCAGGGGACCTCATCCCCTGCGCAAATTGCTCCACTAACATCTTGTTGCTATCCGCCTCATTAATAGGGTTCGCCCGCTTCAGCATGCGGAGGGCGGTCTGCAGACGTAGAGCATAGTCCCGAATGCTATCCCCAGCTCATTGCCGGCACTGGTAAAACTGCATCCTCAGCTCAGCTTCAGTCCGGGTCTCGAAGGCAGTCTGTAGCTTCTCAAAGATGGTGGCTACAGAGAGCCGGTCCCCCTCGGCCCAGGTCTCCGCTTCCTGCTCCGCCGCACCGGTTAACTGGCCTAGCACTATCGCTGCACGTTGCTTATCAGTCAGGGGGTACAGCTCTAGCAACGGGTTAAGCTTTTTCCGGAAGGCCTGTAGGGCATCCGGTTTCCCGTCATACTGCGGTAGCCAGGCAGCTCCGGGCGCATAGGGCAAGGAGAACGGCATGACCTGAGCGAGCGTGGGGGCCGCGGCACCTCCCGCCGGTACGGCCGGGACCTGGGCAGGTCCATTCCCATCCGCGGGTGCCGCTGCGGCTGCGACCACCGCTCCTCCAGCGGCTCCGTCGGGCGCAGACATCTTGTTTCCGTCCCCCTTAGCTCTTTCCGGCCCCTCCTCTCTCGGGGCGGGGTTTTGGCCTTCGCACCTCTGCTACTCGAGAAGACGCTCGAGCGGCAACTTTTCGCGCCAAAGATGGCGGCTTCTGAAATTTTTCTGCCGGATATCTCCGGCGGTAACAAGGCGCACCTCTACCAAACGGCAGAGCGGTAAGATCCTGTTCGTGATGCCAAGTTGTCGCGGGCGGGGAGGAGGGTGTCAGCACACTACTCTCACCCCTTCTGCTCGGGTCCGGCGGCCGCTGCTCAGTGGTGGCTCGAGCTGTAGGCCGGATCCCGGGGGTTTCTCGAGCGGCACTCCTCGCCTGTGAGTGAAAGGGGTTGGTTGTTGGGTGTGGGGATTGTTTATTGTCCGTGACGCCACCCACGGTTGTGGTGATTTCACCACCGCTGCTCAATACGGGGATCCCGGGGATGGTGATGCGGCGCAGCCAGGTGTTGTGTTGCCCCTCCGTGGGTAGGGGTTGGTGATCCCGGGGCCCGGTGATGGCTTGGGAGGTGCAGGGCCTGGTGGGCGCAGGGACGCGGGGGCAGCGCTGTGCCTTGCGGCACTGTGGTACTCACTCAGCCTGAGACGTTGACACAGTTTGTACGGTAAACCAAACGGCTGGTAAGACGGTCCCACGGACGGCTGCAATTGCTCTCCCAGTAGGTGACGGTGATGTCCCTTTTCCTTGCACCTTGGTGTACTTGTTGGTTGCGATGGGTCCCCACCGGTAACCCGCTCCCCGGTTTCAAGCTGGACCGGAGGAGCTCTACTCTTTGCCCGCAGGCGCTGGCCCTAAGAAACTGGTGCCTTGGCGGTGGCGGTGTCTCTCTTACACTGGCTGGGCTGTTGCCTTCAATCGGGACTTGGTTGTTGGGGGATCTGCGTCCCCTTCACTGACGGATTCGGCAATTTATGGCGACTCCAAGCCTTGCCGGGGTCCGAGAGGCCCCTGCCCTGGTGCTGACTGTCCTTCGGAACACTGCTCCAGACCACTGGGCACACAGCCTACGGGGTCCTTCCAGGAACTTCCAAACGGTCCCCCTTCAGACAGTCACCGCCGTTGCTGACCTTGCTGACCTGCCCTGCACTCAGCTGGACTCTTCAGGCTTTGCACACTCCTTCTGTTCTGTCACCACTCCTGCTTTCCTCCTTTACTACTTTTCTTTCCTTCACTTTCACTTAGTTGTTTACTCCTTTCTAGCCCTCAGCTAGACTTCACTCTTGCCCTGCCTGGGCTAATCTGCCTGGTACTTCCTGCCTCCAGAGCTGTGATCTCCTCGGTGGGCGGAGCCAACCGCCTGGCCCACCCCCTGGTGTGAATCATCAGCCTCTGGAGGAAGGCAACAAGGATTTTTGGTTCAGCTTTGGTGTTCCTACCTGGGATGTAGGGTGTGGTGGTGTGTGACCTGTGTCCCCTGGCTTGCCCAGGGCGACACATATGTATTGTTACTTGTGTACAGGATCAGAACTAGTAACAGCACCAGAACCACCAGAGGTACCGAAATACATAATTAGAACCCCCATCAATACAGAAACACAGCATCACAACCACCAGCAGCACAGAAATTCATCATCCGAACCACCAGCAGTACAGAAATACATCCATATAAACCCATAAGTTTAGAAACACAGCATCAAAACCCTCATCAGTACAGAAATACTTCATCAAAACCACAAGAATGGTACATCAATTGTAATGTCAGGTCAGACACATAGACAATTGTATTGCAGGAATCTACAACTTCCAGTACATCCTTAAAGGGAATTTGTCACCAGAATTTTAACACCTAATCTGAGAGCAACATAACGTAGGGGCAGAGATCCTGATTCTAGCAGTGTGTCACTTACTGTGCTGCTTAATCTAGTTTTGATAAAATCACTGTTTAATCAGCAGTAGATTATCATTACAGGACTGATTGGCATGCTGCCAGGTAGTCTAGCATATTCATGAGCTCTGTATAACTGCTAGATCTCCAGCAGAGAAAACATTGATTTTATCAAAATGACAGCAAAGAGCTCAGTAAGTGACACATCGCTGGAATCAGGGTCTCTGTCTCTACATTATGATGCTCTCAGATGGGGGAGCAAAAACCTGGTGACAGATTTCTTTTAACAATGGTAAGGAGATATTTGGGAGTTATCAGTCATCATCAGACTGAGGACTATACAGGAACTACAGTAAGGTCTCAGTTCCACTTGCGTTTTGCATGGACGAGTGCAATCCGATAAAACATCGAATTGCACTCGCACCAGTGTAAAATTATGGGTCAGTGTCCATCTGCGATTGATTTTTCATGATATATTGGCATGATAAAAGAATTGCAGCATGCTGCGAGTGTCTGAGAGTCTCAGCTCACACACCCATACAGGTCAACGGAAGCGTGTGAAACATCGCACTACTGCACTTGGATGTCATCAGAGTGCAGTGCAATGTACGCAGAGACAGGCCATGGAGAAGGGGTAGAATTACTCCATCCCTTCTTCTTGTCCGAAGCTGTGATCCAATCGCAAGATTGGATCACAGTCGCATGACACTCGGCTCATGCTCGCAGCAGAGCCTGAGCCAAGGGTCATTAGCATATCGCATCTGATGCTCTTGCATGGGAAGTAATGCGCAAGTGAGACTGAGGCAATGCGAGTGCAACAGATGTGATATGCTAATGACCCATGGCTCAGGCTCTACTGCGAGCGTGAGCCGAATGTCATGCGACTTTGACCCGATCTAGCAATCAAGTCACAGCTGTGAAGGAGGGGTAGGGCGCTGCAGAGGAGAGGGAGGGGTTAATCTCTCCATATGCTCCATTGTCAGCCTGTGTGTATATCGCACTGCACTTGGATAACATTCGAGTGCAGTCCGATGCTTCTTGAATGGGTGCAAGTGATAACGGTCCTCGCAGACAATCGCAGCATGCTGCGACTTTTTCCTCAGTCCGATTAGGGCTGAGGAAAAACTCACAGATCTGAGCTGCACCATTGTCTTACATGGGGCCGAGTGCAATGCGAAATTTTCTCACATTGCACTCGTGCGACTCATACGCAAGTGTGACTGTGCCCAATCATTTACATTCAGGTACCTTATAGACGATGTTGTCTCTGATTGGAGTCATCTTGTCCATGATGACTTTTTACATTCACAGCTCGTCTCTGCAGACTTCCATCTTCTCCAGAACATCCTGGCATGATACCCTTAAAAATAGCAGAATGATTATAATACTCCTATATAAAAATATCTGCCCTACGCTGTGCCCCTGAATAAATAATGGCCCCTCACTGTATTCTTTGCACAAAACATGACGCGCACACACAGTCCCTCTTATGGTACATGCGCTCCACAGTGCCCTCTCTATTTTCCATACTGAACCCACTCTTCACACTGTCCTCTACACTGTGTCACCCTTATACTGACCAGTCTTTATACTGTGCCTCCTTATCACACTCCCCCTCCTTGCTATGGCTTCACATTATCCTCTCATGCGATCCCCTTTCCTTGACAGCCGGACTCAGAGAATAACCGACTCCCACTACGGGGACGGCAAAATGTACCCGCAGGCAGGGCTGGCTCCAGGTTTTTGTGGGCCCTGGGTGAAAGAGTCTCAATGGGCCCCATCTTCACATAGACATGCACATACATAAATATTTACACATACAAGCATACATACATATACATATTTAAAGACAAATTCACAAGAATACATATAAGCAGACATAAATCTATACAAAGTCATATACACTGACATACATAGACACACATCATACATGCACACACAGACAAATTAGAGATATTATTAATATGGGTAAGCCGGCAGCAGCCTCACTCACCTCCCCTGCTTGTCTCCGTCCAGCGCCTCCTCGGCATGTGTCTGTGCCGCGCTGATTGGTGGCCATTACTAACAGACATGGCCACACACAGATCACACTTACACTGCTGTATACACATCACAGGAGAGGCTGGGAACATACAGAAATGGGGACATACAGCTCTAGAGAGGGGCATTCAGATCTGAGGTGGTATAGAGCACTGGGGTGGGGGCGTACAGCTCTGGGGGGTTTATATAGCACTGGGGTGGGGGACGTACAACTCTGGGGGGTTATACAGCACTGGGGTTGGGAACGTACAGCTCTGGGGGGTATACAGCACTGGAGTGGGGGGACAAACAGCTCTGGGGAGTATACAGCACTGGGGTGGGGGGAGATACAGCTCTGGGAGGTATATAGCACTGCAGTGGGGGGAACAGTCAGTTCTGGTGGGTATACAGCATGGTGCTCAGGGGACAGAAAGGTCTGAGGGGTATACAGCACGGGGGTCAGGGGATAGACAGTTCTGGGGGTATACAGCACTGGGGTCAGGGGACAGACAGTTCTAAAGGGTATATAGCACTGGGCTGGGGTGAATAGACAGTTCTGAGGGGTATACAGCACTGGGGTGGGGTGAATAGACAGTAGTTCTTGGGGTATACAGTACTGGGATCAGGGGACAGACAGTTCTGAGGGGTATACAGCACTGGGCTGGGGTGAATAGACAGTTCTGAGGGTATACAGCACTGGGGTCAGGGGACAAAAAGTTCTGAGGGGTATACAGCACTAGGGTGGGGTGAATAGACAGAAGTTCTGGGAGTATACAGCACTGGGGTCAGAGGACAGAAAGCTCTGAGAGGTATACAGCACTGGGGTGGGGTGAATTGACAGTTCTGGGGGTATATAGCATTGGTGTGGGGTGAATAGACAGTTCTAGGGGTATATAGCACTGGGGTGGGGTGAATAGACAGTTCTGGGGGTATACAGCACTGGGCTCAGGGGATAGACAGTTCTGGGGGTATATAGTACTGGGGTGGGATGAATAGAGAGTTCTGGGGGTATAATCACTGGGTAGGGTTAATAGACAGTTCTGGGGTTATATAGCACTGGGTGGGGTTAATAGACAGTTCTGGGCATATATAGCACTGGGTGGGGTTAATAGACAGTTCTGGGGTATACAGCACTGGGTGGGGTTAATAGACAGTTCTAGAATATACAGCACTGGGTGGGGTTAATAGACAGTTCTGGGGGTATACAGCACTGGGGTGGGGTTAATAGACAGTTCCGGGAGTATATAGCACTGGGTGGGGTTAATAGACAGTTCTGGGGTATACAGCACTGGGTGGGGAGGTTAATAGACAGTTCTGGGGGTATACAGCACTGGGTGGGGTTAATTGACAGTTCTGGAATATACAGCACTGGGTGGGGTTAATAGACAGTTCTGGAATATACAGCACTGGGTGGGGTTACTAGACAGTTCTGGGGTATATAGCACTGGGTGGGGTTAATAGACAGTTCTGGGGGGTATACAGCACTGGGGGGGGTTAATAGACAGTTCTGGAATATACAGCACTGGGTGGGGTTAATAGACAGGTCTGGGGTATACAGCACTGGGTGGGGTGGTTAATAGACAGTTCTGGGGGTATACAGCACTGGGTGGGGTTAATAGACAGTTCTGGGGTATACAGCACTGGGTGGGGTTAATAGACAGTTCTGGGGGGTATACAGCACTGGGTGGGGTTAATAGACAGTTCTAGAATATACAGCACTGGGTGGGGTTAATAGACAGTTCTGGGGGTATATAGCACTGGGTGGGGTTAATAGACAGTTCTGGGGGTATATAGCACTGGGTGTGGTTAATAGACAGTTCTAGAATATACAGCACTGGGTGGGGTTAATAGACAGTTCTGGGGGTATATAGCACTGGGTGGGGTTAATAGACAGTTCTGGGGGTATATAGCACTGGGTGTGGTTAATAGACAGTTCTGGGGGTATATAGCACTGGGTGGGGTTAATAGACAGTTCTGGGGGTATACAGCACTGGGGTGGGGTTAATAGACAGTTCTGGGAGTATATAGCACTGGGTGGGGTTAATAGACAGTTCTGGGGTATACAGCACTGGGTGGGGTGGTTAATAGACAGTTCTGGGGTTATACAGCACTGGGTGGGGTTAATAGACAGTTCTGGAATATACAGCACTGGGTGGGGTTAATAGACAGTTCTGGGGTATACAGCACTGGGTGGGGTGGTTAATAGACAGTTCTGGGGGTATACAGCACTGGGTGGGGTTAATAGACAGTTCTGGAATATACAGCACTGGGTGGGGTTAATAGACAGTTCTGGGGGGTATACAGCACTGGGTGGGGTTAATAGACAGTTTTAGAATATACAGCACTGGGTGGGGTTAATAGACAGTTCTGGGGGTATATACCACTGGGGTGGGGTTAATAGACAGTTCTGGGAGTATATAGCACTGGGTGGGGTTAATAGACAGTTCTGGGGTATACAGCACTGGGTGGGGTGGTTAATAGACAGTTCTGGGGGTATACAGAACTGGATGGGGTTAATAGACAGTTCTGGAATATACAGCACTGGGTGGGGTTAATAGACAGTTCTGGAATATACAGCACTGGGTGGGGTTAATAGACAGTTCTGGGGTATATGTGTCGCCCTGGGCAAGCCAGGGGACACAGATAACAACACCACTACACCCCACACTCCAGGTAGGCACACCTGCTAACCAGAAATCCTTGTTGCCTCCCTCCAGGAGTCTGTGATGCACACCAGGGGGTGGGCCAGGCGGTTGGCTCCGCCCACCAAGGAGCTCACAACTCTGGAGGCAGGAAGTAACCAGGCAGATTAGCCCGGGGAGGGCAAGAGGCAGTCCAGTCAGGGACATGAACGAGTGAACAGCAGATTAGCCCAGGCAGGGCTTGAGTAAAGGAGCAGTTTAGCTCAGGAGGAGCTTGAGTGAACAGCAGAGTAGCCCAGGCAGGGGCTAGAGGAAACAACCAGAAGTGAAAGTGAAGGAAAGGAAAGTGGAAAAGGAGGAAAGCAAGAAGTGGTGACAGAGCCTGAGAGCCCAGCTGTGTGTAGGGCTAGAACAGCAAGGTCAGCGACGGCGGTGACTGTCCGGAGGGGGACCGTTTGGAAGTTCCTGGAAGGACCCCGTTGGCTGTGTGCCCGGTGGTCTGGAGCAGTGTTCCGAAGGACAGTCAGCACCAGGGCAGGGGCCTCTCGGACCCCGGCAAGGCTAGGAGTCGCCCAATTTGCCGAATCCGTCAGCGAAGGGGACGCAGATCCCCCAGCAACAAAGTCCCGATTGACGGCAACAGCCCGACCATTACCGGGGAGACACCGCCACCGCCAAGGCACCAGTTTCCCCAGGGCCAGCGCCTGCGGGCAAAGTGTAGAGCTCCTCCGGCCCAGATTGCAGTCGGGGAGCGGGTAACCGGAGGGAATCCACCGCTACCATCAGTCAAACAGGTGCAAGGAAGAGAGACGTCACCGTCACCTACCGGGAGTGCAGGTGCAACCGTCTGTGGGACCGTCCTACCAGCCGTTGGTTTACCGTACAAACTGTGTCCGTGTCTCAGGCTGAGTGAGTACCACAGTGCCGCAAGGCACAGCGCCGCCCCCGCGTCCCTGCGCCCTCCAGGCCCTACACTTCACATCTCTTCACCGGGCCCCGGGATCACCAACCCCTACCCACGGAGGGGCAACACAACACCTGGCTGCTCCCATCACCATCCCCGGGACCCCCACACTGAGCAGCGGTGGTGCCATCACCACAACCGTGGGTGGCGTCACGAACTATAATCCCAACAAACACCCCCCTTTCACTCACGGGCGAGGAGTGTCGCTCGAGACACCCCGGGATCCGGCCCGCAGCTCGAGCCACCAGGAGCAACTGCCGGACCCGAGCAGAAGGGGTGAGCGCGGTGTGCTGACACCCTCCTCCCCGCCCGCGACAACTTGGCGTCACGAACAGGATCTTACCGCTCTGCCGTCTGGTAGAGGTGCGCCTTGTTACCGCCGGAGGTATCCGGCAGAAAAATTTCAGAAGTCGCCATCTTTGGCGCGAAAAGTTCCCGCTCGAGCGTCTTCTCGAGCAGTAGAGGCGCGAAGGCCAAAACTCCGCCCCGAGAGAGGAGGGGCCGGAAAGAGCTAAGGGGGACGAAATGGCGGCTGGCCGCATGTAGCCGCGGCTACAGAAGCAGGGACGCCAGGACTCTGCGGCCATTTACTGGTTCCTGGAAGAAGCCGCTGCTAAAGATGCTGAGTCCGACCAACAACACCGTGGTCCCCGCGCCTTGCATCGCGGCGCGGGTGGAAGTCCGGACCGTCCAGCTAAGCAGCCGTCTGCAGGTCCGCATGCAGCTCCTCCTGGAGGAGTGGGAGGCCGACATGGTGGAAGTTGTGGCTGCTATGTGGAGATGCGAGGTGGAGGAAGATTTGGAGGAACGGGTAAGAGACCCACGTCCCTGTATTCCCGAGGGATCGGCCGCTGCGGCTGAGGGGCCCGGCTTACACCCGTTCACCCTG
The DNA here is from genome assembly GCF_048569485.1 of Anomaloglossus baeobatrachus. Lineage (NCBI taxonomy): Eukaryota > Metazoa > Chordata > Amphibia > Anura > Aromobatidae > Anomaloglossus > Anomaloglossus baeobatrachus. The sequence goes on from NC_134358.1 coordinate 182,167,115, forward strand.
CTGCCTCTCCCGCTACCCGCGTTAGCTGCTGCTGCCCCGCCACTAGGCCCGCTACCACCACCACCGGTAGCGGTACCCTGCCAATCCGCCCCGGCGGACCGACCTGCAGCAGAAGCTCATGACCACCCTGAACCGCTTCTATGGAAGAAGCCAAAGGCTGAGCCCGTCAGCAAAGATGCACCGGAGGCACGGCGGGGATGCAGCTGCCAGGAGGCAGAGGAGGCCATGTCACAGCGGGGTCCCTCATTACTGAAGGTGCCGGTCGTAGCCGACACGGAGGGACTCTGGCTGGGTCCGTCCCCCGCACACGCTGAACCGGAGCAAACAGAAAGTACTCCCGGCTGGGAGCGGCGGCAACAGCAGCTGCGCAGGGAGATCGATGCCCGAGAGGGGTGTAGAGCGGATGTGCATGCCCGCATGAATATGGAAGAAGATCGCCTGCAGCGAGCTACCATTGGGGTCCAGAGCGGTGCACCGTGTGAAGGTGGCACTAGAGCCCCACGAGTGAGAATGGACTGCTGAGCCGCAAAAGGCAGCGGAGTGCCGCTGCACAGTCCCCGTTGGGACCACCTTGCTTGTTTAAAAAGTTTGAAAGTTTTACTGAAGTTGAAAAAGATAATGAAAATGATCCGAAGAAGTCACCTGATTTGTTGTTGATTTGCAACCGGCTGGAGCCGGCACCGTTGTCCCCGTGGGGACCGTTTAACGTTTAAAAATGCATGGGAACTATCCATGGACAAGCCCGTGAACTCTGCAGGGCAACCACAAACGTTAGTGGCTTGTAAATATGTTGGGTACCGTTACCGTTTCCGCAATGCCGCCTCCGGAGAGGCAGGTTGGAGGGAGGGCCCTGAGCAGAGCAGGCCAGGGCCCAGCCACCAAAGGGACCGGTGGCTACCCTCTGGAGGGAAGGACAGATCCCGCTCGGGTGACTTGTGCTGGACTGTGGGTCAAGGGGTGCTGCCTGGGTTTTAGGGGCAGCATCAGGGCCAGGTTGCTTGGGTGGGAGAGAGCAGAAACCGTGACCGTATACCGTTGAAACGTTAAAAGTAAAATGTGCCTCCCGTCTTGGGAAGAGTTGATTGAAAATGCTTATGTTATGTTTAACCTGTTATCCCCTTTTTACAGAAAAATAAAACCGGTGTAGGACGGCAGCCCGCGGACGGTCTGCATTTTGCTAAGGGGGAATGTGTCGCCCTGGGCAAGCCAGGGGACACAGATAACAACACCACTACACCCCACACTCCAGGTAGGCACACCTGCTAACCAGAAATCCTTGTTGCCTCCCTCCAGGAGTCTGTGATGCACACCAGGGGGTGGGCCAGGCGGTTGGCTCCGCCCACCAAGGAGCTCACAACTCTGGAGGCAGGAAGTAACCAGGCAGATTAGCCCGGGGAGGGCAAGAGGCAGTCCAGTCAGGGACATGAACGAGTGAACAGCAGATTAGCCCAGGCAGGGCTTGAGTAAAGGAGCAGTTTAGCTCAGGAGGAGCTTGAGTGAACAGCAGAGTAGCCCAGGCAGGGGCTAGAGGAAACAACCAGAAGTGAAAGTGAAGGAAAGGAAAGTGGAAAAGGAGGAAAGCAAGAAGTGGTGACAGAGCCTGAGAGCCCAGCTGTGTGTAGGGCTAGAACAGCAAGGTCAGCGACGGCGGTGACTGTCCGGAGGGGGACCGTTTGGAAGTTCCTGGAAGGACCCCGTTGGCTGTGTGCCCGGTGGTCTGGAGCAGTGTTCCGAAGGACAGTCAGCACCAGGGCAGGGGCCTCTCGGACCCCGGCAAGGCTAGGAGTCGCCCAATTTGCCGAATCCGTCAGCGAAGGGGACGCAGATCCCCCAGCAACAAAGTCCCGATTGACGGAAACAGCCCGACCATTACCGGGGAGACACCGCCACCGCCAAGGCACCAGTTTCCCCAGGGCCAGCGCCTGCGGGCAAAGTGTAGAGCTCCTCCGGCCCAGATTGCAGTCGGGGAGCGGGTAACCGGAGGGAATCCACCGCTACCATCAGTCAAACAGGTGCAAGGAAGAGAGACGTCACCGTCACCTACCGGGAGTGCAGGTGCAACCGTCTGTGGGACCGTCCTACCAGCCGTTGGTTTACCGTACAAACTGTGTCCGTGTCTCAGGCTGAGTGAGTACCACAGTGCCGCAAGGCACAGCGCCGCCCCCGCGTCCCTGCGCCCTCCAGGCCCTACACTTCACATCTCTTCACCGGGCCCCGGGATCACCAACCCCTACCCACGGAGGGGCAACACAACACCTGGCTGCTCCCATCACCATCCCCGGGACCCCCACACTGAGCAGCGGTGGTGCCATCACCACAACCGTGGGTGGCGTCACGAACTATAATCCCAACAAACACCCCCCTTTCACTCACGGGCGAGGAGCGTCGCTCGAGACACCCCGGGATCCGGCCCGCAGCTCGAGCCACCAGGAGCAACTGCCGGACCCGAGCAGAAGGGGTGAGCGCGGTGTGCTGACACCCTCCTCCCCGCCCGCGACATATATAGCACTGGGTGGGGTTAATAGACAGTTCTGGGGGGTATACAGCACTGGGTGGGGTTAATAGACAGTTCTGGGGTATACAGCACTGGGTGGGGTGGTTAATAGACAGTTCTGGGGGGTATACAACACTGGGTGGGGTTAATAGACAGTTCTGGAATATACAGCACTGGGTGGGGTTAATAGACAGTTCTGGGGCATACAGCACTGGGTGGGGTGGTTAATAGACAGTTCTGGGGGTATACAGCACTGGGTGGGGTTAATAGACAGTTCTGGAATATACAGCACTGGGTGGGGTTAATAGACAGTTCTGGAATATACAGCACTGGGTGGGGTTAATAGACAGTTCTGGGGTATACAGCACTGGGTGGGGTTAATAGGCAGTTCTGGGGTATACAGCACTGGGTGGGGTGGTTAATAGACAGTTCTGGGGGGTATACAGCACTGGGTGGGGTTAATAGACAGTTCTGGAATATACAGCACTGGGTGGGGTTAATAGACAGTTCTGGGGTATATAGCACTGGGTGGGGTTAATAGACAGTTCTGGGGTATACAGCACTGGGTGGGGTTAATAGACAGTTCTGGGGTATACAGCACTGGCTGGGGTTATTAATAGATAGTTCTGGGGGTATACAGCACTGGGTGGGGTTAATAGACAGTTCTGGGGGTATACAGCACTGGAGTGGGGTTAATAGACAGTTCTGGGGGTATACAGCACTGGGGTGGGGTTAATAGACAGTTCTGGGGTATACAGCACTGGGTGGGGTTAATAGACAGTTCTGGAGGTATACAGCACTGGGTGGGGTGGTTAATAGAGAGTTCTGGGGTATACAGCACTGGGTGGGGTTAATAGACAGTTCTGGGGGTATACAGCACTCGGTGGGGTTAATAGACAGTTCTGGGGATATACAGCACTGGGTGGGGTTAATAGACAGTTGTGGGGGTATACAGCAGTGGGTGGGGTTAATAGACAGTTCTGGGGGTATACAGCACTAGGTGGGTTTAATAGACAGTTCTCGGGGTATACAGCACTGGGGTGGGTTTAATAGACAGTTCTGGGGGTATAAAGCACTGGGTGGGGTTAATAGACAGTTCTGGGGGGTATACAGCACTGGGTGGGGACAGGACATTCCACTCAGCGTGAAGTTGATGCTTTGGCTCCTGTCTGACAATGTCTTCATCTGTGGGTTGAGCCTAGAATGTATGGGCTCCTTAAAGGTCAGTGGGCGTGACCAGCTTCATGACAAATTAAGTCATACCTGGAAGGAGCCCGTACATTCTAGCATCTACCTTTTCTATTGGACGCAGTGCACACTGCATGTTAGCTCCGCCCACAAATGAACTTAGGCCCTGCAGACCACAAAGAAGGCTGCGTTCAGGTGTGGATGTAAGCCATCAGCCAGGGAAGTGCGGTTGCTAGCTGCATGAGCGCTGCGGGCCCCGGAACTCGGCCTAGGGGCCGCAGCATACATCACCGCCCTTGCTGAAAGGTGCTGCCGCCATCCCTGGCCTGGGGAGACTCAGAGTGCTGCATCAGTCGGTCCGACAGCGCTACCCCTGACACTACTCCCGGGGCAGATGCCCCACCAGCTCCCCCCTAGATACGACTCTGTCAAAGAAACTGCCCAAGGAGCTAAGAGAACAGTGGCCTCCATAATCCTTAAATGGAAGAAGTTTGGGACCACCAAAACTCTTCCTAGACCAGGCCATCCAGCCAACCTGAGCAATCGTGGGAGAAGAGCCTTGGTGAGAGAGGTAAAGAAAAACCCCAAGATCACTGAGGCTGAGCTCTAAAGATGCAGTAAGGAGATGGGAGAAAGTTCCACAAAGTCAACTATCACTACAGCCCTCCACCAGTTGGGACTTTATGGCAGAGTGGCCCGACGGAAGCCTCTCCTCAGTGCAAGACATACGAAAGCCTGCATAAAGTTTGCAAAAAAACACATGAAGGACTCTCAGACTATGAGAAATAAGATCCTCATTTATGGAATAAGTGGCGCTATAATAATAAATAATAATAATAATAATAATTCTCTGGTGTCATGAGACGAAGATATAACTTTTTGGTGATAATTCTAAGCGGTATATGTGGAGAAAACCAGGCACTGCTCATCTCCTGCCCAATACAATCCCAACAGTGAAACATAGTGGTGGCAGCATCATGCTATGGGGGTGTTTTTCAGCTGCAGGGACAGGGTGACTGGTTGCAATTGAAGAAAAGATGAATGCAGCCAAGTACAGAGATATCCTGGAAGAAAACTTCCTCCAGAGTGCTCTGGACCTCAGACTTGGACAAAGGTTCACCTTCCAACAAGACAATGACCCTAAGCACACAGATAAAATAACAAAGAAGTGGTTTCAGGACAACTCAGTGTCCATTCTTGACTAGCCCAGCAAGAGCCCTGAACTTAACCCAATTGAGCAACTCTGGAGAGACCTGAAAATGGCTGTCCACCAACGTTCACCATCCAACCTGACAGAACTGGAGAGGATCTGCAAGGAAGAATGGCAGAGGATCCCCAAATCCAGCTGTAAAAACTTGTTGCATCATTGCCAGGAAGACTCATGGCTGTGCTAGCTCAAAAGGGTGCTTCTACTCAATACTGAGCTAAGGGTCTGAATACGTATGACCATGTGATATTTCAGTTTCTCTTGTTTAATAAATTTGCAAAAATTTAGACATTTCTGTTATTTTTCTGTCAAGATGGGGTGCAGAGTGTACATTAATGTGAAAAAAAAGAACTTTTCTGAATTTACCAAATGGCTACAATGAAACTAAGAGTGAAAAAATTAAAGGGATCTGAATACTTTACGTACCCACTGTACATCACAGGAGACACTTAGGTATATGTATCACTGGAGATGCTGGGGCATATACCTTACTAGAGATGTTGAGGCATATACATTAGTAGAGAGGCTGGGGACACATACATCATAGGATACTTTAGGGGCATATACATCACAGGAGACACTGGAGGCTTATACAGTTCAAACCAGAGGTTTACATACACTATCTAAAAAGACACATATGCATGTTTTCCTCACTATCTGACATGAAATCAGAATAAACCTTTACCATTTTAGGTCAATTAGGATTACTAAACTTATTACATTTGCCAAGTGCCAGACTAATGAGAGAATGTTTTAAGGCATTTTTATTACTTTCTGCAAAATCAAAAGTTTACATACATTTCATTAGTATTTCATATCATTGCCCTTAAACAGTATGACTTTGGTCAAATGTTTTGAATCTTTTACATGCTTCTTACAATAGTTGGTAGGAATTTGGGCGCATTAACCCTGACAGAACCGGTGTAACTGAGCCATGTTTGTAGGTTGCCTTGCTCGCACCTGCCTTTTCAGCTTTGCCCTTAAAGTTTCAATAGGATTGAGGTCAGGTATTTGTGATGGCCACTCCAAAACAATGACTTTGTTATCCTTAATCCACTTTGTAACCAGTTTGGCAGTATGCTTTTGGTCATTGTCCATTTGGAAGACACATTTCCGCCCAAGCTTTAATTTCCTGTCTGATGTCATGAGTTGTTGATTCAGTATTGCCACATAATTTTCTTTCCTCATGATGCCATCTATTTTGTGAAGTGCACCAGTCCCTCCTGCAGCAAAATAACCCAACAACATGATGCTGCTAACACAGTGTTTTACAGTTGGGATGGTGTTCTTAGGCTTCAAAGCCTAAAACCCCGTCTCCTACTTGAGCAGCATGATTGCTGGACATTCCCATCTTGTTTCTACTTGTGTATAATTATTTGTTCAGATGAACGAGGCACTTTCAGGTATCTGGAAATTGCACCCAAGGATAAACCAAACTTGTGCAAGTCCACAATACTCTACCTGAGATCTTGGTTGATTTCTTTTGACTTTCCCATGATGTTACACAAAGAAGCAGTGTGTTTCAGGTGTTCAATAAAATACATTCACAGGTGTGTCTCTAATTTATTCAGATGTTGCTAATAAACCTTTCAGAAGCTTCTAAAGACATGACCTCATCATATGGGCTGTCCCATATGGTTTAAAGGCATAGAACTCTAAAGAGCCATTTACACGCTGCGACATCGCTAATGATATATCGTCGGGGTCACGGTGTTTGTGACGCACATCCGGCGTTGTTAGCGACATCGCAGCATGTGACACCTATGAGCGACCTTAAACGATCGCAAAGGAGGTAAAAATCGTTGGTCAGTGATACGTCGTTCATTTACCAAAAATAGTTGTCTGGCCAGTAGCGAGGTTGCTTGTCGTTCCTGCAACATCACACATCGCTGTGTGTGACACCGCAGGAACGATGAACATCATCCTACCTGCATTTATCGGAAAGGAGGAAGGAAGGAGGTGGGCGGCATGTTTCGGCCGCTCATCTCCTCCCCTCCTCTTCTCTTGGGCGGCCGTTTAGTGACGCTGCTGTGACGCCGAACGAACCGCCCCCTTAAAAAAGCAGGCGGTTCGCCAGTCACAGCGATGTCGCTAGGCAGGTAAGTCCGTCTGACGGGTGTAAGTGATGTTGTGCGCCACAGGCAGCGATTTGCCCGTGTCGCACAATCGCTCGCGAGATCGCAGCGTGTAAAGCACCCTTTAGTGTATGTAAACTTTGACTGTGCAGAAAGTAATAGAATGCCTTAAAACATTCTCACTCTCTCATTATTTTGTCATTTGGCAAATATAACTAATTTTGGTTCCTAATTGACCTAAAACAGGAAAGGTTTATTCTGATTTCATGTCAGATAGTGAGAAATGATAAAAACATGCATATGTGTCTTTTTGGATAGTGTATGTAAACTTCTGGTTTTAACTGTACATCAATAGGGAGGGCTGTGGCTATATGTGGGACAGGAGTGCATTCCACACTAAAGGGTGCTTTACACGCTGCGACATCGCTAGCGATTGCTAGCGATGTCGCGAGCGATAGCACCCGCCCACGTCGTTGGTGCGATATGTGATGATCGCTGCCGTAGCGAACATTATCGCTACGGCAGCATCACACGCACATACCTGGTCAGCGGTGTCGCTGTGACCGCCGAACAATCCCTCCTTGAAGGGGGAGGTGCGTTCGGCATCATAGTGATGTCACTGCGGCGTCACTAAGCGGCCACCCAATAGCAGAGGAGGGGAGGAGATGAGCGGCCGGAATATGCCGTCCACCTCCTTCCTTCCTCATTGCCGGTGGACGCAGGTAAGGAGATGTTCGTCGTTCCTGCGGTGTCACACATAGCGATGTGTGCTGCCACAGGAATGACGAACAACATCGTATCTGCAGCAGCAACAAGGAACGAAAGGAACGACGTGTCAACGAGCAACGATTTTTCACGTTTTTGCGCTCGTTGATCGTCGCTCAATGGTGTCACGCGCTGCGATGTCGCTAATGGCGCCGGATGTGCATCACTAACGACGTGTCCTCGACGATATATCGTTAGCGATGTCGCAGCGTGTAAAGCACCCTTAACTCTGCCTACAAAGTATGTCCTGACATCTTTTGGACATGAAAGAATACATATATTGCATTTGAGTGTCCTTTTAGCCTTCACTCTAATACACTGGTACATTTTTGTTTTTAGTGCATAAATAAATATAGTTGACTGACCTTTCCTATGCAGCGGTATCCTAAAAAAGAAAGTTTACTTGGTGGGATTAATTTTAATATTTATTATTATTATTATTTAATGTTTTTAAACAGCAGTAGCCCTACGTTGCGGTGGTGTTTCCATTGTATCCCATTACAGTGGGCTGTGCAGTCTTGCAGGCAAAACAGCTGTGTACCTGCAATATATAATAATGTGCAGAGTAACAGTAGAAGTCTACAGAGTCAACCTAACTTTATTTCAGATTTGATTCTATTTCGGCCTTAGAGAAAAAATGTGCAACATCTGCGCAAAAATTGTACCATTAAAAATGTCAGCTTGAGACGCAAAAAGTAAGCCATCACTGAGCCCCAGATCCGAAAAATCAAAGCGCAGTGGATCGCAGAAAATGGCGCAAATAGTGTGCCACTTTTTTTGGACAAACGTCTGAAAACTTTTTAACCCCTTAGATAAAAGTAAACCTATACATTTTAGGTGTCTACGACCTCGTACTAACCTAAGACATCACACCGAAATATCAGTTTTACCATAATCATACACTTTTTTTTGCAATTTTCCAGTACACTATATGGTAGAACTTATGGTTTCATTAAGTACAACTCATACCGCAAAAAACAAGCCCTTATATGGTAAGATTGATGGGAAAAAAAGTTACAACTCTCAGAAGAAGGGGAGCAAAAAAAAACCCACAAAAAGGAAAATGGCCCGGGGGTGAAGGGACTAAACTTCTGAATAATATGTGCAACTGTAGTAACAGGAACATCAAGCTGTTTGGAGATGGTCTTGCAAACCTTGCTTTTAACATCCTTGTGTATAATTTTCTAATTTCCGTGGCTTTCTTTGGTCTATACTCGGAGTAGTACACACCATGATACCAAAGAGCACCATGACTGCTTTTCACCCTTCAAATAGGCAGACTGACTGATTACAAGTTTGTAGACACCTATGATGCTATTTACAGAACATTCTTTAGTTTAAGATTTCCCTTTTGTCAAATTATTTGCAATATTTTCTAGGAGTAACATCATTTTTATCCAGCCCATTTTCATTAATTTGATTTTTTTTAAAAATTTTTTTTGAAACACGTTCAATGCATTTGAAGGACCACTTTATCGTGTTTGTTTTCTTGATTGGTGCTTTAAATGTAAGCCCCCTTTTCCCCTGTCATATACTCACCTTCTGTTGTCTTTACCTTTTACGGTCTGGTCCTGTGGCACCGTCTTGTGATTGTAACTTCTGACCGCCGTTACATCACAATAATAATATAGATTTCTGGCATACACAAATTCGTGATGAAATAATATAATGGAGCAGTAATGGGGCCGCAGTGCAGCCTGTACACCGGAGTTTCTCCCAGACACCCTGCTGCTGTTATATGGCGCCAGCACGTCACCTCACTAACGCAAAAACAGATTCACTACAGCCCTAGCACTTACTCTGCCTTGCTCCTGCCCACAAGGCATCCATTACTGCTCTACAGAGCTTCCTAGTGTCCACCCCAGGATCCATTTTGCCCAGACGAAGGCTCTGAATGTAAGAGCCGAAACGTTGGTAAAACTGGCGGTGTGGCTCTTTTGCAGAGATAATTTACAAATAAATTATATTATTTCATCACAAACTTGTGTGTACCAGAAATCTATATTATTATCTCCTTTTTCTGAGCACCAATCTATGTATGGTTGCAGCAGAGCTTTATTTATTTAACACTAATGATGAGCGAGTACGCTTGTCACTACTCTGTACTCGCACGAGTATCACTGTACTCGGGCTACTCGGCGGGTACCGAGTAATTTCGCGATACTCGTGCTGTACTCTTGGTCTTCATCCCTGCATGTTGGCGCTCTTTTGAGAGCCAGTACTCATGCAGGGATTGGCTGGCAGACCACTGCAATGCCACAGCCCTGTTAGTTGTGGAATTGCAGTGATTGGCCGGCCCGCACAGCGTGACCGAGCCTTTATACCGGCGGGCGCGCTGTGCTCTGCACACAGCCATCCAGACAGTCAGTGCAGGGAGAGTGTTGCTGCTTCAGGGAAAGGTTTGCGGCCCTTTATAGTTAGTTCCGGAGCAGGGCTGCAAACAGTGTGACCAGAAGTCCTTCTCAGGACTATTGTAGCTGTATACAGGCAGGCAGGGTTTAGCCAGGTCGGAGTACAGGAGAAGAGTCCTTCTCAGGACTATTGTTGCTGTATACAGGCAGGGCAGGCAGGGTATAGCCAGGTCGGAATACAGGCTAGTGACCAGAAGAGTCCTTCTCAGGACTATTGTAGCTGTATACAGGCAGGCAGGCAGGGTATATAGCCATTCCTAGTGGTGACCGTATACCAGCCTTCATCATATCTGGGGCTGGTGTACACAGTCTAAAACAGTCCTGATAGTGTCAGACTTCTCAGTAATTGTCGCTCCTAAAAAGCTGTTAGGTTCTTAGTGCGTCCGTGCGTGCATTTAAAAACCGCACGTGTGTGCCTGTCGGTGGCAGCGTACAGGTGCACTTGTGTGCGTTTTGCACAAACTAGTATATAACGCACAAGTCTAGTGAATAATACACGTCAGTCAGCAGTGTCTGATAGTGTCAAACTTCTCAGTAATTGTCGCTCCTAAAAACCTGTTAGGTTCTTAGTGCGTCCGTGCTTGCATTTAAAAACCGCACGTGTGTGGCTGTCGGTGGCAGCGTACAGGTGCACTTGTGTGCGTTTTGCACAAACTAGGATATAACGCACAAGTCTAGTGAATACACGTCAGCACTAGAGTTGAGCGCGGTTGGCATTCTAAACGTGGCTATTGGACTTCTGTATAGTCCCACTAGTGCAAAGATATTTGCAGCACGTCTGCCTGCATTGCACACTCCAACTCATTGTTACTAAGCCATTATACTAGCAAACACTGAGTGTACCTGGTGGCATACTAAACGTGGCTATTGGACTTCTGTATAGTCAAACTAGTGCAAAGATATTTGCAGCACCTCTGCCTGCATTGCACACTCCAACTCATTGTTACTAAGCCATTATACTAGCAAACACTGAGTGTACCTAGTGGCATCCTAAACGTGGCTGTTGGACTTCTGTATAGTCCCACTAGTGCAAAGATATTTGCAGCACCTCTGCCTGCATTGCACACTCCAACTCATTGTTACTAAGCTATTATACTAGCAAACACTGAGTGTACCTAGTGGCATCCTAAACGTGGCTATTGGACTTCTGTATAGTCCCACTAGTGCAAAGATATTTGCAGCACCTCTGCCTGCATTGCACACTCTAACTCATTGTTACTAAGCCATTGTACTAGCAAACACTGAGTGTACCTAGTGGCATCCTAAACGTGGCTATTGGACTTCTGTATAGTCCCACTAGTGCAAAGATATTTGCAGCACGTCTGCCTGCATTGCACACTCAAACTCATTGTAGCTAAGCCATTATACTAGCAAACACTGAGTGAACCTAGTGTCATCCTAAACGTGGCTATTGGACTTCTGTATAGTCCCACTAGTGCAAAGATATTTGCAGCACCTCTGCCTGCATTGCACACTCAAACTCATTGTAGCTAAGCCATTATATTAGCAAACACTGAGTGTACCTAGTGGCATCCTAAACGTGGCTATTGGACTTCTGTATAGTCCCACTAGTGCAAAGATATTTGCAGCACGTCTGCCTGCATTGCACACTCCAACTCATTGTTACTAAGCCATTATACTAGCAAACACTGAGTGTACCTAGTGGCATCCTAAACGTGGCTATTGGACTTCTGTATAGTCCCACTAGTGCAAAGATATTTGCAGCACGTCTGCCTGCATTGCACACTCCAACTCATTGTTACTAAGCCATTATACTAGCAAACACTGAGTGTACCTAGTGGCATCCTAAACGTGGCTATTGGACTTCTGTATAGTCCCACTAGTGCAAAGATATTTGCAGCACCTCTGCCTGCATTGCACACTCCAACTCATTGTTACTAAGCCATTATACTAGCAAACACTGAGTGTACCTAGTGGCATCCTAAACGTGGTTATTGGACTTCTGTATAGTCCAACTAGTGCAAAGATATTTGCAGCACGTCTGCCTGCATTGCACACTCAAACTCATTGTAGCTAAGCCATTATACTAGCAAACACTGAGTGTACCTAGTGGCATCCTAAACGTGGCTATTGGACTTCTGTATAGTCCCACTAGTGCAAAGATATTTGCAGCACCTCTGCCTGCATTGCACACTCCAACTCATTGTTACTAAGCCATTATACTAGCAAACACTGAGTGTACCTAGTGGCATCCTAAACGTGGTTATTGGACTTCTGTATAGTCCAACTAGTGCAAAGATATTTGCAGCACGTCTGCCTGCATTGCACACTCAAACTCATTGTAGCTAAGCCATTATACTAGCAAACACTGAGTGAACCTAGTGTCATCCTAAACGTGGCTATTGGACTTCTGTATAGTCCCACTAGTGCAAAGATATTTGCAGCACGTCTGCCTGCATTGCACACTCAAACTCATTGTAGCTAAGCCATTATACTAGCAAACACTGCTGCCACTTTAAGGGCCGTAGTTGCATTGTCAGTGATAATTATTGTTGTTTATTCTGCTGTTAATAAAGATAGACCACCGCTGAAATCTACACCACCTCTCAATTTTTACTACCACATTTTAAGTGCACAATCTTGTCGCAATCAAAATGAGTGGCAAAATGACAGATGCTGGTGGAAAGGGTAAGAGGCGTGTTGGAAAAGGAAAAAAAGGGTTTGTCCGTGGTGAAGGTGGCAAAGCTCCATTAACATCTGCTGAAGATAGACCATCTTCCAGCAAAAGTAAGATGTCTACTACTTACCGTGGACAATCCGATGTGCTCCCTTTTTTACGGACACGGACAACTGGAACAAAGGTAGATGATGGCCAAAAAAGGAAAATGCTTGAATGGATCTCAAGTGGTCCAACAAGTGCCCTCTCCGCCACCTCAACTACCGCATCCAAAAAACACCAGTCCTCTGAGTTGTCATCCCAATCAAACTTGCTTTCTCCCAGCTCTGAAGTCTCCATCCGCCCTGCACAGTATGGTGGAACTGAGATGGCTGAGTCTGCAGAGCTGTTCAGTCACACTATAGCCTGCGAATCAGAGGTCTGCTCCCAAGCTACAGTGAGTACAGAACAGGAAATGGTCTGCAGTGATGCCCAGAACCTTTGTGACTCTGATTCAGGCTGTGAGGACCAAGTTTCTGAGCATAATGTTGACCCTTTTTCACCAACTGTAACACCTGTTGTTATAGACAATGAGGAACATACTGATGACGATGAGACGCAGATACCAGATTGGAATGACAACTTAAATATTCGGTCAGGGCAAGAAGAGGCTCGGTCTGAGGGTGAGGGGAGTGCAAACACAACCAATTGATGAGGAAGTTCTAGATCCCACCTACTGTCAACCCACAGTCAGGCACTCGAGGAGGTCAACAGAGGTGGTGGAGGAGGATGCAACTGATGACGAAGTTACCTTGCGCCTTCCTGGACAGAGTCGGAGTACTGGTAGCACATCTACAACTGCATCCTCAGCCACCACTCTGCCTCTGAGCACTAGTCGGGGTGGATCAACAGGTCGCATGCCCTCTAAGCCTTGCCTAGCCTGGTCCTTTTTTGACATAGCAAAAGATCGCCCAAATTATGTGATCTGTAAAATTTGTCATGGTTCTCTTAGTAGAGGTCAAAACCTCAGCAGTATGACAACTTCTTCCATGAATCGTCACATGAATAAATATCATATGTCCAGGTGGGAAGCTCACCGTGCTGCAATGCGGCCTAGCGGAGCGAACCATCCACCGCCGGCCCCTTCCAGTGCATCCGCGCGCTCTTCATCTTCTAGGACTGTGGGGACAGCTGTCACACCTGGTTTACCACGCACAACTTCCACCACTGTAACCGCAACAGGCAGTTTGCTTGGTAGGTCGCCAGTTGGTTTGGAAGGGGAAACAAGTGCGTGTGTATAGCTCTCTCAGACATCGATAGCACCAACGTTGGATGAAGGCGACATCATGTCTCCGCCTGCACTTTCCTCACAAAGCTGCATTTTTCCAGGGACACCCTACTCAACACCGTCTACACACAGCAGCCAGATCTCTGTCCCTCAGATGTGGACAAATAAAAGGCCATTTCCTGCGACCCATGACAAAGCTAAGAGGTTGACTTTATCCCTCTGTAAGCTCTTGGCTACCGAAATGCTGCCTTTCCGCCTGGTGGACACACAGGATTTTAGAGACCTTATGTCTGTCGCTGTGCCCCAGTACCAGATGCCCAGTCGCCACTACTTCTCTAAGAAAGGTGTGCCCGCGCTACACCAGCATGTCGCACACAACATCACCGCTTCCTTGAGAAACTCTGTGTGTCAACGGGTGCATTTCACCACCGATACTTGGACCAGTAAGCATGGACAGGGACGTTACATGTCGCTGACTGGGCACTGGGTAACTATGGTGATAGATGGTGAACGGTCTGCTGCACAAGTCTTGCCGTCCCCACGACTTGTGTGTCAATCCTCTGTCTGTCCAAGTTCCGCCACTGCTTCTGCCTCCTCCACCTCATCTGTGTCCTCCACTTCCGCCCCAAGCCTGCCTGGTCAGGCCACCAGCGTTCTCACTGCGCAGAAGGAATCACGCACCCCTCATTACTATGCTGGCAGCAGAGCGCAACGGCATCAGGCGGTCTTTAGCTTGACATGTCTTGGGAATATGAGTCACACAGTTGAGGAGTTGTGGTCAGCTCTGCGGTCCGAGTTTAATAAATGGTTGTCTCGACTCAACCTGCAGCCTGGTAAGGCCGTGTGCGACAATGCTGCAAACCTGGGTGCGGCCCTTCGCCTGGGCAAGGTGACACACGTGCCTTGTATGGCTCACGTGTTGAACCTTGTTGTCCAGCAATTCTTAACACACTATCCCGGCCTAGATGGCCTTCTGACCAGGGCACGAAAACTGTCTGCTCACTTCCGCCGTTCAACCGCCGCAGCTGAGCGACTTGCATC
This sequence comes from Anomaloglossus baeobatrachus, assembly GCF_048569485.1. NCBI lineage: Eukaryota > Metazoa > Chordata > Amphibia > Anura > Aromobatidae > Anomaloglossus > Anomaloglossus baeobatrachus. The sequence goes on from NC_134358.1 coordinate 182,182,201, forward strand.
GCTCCAGAAGTCTTTCGGCCTGCCGGTTCATCGCCTGAAATGCGATGTGCTGACACGCTGGAATTCGACTCTCCACATGTTACAGCGACTGTGGCAGCACCGTCAAGCCCTGGTGCAATACGTCATGACGTATAGCCTGGGCCAACGAGATGCAGAGGTGGGGCAGATCACCCTGATGGAGTGGTCTCAGATCAAGGACCTATGCACCCTTCTGCAGAGTTTCGACATGGCGACGAATATGTTTAGCGCTGACAATGCCATTATCAGCATGACAATTCCAGTCATTTACATGCTGGAGCACACGCTAAACACTATTCGGAGTCAGGGGGTGGGACAACAGGAAGGGGAGGAACTACAGGAGGATTCATATGCGCAAGACACAACAACATCACCAAGGTCCAGATGTTCATCATCACCAAGGCGGCAGGCATGGGACCATGGGGGACAGGGATCAACAAGGGCGCATGGTAGCAGGCGAGATGTTGAGGAAGGTGCAGGAGAACATGAAGAAATGGAGGACGAACTGTCCATGGACATGGAAGACTCGGCGGATGAGGGAGACCTTGGTCAAATTTCAGTTGAAAGAGGTTGGGGGGAGATGTCAGAGGAAGAAAGAACGGTTAGCACCTCCATGCCACAAACACAGCGTGGACTTGGTCCGCATGGCCGCGCAAGACACATGAGCGCCTTCTTGCTGCACTACCTCCAACATGACCCTTGTATTGTCAAAATTAGAAGTGATGATGACTACTGGCTTGCCACACTATTGGATCCCCGGTACAAGTCCAAATTTTGTGACATAATTCCAGCCATAGAAAGGGACGCACGTATGCAGGAGTATCAGCAGAAGCTGTTACTCGATCTTAGCTCGGCTTTTCCACCAAACAACCGTGCAGGTGCAGGGAGTGAATCTCCCAGTTGTAACTTGACAAACATGGGACGGTCTCGTCATCTTCAACAGTCTACCCGTACCAGTAGCACCGTATCTGGTGCTGGTAACAGCAATTTTATGGAATCTTTTCATAATTCTTTTAGACCGTCCTTTGCAAGGCCACCAGAGACAACAAGTCTGACACATAGTCAACGGCTGGAGAGGATGATACAGGAGTATCTCCAAATGAACATCGATGCCATGACTTTGCAAATGGAGCCTTGCTCATTTTGGGCTTCAAATCTTGAAAAATGGCCAGAGCTCTCAACTTACACCTTGGAGATTTTGTCATGTCCAGCTGCCAGCGTTGTCTCTGAACGTGTCTTCAGTGCTGCTGGGTGTGTGCTGACAGATAAGCGCACGCGTCTGTCCAGTGACAATGTGGACAGACTGACGTTCATCAAAATGAACAAGTCATGGATCCACAAGGAATTTACTTCCCCTGTGTCATCCTGGGGAGAGTAAATGCTTGTGGATTTGGAATGTGCTTGATGCAAATCTAGCTGTGAAGTGTACAACTAGGGCACAAGTGCTGCCACTGATGGGGTGTCTGTGTGGCCCAATTTTTGGAAAAAAAGGGAGACTCCGCTTGGAGTAACCCTTGATTGCTGTGTTTTTTTAAAATGATCCAAGATGAACAAGTCATGGTTCAGCAAAGACTTTGCTACCTACCCCGGTGTCATGTTAAGAATGGCGTATTTTTGAATGTGCTTGATGCAAATCTAGCTGTGAAGTGTACAACTGGGGCACAACTGCTGCCACTGAAAAGGTGGGTGTGTGTGGGGCCCAATTTTTGGAAAAAAGGGAGACTCCGCTTGGAGTAACCCTTGCTTACAGTGTTTTTAAAAAGGAGCCAAGATAAACAGAGCTGGGATCCGGAAAGACTGAGGGTACTTTCACACCTCCGGTTTTTCTTCTGCGGCACAATCCGGCACTTTGCAGGAAAATCGCAACCGGTTTTTTTTGCTGCCGGTTGCGATTTTCCTGCATAGACTTTAATTAGTGCCGCATTGTGCCGCATGGCCTTGCGTTCCATCCGGTTTTTGCCGCATGCGGCAGATTTAGCCGATGCGGCGGCCGGATGGAACGTTGCCTGGCACGTTTTTTCGTGCGGCAAAAAAAACCGCATCGCGCCGCATTCGGCCGATGCGGCGCATCTCTCAATGCATGCCTATGGCGGCCGGATGCGGCGCGATGCGGCAAATACCGCATCCGGCCGCCGCATGCGGTTTTTGCCACTGCGCATGCTCAGTAGCATGCCACAAGCGGCAAAAACCGGGCGGGCCGCATGGGAAAAACTTATGCAAAGGATGCGGTGTTTTCACCGCATCCGTTGCATAGCTTGCACAGCCGGATTGAGCCGCAGGGCTCAAGCCGGATGTGTGAAAGTAGCCTTAGCTACCTACCCCGGTGTCATCCTGGGGACAGTTAAGGATGGCGTATTTTTGAATGTGATTGATGCAAATCTAGCTGTGAAGTGTACAACTGGGGCACAACTGCTGCCACTGATGGGGTGTCTGTGTGGCCCAATTTTTGGAAAAAAGGGAGACTCCACTTGGAGTAACCCTTGTTTGCTGTGTTTTTTAAAAGGAGCCAAGATGAACAAGTCATGGTTCAGCAAAGACTTTATCTACCTACCCCGGTGTCATGCTGTGGACGGTTAATTATGGCGTATTTTTGAATGTGCTTGATGCAAATTTAGCTGTGAAGTGTACAACTGGGGCACAACTGCTGCCACTGAATGGGTGGGTGTGTGTGGGGCCCAATTTTTGGAAAAAAAGGGAGACTCCGCTTGGAGTAACCCTTGATTGCTGTGTTTTTTTAAAATGATCCAAGATGAACAGAGCTGGGATCAGGAAAGACTTTGCTACCTACCCCGGTGTCATCCTGGGGACGGTTAATTATGGCGTATTTTTGAATGTGCTTCATGCAAATCTAGCTGTGAAGTGTACAACTGGGGCACAACTTCTGCCACTGAAAAGGTGGGTGTGTGTGGGGCCCAGTTTTTGGAAAAAAGGGAGACTCCGCTTGGAGTAACCCTTGCTTACAGTGTTTTTAAAAAGGAGCCAAGATAAACAGAGCTGGGATCCGGAAAGACTTAGCTACCTACCCCGGTGTCATCCTGGGGACAGTTAAGGATGGCGTATTTTTGAATGTGCTTGATGCAAATCTAGCTGTGAAGTGTACAACTGGGGCACAACTGCTGCCACTGATGGGGTGTCTGTGTGGCCCAATTTTTGGAAAAAAGTGAGACTCCACTTGGAGTAACCCTTGCTTTCTGTGTTTTTTAAAAGGAGCCAAGATGAACAAGTCATGGTTCAGCAAAGACTTTATCTACCTACCCCGGTGTCATGCTGGGGACGGTTAATTATGGCGTATTTTTGAATGTGCTTGATGCAAATCTAACTGTGAAGTGTACAACTGGGGCACAACTGCTGCCACTGAATGGGTGGGTGTGTGTGTGGCCCAATTTTTGGAAAAAAGAGAGACTCCGCTTGGAGTCACCTTGCGGTGTTTTACATGATTTTAGAAGGGCGTGCCATGCCTATATCTGTGTGTCCTCCTCTTTTTCCGTGTCCTGCTCTTTTATTTTCGCATGAGTATATGTCCTTGTCACTTTCCCATGTGTTTGTGTTGTGTTGTGAGTTGTTTGTCACCTTTTGGACACCTTTGAGGGTGTTTTCTAGGTGTTTTTATGTGTTTGTGAATGCCTGCCATTGTTTCCTATGCAGTTCGAGTTCGGTTCGTCGAACGTTCGACGAACCGAACTCGAACGGGACCTCCGTTCGACGAACCGACCTCGAGCCGAACCGGGACCGGTTCGCTCATCTCTAGTCAGCACAGCATTGCAAAATGCGTAAGGGCGTTGGCAACGAACAAGGAAGTGGACGTGATGGTGGTGCAGGCAGAGGCCGAGGTCGTGTGCAAGCTCTAATTTCGCCACAACAAAGGGCCACATCTACTCGCTCGCACGTCCTGTCCCAAATTCTTGGGGACCGCAGCAGTACACCGCTCTTGAACCAAGACTAGTGTCAACAGGTTGTTAGTTGGATAGCGGATAATGCTTCCAGTCAGATTGGCACCACCACAAACACTCTGTCTTCCACACAGTCAAGTGTCAGTAGCCGTGATACTGCACCGCACATTTCAGAACCTGATCCTCCTTCCTACCACCAGGCCGAGTACACGTCCACGGACATTACTGATCCCACACTTGGACACTCGGAAGGGCTGTTCACGTTTCCATTCGTACATTCTGACCTCTCGCCAGCTCCTGTTGAAGTGGGTCATGATGAGATCGTATGTACAGATGCCCAAAAATTTGAGCAGCCACGTTCTCACGAACTTGGCAACGTGTCTCAACAAGGGGTGGACGATGATGAGACACAATTATCAGGAAGTCAGGAGGAGGAGCAGGGTGTGGAAGAGGAAGACGACGTGGTGGATGATCCAGTAACTGACCCAACCTGGCAGGAGGATATGCAGAGCGAGGACAGCAGTGCGCAGGGGGAGGGAGGCGTAGCATCCCAACAGGCAGTAAGAAGCAGGGTGGTGGCCCCAGGCAGGAGTCAGGCAACCGTTCCCCGGAACAACAACACGACACAAGGTGCCTGTACAAATGTTAGGTCTTCCCGAGTCTGGCAGTTTTTTAAGTTGGCTCCAGATGATTCTAAAAAGGCCTTTTGCAACACCTGCCATGCCAGCATCAGCAGGGATACCAAAACAAGCAGCCTGACCACCACCAGTATGATCAGGCACATGTCAGCCAAGCACCCGACTTTGTGGGATGTACAACAGATGATGTCACTGCTACGTCTTCGCTTGTTGTGCATGCGAGCCAATCCCCGTCCATGCTGCCCGCAAACAAGCCTCCTCCGGCCCTGCACCTGCAGTTGCCCACGCAGAAATAACACCATCATCAAGCACGTCCTTGTCCCAGCACAGCGTTCAGTTATCCATTCAGCAAACCTTTGAACGCGGGCGCAAATACACTGCCAACGCCCCACATGCCACAGTTCTAAATGCTAACATTTCGCGACTGCTTGCGCTGGAAATGTTGCCTTTTAGGCTGGTGGAGACAGAAGCATTCCGCTACCTGATGGCGGCAGCTGTCCCACGTTACTCGGTCCCCAGCTGCCACTATTTCTCCCGGTGTGCTGTCCCCGCATTGCATAACCACGTGTCACAAAACATCACACGTGCCCTGAACAACGCTGTTTCAGCCAAAGTCTACCTAACCACAGACACGTGGACAAGTGCTTGTGGGCAACGCCGCTACATCTCGTTGACGGCACACTGGGTTAATATTGTGGAAGCTGGGACCCAGTCTGAGCGAAGGACGGAACACGTCCTTCTCACACCAAGGATTGCAGGCCCTACCTCAGTCAGGATTTCACCCACACTCTACAGCTCCGGAATGTCATGCTCCTCAGCCTCCTCCTCCTCCTGCGCATCCTCATCCACTTTACCCTCCACACCAGTCCTAAGCTGGAAGCACTGCAGCACTGCCTCGGCAAAGCGGCAACAGGCTGTGCTGAAGCTAATCTGCATAGGTGACAAACCCCACAATGCAGAAGAGGTGTGGACAGCTCTGAAACAGCAGGCAGATCACTTGCTCACACCTCTGAACCTAAAGCCAGGAAAGGTCATGTGTGACAATGGCCGGAACCTGGTGGCGGCTTTGAGGCGAGGCCAGCTGACAAATGTTCCATGCGTTGCCCATGTGCTCAACCTCGTGGTTCAGCGGTTTCTAAAGTCATACCCAGAGCTGTCTGATCTGCTGGTAAAAGTTCGCCGCCTGTCTGCACATTTTTGAAAGTCACCTACTGCTTCAGCCGGCCTTGCCGGCTTTCAACGCTGTTTGCATCTTCCGGCTCACTGACTGGTGTGTGATGTCCCCATGCGTTGGAATTCAACTCTGCACATGTTGGTCAGGATATGTGAGCAGAAGAGGTTAGTTGTTGAGTACCTGCATCACCTAAGCCGTCGGGAAATGGGTCAAACTCCACACATAACACCTGAGGAGTGGAGATGGATGTCCGACCTATGTACCATCCTCCAAAACTTTGAGGACTCCACCAAGATGGTGAGCGGCGATGACGCCAATATTAGCGTCACCATACCGCTTCTCTGCCTTCTAAAACGGTCTCTGCTCAAAAACAAACATGTTGCATTGCAGGCGGAGCGCGATGAGTTGGAGCAAGAAACAGTAGTGGGTGTGGGTGATAACACACAGCCCAGCCTCGTCTCATACAACGTGCAGTGTAGGACTATGATGAGGAGGAGGATGAAGACATGGAGCAACTCTCCGGCCAAATTGAGGATATGACATGCACACCAGTCATATCCTCGGTTCAGCGTGGCTGGCCAGAGGACAGGGTAGATGAGGAGGAGGAAGAGGAGGAGGAGGACAGCATGTTCAGTCATCGTGTTGGTCAGGATACTGAAGTGATGGCTGTTAAGAGTCTGGCGCACATGGCTGACTTTATGGTAAGCTGCCTGTCTCGTGACCCTCGCGTTAAGAACATCTTGGCCGACAATCATTACTGGTTGGTAACACTGTTAGACCCACGCTACAAGGAGAACTTTATGTCTCTTATTCCCGAGGCGGAGAGGTCAGCCAAAATGCAGCAGTTCCAGAAGGCCATAGTCACGGAAGTAGGCAAAGCATTCCCCTCACAAAACGCTAGCGGCATAGGTCAGGAATCAGTGGACAACCAAGGCGTACAGCCAAGAGGGGCACAAGTCCAATCCGCCAGAGGTAGGGGAACAGTCTTTAAGATGTGGGACAGTTTTCTCAGCCCCTCACGTACCACAGCCCCTGAGGTGCGGGGTAGTGCCACAAGAAATGCTAAGTTTGCCCAGATGCTCAAGGAGTACCTTGCAGATCGAACAACTGTACTCCGACATTCCTCTGTGCCTTACAATTATTGGGTATCCAAGCTGGACAAGGGGCATGCATTGGCTCTCTACGCCTTGGAAGTCCCGGCCTGCCCTGCCGCTAGCGTTTTGTCAGAGCGTGTTTTTAGTGCCGCAGGTGGAATCATTACAGATAAACGCACCCGCCTGTCAACTGAAAATGCTGACAGGCTGACTCTGATCAAGATGAACAAGGGTTGGATTGGGCCAGACTTCACCACACCACCAGCAAATGAGAGCGGAATTTAAATTTTGTAACGGGAATTTGCCATGTACCTCCCCTCACCCATGGGTACACACTTCTGGACTTTGGCTAATCGCTGGACTGCTCCTCCTTCTCCTCCTGCGCCACCATGATGACCGTTACAATAGTTAGGCCGTTGTTTCAGGTTTACCCCCAGTGGTAAATTTTTTCACCCATTCTTTCAGAATGGGCATTACAACGACAGCAGACCCGCTCCTTTGCAATGGGAACAATGTTTTGAGGCCCTCATGCACATCTCTATCCAGGGACAATGTGGAGCCTCCCAATTTTTGGCTGCCCTGCCAAAGGGTTATACTACAATAGACCCACTTCCTTACAATGGGCACTTCAGGTTTACAGGCCCTCATGCACGTCTCTATCCAGGGACAATGTGGAGCCTCCCAATTTTTGGCTGCCCTGCCAAAGGGCTATACTACAATAGACCCACTTCCTTACAATGGGCACTTCAGGTTTACAGGCCATCATGCACGTCTGTATGCAGGGGCATTGGTGAACCTCACAATTTTGGACTGCCCTGGCAAAGGAAAATACTACAAAGACTCACTTCCTCAAAATGGGCACATTAGACTCAAGAGGCCTTCATGTACGTCTCTTCTCAGGGACATCGGAGTGCCACACAATGTTTTCATGTAAAATCTTTCATGTAATCTCAAAAAGTAACATACACCAGCTCTATCTCACTATTGGGTATGTGCCCTTAACATTTCCACCATGAAAATTCATTTTGGTGTCATTTTGGAAGGTTTTCTGGTGAGTCCGTAAAAATTGCGTAAAACTCGGACAAAATTGTTCACAGCTGTGACTTTTGAATGATAAATGCTTCAAGGGGTCTTCCCCATGCTGTTGCCATGTCATTTGAGCACTCTTCTGAGACTTTTGTGACATTTTTAGGGTTTCTACATGCTGCCGGGGGGTCATTTCATAAAAATACTCGGGTCTTCCATAGGATAACATTGGGCTCGGTGCTCGGGCCGAGTACACGAGTATCTTGGGATGCTCGGCCCGAGCCTTGAGCACCCAAGCTTTTTAGTAATCGCTCATCACTATTTAAGACGTTACATCACAAGCTTCCAATGCATCTCTATGAGAGCCAGAACAAGGCCAGAACGAGGCTTTCAGAGATGCATTGAGTTGTGGCCTCTGGCATGAGCCATGAAATACTGGAGCTTCCAGCAGGTTACAAATTGCCAGAGATCACCAGAGTGGCGGTGATAGTAGGTGAAGACGCCAGAAGGTAAGTATATGACAGGGGTAAGGGGACTTAGATTTAAAACACCACTCCAGCAGTGCAATAAAAGAAAATGTTTGAGTGGACCTTTAAAGTGAAAATTACTTTTTCAGTTTCAAGTTATTTCAGTGAACTTTAACAGGAGTGTACCAACAAGTACTTATGTACTTTAGTCTGCATCATCATATCCTTAAAAAAAAAATCAATAATTAAAAAAAAATGTAAAGTATTAATGTTTTACTGTTTTGTTTAAATATTATTATTTGTTTTTAATTGAGAAAATATATAAAAAAATATTTAAAAGTTTGATATTTTCCACTCTTAAACAGTAGGGGGAGCAGCTGCTGAAATCCTACTGTAGAACTACTGTAGAACTAGCTCACATTACAACTGCAGTAAAAGAAGGCAGAATCTGCTCTCCTGTGTGTAATGTCACCCCCTCCCAATCTGGGTGTTTCCAAAAGGTTAAGAGAGAATGAAGTTTAGTATCACAGTGTGGAGGCATTTTGTTGGTGACCGCAAAGTGATCCTAATGTCTAAAGTGTCACTAAGGACAGCTGGCACAGTGCCCCACTGTATCCTGCACCGCACTGTATCCTGCACTGCACTGTATCCCGCACTGCACTTTATCCCACGCCGCCCTTTATCCTGCGCCACACTATAACCCAAGACCCTCTATATACTGTGCTGCCGGCCGGGATTGGAGGTCTGAGGTGACATGCAGCGAGGAGGGGTGATCTACAGCCTGAGTGGCACTGCACTACAGATGTCACACCGCGATCACTGCTTCCAGCCACATGCACTCACCTCAGACCTGCGCCCCCGGCAGCCTGTCCTGTCAGCCTGGTGTCTGTTCGTCTGTGCCGCCCCCGCATCAGCAGCCGGGCTGATTCGATCCAAATCTGCGGTGGCTCGAGGGATCTCCGGACCCAGGGGTCGGGGTCGCACGGCCACTCAGAATGAAGGGGGAGTATTTACAGGGGATAATGTGCAAAGTTCGTGATGCCACCCGTGGTGTGTGGTAAGGTGGAGTACTACTGCTGCAGTTGGGAGTAACCGGTGGTGATGGTGTGGGCAGCCAGGTGTTTAACCCCTCCACGGGTAGGGGGAATGCCCCGGGACTCGATGAGAGTGACGGGGAGGTGCCCTTGGAACGGTAAGGGTCAGCTGTGTACTCACTCAGTCCAATAATGCTGACACCGACAACTGTGGTAAACCAAGTTCTTGACACTGCTGCCACTTGAAGGGAGCACGCCTGGATCCCATTCCCATTGGTGTTGCCTGTTAGTCTGTGACCTTTACCATGGCACCTTGTCTTCATTGAAACTAATGGGGTCCCGCTCACCAGTATGGCTAACTGGGTGAGCTTGCTCTCAGGGTTCACGCTTGGGATTTTCTGGACCGTATGTGTGGAAAGTCCTATCCCCCTCATTGCGCTAGTACCCCGATTTTGGAGTGGGTGGAGAACGGATCTTGAAGGCTCCGTCCTCGTCGGGTAAATTGCCAGGACGCCTGAAGCTACTTTATAACCTAGGGTCCCCGTACCCCGTCGTGCCCCGGCCCCTGCCCGGTGATGGCACAAGGCTGTCCTCCTCGACAGTCCCCCTTGTCATGATCCCCTGCAACCGGGGTCCAGCATCCACTAGGCCCTGACCAACATTTGTCACCTAGTAGCTGTAAGGAGCCCAGCTCCTGACTTCTCCTCTTGAGAGTCACTGCACACTCTACTGCTCCTGACACTCCTAACACTCCTGACCTCCCCTTAACCAACTCCCCAAGTGGGCGACCCTATTCCACTCAGGCTGTCCACTGGTGTGTCTAGTGGGTGTGGTGCAGAGTGTTCCTAGGATTTTGATTAGCTTGTTCTTGGCAACACCGAAGGCCAGGGACCCGTAACCAAGGAGGAGGTGGATACTGTGCAGAAGGGCAGATTGCACAATACCCTGTGATGACCTGATAGGCCAGGGCATCACACCTCCCATCAGTGATCACAGCACAGACCAGCAAGGAGCATAGGCCCTAGGTAAGCACACGCGGGGAGGGGGGTGAGCAGCAGAGTGAGGGGTGAATGGCAGGGGAGGTGGGCGTGAGCGGAGGGGTGGGGAGCAGCATGCCAGGATCAGTTACGGTACAATCACTGCTGCTCGGCACCGGCAGTCACCCCATCCCGGCCGGTAACAGGGGGAAAGTGCAGCACACAGCAAAAATTACAGCGATCTCCTCCCTCTGCTGTAATCTGGACAGCCAAGGGGGCATGTCCAACTCACAGCAGAAGCTGTCTCTGTGTTAGTGAATAGGGTCGGAGCCCAACAATCAGAATCAATGCACAGAGGGCTGCAATAAATGAGGTGAGTAACACACAGCAGATCCAAGATGGCAGCCCCCAGTGTTTCAGTAAAAATATAATTAAATAAAAACTAAATAAACAGTGAGTTTAATTTTGTATTAAAAATACTTGATTCCATAATCACTATTATTAAGACAAAAATAAAAAAACCTGACACCTTCCCTTTAAATCTTAGTTCTACTATGACTTTGGAATATTGCATTTCTTAATTATTTACCAGAGTTATTATCAGTTGTTACTTGGAAATTGTTTATGCCTATGCTTGTTAAAGTAGCACTTACATAATGTTTATGTATTATTACTAGTATTACCAGAATAACTGAGAGGTATTCTTTATTTCATGCCTTTTCGTTGTATAAATGAATTGCATGCTGTTGCAGTGCCACCTGTTGAATGAATGGGGGAACAACAACCTTTTGTTTCTAAGGGATTTTCCCATCCAAACATAAAAATGAAATAGTAATGACGATATTTCACACAGTTATAATGTTTACTTTGTTGCTAAATTTGATCATTGTCTTGTTTGGATTACTAGTTCTATCACAATACCAATGACGTTGCTCACTTTTACTATTATTGTATACATAATGGCCAAAATAGAGCTATTTCCTGTGAAAAGTGAGTGAATAAAAATGCTAAAGACGTCTATCTTTGTGAACCTTTATAGGATTGCATTATTATTATTATTATTATTATTTATTATTATAACCCCATTTATTCCATGGCGCTTTACATTGGAAAAGGGGTAGACATAGTAGGGACAAGTGCAATAATCATAAACAATACAAGGCACAGACTAGTACAGCAGGAGAGAGGACCCTTCCTGTGAGGGCTCACAGTCTACAAGGGATGGGTTATGATACAGTAGGTGAGAGAGCGGCGCTATATCAGACTGAGGGTTACTGAAGGTTGAAGGATTATCGGAAGAGGTGGATCTTCAGGTTCCTTTTAAAGCTTGTCAAGGTAGACAAGAGTCTGATATGTTGGGGCAGAGCATTCCAGAGTATGGGGAAGGCATGGGAGAAGACTTGGATGCGATGGTGGGAAGAGGAGATGAGAGGGGTGTAGAGAAGGAGCTCTTGTGAGGATCAAAAGTTACGTGCGGGTAAGTACCGGAACACTAGGTCACAGATGTAGGGAGGAGACAGGTTGTGGATGGCTTTATTGGTCATGGACCCGAGGAAGCGTGAGAACACGCGAAACGGCTGTCGTCCATGAGGGGGCCCTGGTGTCAACTCTGCTCCTGCTTTTTTACCTGCATCATGAATAAATAAAGTCTTTTTTACTGGACGCTGGTGAGTGCTGCCCTATCTCTATTGTTGGACTCTATCCAGAAACTTTTTTTGCTTGGGGGATAAGCACCACTTGCCCAGTGTGTGTGGAGGATTACCGTCTGCCGTCTACAAAAGCAATACAGCTGATGCCCAGGGGTGGGTAGCTGCGGCAATTTCTGTTGATTGATCTGGCTTTATTGGTCATGGTTAGGGTTTTGAACTAGAGTCATTGGACAATGGGAAGCCAGTGAAGGGATTGGCAGAGAGGAGAGGTCGTGGAGTAGCAGGGGGACAGATGGATTTGTCGGCCTTAGTTTAGAATAGATTGTAGGGGTGTGAGACTGTTAGAAGGGAGGCCACAGAGCAGGAGGTTGCAATAATCCAGGCGGGAGATAATAAGGGCATGCACTAGGGTTTTGCAGCTTTGTGGCAGAGGAATGTACGAATCCGGGAAATATTTTTGACTTGGAGGCGACAGGAGGTGAAGAGGGCTTTGATGTGTGGCTTGAAAGAGAGATCAGAGTCTAGAGTTACTCCCAGGCAGCGAGAACGTTGGATTGGTGAACGTGAGAGTCATTGACATTGATGAATAGGTCGGTTGGGGGTGTTGAGTGAGGAGGATGAAAGATAATGAATTCTGTTTTGTCCATGTTCAGTTTTGGAAATCAAGCAGGGAAAAAGGATGAAATAGCAGACAGACACTTTGGAATTCTGGTTAGTAAGGAGGTGATGTCAAGTCCAGAGAGGTAGATCTGCGTATCATCAGCATAGAGGTGATACTGAAAGCCGTGGGCCTCTGCGAGCTGTCCCAGACCAAAAGTGTAGAAGGAGAACAGCAGTGGTCCAAGAACTGAACCTTGGACACCAACAGATAGGGGGTGAGATGAGGAAGTGGTGTGAAAGTGGGAGACGCTGAAAGTTTGGTCGGTTACGTATGAGGAGAAACAAGATAGCGCCAAGTCTGTGATGCCCAGAGACAAGAGAATTTGTATTAGAAGAGAATGGTCTACTGTGTCAAAGGCAGAGGACATGTCAAGGAGGAGGAGGACAGAGTAGTGTCGCTTGGCTTTGGCAGTTAGTAGGTCATTGGTGACTTTAGTTAGGGCAGTTTCAGTGTAATGATGTGGTCGGAAGCCAGATTGTAACCAGTCAAAGAGGGAGCAGGAAGAGAGGTGTGAGGACAGTTTAAGATGGACATGCTGTTCCAGTAGTTTTGAGGCATAGGAAAGAAGTAATATGAGGCGATAGTTTGACACAGAGGGAGGGTCAAGGGAGGGCTTTTTGAGGATGGGTGTGATGGAGGCATGTTTAAAGCATGAAGGGAATACACCAGTTGTTAGTAACAGGTTGAAGAGAGGAGTTAGGGTTGGGATGAAGACTGTGGTGAGATTGGGGATGAGGTGGGATGGGAGTGGGTCAAGCGAACAGGTGGTGAGATGTGATCTTGAGAGTAGAGTGGAATAGTGGAGAAGCTGGATTTGGAAGAAAAAGGCTGAGTAGTTATGAGGAGGGACTATGGGGATTGTGGACCAAAGCTTGCTCTGATGTTTGGAATAGCGCGATCAGCTGTATTCAGCGTTGGCCACGAGTAACCTCAGTGACAGCTCAGCTGATCACGCTATTGCCTTCATTAGCTGCGTGGAGCTGACAGGAGCGGCGGTGTCTTCTTCAGCGCCGGTCACCTTCATGCAGCAGAGTTGGATGTGACGCTGGAGGTCCGTGGATTACGCCGGACATGGAGGGCTTTTTCGGGCTTATTAAATTGGTGAACCAGGCAATTTGTTAGTGTTTTTTTTCTAATAAAGGATTGTTTGGGTGTGTGTGTTTATTTACTGTAATTTACAGATTAATCATGGAAGGTATCTCAGGGAGACGCCTGACATGATTAATCTAGGATTTATTGTCAGCTATGGGCTGCCAATAACTCCTTATCACCCCGATTTGCCAACGCACCAGGGCAAATCGGGAAGAGCCGGGTACAGTCCCAGAACTGTCGCATATAATGTATGCGGCAATTCTGGGAGGCTGCTGACTGATATTGTTAGGCTGGGGGGCTCCCCATAATGTGGGGCTCCCCATCCGGAGAATAGCAGCCTTCAGCCATATGGCTTTATCTGGCTGGTATTAAAATGGGGGGGGACCGCACACCGTTTTTTTAAATTATTTATTTATTTATTTTACTGCACAGTATAGACACGCCCACCGGCTGCTGTGATTGGGTGCAGTGAGACAGCTGTCACTCAGCGTGGGGGGCGTGTCTGACTGCAACCAATCACAGGCATCTGTGGGTGGGGAAAGCAGGGAATACGAGACTGATTAATGAGCGGCCAGCATATTCAAAGTAATTGTTGCCGCGTATTCTCTGCACAGCTGTGCCTCGCCGCGCTGTTGATCGGGGAGCGGTATGAGCCGGGGGAAGAAAAAAAACGAGCGCCAATGTAAGTATGACTGAGAACAGCAGAAAAAAAGGTAAGTATACTGAATTTAATTAAAAAAAAATAAAAATAAGATCGCTAGTGTAAAAACGCACACACACGAAACGTGCTGAACACGGACATACTCCGTGTGCGGTACGTGCAGGAACGGACCCATAGACTAAAGCGGGTCCGTGCCTGCATGCTGCCGGCCATAAACGGACATGTTGTCCGTGTAGAAAAGCGCACACACGTACTTACCTCACGGACACACGTTCCGTGCGATTTTACGTGTGTGTGCCATCTACCATTGATTAACATGGGTCTCCGTGTCTACGTGTCTCCGGTACGTGCAAATACGTACCGCACACGTACAAATTACACGGATGTGTGTTGCAGGTCAGAGGGGGTGAGACAGGTTTCAGTGATGCCGAAGAAGGAGAGTGTATTAGTGATGAAAAGATCATGAATGTAGGAAAGTTTATCGCAGACAGAGTGAGCATTCAATAGAGCTTCTGCTAGGGGGACTGGAGGAGAAGGGGCTGGGTGAATGGGTATAAGGTTAGAAGGGTTTCAAAAATTTGTTATAGATCGTGGATGGCATTTAGAAGTGACTATAGGGATGTGATGAGGAGTACCAGGATTTGGGGGAGATATCTCCAGCAGGGAGGAGAAGCTGAGAGAGTGTTAGTAGGTGGGAGCAGGAGAGGCCATGAGGTGGTCATGTGTGTCTGGAGACACAGGTTGTTTTGAGGAGGAACAGATCTGATGAGAAGGTGAAATGGGTGAGGAGGATGGAGGGAGAGATGACCTGTTCATTACTCGGTGTAGGGATCAGAGGGGAAGTATAAAGTGAAGTATTATTGGGGTAAAAGTGAAGAGAAACACAAACATTGTTTAAAGTGACTATGTATCCAATTACCTTTTGATCCCTTTCAGCCTAATTCTGGACTCTTAGGTATACTCTCCCGGATCCGTGCTTTCCTTAACCAAGAATCAGCAAAAACATTAGTGCATACCCTCATCATCTCCCGCCTTTACTACTGCAACCTCCTGCTCCCTGGCCTCCCTTCCAACACTCTTGCACCCCTCCAATCTATCCTAAACTCTGCGGTCCGCTTAATCCACCTCTCCCCTCGCTACTCCCCAGCCACGCCACTCTGTCAATCCCTTCACTGGCTTCCCATCACCCAACGACTCCAGTTCAAAACATTAATCATGGCATACAAAGCCATGCACAACCTGTCTCCTCCCTACATCTGTGACCTAGTCTCCCAGTACCTACCTGCACGCAACCTCAGATCCTCACAAGATCTCCTTCTCTGCTCCTCTCTTATCTCCTCTTCCCACAATCGCGTACAAGATTTCTCCCATGCATCCCCCATACTCTGGAACACTCTATCTCAGCACATCAGACTCTCCCCTACCGTGGAAAGCTTCAAGAGGAACCTCAAGACTCACCTCTTCCAACAAGCCTACAACCTTCAATAGCCCTCAGTCCAGCAGACCACTGTGCAACCAGCTCTGTCCTCACCTATTGTACCATCACCCATTCCCTGTAGACTGTGAGCCCTCGCGGGCAGGGTCCTCTCTCCTCCTATACCAATCTGTTTTGTACTGTTAATGATTGTTGTACGTATACCCTCTTTCACTTGTAAAGCGCCATGGAATAAATGGCGCTATAATAATAAATAATAATAATAATACACACGCCAACAATGTCTCAGCCGACATTTTAGGCCAAATATATAGTGTTAGAAAAGCACTGAAGTGGATCACAGAAGGGAGGGGCTGGTACTCATCCTGATTACTTAAATCAAAGCTGAGCCCAGATGTAGGATAGCAGAGGCACAGATAACAAGGGGTCATAAAGAAAAGTGAGAAGATGGGTTTCATGGAGTGGTCAGTTAGACATACCAGATAGAGAGAAAGCACGATACACAAGTGAAGTCAGATCATGGGAAAGGGGAGTAGTTGTCAGACATACCTGTGAAAGAGCAGACACGATGATTAGATGATTGAGAGCAGAATGATGAATGAATAAGTGCATAATATTGATTTCTGGCCTAATTCATTATTGCACACTTATAGATCCACACTTAGGTGGGCTTTGCACACTACGACATCGCAGCTGCGATGTCGATGGGGTCAAATCGAAAGCGACGCACATCCGGCATCGCAGTCGATATCGTAGTGTGTAAATCCTTTTTGATATGATTAACGAGCGCAAAAGCGTCGCTATCGTATCATCGGTGTAGGGCCCCGCATGTTCATTATTTGGCAGCAGCGACAGGTACGATGTTGTTCCTCGTTCCTGCGGCAGCACACATCGCTGTGTGAGAAGCCGCAGGAACATCTCCTACCTGCGTCACCGCGTCTCACGCCAGCTCTGCGGAAGGAAAGAGGTGGGCGGGATGTTTACGTCCTGCTCATCTCCGCCCCTCCGCTTCTATTGGACGGCTGCCGTGTGACGTCGCTGTGACGCCGCACGACCCGCCCCCTTAGAAAGGAGGCGGATTGCTGGCCAGAGCGATGTCGCAGGGTAGGTAAGTCCGTGTCACGGGGGTAAGCGAGGTTGTGCGCGACGGGCAGCGATTTGCCCGTGTCGCACAACCGACGGGGGCGGGTACGATCGCTTGCGATCTCGCTAGCAAGATCACAGCATGTAAAGCCCGCTTAAGTCTGCACGCTGCGTTCTGGTTTGACAAAAAACACGCACCCTCGGCAGACTCTTGACAAATGTAAAACACTGTGCTTGACAAAAAAAACGCAGTAAAAACGAATGCGTTTTTACTGTGTTTTTCTTGCATTTGGGCTGCATTTTGGACAGTGCGTTTTTAAAAGAGAAATAAAATATGATAGAATAAGATTTGATAGATAGCTAGAATAGATAGATAAATAGATAGATAGAGGGATAGATAGATAAAATAGATAGAAAGAATAGATAGCATGACTGCTTGCTGACAGCAGAAGCAGACAGAGACAAAGCCATGTGATGAGAATGAACTCTGGTGAACCTCTGAGGTCAGTGCCGCGATACAGCTGTGAAATCAGAGCTTCACCCGAGTTCATTCTCATTGCACGGCTCTGTATCTGTGTTGCGGCCTGATTTGCGGTCACAGGTGAAGGACTCACCTGTGACCGCAAATCACCTAAGTGACATCCCGCTGATTGCGCGGCTCACTTAAGTCACTCGGGCGACTTGCTGTCATAGGTGGAGGATGCCAGCTGTGGCCGCGGGTAACCTGAGTGATGTCACTGCTGATAGCACGACTCACTTCAGTTGCTGCGTGAAGCTCACAGTGAGTGCTCGTGCTCTATGGCCACTCACTGTGAGCTTCCGATGTAGCAGACCTGGAAGTGTCATTGGAGCTCGTGTGGATTACGTCAGACCTGGAAGGGTGTTTGGTGGGTTAATAAAGTGGTGAAAGAGGGTGGTTTATTGTCTTTTATTCCAAATAAAGGATTTTTTTGGGTGTATGTGTTTATTTACTTTCACTTACAGATTAACCATGGGGGGTATCTCATAGACACCTGCCATGAATAACCTAGGGCTTAGTGGCAGCTATGGGTTGCCATTAACTCATTATTACCCCAATTGCCACTGCACCAGGGTAATCGGGATGAGCCGGGTAAGGTACCGGGATTGTCGCTTCTAATGAATGTGGCAATTCCGGGTGGCTGCTGGCTGATATTTTTAAGCTGGGGGCAGCTTAAAAATGATAGGCCTTCCCAGTCTGGGAATGCCAGCCAGAAGCTGTGAAGCTTTATCTTGGCTGGGGATCAATTAGGGGGGACCGCACATCACTTTTTTTTATTTTGTTTTTTATTTATTTTACTGCACGATATAGACTCACCCACCAGCGGCTGTGATTGGTCACAGTCTGACAGCTGTCACTCAGCGTGGGGGCGTGTCTGACTGCAACCAAACAAAGGCGCCGGTGGTCGGGGGAAGCAGTGAATATGAGATGAGTTTATTGAGCGAATGAAGTGAATATGAGATAAGCTAATGAGCAGTAGGCATTTTCAGATGCAGGAGAAGCCGCGGGAGCAGTGTGACAGCTACGGCGCACCGATAATCAGTGATTGGTGAGTATGAAGGAGGGAGAGGGGGGGGGAGAGGGAGAG
The DNA here is from genome assembly GCF_048569485.1 of Anomaloglossus baeobatrachus. Taxonomy (NCBI): domain Eukaryota; kingdom Metazoa; phylum Chordata; class Amphibia; order Anura; family Aromobatidae; genus Anomaloglossus; species Anomaloglossus baeobatrachus. Next base: position 182,200,707 of record NC_134358.1, read on the forward strand.
GGAGAGACTGAGGCCAGGGCCACATGGGGCACCAGTGCGATCCTCGCATGACACTCAGCTCACGCTGGCAGCACAGCAGAAGCCGAGTGTCATGAGAGTGTCCCTGCGACTGAGGTCCGACTGTGCGAGCGCACCTCAGCTGCGGGGGGCGAGCCGGCACTGAGGAGTGGCGGACCAGCGCTGCGGAGGGGAGGGATTTCTCTCCATCTCTCCTCTGTTGCCGGCTATTGCAATTCTCGTCCTGCACCCGCGGTACACCGGTGTACCGCGAGTGCAGTACGATTTTTCTCTCGCCCTATACACTTGAATGGGTGCGAGTGAAAGAGTCTCGCATTACAATCGCAGCATGCTGCGATTGTTTTCTCGGTCCGATTAGGGCTGAGAAAATAATCGCTCATGTGCGCTGATGTACCGCCCCCGTGCCAGTAGCTGGGCTGCTCGGATCCGGATCTGCAGTGGCTCGAGGGGCATCTGGACTCAGGGGTCTCGCGGCCACTCGAATAGAAAAAGGGGGGTATATACAGGGGGTATTGTATGGAGTAGTACATGACGCCACCCGTGGTGTGTGGTAACGTGGAATACCACCGCTGCGGCTGGGAGTACCCAGTGGCGATGGAGTGGCAGCCAGGTGCTTAACCCCTCCACGGGTAGGGGGGAATGCCCCGGGACTCGGTGATGGTGACAGGGAGGTGCCGTTGGGGAGGTAAGGGTGACTGGCGTACTCACTCAGTCCAATAACGCTGACACTGACAACTGTAGTAAACCAAAGTTCTGGACACCACTGCCACTGAGGGGGAGCACGCCTGGGTCCCGTTTCCGTTGGTGTTGCCTGTTGATCTATGACCTTTCCCTTGGCACCTTGTTTCTCACTGTTTGGTCACTGTAGCCTGAAACTAGTCGGGTCCCGCTCCCCAGTATGGCTAACTGAGGGAGCTTAATAAACAAAGAGACGTTGTCAGCTCACCCCTCTTCACTCCTGGACTCCACACCGATGCAAGGAACGCCCTGGCCAGGGCGAAAGGCAACATTAGAAAAAACAAGGATCCAGAATCATGGAGAATGGATGAATAAAACTTGCTTTTATTGGAATTCGTTAAAAACAGATATTCAATCCAGTGGGCACAGAGGCACAAGTACTGTAGCGGGTTATCCAACGCGTTTCGACCAGAGAGTCTTATTCATGGCATGTTCTCCATGATGCTGGATCCTTGTTTTTTCTAACTGAGGGAGCTTACTCTCAGGGTTCACGCTTGGGATTTCTTGGACCGTATTTGTGGAAGGTCCTATCCCTCTCGTTGCGCTAGTACCCCAATTTTGGAGCAGGTGTAGAGCGGATCTTGAAGGCTCCGTTCTCGTCGGGTAAATTGTCAGGTTGCCTGAAGCTACTCCCTGACCTAGGGTCCACGTACCCCGTCGTGCCCTGATCCCAGCCCGGTGATGGTACAAGGCCACTGGCTGTCCTCCATGACAATGCCGTGCCTCTTGTCATGATCCCCTGCGACCGGGGGTCCAGCTCCTACCAGACCCAGACCAATGTCTGCTACCTAGTACTTCCAAGGAGCCCAGCTCCTGACCTCCTCTTACTTCCTGACTCTCACTTCAACTCCACTGCTCATGACACTCCTGACCCCTCTTAACCAACCCCCCAAGTGGGCGACCCTATTCCACTTAGGCCATCCACTGGTGTGTCTGGTGGGTGTGGTTCAGAGTGTTCCTAGGATTTTGATTAGCTGGTCTTTGGCAACACCATTTGGTTAGGGACCCGTAACCAAGGATGAGGTGGATATTGCACAGAAGGGCAGATTGCACAATACCCTGTGATGACCTGATAGGCCAGGGCGTCACACTGACACACAGGCTAGAATTGGTCTGACTAGAATGCGATGTTTTATCGCACTCCACTCGCACCGTTTTTCTCGCCGTGTGGCTTTGGCCTGACAGAGAGTAACTGAGACCAACAAAGAGAGAGAAACCGAGACCGACAAAGAGAGAGAAAGACCAAGAGACCTGCGTTTTTGTTGACAAGAATGGATGCAAAATGCAAAAGAAATGCAGTGCAAATGCACAGCTAAACATTTTGGTTGCATTTTGACACACCTCATTAATTTCAATGGGTGCAAAATGAAACCAAAACGCACTGAAGAAGTGACATGTTTTTTTTACACAACGATTTGACAAATATTTGACAAACAAAACACTGCCAAAAAAAAGCAACGTGCACATGGAAATTTTGACTTCTCATAGACTTTGCTGAGGAAGCGAAATGCATGCATTATGTCATTGACACAGAGCAGTTTAAAAGCAACCAAAATGCAAGAAAAAATGCAATGTGCGCACATAGCCTAATAGCGACCGAGCACACGGCTGATATGGGACCCTTATGTCCGTGGGGCTTGGTGCCAATAATGATGTCACTCCCCAATCAGCACCTCACTTTCAATAATATCACATCCTATATGCAGATACCACTGAAAGTAATGATGGAACAGGTACCTGTCAAATCCTTGTTCCATCTTTCACTCTGAGTCTGAGCATTGAGTCCCACTGCAGTGTGTGTCAATGAAAACAAAAATTCAAAAATGTAAAATCTCCATGTCAGAAATGGGTTAAAGTAAGGGGTAAGGATGGGGGATTTAATAAAGAAAGGCTCCAGGATGGTGGACATTATTAAAGAAAGGTACCAGAACAAGAGACATTATTAAATATGGGTGCAAGTATGGGGGTCATTTTTAAAAGATAGGGGCCATGACAGAAGAAATTGTTACAGGATGGAGGCTAGGAAGGGAAATATTATTACAGAATGGGGCACATTATTAAAGAAAGGGACCAGGATGAGGAACATTAATACACAATGGGGCACATTATTAAAGAAAGGGACCAGGATGAGGGACATTAATACACAATGGGGCACATTATTAAAGAAAGAGACCACGATGAGGGACAATAATACAGAATGGGGCACATTATTAAAGAAAAGGACCAGGATGGAGGACATTATTACAGGATAAGGGCCAGGACATGGTACATTGATATAGGATGGGGCAAGGATGGGGTAAATTATTACAGGATGGGAGAAATTACTAAAGATATGGGCCAGGACGTCAGACATTATTAAAAAAAGGGACCAGGAGGGAGGACATTATTAAAGAAAGGGACCAGGATGGAGGCCATTATTACAGGATAAGGGCCAGGACATAGTACGTTGATATAGTGTGGGGTAAATTATTACAGGGTGGGGGAAATAGGTCAGGATGTGGGACATTATTAAAGAAAGGTGGACATTATTATAGGATTTGATCCAGGATAGGGGACATTATTAATTCTTTACTGATGTCCATCGTACATGTATGACACAATTTGATAGTGGGTATATGCTGCAGGCTCACAGCGTGAATTCACCCAATATATGCCATGCACTGCCTTTTTTTTTACAGCCAGGACCTGCCTCTAACAGCCACCCATGATTGTTAACCTGTTAAATGCTGCTGTAAAATTCTGACAGCCACATCAACAGCAATCTGGCATGTGGGCATGTCATTGTATATGCCCATCAGTGCACCTATGACATAATTTCAGGGAACCAATGGGTTGCTTTGACAGCTAAGGGTTCTGTTGAAGACGTCCATTCTTGTCACTATAGCATTCCCTTGAAGCCCTACTTGTGGCTGAAAAACATGGAAAAGATTGATATTTCCATATGGTATTGATAAGGAGCATCAAATTGCAAGGTCATTTTTACCACACAATGTATGTCGTAATAATAATTCCCAAAAACAATGTCAAAATTGAGCTTTTTTCACAATTTCAGTGCAATTGGATTTTTTTTCCCCATTTTCTAGGACATTATCTGATAAAGCAAATGTTGTCATGCAGCCTACATCTCATCCTGCAACAAATCAAGCCCTTCTGTCTATGTGGACAGAAATCTAGAAAAGTTACAGCTTTTGGAAGACGTCGAGGAAAAAATGTAAATTGGCTGCTTTGAGAAGGAGTTCATGAAAGGGGCCAGGATGATGGATATTATTAAAGAATTGATCCAGGAAGTCGACATTATTAACCCCTTCAGCCCCCTGCGATTTTTGTTTCTCGTTTTCAATTTTTCATCCCCTTCTTCCATAACCTTTTTTTTTTCCCATCAATATAGCCATATGAGGGCTTCTTATTTGGGGGATGAGTTGTACGTTTGAATGACACCATTCATACTGCCCCATATTTTACTGGAAAATCGGGCAAAAATACCAAGTGCAGTGAAATTGCAAAAAAAAAGTACAATTGCACAAATGTTGTTTGGATTTTTTATTTACAATGTTCACTATATGATAAAACTGACCTGACAATATGATTCCCCAGGTCAGGATGAGTTCACAGATACCAACCATGTATAGTTTTACTTTGATCTATGTGGTAAATTTCTTTTAGAAGTTTGGGAAAAAAAAAGAATAGCATTTTTGTCACCATTTTCTGAGACCTTTAGAATTCTCATTTCCGGATGTGGGGCTATGTGATGGCCTCTTGTTTGCATTTTGAGCTGACGTTTTTAATCATGCCATTTTTGGGTAGATATGATGTTTTGATCACCTGTTATTGCATTTTAATGCAATGTTCAGCCACCAAAAAACTCTAATTCTGTCGTTTTGATTTTTTTCCTCGCTACGCCCGTTACCGATCAAAATAATTGATTTTATATTTTGATAGATCGGGCATCTTTTAATACAGTGAAAATAAATATGTGTTTTTCTTTTTTATTGTTTTATTTTCAGTGGGGCAAAGGGGGCTGATTTGAACTTTTTTTTTCATATTTATAAAAATTATTATTTTTTTTTTTACATTATTTATTGATTTTACTAGTCCTCTTAGATGACTTTATGGCTGCACTGTTCAATCACTTCTGCTGATCAGAGTGAGGCTTCAGCGACAAGTTTCATCAGTTAACCCTGCACTGTCATGACAATGCTTTGTTCCCATGCTCACATCACAGGACCACTGATGTCCAGATGTCAGAGTATGACAGTGCAGTCTAAAGGCCCAGTTACACTAAACAACTTACCAGCAATCCCAACAACGATACAACCTGATAGGGATCGCTGGTCAGTTGCTAGGAGGTCGCTGGTGAGATGTCACACTAAGCGACGCTCCAGCGATCCTACCAGCAACCTGACCTGGCAGGGATCGCTGGAGCGTCGTGGAAGCATGCTGCGCTTGGTAACTAAGGTAAATATCGGGTAACCAACCCGATATTTACCTTGGTTACCAGCGCACACCGCTTAGCGCTGGCTCCCTGCTCTCCTAGCTACAGTACAAATGGGGTTAATTACCCGATGTGTACTGCAGCTACATGTGCACAGAGCAGGAGCCGGCACTGACAGCTGAGAGCGGCGGACGCTGGTAACAAAGGTAAATATCGGGTAACCAAGGAAAGGGCTTCTTGGTTACCCGATATTTACATTGGTTACCAGCGTCCGCAGAAGCCGGCTCCTGCTGCCTGCACATTTAGTTGTTGCTCTGTCGCTGTCACACACAGCGATGTGTGCTTCACAGCGGGAGAGCAACAACTAAAAAATGGCCCAGGACATTCAGCAACAACCAACGACCTCACAGCAGGGGCCAGGTTGTTGCTGGATGTCACACTAAGCAACATCGCTAGCACGTTGTGCATCAGCAGCGATGTTGCTTAGTGTGACGGTACCTTAAGGGGTTACCAGTCACGGATTTATCTCCAATACACCCGCGCCTGTTAGTTGCACACAGCAGATTAGCCGACATGTGCGGGGAAAGATGTGGGCTCATCACATGAGCCCACTTCAAAGGGAGGGAGGCAACCTTGGACGTATTTGTACGTCCTAGGTCATTAAGGGGTTAAAGAGAAGGGTCAGGATAGGTTGCATTCTTAGTTTTTTTACATTAGTTTTCATAAGCCAAAACCAGAAGTGGGATAACAAATAAAGAAGTGGTGCCCGTGTTTCTATTATACTTTCCCTCTGCTTGTTCCTCTCCTGGTTTTGGCTCACAAATACTAAGGTTAAAAACTCACCCAAGGCTCAACGTGCACACATGGTCATTTGAATTTAGTTATGCTACTGGTTTTAGGTAAATGAAACACTGAAGACGAGCATATCTTCAGAAATCCAGCAAACTGCTGAATTTTCAGATTTCCACTGGAGTCAGTCTTAAATTTAGAAAATTCTAAATCAATAATTTTAAAAATGTGTCAAACACTGATCACTATAAAAAAATTACTAATACATTTGTTATCTCACTGCCCTGAATGTAAGAAGCATTAGTCTATATTGTAACATATAAGTGCTACAGAAGATTTCATAGTATATAGTTCTTGAAGTAATTAGTTTACATAGCACTATATTGAAAAGTATCAACACATTATTAAAAGAATGCAAAGTATTTCCTTTCTGGAATTAATTGTCCTGGGAATGTACCATCCGCATAGTTACATGGCAGATTGCATAAAAGACTATTGTAGTCAAATTTCTAAATTGTTTTATAGTGCTTGCACATAACTAATTTAACTTCATGCAATGAAGTTATGCTGTCTAAAAATATACAAAACGAAACTTGTAAATTATGTTTGACCACATAGATCCTTGTAAATTGAATATCTGTTTTTTCTTACTTTTGTTTCCCAACTAATTTTGAGAAGTTTCATTGGAGTCCAAGATTTTGATGATATACTGTAATGTAATACTTTGGTATTGCAGTAGATCAGACAGTCACAGGTCCTAGTACTTTAACGGGATTAAATAAAAAAGTAAAAACAACTTGAAAACGCTTTGCAATTTTCTTATATCCTTCTCCTGCTTTGTCGGCCTCCACCATTCTTATTTTCAGAGTGCTAGGCAGCTGCTTAGAATAACCCATGGCTGCTGTTTTTTATCAGAAGGTTAGGTTTATTGATAAAGCTGTAAAATTCACATCACCTGGCCTTTCCTGTTAATGATAGTGAACAAGCCATAACCCTAACAGGCTAATTTAGATCTGAAACCTTGGTCAAAGTTATATGAGCACACAAATCTCTTTTTAAAATCTAAAAGATGAAAAAAAAATGTTTTGCCTAAAATTCAAAGGAAATGTGTCATCTTTAACTTCATGCTCAATTGATGGAAAAATTTAAATGGGGACACAAATCAATTTTTTTTTTAATTTAAAATTCTGCTTTTCTTTTACCACTTAAATATAAAAAAATCTATTCAAGCTTAGTAGAACAGTAATTTTACTGGAGAATTGCTCTGCTAGGTCACATTTACCATAACATCAATGATGTGAAAACAAACTCATAAAACCAATGGTGGAATTGCAGTATTTACCATTTTATCCCACTTGGAACTTTTACCATTTTGTTAAGTACATTTTATGGGAAAATTGATAATGTTATTCAAAACTATAACTTGTCCTGCAGAAAAATTAAGCCCTGCTGCAGATGTGTCAATAGAAAAATTAAAAATAAATGGCCCTTGAAAGAAGGGGAGGAAAATCTAAAGTTTAAAAATATAAATTACATGTGGAGGCAAGGGGTTAACATGCACGATTGCAACATAAAGGAGTAGTTATCAAATATATAAAGGAGAAAAACTGTCTGTGGATCTAAAGTCACTATGACCATTTCATGGGCATATAATCAATTGGTGCGATGGATGATATTTTGAATGTATAATCACAAGATTGCTAGGAAGTCAGTGCATATGAAATGAATTACAATCACAGCAAGGATTGTACAGTTGAAATCAATTTGCCTCATCCTTATTGTAGCGGCGCGGTAGTCAGGGCAAGGGCTTCACTGCTTCGCTCGCCCTGGCACGCTACAGACAAAGGTGGTGTAATGGGTGAGGAGGTGTTATGTGGTTGCAGCAGTACTTCTTGGTCACAAGCCAGTTTATCATAGTCTTATTCACACTGTGCGGTTCCGCATCCAGGGTTAACTATGTGCAGTTTTTAACTTCTGTGGATTCGTCTTTAATAACCCTGTACGTGTACACAATAGTTAAAAACTGCACGTAGTTTACTTGTAACATGTTTCAAACACCGTTTCAATTTGGTTGCAACAGGTTTCACACACGGTTTCTCATGAGGCATTAACATTGTAGTACAATCTGGCATAATGGCTGCAGACAAGTCCACACTGGCTACCAAGGAATATGGGGGTTTGGCGCTTCCTTGTCTTCTGTATATCCAGCCACATGGGTCATGAGACAACCCTACACGGCTATTGTTCTGCCTTCGTCCACGTGTGAGCTGTGTGGACTCCGGCATACAGCTAACCTTCATCCACTGTTTCAATAAACAGACTGTGTTGCCTTTAAGTCTTTATTTATTAAATGATGATGGATAGGTGGATGATCATAAGAAATGGATGATTGATTGGTAAAAACTATAACAAAAGATACAAATCCATATCAGTACAGGCATATCACAAATAACAGAATGACATACATAGTAGTACTGGTATTTACAGAATCTGCATAACATAGAGAGCAATGCATATGACTGAACACAACATTTACACTGCTGAAGCTGCCCTACACCTGCTCTGCATGTATCACAGCCTATGCAATCTGAGTAGATCCACTGCCACTTCACAGTGCCTACATAACAACTGTACACATATTCCAACACAAATATGTAGTCTAGTACAATGATTCCTACCGGGATCCATTAGTCAGGAGGAACGATTGAAGAAAAGGTACTGGAGCCAACCATAGCACCTCTGAATCCTATGGAGGCATCAAGACATCTGCGTCTCCAACTCAGTAAGGGAAGGGAAAAAGGGGCAGTCCAAGGAAGTATCTTTTCCTTAAAGCAACAGGCTCAAAACCACAGAAATACTGTAGAGAGGTATGAGGAAAACATAAGAAAGCCAACAGTGACCTCTTGTGGGCAACAAACGATATTACCCTTATCCTATTTAATGAATAGGAGACAGAACACTCCCCGCTTGGCGTTAACCAATGCCACTATTGGACTCCTGAGGGGATAACAACAACACAAGTTCAGTGACTGGTCTGGTGAACAGTTTGTTCTCTCCGAGCTTGCTCACTCTGACCTCTACCTTGCGTACTCTCCCATCCTTGCTGGGAAAGGGTTTGGTGACTAGGCCGAGTGGCCACTCATTTCGGTGTGATTGACTGTCCTTTACAAGTACCACATCGCCAAGTCTGATGTTTGGATGGTCTTTCTGCAATTTTGTTCTGGTTTGCAGAGTGGAGAGATATTGTTTCCTCCATCTGTCCCAAAAGGCATTGGACACGTTTTGTACTTGCCTCCATTGTCTTCTGTAGAGGTCTTTCTCGGTGAATTCTCCAGGTGGAGCTCCTGGGACACAGGTTTTCTGTGTAAGTAACATGGCAGGAGTAAGAACTGTTGAGTCTCCAGAATCTCCAGAAAGAGCTGTCAATGGCCTAGCATTCATGATAGCTGTAACTTCGGCCAAGAACGTAGTCAAGCTTTCGTGGGTAAGTCTGGTGTTTGCTTGCAAGAGGATAGAATCTAGAATCTTGCGTGCAATTCCTATCATTCTTTCCCAGGTGCCTCCCATGTGCAAAGAGTGTGGCGGGTTGAAGGTCCAGGTGCATCCTTGCTCACTTAGGTACCTCTCTACATTTGTAATGTCTAGATTGGAAGGGATTTGGAGTTCTCTTGCTGCTCCAATAAAGTTTGTGCCTCTATCAGAACGAATGTGCTTCACAGGGCCTCTGATACCAATGAAGCGTCGAAGTGCATTTATGAAACTTGAAGTGTCCATAGATTCTATTACTTCGATATGAACAGCTCTGACAGACAAACAGGTGAATAGAACTGCCCAACACTTTGCTTCGGCATGGACCTTCCTAGTGCGTCTTGTAGCTACGGACCAGGGGCCGAACACATCCAGTCCAACGTTGGTGAAGGGGGGTTCAGTACTGAGCCTGTCAGGTGGAAGATTGGCCATCTTCTGGTTTTGAAACATGCCACGAAGTTTGCGACACGTAACGCAGTTGAAGATGAGTTTACTCGCGCTTCTCTTCGCTCCGACTATCCATAGTCCAGCCGCTCGTAGACTCCCTTCGGTAAACAAACGACCTTGATGTCTCACCAAGATGTGATGATGTTGAATGAGCAAGGTTGTGACGTGATGACGTCCGGGAATTATTACCGGGTGTTTCTCTGAGACTTCTACCTTAGCTTCTTGAATGCGGCCACCTATTCTCAGCAGCCCATCTTTGTCAATGAACGGGTCGAGTTTCCTCAACGCACTGTCTCTAGGAATGGGTAGTCCTTTGTCGAGATTGTCTATCTCCTTGTTGTAGGCTTCATTTTGTACAACATGGAGTATTGTAATCTTGGCTTTCTCTAGGTTGGGAGCAGTAAACGCATGCTTGCAGTGATGCCAACCTTTACTGCATCTCTGATTTGTTGGTAGTTCGGACTTGTAAAACTGAGTCACGTGTAGTAAAAAAGTGATGGCTCTAACAAGTGAGTTCCAGGTTGAGAATCTACTGAACCGATGAGATCCGAGGTGACGTCCTGAAACCACTGTATGAAGAGCTGACACTTGAGGACGAAGGTCTTCATCGACATCTGGATCCACCAGTTCGAATGTATCGGGCCTGCTGATGTAGGATGTTGTTCGGTACAGGAAGGCAGGGCCTGTGAACCATGTAGTGTCCTTAAGGTGACTTGGTGCAACGGATCTAGTCGCATGGTCGGCGGGATTGTGATGAGTAGATACGTAATGCCACTGATCAGGGCGAGTTGATCTTCTTATTCTCAATACCCGGTTGCTGACGTAGACATAGAAGCGTCGTGTTTCGTTGCAGATGTATCCTAGTACCACCTTGCTGTCAGTGTAGAACTCTGCATCTTTGATCTCCTGATTCATTCCATCTGAGATAAGTTCAGCCAGCTCTACTGCAAGGACGGCAGCACAGAGTTCCAGTCTAGGTATCGTGTGTTCACGGAGTGGCGCCAGTTTTGTCCGACTCATGACGAACCCAATATGGATCTGTTCATTCACATCGGTGGTTTTAAGGTATACTACTGCTGCGATTGCTTTGACTGATGCATCGCAGAAGATACAAAGTCTTTGAGATTTGACTTCTGTGGATGGCACAGGAGCGTATGGTCGGTTCACATGAAGATCGGTCAAGGCCTCTAGAGACTTCCTCCACTCTGCCCACAGGTCTGCTTTTTCTGCCGGAAGTGGATCATCCCAATCAGATGTCTCTTGGGTGAAGTCTCTTAGCATCATTTTACCTTGGACGGTAACTGGAGCTACGAATCCCAGAGGATCGTACAAACTATTCACAAAGGAAAGGACACCTCTACGTGTGAAGGATTTTTCTTCTTTGTTGATCTGAAAGGTGAAGGCATCTGTCTTCAAGTCCCAAAGTAGTCCTAGGCTCCGTTGCATGGGAAGAGAGTCGATGCTCAGGTCTATGCCCTTCAGATCACTGGAATAGTCTTGAGAGGGAAAGGCTTCCATCAGTTCTCGGCTATTGGATGCAATCTTATGCAACCTTAAGTTGGACTGAGCGAGCATTTCTTGAGCTCTTTTTAGAAGACTGATTGCTGCCTCGTTTGTGGGTGTGGATTTTAAGCAGTCGTCTACGTAGAAATCCTTTTCCACAAAGGATCTAACATCCGACCCGTACTTCTCTTCACCTACTTTGGCGGAATTCCTGAGACCGTAGATAGCCACGGCAGGGGAAGGACTGTTCCCGAAGATATGTACCCTCATCCGGTACTCTATGATGTCTTTATCTGGGTCGTTGTCACGGTACCAGAAGAACCTCAGGTAGTTTCTGTGTTCCTTTTTGACGAGAAAGCAGTGGAACATCTGTTGGATGTCAGCCATAAATGCCACCGTATCTCTGCGGAAACAGAGTAGAACTTCTAAGAGTCTGTTGTTGAGGTCTGGACCAGATAGTAGGACATCATTCAACGAGACGTCTTCGCACTTGGCACTTGAGTCGAACACCACTCTTATTTGGCCTGGCTTTTTAGGATGGTACACTCCGAAGATGGGTAAGTACCAGCGTTCCTCGGAGTCTTGTAGTGTAGGTGCGATCTCTGCATGGTTATTTCGGAATATCTTCTCCATGAAGGTAAAGAAATGTTCTCTCATCTCGGGAGACTTCTTGAGCTTGTGTCTGAGGGAGACAAATCGACTGTAGACCTGTTCCCTGTTGTTGGGTAGGCGTTGTCTCCGTGGTCGGAATGGTAAGGGTGCCACCCAGCTGTTCGACTTGTCTTTGGTTATTTCTTGGTCCATGATATCCAAGAACATCCTGTCTTCTATGGACATTGCTGTTTTGTTGTCCTCTTTGGTCCTGTGGAAGACTGTACAGCCTATGTGGTCTTGTTCGCCCTCACAAGCGTGGTCTTCGTTGGAAGGAACTGCGAAAGGACATGGCAGAGGAGTACTGCTTGGTAATTCCTTTACCAACAGACTGTTGTGACATGGTCGGAAGAAAGACGGATGTCCATTTTCTAGTGTGTTGGTGAGCATACTGTTGACTGAGGCTGGCTTGTGTGCTCCTCCTAGACAGACATCTCCTATTACGACCCATCCTAGGTCAAGTCTCTGCGCATATGGAGCGTTCTGGGAGCCGTTAATGGACTCTCTAGCCTTATGCACACGTAGCATGTCTCTTCCAAGGAGTAAGGCTATTGGAGCTTCTGAGTCCAGTTCTGGAATCAGGTGAGCTATACGCTTCAGATGGGGGTGATGAGCTGCTACCTCTGACGAAGGTATCTCGGACCTGTTGTCAGGAATCTGGTTGCACTCCAGTATGGTGGGTAATGATAGGCAGGTCTGGCCATCTATGGATTCCACCTTGTATTCGGTTGCCTTCCTCCCCGCCGTCTCAACGGTGCCTGAACATGTCTTCAAGGAGTAGGGAGAACCGGGGCCCGCAATGTTGAAACTGCTGAAGAAGATGGACTTGGCAAGAGATCTGTTGCTCTGGTCGTCCAAGATCGCATAGATCTTAATTGCTTTGTCCCTGCGGCCTGCTGGGTAGACTCTGACAAGGCAGATTTTCGAACAGGACCTTCCTCCTGTGAGTCCTTTACAGATCTCCGTACATTGAGAGGTAACCACCGTGGTGTCTTCATCAGTGTTCTTCTGTTTTCCATCGTGTTCTTCTGCTTGCGGCAACACTCGTGTAGGTGGTCCAGGGTGTAAGGCTGTATTGTGATCCGTGCTGTCACATTCTGCACATTTCACGCTAGCTTCGCAGTTCCTGGCCATGTGCGATGTTGCAGCACAGCATTTGAAGCAGATGTTGTGTTCCTTGAGGAAGCCTTTGCGATCCTCTAGAGACTTCTCCCTGAAGGCTCTGCATTTTAGTAGAGGATGTGGTTTCCGGTGTAGAGGACACTGTTTACTGATATCCTGGGGTTTGTTCTCTTCTGGAGGATGCTTACTCTCTTTGTGAGCAGGACCTAAGGAGACAATGTTAGTTTTGTGGACTGCCACGGGTGTCCTACTGGGTTTGACACCGGGGGCAGTGGTACACGACAGAGTAAAATCAAAACTAGGGTCATTTCTGATTTTAGCTTGCTGAGCTACAAAATCTACAAATACAACAAAAGGAGGGAATGGCACGTTATGTGTTTGCTTATACCGTGAACCGTGTGAGACCCACTTTTCTTGTAGATTGTAAGGAAGTTTTTGCACTATCGGATTGACACCCCTAGCGGTATCCAAGAATGCCAATCCGGGCAAATCTCCTTCCTCTTGGGCAACCTGTAACTCCACTAACAGATCACTTAGCTCTCTTAGCCTTTGAAAGCCTTTGGGTCCTATCTTAGGGAAGTCATCAATTCTTTTAAACAGAGCATTTTCAATAACTTCTATGGACCCATAGCATTCATCAAGTCTCTTCCACACCAAGTTTAGACCTTTGGGTGGGTTTTTAATGTTAATGTCTCTTAGTCTTTTGGCGTGTTCTACCGATTCACTACCAAGCCATTTTACCAGGAGGTCTAACTCCTCACTACAAGAAAGGTCCAAACCTCTTATGGTGTTCTGGAACGAGGCTCGCCACGACCTATAATTCTCGGCACGATCATTGAACTTTACAAGTCCTTTTGTGACCAGATCTCGACGAGCAAAGAACTTTGCAAAGTCCATGGTGGCTTGGTCAGTGCTGGTGCGAGCCGGTGTATGGTCGTGTCTATTGTGTGGTGTATCACCATACCTGTAGGGTGTTTCCGCCTTCGGAAAGTCAGCATAGTACCTCCCCGGAGAGAAAGGTGTCTCTTTATGGTAAAATGGTGGTTGTACCTTCCGCCCTGTGGAATAGTAGTTTTGGTGAACCTCCTCGTGCTGTACACTCTCTTGCTTGAAGCGGTGTAATTCAAGGTTGGATGGCTGGCCGTCTGCGTAGTCTGTTTGGTGAAGCACATCTGAGCTGTCATCTATCCTGGAGTATTGGTAGATGTATTCTGCGACGCGCTGTGCTGGATCCTGCTGGTTTAGGTCCGGCCCAAGAACATTGCTACGTCTTCCTTCGGGTTGCTCTGCCGCTTCCAGGAACTCGGCCTTGGCTATTGCGGCCGCTGTCTCCTTTTCTACGGCAAGTCTTTCTAAAGTCAGTTGCAGACGTGCATTCTCTGCTTCTTGTTCTGATTGCAGACGTGCACTCTCTGTCTGTTTTAGTTTGAGTTGCATTTCCTGTTCAGCGAAGGAGGACCTCACTTTAGCTGCTTCGGCCTCAGCGCGGGCGACGGCAGCAAGCTCCCTAATTGAGGATTTAGTAGAGCTTGCCCGTGACCTTGTCTTCAGGGAAGACGCTCGGCTGACAGACATTGTGCACTTGGCTGCAGACTATTTTAGCGGGAAACAGAGTCTATTTGCGGACGGCCTTCCGCGTGGTGGAGAGTGGAATGGTGGTTTCTGGCGTACTGCGGTCTAGTCACTGCGGCTGTATGGTGGCTGCTGCGACATCCATATGCGGTACAGCGTGGATGTTAGCGGTCCCGTACTACAGCCTGCGACCGGCTATCTTTACTGGAGCTGGACTGCGCTCTTGTTCTATGTAGCTGTATGGCGGCTGCTGTAATACCCGTGTGCCGTGTAGCGTGGGTGTTAGCTGTCCCGTACAGTTCATACAATCGCTGCCTGCGACCAGCAGCCCGTTTTTACTGTTCTGCCTTCGTCCACGTGTGAGCTGTGTGGACTCCGGCATACAGCTAACCTTCATCCACTGTTTCAATAAACAGACTGTGTTGCCTTTAAGTCTTTATTTATTAAATGATGATGGATAGGTGGATGATCATAAGAAATGGATGATTGATTGGTAAAAACTATAACAAAAGATACAAATCCATATCAGTACAGGCATATCACAAATAACAGAATGACATACATAGTAGTACTGGTATTTACAGAATCTGCATAACATAGAGAGCAATGCATATGACTGAACACAACATTTACACTGCTGAAGCTGCCCTACACCTGCTCTGCATGTATCACAGCCTATGCAATCTGAGTAGATCCACTGCCACTTCACAGTGCCTACATAACAACTGTACACATATTCCAACACAAATATGTAGTCTAGTACAATGATTCCTACCGGGATCCATTAGTCAGGAGGAACGATTGAAGAAAAGGTACTGGAGCCAACCATAGCACCTCTGAATCCTATGAAGGCATCAAGACATCTGCGTCTCCAACTCAGTAAGGGAAGGGAAAAAGGGGCAGTCCAAGGAAGTATCTTTTCCTTAAAGCAACAGGCTCAAAACCACAGAAATACTGTAGAGAGGTATGAGGAAAACATAAGAAAGCCAACAGTGACCTCTTGTGGGCAACAAACGATATTACCCTTATCCTATTTAATGAATAGGAGACAGAACAGCTATGCTACTTCTTCAGGGTCACTCGTTGAGTCTAACTTCCAGTTTCAGTGGTCGTCAGTCAACCCTGGCTACACCACTGTCCGCACTGTTCCCACCTGTTTGATAGGGCGGTGCTCTCTGGTCCCTGAATTAACCTCGCTGGAGCTTTAAAGTTGCAATCTATCTTCGGTCACCTTGACTTCCTCCTGCACGTTACTTATTCCTGTTTCTCTCTGTCGCGGGCGGAGGAGGGGACGCCGCGCTCTCCCTACTGCTGCTCGGGTCCGGCTGCCGCGGCTGCTGCGGCCTGCTGCTGCTCGGTGACTCGAGCGATGGGCCGGATCCCGGGGACTCTAGCGGCGCTCCTCGCCCGTGAGTGAAAGGGGGTTTTTGGGTGTGGGGATTGTTTATTGTCCGTGACGCCACCCACGGTTGTGGTGATTTGGTTGACACCACCGCTGCTCTGTATGGGGATCCCGGGAAGGATGGTATGGAGCAGCCAGTTGTTGTGTTGCCCCTCTGTGGGTAGGGGTTGGTGATCCCGGGGCCCAGTGATGAGGTGGGAGATGCAGGGCTTGGTGGGGTGCAGGGACGCGGGGGCAGCGCTGTGCCTTGCGGCACTGTGGTACTCACTCAGCCTGAGACGTTGACACAGTTCTCGGTAAAACACACGGCTGGAAAGACGGTTCCCACGGATGGCTGCATTTGCTTTCCCCAGTAGGTGACGGTGATGTCCCTTTTCCTGCACCTAATGTTCCTGTGTTGGTAGCGATGGGTTCCCACCGGTAACACGCTCCCCGGCTTGGATATGGGCCGGAGGAGCCCTACTTTGCCCGCAGGCGCTGGCCCTGAGAAACTGGTGCCCTGGCGGTGGCGGTGTCTCTCCTCAATGGCTGGACTGTTGCCTTCAATCGGGACTTGGTTGTTTGGAGACAGACGTCCCCTTCACTGACGGATTTGGCAAATTTACGGCAACTCCTAGCCTTGCCGGGGTCCGAGAGGCCCCTGCCTTGGTGCTGACTGTTCTTCGTATACTGCTCCAGACCGCCGGGCCACTACCCGTCCGCGGTCCTTCCAGCAACCTCCGAGCAGTCCCCCTCCAGACAATCACCGCCGTCTGCTGACCTTGCTGTCACTGTCCTGGCACACAGCCGGACCAACTTCAGGCTTTACTACTGTCACTTCAGCTTCTCTCTTTAGCTTCACTACTACTTCACTTCTACTTTCACTTCCTCACTTAAGCTCTGCCTGAGCTAAACCCTATTCTTTCCACTTCTCCCTCCAAACTCTAACTGCCTGGTTCTTCCCGCTTCCAGGGCTGTGTACTCCTCGATGGGCGGAGCCAACCACCTGGCCCACCCCTTGGTGTGAACATCAGCCCCTGGAGGAAGGCAACAAGGATTTTGGTAGCCTTGGTGTTCCTAACTGGGGTGTAGGGTGTGGTGGTGTGATGACCTGTGACCCCATGGCTTGCCCAGGGCGTCACATCTCTCCACACCACTCTTTCCACTCTGCTACATCTCCACTCTTCTTGACGTCACTGCTCAACTCCCTCAAATCAGAAAATACCCAACATTATATTACCATCCGCTGTTGGCCACCTTCTTTTAATTAATTTTCTTAGCCCTGCTACTATACCTGAGGCCTATGCTTCCCCTTTTAACTAGGGAACCCAGGACTGGTGACATCTATTGGTGGCTGGTAGCACAGCACACACAGATACTTACGCAGGGAAATTAAACATACTACTACTACTGCTACTACTACTACTACTACTACTACTACTACTACTACTACTACTACTACACATATAAATACACATTATACACTCTTATAAAACAATTATGTCATCAGGGGGTTGTAGGCCTCAGTCCACTCTTCTATTTTATCTCCCCTGGCATCTGCTATTAAGAAAGTTAAGAGTTGGAATGCCATCATCCAATTGGATAGTCAGGTGGCCTAAAACTTGTTTCACACACAGTGTTTCCTCTAACTAGTCTGCATGTGCATCTGTTTTCACTGTGGAAACTAGATGTCATTGTTCCGATATGCAGAGCATCTTGTGCTCTGTTATGTTATGCGATACTCTCCTGCAGAGCTGGTACTTGCCTGTTCCGTCATGCAGAGCGTTTTGCAGGTTTAGATGCTGTGCTGTTTGTCTTGAGCTTCTGTGAATCGATTGTTTTTCAGCACTGGGTCCTACGCTGGTGCTGGGGGGGTTTTCCCAGATGCTTTCTTGTTCTGGGTGATTACTCTGCTTCATTAGGTAGCATGCTCGCCCGGAACGTCGCCAGTTGTATTTCCTGGTTCTACAGTAAGTGCCCTTAGCTCCCATTTCTGTACAGTTATCTGATCTTGGCTTCTCGAACCTGGACTGTAGTTGACTCTGCTCTGCTCCCTGCCTTGGCTTTGATGTTACCTCCTGGCTTCTGACCTTGGACCTTCTCCTGACCTTGTATTCCTCATGCTCCCTGTATCCTATACGTAATCTCCTGGTATCCTGCCCCTTGGCCTGCATCTTGATCTGATCTCTGCCTGCTTCCTGAGTCCTGTCATGTCCTCCTGGTTCCTGATCCCGGCTTGTTTGACCACCTCTCCGTTCACACTGCACGCAAGTAGTATCTAGCGCCACCTAGTGACTAGCATCACACTACTCCACATAGTGATGAGCATCACACTAAATTACACAAAAGATCATTTTACCTAAAGAAAGAACATGATGCTCAATTATTTGTAAAACATAATGATTAAATGTATGGTTTGTTTTAAGGTTAATCACTCCTACTAAGAAATAGTTGAAGCTGAATATATGTATGAAGAGAACTTATAAGAAAAAAAAATTACAATGTACTGTATGGAGATACTCTGACCTACAAGAAGACTGATAAATGTGCAAAATGCATTCAACAGCAATCATTATTGATTTGTACATCAAATATCGCCAAGCTTTTTATTGATGTTTTTACACAGATCCAATATCATCAACATATTTACTTCCTTTAATATGGATTATCTTCCATGTGAAGCCAGTCATGCAAGGATGCAAGGCCATTGACCCTTTTTACACACTCATAATGTTTTGTTGTTTTTTTTTATAATGTATTTAGTAATTGAGGTAAGATGCAGATGGGATAATAGTCACTGGCTGTCAATTTATTTTCACCTTAAGAAGAGGAACTTATTTCTTTTCCTATCTGGATAAAATGGTTTTCTGGTTAATGTCATGCATTTAAATCACCCCCTATACCCCTATAGGTTTTCACCACAAGGTGCAAACCATTAAACAGCCTTAGGCCCCCTTCACATGTCCGTGAAACACGTGCGTGATTTTCACAGATGTGTCAAAGATGCGTTTTCCCCTCCGTGTGCCGTGTTTATGGCACTACGTGTGTTCTCTGTGTGTTATACGTAATAACACATGGAGAACGGAAAGCCCCGCCTTACCTGTTTCTTCTGGAGCTGTCTGTGGTGCTGAATGACAGTGTCTGGCATAGGCCACGCCCCGCTGACGCTACTTCTGGCCCCCAGTGAAGAAGATGCGTTGTTCAAATTCACTGGGGGTTGGATGCAGGTGAGAGCAGAGACTGCAGGGCTGGTGAATGTGAGTTTGTGTTTTTTTTATTTTTAACATGACATGTGTGTTTCTCCGGCGCATGTCACGTGGGCCCGCATCCACACTACACCCGTGTGGTACGTGTGCGGGCCGTGTGACACCCGTGCTGCCAGAGAAACACGGACATGCATACGTGTGGAGCACACGGGCTCACGTGTGCTGCACCCGGAGGCACAGGCCAATGGCTGCACACGTGTGTGCACATAAACCCATTGATTTTAATGGGTATATGTGATGCCCTGGACTAGCCAGGTAGTCAAATACATAACACCATACACCCCCCCCCACCCTAGACAGTTACAACAGTCAACCAAAAACCCTTGTTGCCTCCCTCCAGGGTCTGATGTCCACACCAGGTGGGGCGGAGCCAGGCGGTTGGCCCCACCCACCGAGGAGTTCACAGGCCTGGAGGCGGGAGGAGCAGTGGATAGAGTTTGGAGGTGAAAGTAGGAGGACGCGAACTGCAAGTGTCTGGGTTGGAGCCCAGGCACTGACAGCAAGGTTGGCAGACGGTGGTGGCCGTCTGCAGGAGTTAGCGGAACTCTGCAGAGCCGTAGGACCGGGCTTGGGCGGTGGCCCACCGGTACCGAACCGGGGAGCGGAGTGAAGTTAAGCACACAGGCAGGGCCATCGGACCCCGACCAGGCTTGGAGCCGCCGACAATAGTCAAATCCGAGTGTGACAGGAAACCCAGGGGTTTCCCAACAACCAAGTCCTGTTAGAAGGCAACCGTCCGCACCGAGAGGATATACAGCCACCGCCACAGGCTAGAGATCCAAGGGCCAGCGCCTGCAGGCAAAACGGGCTCCTACGGCACCTATACGCCAGGGAGCGGACTACCGGTGGGCAACCACAGGAGTCAGAACATTCTAACAGGTGCAGGGAAAGACAGCCACCATCAGCCGTCCGGGGAGAGCACAAGAACACTGCAGCCGGCTGCGGGACCCGTCCATCCGGCCATTTGGTTTACCAGAGACTCTGTCATTGGTTGTCTGAGTGAGTACACCAGTGCCGTCCGGCACTGCGCCGCACTGTCCCTGCAACCCTGCACCCCCAGCCATCCAGCCTCCCCGTTACACCAGGCCCCGGGATCACCAACCCCTACCCACGGAGGGGACAACATCCTAGCTGCTCCCTACCATCTGTCCCGGGATCCCCGTCACCAGCAGCGGTGGTGCTAATAATCACCATGACCCGTGGGTGGCGTCACGAACAATCTCCCAAACAAACCACCCCTTTTCACTCACGGGCGAGGAGCGCTGCTCGAGTCCCCGGGTCCGGCCCACCGCTCGAGCCACCCAGTAGCAGCAGCAGAAGCCCCGGACCCGAGTGTGGCGAGCATGTCCCCTCCGCCCGTGACATATACGTGTGCCCATGTCTTCGGTACATGCGGGCACAGACCTAGCACGTACCGGAGACACGTGCGTGTGAAGGGGGTCTCAAAAATAGAAAAGCCAATAGACTTTGCCTAAAAAACATCTAAAACAGTCAGCCCGGTTCTGGAAAAACAATCTGTTCACATAGGGCGTTTTTTTTCATTGGTTTTATGCAAATCCATGCTAATAAAAAGCTGCTTTATACAGGACCAGCAAAAGCTATGAGATTTCAGAAATCTCATGCACATACAGACACATCTGCTTTTTTACTGACTGAAATCTCAAAATGCTGCGTTTTGGCTGCTTTTTTGAAAGACACACCATGTCAATTCTTTCAGCATTTTAAGCTTTTTTTCCCACCATTGAAATCAATGACAAATGAACAAAAGGCAGATGCGTTTTTTGGTGTGTTTTTGGTCAATAAACCTACTTTTATTTAAACTTGTGTAGCAAAGGGGGCTGTGACTCACTATGTAATGTGCCATGTTTTTATCTATTGTTAAATATGACATGTATATGTGATGCCCTGGCCTATCAGGTCGTCACAGGGTATTGTGCAATCTGCCCTTCTGTGCAATATCCACCTCCTTCTTGGTTACGGGTCCCTAACAAATGGTGTTGCCAAAACCAGCTAATCAAAATCCTAGGAACACTCTGCACCACACCCACCAGACACACCAGTGCACAGCCTGAGTGGAATAGGGTCGCAGACTTGGGGGGTTGGTTAAGGGGAGGTCAGGAGTCAGTCAGAGAAAGGGAGAGTGTAGAGTTGGAGGTGAAAGTGAGAGGAGCTCAGGAGCTGGGCTCCTTGGAACTACTAGATAGCAGACGTTGGTCTGGGCCTGGTAGGAGCTGGACCCCCGGTCGCAGGGGATAGTGACGAGGGGAACGGCATTGTTGTGGAGGATAGCCGGTGGCCTTGCACCATTACCGGGCTGGGACCATGGCACGACGAGGTACGTGGACCCTAGGTCAGGGAGTAGCTTCAGGCAACCTGACAATTCGCCCGACGAGAACGGAGCCTTCAAGATCCACTCTCCACCCACTCCAAAATCGGGGTACTAGCGCAACGAGAGGGATAGGACTTTCCACAAATACAGTCCAAGAAATCCCAAGCGTGAACCCTGAGAGCAAGCTCCCTCAGTTAGCCATACTGGGGAGCGGGACCCGACTAGTTTTAGGCTACAGGGACCAACCAAAAAGAAATAAGGTGCCACGGGAAAAGGTCACAGACCAACAGGCAACACCACCAGAAATGGTACCCAAACATGCTCCCCCTCAGCGGTAGCAGTGTCCAGAACTTTGGTTTACTAAAGTTGTCGGTGTCAGCGTTATTGGACTGAGTGAGTACGCAAGTGACCCTTACCTCCCCAACGGCACCTCCCTGTCCCCATCACCGAGTCCCAGGGCATCCCAATACCCGTGGAGGGGTTAAACACCTGGCTGCCCACTCCATAGCCACCGGGTACTCCCAGCCACAGCGGTGGTACTCCATCCTACCACACACCACGGGTGGTGTCAGAAACTCTCAATATACCATAACCCCTGTAAATACCCCCCTTTATTCGAATGGCCACGAGACCCCCGGACGCCCCTCGAACCACCGCGGATCCGGATTTGAGCAGCTCGGCTGCTGACACGGGGGCGGCACATATATGCATGTACCAGTTTCTAGATGAGTTTGAGTATAGAACTAATACTTATGTAGCTGAGTTAAGACTGTCTACCAGAGTAACAATGGCTGCCACCCAGCGGTCGAGTTATGACAGTGGCGAGCCAGTTCTAGATTAGATGTTAAGATAAGATAGAGTTAAAGTAGTGGAAGGGAGGAATGACAGATGGCGAGAGAAGTGGGAAAGGAGAGAAGCCTTGAGATTAGTCAGTTCTTAATTGGGTTCAAGTTGAGATGTGTCCTCGGTGCTAGGGCCAGTCAGGGAACTGGCCCGCAGCAGCAAGTAAGTGCCATGCACCCTGCCCGAAGTCAACTCCGCATTCCTTGCCGAAGGAGAATGACGCCCATGCGATCAGGGCTGCTGTTTCCTTCAAGTGGTGCTGCAAGCAGGGTCATTCCCTGCATAACCTCAGGGAGTAGGCTGCAGAGAAGATACCTAAGCTTAAAGGACTACCGTGAAAATAAAGATTGCACGACTTGGTCTGGAACAGGAGAGCTCCACCCATCGTGGGTGGTAAGGCAGAAAAAGGTACCCTGTTGGCTCGGAGGCTGGGGATTAAGCAATGCCCCATGTTTAGTGGTGCCCACCTCTGGTGGATGAACCAAAGAGAGAGAGTCCGCCTTTCCCAGGAAACTAAGGGGGAAAGGGCTGTGGCTCTGAGTAATAGGGTGGAGGACCTGGGAGAGGCTGGAACTGCATCCTGCAAAAGTGTCTAGATGAGTTTGAGTTTAAAACCAGTACTGTATGTTGCAAAGTTAAGACTGTCTATCAGAATAACATTACAGCTGCCACTTAGCGGTCAAGTTAGAGCAGCTACATGCCAGTTCTAGATTAGATATTAAGATAAGAAAGGGTTAAGGTAGTGGAAGGAAGGAGTGACAGGTGGTGAGAGAAGGGGGACAGGAGTGAAAACTCGAGGGTAGTTAGTTGTTGATTGGGTTTAAGTTGAGAAGATGAGGCCTTGGTGCTAGGGCCAGTAAGTGAACCCTGGGGTAACCTCGAGAGGTCCGGAGTCTACGGCTCACCCTGACAGGTTTAGATAGTTGTCCAGATACAGAGCCGTTATGGTCACGAAGCGGATGAAGGTGTGCAGCATTAGGGGAAGAAGGCACAGATCCTGAAGTATTGAGGTCACGGTCCAACATAGTGAGGGACAGCATGAAGAATAGTACCCCATAGGGAGAGGAAGGAAGGCCATGTTTGTCATAACAGTGTGTAGAATAAAAGTAAATGAATTCTGGTTGGCTAAGTGAACTCTGGTATGACATTTTTCACTCCACGTCAACGACGACTGGCAGCAGGGGTGATTGACACCAAGATTAATTGGACAGCACTTCAAAGTGCAGATGGATAATGACCTAATTAATACTATGAAGGCAAGCTGGGAGTTTTTTAAGGCACAGAAGTGGAATATTCTGCAATGGTCAAGTCAATCACCAGATCTCAAGCATATAGAGCATATATTTGCAATGCTTGAAGGGGTTGTCCTGTCTAAATTCATAAGTCTGTAGTCACGCTATGTGACTGGACATTTATGAATCCTCACATAAAATGCACTCTGTGCTGTGAAAATTTGCTGCTTTCAGAGCCAGGAACGGTGATCACGTGGCAAGAAGTATGTGATATGCATACTCCTGGCCAGAATCTAGCTAGAAGCCAGCGGCCTCTCTCAATACACTTGGTTGTGCTACAGCACTATTATGTATGTTAAAAATCACGTTTCCTATAACTGCCAGCTAAATGCTTGCTTTTACAGGAGACTTGTCATGACAAGCATGGGGGTCGTAAGCAGACCCGTGGCTGTCATTGCAATCTATTGGCAGTGCTGATGTGCTCAGCATATGTTAAATGCAGCCGACAGAGATTGACAGCGACATTTAACATGTTAACACGCACAGCTGTTAGAGGCAGATGATGATTAAATAATTCACCCATCATCTGCTGGGAAAGATGCAAGCTATGAGTAACGAGCGTGCATTGAAGGAAGGGACAGACATATGACGTAATTGTACATTATACAGTCATGGCCAAAAGTGTTGGCACCCTTGTTCCAGAAAATGAACTATTTATCCAAGAAAATGATTGCAACTACACGTTTTATGATGCACATGTTTGTTTCTTTATGTGTATTGAAACAGCACAAGAAAAGAAAAAAAAAGCAAATTGGAAGTAATTTCACACAAAACTTCTAAAATTGGCTGGACAAAATTGTTGGCACCTTTCCAACACATACAACTTTGTTTCAAGCATGTGATGTTCATCCAAATTCACCTGTGGCAAGTGAGAGGTATGGACAATATGAAAATCACATTCTCCCTATCAAGCCTAAGATATAGTTGATAGCATAACTTCGGCACACTGATATTGGCAAACAAGAAAAGTTCTTTTTAATTTAAATTCAAGTAATACACTGAAAATATATACAAACGTTTCGGCTTACAGTCAGCCTTTATCAAAGTTTTTATCTTGAGTTCGTATGAATCTATACGTGCATATTGCATGTGGCATGACAATGCACGTCGTGACTTATGTGTCACACAAGAAATATACAGGGTTACTGGAGTGGTAAATTGAATCCAATGGCATAATGAGATGACATGGACTATGGTAAACAATGTAAAGATAACTTTAGATGGTGGATAATGTGGAAATTAATCCTGATGTGGATGGGTGTCAGGAGAGCGAAGACTAGTTGAGCAATGGGCTATTGTGTGACACATAAGACGCAACCTAGCATTGTCACGCCGCATGCAATATACACATATAGATTCATACAAATTCAGGATTGTGAGAAGGGTTCCAGGGCACTGCTTAACATGAAGCCAGACATTCCATTCAATGCAGAGGAAAGTCTCGTATACTGGAGCTGAAAGCAAGCACTGGGGTGCCTATATCCAAATTAGCAAGTAACGCAAAAAGGCAGTAGAAAGTATGGCACTCACCAGTTTACTTTGCTGTGCAGGATCTTGTTTATTAAACAACGGAGGTTACATGTGCGGAGAGGGCTGGTGGGGAGAGGGAGTGTACGCTGTGGCAGACGACGGCCGTTTCGCACCTGTCCGGTGCTTCAGCTGGTCTGATTAGGTATGACATCATGTCCGTTTTATCCTCATCCAAAAAGATGGGGATGATGTCAAATAATTAAAATATATAATAAAAACAAACAATACATACAAAACTTGAATTTCAGCCATTATATACAGCGGACATATAGAAATCTATCAAAAATGAAGCAAAATGCTCATTAAATCAACCTAGAAATACACTAAGGTCATTTTTAACATTTAACCCTAGGGGGCCTGTTGCATTAAATCTCATAGCCATATGTATATGTCATTGATGGAAGGGTGCAACGATCTGCAGAGAATGACCATATGTATATGTCATTAATGGAGGGAGGGGTGCAATCATCTGCAGAGAACAGCCATATGTATATGTCATAGAGGGAGGGGTGCAAACATCTGCAGAATATATCCATATGTATATGTCATGGAGGGAGGGAAAGCTGCAAACATCTGCAGAGAATAGCCATAGGTATATATCATTAATGGAGGGAGGGGTGCAATCATCTGCAGAGAATGGCCATATATATATATATATATATATATATATATATATATATATATATGCCGTTGATGGAGAGAGAGGTGCAATCATCTGTAGAGAATAGCCATATGTATATGTCATTGATGGAGAGGTGCAATAATCTGCAGAAAAAACATACAAAACTTAAATTTCAGCCATAATATACAGCGGACATATGGAAATCTATCCAAATGAAGCAAAATGCTCATTAGATCAACCTAGAAATACACTAAGGTCATTTTTATCATTTAACCCTAGAGGGCCTGTTGCATTAAACCTCATTCTCTGCAGATCTTAGTGTATTTCTAGGTTGATTTAATGAGCATTTTGCTTCATTTTTGATACATTTTTATATGTCCGCTGTATATAATGGCTGAAATTCAAGTTTTGTATGTATTGTTTGTTTTTATTATATATTTTAATTATTTGACATCATCCCCATCTTTTTGGATGAGGATAAAACGGACATGATGTCATACCTAATCAGACCAGCTGAAGCACCGGACAGGTGCGAAACGGCCGTCGTCTGCCACAGCGTACACTCCCTCTCCCCACCAGCCCTCTCCGCACATGTAACCTCCGTTGTTTAATAAACAAGATCCTGCACAGCAAAGTAAACTGGTGAGTGCCATACTTTCTACTGCCTTTTTGAGATTCATACAAATGCAAGATAAAAACCTTGATAAAATCTGACTTTAAGCCGAAACGTTGGTATATATTTCAAGTGTATTAATTGAATTTACATTAAAGTGGACTTTTCTTGTTTGTCAATATCAGTGTGCCGAAGTTATTCTAGACACTATAGGATATTTACTTCAGAGCACCCAACGGGCAGTTGAGCAGGTTTATGCTCACAGTAAGGGGCACTTTGCACACTACGACATCACAAGCCGATGCTTGCGATGCCGAGCGTGCTAGTCCCCGCCCCCGTCGCAGCTGCGATATCATGGTGATAGCTGCCGTAGCGAACATTATCACTACGGCAGCTTCACGTGCACTTACCTGCCCTGCGACGTCGCTCTGGCCGGCGAACCGCCTCCTTATTAAGGGGGCGGGTTGTGCGGCATCATAGCGATGTCACACGGCAGGCGGCCAATAGAAGCGGAGGGGCGGAGCTGAGCGGGACGTAAGACGTAAACATCCCGCCCACCTACGTCCTTCCGCATAGCTGGCGTGAGCCGCAGGACGCAGGTAGGAGATGTTCCTCGCTCCTGCGGCTTCACACACAGCGATGTGTGCTGCCGCAGGAACGAGAAACAACATCGTAACATCGGTCCTTCCGAAATTATGGAAATGACCGACGCTACACCGATGATACAATTTGGACATTTTTGCGCTCCTTAATTGTATCAAAAAGGATTTACACACTACGATATCGACTGCGACGCCGGATGTGCGTCACTTTCGATTTGACCCCACCAACATCGCAGCTGCAATGTCGTAGTGTGCAAAGTGCCCCTAAGACTAAAGGGGGCTTTACACACTACGATATCGTTAATGAATTATCGTCGGGGTCACGTTGTTTGTGACGCACATCCGGCGTCATTAACGTTATCGCAGTGTGTAAAACTTAAGAGCGATCTGAAACAATCGCAAAAGAGGGCAACATCGTTTGGCGCGGAGAGGTTGTCCTGAAATAAAAAATCGTTTTCTGCTTTTTAGCCATGTTGTCTGTCGTTCCTGCGTCATCACACATCGCTATGTGTAACACCGCAGGAGCGACAAACATCTCCTTACCTGCCTCCACCGGCAATGCGAAGGAAGGAGGTGGGCGGGATGTTTACGTCTCGCTCATCTCCGCCCCTCCGCTTCTATTGGACGGCTGTCGTGTGACGTCATTGTGATGCCGCACGACCCGCCCCCTAAGAAAGGAGGCATTTCACCGGCCAGAGCGATATCATAGAGCAGGTATGTGCGTGTGATGCTGCCGTAGAGATAATGTTCGCTACGGCAGCGATCACCACATATCGGCCGTACGACGGGGCGGATGTTATCGCGCTCGACATCGCTAGCAATTGCTAGCAATGTCGCAGCGTGTAAAGCCCGCTTAAGAGATAGTCATCTTGGAACGAAAAGCGTAGACCCGTTGTCTCATTTTTCTGTTATGTATTTTTAATCTTCTCTTTAAATTTTTACATACTAAAATAAATGTGATTTTTTTAGTCTACTCATTTTGTGCAGTTGCTGGAACTTTTTCCTCTATTTAATATGAAAATCACACCTGAAGCCACATAAAAAGAGGAACTTGACTCAGTCTTTGCATTGTGTAACTGTGTGTGCCACATTAAGCATGGAGCCGATGAGTAGAGA
The DNA here is from genome assembly GCF_048569485.1 of Anomaloglossus baeobatrachus. Lineage (NCBI taxonomy): Eukaryota > Metazoa > Chordata > Amphibia > Anura > Aromobatidae > Anomaloglossus > Anomaloglossus baeobatrachus. Next base: position 182,229,101 of record NC_134358.1, read on the forward strand.
GCTGTGGAAAAGAAGCGCAATAGGGTTTTACCCCAATAACACAGGGTGTAAATACAGGGAGCAGTAATACTCACCAAATGAAGTTGTGAAAGTCACAACTACTATATAGGCATGGAAAACTGGGATCACGGCAGCAGCAACCCCAACGGCAGATAACAGACAACAATAGAAGAAAATCGGGTTTTTATAAGCCTCTGATTTGATGTGTTCTTATGCCTGATGGTCCTGAGGAAGGGAGCTGAGACTCCAGAAACGCGTAGACTTGTGCAAAATAAAAGATCCATTAATCTGAATACCTGAGAAGTGATCATTGGCGCGGCTTATAACAACCCGATTTTCTTCTATTGTTCTACATTAAGCATGGAGAACAGAAAGAGGAGAAGATAAGTGTCTAAGGACTTGAGAACCAAAATAGTTGAAAAATATCAACAATCACAAGGTTATAAGTCCATCTCCATTGATGTTGATGTTCTTTTGTCCACTGTGCCCAGCATAATCAAGAAATTTGTAACCTATGGCACCGTAGCTAATCTCCCTGGATGTGAACAGCAGATAAACTATATGAAAGGTTGCAACACAGGATAGTCTGGATGGTGGATAAGCAGCCCCAATCAAGTTCCAAAGAAATTCAAGTTGTCCTGCAGGCTGAGGGTGCATCAGGTCAGCGCAAATTATTTGTTGACAATTCAATGAAAGGAAACACTATGGAAGAAGACCCTACGTCTGACACAAAGACATAAAAAAGCTAGACTGCAGTTTGCCAAGATGTACGTGCATAAGCCAAAATCCTTCTGGGAAAGTGTCTTGTGGACAAATGAGATCAAGATAGAGCTTTTTGGTAAAACATATTATAGTGTTTACCAAAAATCTAATGAGGCTTACAACGAAAAGAACACATATAGTCAAATACCATGGAGGTTAAAAAATGTTTTGGGTTGCCTCTGGCATTGGGTGACTTTGCTGTGTTCAAGGCACCCTGAAATCTGAAGATTAGCAAAGGATTTTGGGTCTCAATATAGTGTCCAGTGCCAGAAAGCTGAGCTTGTGTCCTAGGTCATGGGTTTTCAATCAGGACAATGACCCCAAACATACTTCAAGAAGTACCCAGAAATAGGTGAAAAGAAAGCGCTGGAGTGTTTTGAAGAGACCAGCAATGAGCCCGGATTTAAATCCTATTGGACACCCATCGAGAGATCTTTAAATTTCTGTTGAGAGAAGGCACACTTTATTATGAGAGACCTAAAGACATTTGCAAATGAAGTGTGGTCCAATATTCCAGTTGAGAGGTATAAGAAGCTTGTTGATTTTTAAAGTAAGTGATTGATTGCAGAAATTTATTCCAAAGGGTGTGCAACCAAATCTTAAGTTGAAGGTGCTAACAATTTTGGCCAGCCAATTTTTGGAGTTTTATGTATAATTATGTCCAATTTGCCTCTTTTTCCTTATTTCTTTGTGTTCTTATAGAAAAACATAAAGGAAATAAACATGTGTATAACAAAACATTTGTAATTGCAACATTTTTCTGGGAGAAATACTTTTTCTGGAACAATCTTGAGGGTGCCAACACATTCTGCAATTACTTTATTAGCTTTGAAGCATATGTAACTTTTTCCATCAGCCATATGTAGGCAGTTATGGAGCTTTTTCATCATGTCCCTTAATACCCTGAGAGCACTCAAAATTACTATCAGTGTTACAATCCTGTCTTTTAACATATTTGATGATTCTCCTTTCACCATATGTTCTTTGGTATTTTTAAGCTCACATGTTTTTAACAACAGCTGTTGATCCATGGGTTCCTTACCTTGGCACTCCATGTACAATTATCGTGCTCATTAAATTAAAACTTTCAAAGAATAATCAGAATAACAATGGAGTAGGGCAAGAAGCATTATACAAGAATTAATGTGCTTTTGTAGTACAAATATGATTATTTTACAATGGTTGCAAACATCCTATGGGTATTCTATTTAATTACATGATGACAAGTTTGTGCATTTGCCAATTATAAAAAGATTATGCAGTCTCTGCTGTAAAACTTTAAAACCGCAAAATCTACTTTAATGTTCTCAGCACAGTTCTAACTAAGGTAGCTCTAATACTTAGACTAAATTGAGTTGCTCAAATGACAATACATCAAAAACTGTTATCTTTGTTCGATAAGGAGATTTTCTCATGCAGTGCCAATTTGTTAACCAATGAACTCAGCAAAGTCAGCAAACTGATAAGGAACAAGCCTTGGCATTACTTGTCAATGAAAACAATGTACATTAAAGGCTTTAATAGCTACAGAATCACGATGTATCTATATACTGTATTTTGCTTACACATCATACACTTTATTAAAGGGAAAACTAAAGGCTACTTTACACACTGCGATATCGGTCCCGATATCGCTAGTGTGGGTACCCGCCCCCATCTGTTGCGCGACACGGGCAAATCGCTGCCCGTGTCGCACAACATCGCGCAGACCCGTCACACATACATACCTGTCCGGCGACGTCGCTGTGACCGGCGAACCGCCTCCTTTCTAAGGGGGCGGTCCGTGCGGCGTCACAGCGACGTCACTGAAACGTCACTGAACCGCCGCCCAATAGCAGCGGAGGGGCGGAGATGAGCGGGACGTAACATCCCGCCCACCTCCTTCCTTCCGCATAGCAGCCGGGAGGCAGGTAAGGGGAGCTTCCTCGTTCCTGCGGCGTCACACGCAGCGATGTGTGCTGCCGCAGGAACGAGGAACAACCTCGTTATTGCTGCAGTAACGAGATTTGAGAATGGACCCCCGTGTCGCCGATTAGCGATTTTGCACGTTTTTGCAACGATGCAAAATCGCTTATCGGTGTCACATGCAACGGCATCGCTAATGCGGCCGGATGTGCGTCACGAATTCCGTGACCCCAACGACTCCGCATTAGCGATGTCGTAGCGTGTAAAGCCCGCTTAAGATTTTACTGACTTGTTTTCTTATGAATATAGGCAAAGTGGTTGAACCCAATTAGAAAAACAAAGCTGCTTTATTACTTTTCATCCCTGAAAACCTACAATTTTGGCCACCAATCAGAGAAAGAGACCATTAACAACAACAGAACAACCAGGTAGTTTCTCAGTGGGAAATCAATACCTATATCACTACCCAGAAAAAATCCAATTGATTTTAAATAAAAATACATTTTTAGGACAAAAAAATACAAGAATACACAACATTATGAAGTGTAGAAATGAGTATTTGGCACATTAAAATAGCTGATAGTCACACAATGCACAGCTGCCAACGTGAATTTTGAACCATCATAGGTAATTATTACAAGAAAGCTGACAGTGTGCAATAATATTCATAATCACCCAGCAGTGGGGATAATAAACATATCAGGCATTAACTGTGCCACGAAAATGAATGATGAAACCTACATAGTAAGATGACATAGGCATAATATGATAGCAATGTGGAATAATGTAAAGATCAATAAGACGGCAAATGAAAATAAAAAATAATGAATATGTCAGGGACAAAAACCTGATAGAAAAGTAACTAAACTGCCAAATGCCAACAGATGATTATACCACATTGTTACATATTAATAAAGCCTTACCAATGGGACACCCTGACGTGTTTCGCCGTGGCTTTTTCCAAGGGCATATACTCATATGCCATATACTCATTTCTACATTTTATAATACTGTGTATTCTTGTATTTTTTTGTAATAAAGATTTATTTTGATTTAAAATCAATTGGATTTTTTCCAGGTAGTTTTATAGGTATACATTTCATCCCTGTTTCATTAAGTAAAACGTATCTATTATACTAGACCAGTGCAAGGACAATTGTGATGCTATAGTTGAAGGTAAAGCAAAATCAGCAAAACATGCAGTATATTTTTTCTGAATGTGAGCAATTCCTTGAAAAGACAAGTTTGAGATGAAATGTCTTCTACTTGTTCACTTCTATTGTATGATCTCTTTCCTAGTTGATTCCCATTTGTAAAAAATAAAACTAAAGTGGTTCTTTAGTTCAGGCAAATCCTTCCTTTATGTGCACCGAAATTCCTGCTTCGATTCCCATTAAGTTAATTTTAGTCATAGAGACACTTTGAACTTTCTACATAAAAATTGTTTCTACTCTTTAATTACCGAGCCAATTTTGACTTTAATGACCACGCCAAATTTATTGAAATCTGACAAGCGTCATTTTATGTGTTTAAAGGGAACCAATCACCAGGATTTTCATATATAACCTAAAGCCGATGCTTTACTGGCACTATCAGGCAGATTATCTACATACATTTAGTGGTCAGCTCGGATGTTTAGGTTTTGAAATCCAAGAAAGTAAAGTTTATAAAATCATTAGCTTCTTGAGTGACAGCAGCTGAGGATCAGGTAATATCTGGGGGGGTATGCATAGTTATCCCCTCCCCCTGTTACAATTAGCACAAGTATTATACAATTGACCTAGCTGGACCTGTGGTGAGGTCATACCCATGTGACCAGAAGGGTTGGGGCCTCAGCCAACAAAGCTGATAGCAGGAAGCAGCATTTTTCTTTTGGCTGAGGCTTTTCTGTGACTTCATTGAGCTATTTTTGGGGGTGGGGGAATAGGCAAATTAGAACTTTGGATATAATTTCTAAGTATGCCTCTGCCAAGAGATTATTATTTAAAAATCTGTAATATATATCTGTTTTTGTACTTTTGTATACTTTATTCAATTTTAAGGGGTTTACAATACCAGAGGAGGGGGTAATTGAAGTATTTAAAATGCATTCTTAAAAATGTTGTTGAAAGAACAAAGAAAGGGAAGAGGAAGGGAAGAAAGGGTAAGCCAAAAGGGGATGAGGGAAGGGGAATTTTAGGGGAGGAGAGAAGGGAAGGGGGGAGGGAATATAGCGGGGGAGGAGAAAGGGAAAGAAGAAGACGTTGAGGCAATTCGTTAAGTTTCAAAGTCAAGCAAGATTATAAACTTTTATATTCATTTAGCACAGTAAATAAACATTCAGAAATAACATGTTACATGTATTTTATTTAGAGAGTGTCAAGGAACTAAAGGGTGCTTTACACGCTGCAACATCGCTAGCGATCACACCCGCCCCCGTCGTTTGTGCGTCACGGGCAAATCGCTGCTCATGGCGAACAATATCGCTAGGACGCGCCACACCTACTTACCTTCCTAGCGACATCGCTGTGGCCGGCGAACAACCTCTTTTTTTAAGGAGGCGGTTCATGCAGCGTCACAGCGACGTCAATCTTCGGGCCACCAATAGAAGCGAAGGGACGGAGAGCAGCCGCATTCACGTCACTCCCACCTCGTTGCCAGAGGATGCAGGTACGTTGTTGTTCGTTGTTCCCGGGGGGTCACACGTAGTGATGTGTGCTGCCTCAGGAACGACGAGCAACCTGCGTCCAGCATGAGCAACGATATTATGAAAATGAACGACGTGTCAACGATCAGCGATTTGGCGAGTATTTCTGATCGTTAGCGGTTGCTCGTAGGTGTCACACGCAATGACATCGCTAACGAGACCGGATGTGCGTCACAAATTCCGTGACCCCGATGACATATCGTTAGATATGTCGTTGCGTGTAGAACGACCTTTAGTCAAAACAAGGTTTGGCATGTATTTCTTTGACCAAAGAGACCATCTTATTTTATATCTTTGATAGTTTTTTTCTTTTAACGCAATATTATACTCATATAAATTATGAGCTGAAACCCTGTCCGTAACTTCTGAAATAGATGATATTGTTTCTTCTCTCCAGTAGTCTGCTAATAAATTCTTGATAATTAAGAAAATGTGACAGACAATGTATCTATATTTTTTCTCGTATTATTCTAACCCTATGGAGAGAGTGACCAATTCTATCGATATCGCTAGTGAGTGTACCCGCCCCCGTCGGTTGTGCGTCACGGGCAAATCGCTGCCCGTGGCGCACAATATGGCTTACACCTGTCACACGGAATTACCTTCCCTGTGACGTCGCTGTGGCCGGCGAACCGCCTCCTTTCTAAGGGGGCGGTTTGTGCAGCGTCACAGCGGCGTCACTAAGCGGCTGCCCAATAGCAGAAGAGGGGCGGAGATGAGCAGCCGTAACATGCCGCCCACCTCCTTCCTTCCTCATTGCCGGTGGATGCAGGTAAGGAGATATTCGTCGTTCCTGCGGTGTCACACATAGCGATGTGTGATGCCGCAGGAATGACGAACAACCAGCGGTATGCACCACCAATGATATTATGAAAAGGAGCGACGTGTCAACGGTCAACGATTTTTGACGTTTTTGAGATCGTTGATCGTCGCTCCTAGGTGTCACACGCTGCGATGTCGCTAACGACGCCGGACGTGCGTCACAAACACCGTGACCCCAACGATATATCGTTAGTGATTTCGCAGCGTGTAAAGCACTCTTAAGATTTATATGTTTTGTAGTTATTTGCTTTAAGAGGCGTCTAACTTCCTTCCATAAGGGTTTAAGTAAAGGACATCCTCAGAAAATGTGGATAAAGAATCCATTTTTCCCACAACCTCTCCAACATAGTGGTGAGTTTTTAGCAGGAAATTTGCACAACTTTAGAGGGGTGTTTTTGTACTTTTGAATCTGTACAAACGAGATGAAGATGTAATATCCATTTATGTACATATAACTCATCAGGAATATTCAGGCATCTGTAAATTGTTGAGTCAAATAAAATACATAACTTCCAATAAAATTAAGTTTGCTAATTATTTTTTTTGTAGAGGAAATATCATTAAAGATAGTAACTCCAACACTACAATTTAAGAAAAAAATAGAATGCAAAAATCCATCCATCCATCCATTCATCCACATATCCATCCATCCATCCATCCATCCATCCATCCTTCAATCCATCCCTTTTAAAAAAGGATTAGGAATTCTTGCTTTGACAAAGGGCCATTTTCCTGCATTAAAACTACATAGAGCTACACATTCCACAATAATGTTTTGGCTGTGTCGCTTATGGAAATGGTTAATGCATTATGCTTGTGGTTATATAAAACAAATGATATAGTAACATTTAATTCAAACACAATTGCCTTGTGTTGAAAATATAAGGAACACCAGACATTTAAATTAGTTCCAGACTGAAAATGTGGTTTGAAGGTTTTATCACTGACTTTCATTGTGTCTGCCATGAAACCAAATTATTATGGTAGCTGGCAATGAAAACATTGTGTTTTTGGAAGTATGTCAGTAATTCTGAAAAATAAACAATTCTGAAGATTTTCAAAATAATGAGACAGTGATCATGATCAGCACTAAAAGCAAATATGCTATAAGGACATGAACTGGGAAAATTTGTTCTATCTGACTGATAGACAAGAGAGATAAAGCAATCTTTTCATCGCAGCCTTTGCTTTCATTTCTGCATTTTACTGTTTTCATTTGGGGAGTAACTTGAAAATTCCTGACCCCAGAGCAGAAAATTAAAGGCGATCCAACTACTAAAAAGTGTATATAGAATCATTATTATGAAGTCTAACATGGTGATATACAAATAATATTTTACCTAGCAACAGTGGCAATACAATTTAGAGCACCCACAAGCTGCACGGAGCATAAGCTTGGTGGCTTTATGACGAGGAATTACAGCATCGTTTTGGCCTCGTTTCCCTCAATTGGTTAGGCGGTGAAAGCCACTGATGATTGGATTCATTTGATTCTATCACAAAAGCCTCAGTTATGGACGCCCTTTCAAGGTGGAGCAGCTGCCGGCGCATCAGTGCCCCTTGTCGCGGCTCAGCGCCTTACAGGAGTCTGTTGGCTCTTTAATGAGGGTCACTGTAGATTCATTAACACCTGAAGGTTGAGCCCAAATGCACAATTTGTGGTAGGGCTCACGTGACAATCCAGTGTTTCAGGAGAAACAGACATCTGGAAAAAACTGCAGTACCTGGTACAGAAGAAAACACTGTTGCACATACACCAGATGTGGCATTAGTTAGAACAGTATCACAGGATAGAGGTGGAAAACTTTCTAATTGAAGGATTTTCCTCTAATTTTTTTATCGCTTTTCAGCCTTTGTCGGCTTTGCTCATTTTGCATAACTTGAAGTCAAGTGATTGAGCAGCCAGAGGTGGTATGCAAAAAGTTGTTCAAGGAAGTTCAGTTGTCACGGGTGGTGGGTACTTTTTCAGATCCACGTTTTGAGAATTTGAGGGTCTCCCCAATTGGCCTGGTCTCCAAAGAAGAGCAGGGTAAGTTCCAGCTAATTTATCATATGTCTTATCTTCCCAGGGACTCTGCGTCAATAAAGGGATATCAATAGAAAACACAGCTGTCTTGTATACAGCTTTTGATATAACGGTTCAGTGGCTTTGTTGCCACGGCATAGGGGCTTTGCTCATAAAGTCAGATATAGAATATGCCTTTCGTCTGTTACCAATAAATCTGACTTGCTACCATCTTTTACGGCGTAGTTGAGATGGCTTGTTTTTCACTGATAAGTGCCTACCGATGGGCTATTCAATTTTACATTATTATTTTGAGGATTTTCCTTCATTTCATGTATGGATGGTTAGATTTGAGTCTTGTGTACCATCTGTGATTCACTGTTTAGATGATTTCTTTCTTTTTGGTCCGACTAGTGACAATACGTGTTCTTATTTGCTACACATTTTCAGGCGTTTGATGGGACACTTTGGAGTCCCTATTACTGATGAGAAAGCAGAAAGTCCAACAACAAAGCTTTTGTTTCTGGCTATTGAGCTTGACACACTCTCTATTATTTTTCGACTAAGGGTACCGTCACACTTTAGCGACGCTCCAGCGATCCTACCAGCGATCTGACTTGGTCAGGATCGCTGGTGCGTTGCTACATGGTCGCTGGTGAGCTGTCAATCAGGCAGATCTCACCAGTGACCAGTGACCAGCCCCCAGCCAGCAGCGACGCGTGGAAGCGATGCTGCGCTTGGTAACTAAGGTAAATATCAGGTAACCAAGTGCTTGGTTACCCGATATTTACCTTGGTTACCAGCGCACACCGCTTAGCGCTGGCTCCCTGCACTCCTAGCCAGAGTACACATCGGGTTAATAAGCAAACCGCTTTGCTTATTTACCCGATGTGTACTCCGGCTACTTGTGCAGGGAGCAGGGAGCCGGCACTGGCAGCCTGAGAGCCGTGGACGCTAGTAACCAAGGTAAATATCGGGTAACCAAGCAAAGGGCTTCGCTTGGTTACCCTATATTTACCTTGGTTACAGCTTACTGCGGGCTCCCAGATGCCGGCTCCCTGCTCCCTGCACATTCAGATTGTTGCTCTCTCACTGTCAAATACAGCAATGTGTGCTTCACAGCGGAGGAGCAACATCCAAAAAATGAACCAGCACTGTGCTGAGCAGCGATCTCAGAGCAGGGGCCAGATTGTTGCTCAGTGTCACACACAGCGAGATCGCTAATGAGGTCACTGGTGCGTCACAAAAAAAGTGACTCAGCAGCGATCTCGCTAGCGATCTTGCTATGTGAGAAGTACCCCTAACAGACAAGAAGGTGCTGTCCCTTATTGGGTATTATGTAGTAGCCAGGAAGGTACAGTTGCGTCAAGTCCAGTCATTGTTAGGGCTGTTGGTTTTTGCCTGTGAAATAATGACGATGGGGTGGGTTTTTTCGATGAGTCTATCATTAATGATGCGAGGTATTCAAAGACCAGACCATTTCATTCGAATTATGGCACAAATAAGAGAAGACTTTTTCGTGTGGCACTGTTTAATGGCAGACTCTTGTGCCAGGAGGTCAAAGTGTCTAATATGAATGTACAGCTTTTTATTGATGCTGCTGGTAGCGTCAGTTTTGAGGCTGTGCTGGGTTCATGGTCAAATGTATAGAGTGAATCTATCCTAATTACAAATCTGGTCTTTCTCGAGCTCATCCCCATAATAGTTGTTGTAGAGATTTTGGGGCTGGTCTTGGATAAAAGGCACATTCTTTTTTTGACAGACAACATTGCAGTGGTGCAAGCAGTCAATTAATTGTCTAGCTTTATATTGCTAGTCTCAGCTTTGTTGCGGTATCTAGTTTTGAAATGGCTAAAATTGAACATTTGATTCAGAGACCACCACGTTTTTTGGCATAGATAACGGTATAGCAGATGTTTTTTCTTTTTTACAGAAGGATCGCTTTACTTCTGGTACTTGGTAGAATCGATTTGCTGCGTCTAGTGGAGTCGACGATAGAGCAGTGCACTTGGAGTAGTTACAGAACCGCCTGTGATACTTGGCAGAGAATTGCCGGTCGCAGTTTTCCATCTAATTCTCAACAACATAGAATAAAGGAAAGAAAAAAAAGAAGAGGACAACGGGGCGCCAAATCTAAGTGTAGATGTATGTAGACACAGATTGCAATGATCGTACGAATTTTACACTCACCGTGCAGATTTCTTCTGTTTTCGCTAGTATGATCTGTGTAATGGATCGACTCTCTTATTAACCCTCCAGTATGCAGCACGAATCCTCGGGAAAAACAATGAGAGTCCTGAACAGGTGCTCCCACGTGGGTAATGGAGTAAAGAAAAAATCCCTAATAATGTCCGTAATTGTCCGTTTTTTATTGAACCTATTAATAAACCCTTGTTCTTGAAGTTTTTGTAAACTTGCACTGATATCCCATTTATCCTCCGGAAGCGCCGAAAGGGATTTTTTTCTTTACTCCATTCTCAACAACATGTAGAGGTAACCTTGTCTTTGCTGGAAATCTGGAGACAGCAGGGTATTTCTGGAGCTACTGTACAAAAAGGGCTGAAAGGTATTGCATTCATGTTAAAAGTTTTGGGGAGTACGTGAAGTAACAAGGGATTTTGTTGTTAAACAGTTAGTGAAAGGCTGTAAAAATTAGAGACTGATGCAGAACTTTAGGTGGCCAGTGTTTTTTGCCATGTTGACCCGTATTTTTGGCATACACAATTACATATAACAAATTTGAGGCTTGTCTTTTCACAGTGGCCTTTTTGTTGGCCTATTCAGAGCCTTACAGGTAGGTGAACTAGTGGCACCTAGTGACAAGGGAAAAGGTGGTTTGCAGGCTGGGCTTGTCATCATTGTCAATGGTGGTTTAAAAATTTGTGTGCACAAGTCAGTAGGGTTATTGGTCCTGCTGGTGCTCAATTCCTGGTTCATGAGTCAGGAACATCAGTAGCAAGGTATTAGTTTAAAACAGTTTGATGAATTGCAGTTTGGCACACATTCCTTCAGGATCGGCGTTGCAAAGATGACTAATGTTCTTGGCTTAGGGGATGAAGCTATAAAACTGCTAGGCCATTGACAGGCTTGCTTCCCTATGTATGTTAGGCTCGATCTGTTGTAATGTATTTATTTGTTTTTTCCTGGATTACGTGCTACTAGTACAAATGGTTATGTTTCTTTTCAGATACACCTATTCCACATGTGTGAATTTTGGGTCATTCATATATTTTTTCAGTAAGTAACAGAACGGAAGGTTGAGGATTAAAATTGGGACAGCCACAGATGGAAGTGCATTGGCAAGGTCTCAGGGGTCTACTTTTGGCCCAGGTATTACCGTTAGTAACAGAGTTTAGCAAGTCGTGTTCACAACCTGTCATGTTGGTTATACACACCGGCGGAAATGATTTGGGGAAGATTAAGTTGTCTAATCTCACTACTTTTATTAAGTATGATTTTGCTAAGTGTAAAGATTTGTTCGCAAACAATTGTATTTTGGTTTCGTCATAGATACAGCCAAGGTTAGTTTGAAAGGGGGCTTGGAATTTGGCAGCCATGGAAAAAGCTTGTAGGTGGCTCAATATGAGGGTGTCTCATTATGTTAGATCCAATGGAAGGGTGGTTGTGTGGCATCGCACACTGGAAGGTGATAACAAAAATGTGCTTTTGGCTGACAGAGTTCATCTGACATATTTCTGTCTGGTCTACAAGATGGCATAGAGTTTGTGTTTGTATTGTTGGGTGGCGATGGTTCGAGGGTTGTGTAGGTATCACGACCTTCTCCTGTGGTGGTTTGGTTTATGGCCCTGAGGTATAACATACTCACTGTCTACTGCAATGATTCGGCATGGGTGTTTTTTGGTTAAATGTTTACAGGGTTAACATATATTTATAAATAAAGGTGTTTTTGGATTATTATTCAATAAAGCTGTGGCCAGGCCATTAGTTCACCCAACAATGGTGTCTGTGTCAACTTATTGGTACAATGCTTTGCAGTTTAAGGTGGTAACTGGAAGCAGTCTTGGAGCGCAACAAAGCACCAAAGCAATAAGTGAAGTGGCATAGGACTGCATAAGGTTAAGAAATAAATGTAGCAAACAAAGCAGTGTTTTGGTTAAGTGAACGTGCAAAGTGGGTTCCTCCCATTGTTTGCTCAGTGTTTGGACCATCACCACCCACCCTCCCTCTTTTTCTTCCTGGTATGTGGTCAATATTAACCCCTTCATCCCCCAGCGATTTTTCTCATTTTTCGTTTTTCCTTCCCTTCCTCCAAGAGGTATAACGTTTTGATATTTTTGTCAATATTGCCATATGAGAGCTTGTTTTTTGCAGGATAAGTTGTACTTTTGAATGAAACCATTAGCTTTACCAAATAGTGTACTGGAAAGCAACAAAAAAAATTCGAAGTGCAGTGAAATTGCAAAAAAAGTTCAATTGCACCATTGTTTTGGGGGTCTTTTATTCACCCTGTTCACTATATGGTAAAACTAACATGTCTGTATGATGCCTCATGCTGGCACGAGTTTGTAGATATCAAACATGTATACTTTTACTCTAAGGGGTTTAAAAAAATTCTGAAGTTTTTCCAAAAAAAGAATAGCGCTTTTGTTGCCATTTTCCGAAACACGTAGCGTTCTTATTTTTCATAATCTGGGGCTCAGTGATGGCTTATTTTCTGCTTCTTGAGCTGACATTTTTAATTATACCATTTTTGCGTAGATGTGATGTTTTGATCGCCTGTTATTACAGTTTAATGCCATGTTGTGGCGACCACAAAACGTACTTTGGGCGTTTGGAAATTTTTCTCACCACGCCGTGTACCTATAAGATAAATTGATTTTATATTTTGATAGATTGGGCATTTCTGAATGCAGCTATACCAAATGTGTGTCTATTTTTCACTGTTTTATTTTCAGTGGGGTGAAAGGGGGGTGGTTTGAACTTTTAGGTTTTTTTAAAAAATTTTCATATTTTTTAAAACTTTTTAAACTTTTTTCATTGATTTTACTAGTCCCCCTAGGGGACTTTATCACTGTACAGTCTGATCGCCTGTGCATTTCTGCTGATTAGAACAGCATCGCTCTGATCAGCAGAAATGCAACATTCCTGTGTGTGCCAGTGCTCTATCAGCTGTCACAGGAGATACGTCATGGTAGCATCAGGGGTCATCAACTGACTCCACACTACAATGACAACACATTGGCGCCCCATGATCATGTCACAAGGTCACCAATGGTGGCAGGGAACAGCGTGATGCTCGCTGTAGCCATTTAAATTGTGCTGTCAGATCTCTGTTCCACCTGGGTCTTTAAGCCTCACATATCCTCTGTTCAGATCAGCTGACATTATTATTATTATTTATTATTATAGCGCCATCAATTCTATGGCGCTTTACATGTGAGGGGGTATATATAATATGGACAAGTACAATAATCATAAACAATACAAGGCACAGACTGGTACAGGAGGATAGAGGTCCCTGCCCACGAGGGCTCACAGTCTATAAGGGATAGGTGAGGATACAGTAGGTTAGGGTAGAACTGGTTTTGTGGCGCTATATCAGACTGAGGGTTACAGCAGGTTGTAGGCTTGTCGGAAGAGGTGGGTCTTCAGCTTCCTTTTGAAGCTTGTCAAGGTAGGCGAGAGTCTGATGTGTTGTGGAAGAGCATTCCAGAGTATGGGGGAGGCACCGGAGAAATCTTGGATGCGATGGTGGGAAGAGGAGATGAGATGGGAGTAGAGAAGGAGATCTTGTGAGGATCGAAGGTTATGTGCAGGTAAGTACCGGGAGACTAGGTCACAGATGTAGGGAGGAGACAGGTTGTGGATGGCTTTGTATATCATGGTTAGTGTTTTGAACTGGAGTCGTTGGGCAATGGGAAGCCAGTGAAGGGATTGGCAGAGAGAAGAGGTTGGGGAGTAGCGGGGGGACAGGTGGACTAGCCGGGCAGCATAGTTTAGAATATATTGTAGGTGTGCGAGACTGTTAGAAGGGAGGCCACAGAGCAGGAGGTTGCAATAATCCAGGCAGGAGATAATAAGGGCATGTACTAGGGTTTTTGCAGCTTCTTGGGAAAGGAATGCACAGATCCGGGAAATATTTTTGAGTTGGAGGAAGCAGGAGGTGAAGAGGGCTTGGATGTGTGGCTTGAATGAGAGATCAGAGTCTAGGATTACTCCCAGGCAGCGAGCACGTGACACTGGGGAAAGTGAGCAGCCATTAACATTGATGGATATGTCAGGTAGGAGGGTTGAGTGAGGAGGAGGAAAGACAATGAAATCTGTTTTGTCCATGTTCAGTTTTAGGAATCGAGCAGAGAAAAAGGATGAAATAGCAGACAGACATTGTGGGATTCTGGTTAGTAGGGAGGTGATGTCAGGTCCAGAGAGGTAGATCTGTGTATCATCAGTGTAGAGATGATACTCAAAGCCGTGGGACTCTATGAGCTGTCTGAGGCCAAAGGTGTAAATGGAGAACAGCAGGGGTCCAAGAACTGAACCTTGGGGGACCTTGACAGATAGGGGGCGAGATGAGGAAGTGGTGTGAGAGTGGGAGATGCTGAAAGTTCAGTTGATTAAGTATGAGGAGATCCAAAATAGCGCCAAGTCTGTGATGCCCAGAGATGAGAGAATTTGTAGTAGAAGGGAGTGGTCTACTGTGTCAAAGGCAGAGGACAGGTCCAGGAGGAGGAGGACAGAGTAGTGTCACTTGGATTTTGCGGTGAGTAGGTCGTTAGTGACTTTGGTCAGGGCAGTTTCAGTGGAATGATGGGGTTGGAAGCCAGATTGTAACCGGTCAAAGAGAGAGCAGGAAGAGAGGTGTGAGGACAGTTCAAGATGGACATGCTGTTCCAGTAGTTTTGAGGCATAGGGTAGATATGGGGCGATAGTTTGACACAGAGGAAGGGTCAAGGGAGGGCTTTTTGAGGATGGGTGTGATGGAGGCTTTTTTAAAGCATGAAGGGAATACACCAGTTGTTAGTGATAGGTTGAAGAGATGGGTTAGGGTCGAGAGGAAGACTGTGGTGAGATTGGGGATGAGGTGGGATGGGAGTGTAACAAGCAGGCAGGTTGTGAGATGTGATCTTGAGAGTAGAGTGGAAAGATGATCTTCCGTTATGGTGGTGAAGTTGCATTTGGAGGAAGAAGGCTGAGTAGTTGTGAGCAGTGGCTGTGGTGATTGTGGGCCAAAGCTTGCTCTGATGTTGTCAATCTTCTGCTTGAAGAAAGTCTTCAGCTGAGATGAGAGGAGAGGGAGGTGGTGCCAGGGGGCGTAGGAGAGAATTGAAAGTATTGAACAGCTGTTTAGGGTTGTTGGATAGAGAGGATATGAGGGATGAGAAGTAGGTTTGTTTTGCAGCAGTGGGTGCAGACTTGCACGAAGTGCTCTATGGAATTAGACCTCTTCCATCAGCGCTTAGCAATTCTGGAAGCCCGTCTCAATTCTTTAGTCTGACTAGTATGCCAGGGTTGCCTGTTGATTGTGCAGGTTTTGGTGTGTGTGAGATGGGCAGCCGATTCGAGAGCTGCAGAGATGGTGGTGTTGTATAAAGTGGCAGCAGCATCTGCATCATGTGAAGAAGCAATGTCTGCAAGAGGGAAAAGAGACTGAGAAAGTGAGTTTAATTCAAGGTGATTGAGATTTCTGCGGGGGGTGTGAAAGTTTGTGGACTTGGAGAAGAGAGGGAAGAGAATGTGAGTAGGTTGTGGTCAGACAGGGGGAGAGGCGCATTAGAGAGGTTAGATAGAGAACAGAGGCAAGTGAAGATGAGGTCCAGCATGTGGCCATCTTTGTGAGTAGCTGCAGAGGACCATTGAGTGAGGCCGAAGGAGGAAGCGAGTGTTAGAAGTTTAGAGACAAAGGAGTGAGAAGTGTCAATGGGGATGTTAAAGTCACCCCTGATGATGGTGGGGATGTCGGTGGAAAGGAAATGTAGTAGCCAGGTGGTGAAATGGTCAAAAAAGGCAGTGACTGGCCATGGGGGGCGATAAATGACAGACAGTTGGAGGTTGGAAGGGAAGTAGATTCGTACGGAGTGCACCTCAAAAGAGGGGAGAGTAACCGAGGGTGGTAGTGCAATTGGTGTAAAGGAGCATTGGTTGGACAGTAGCAAACCAACTCCTCCACCATGCTTGTTACTGGGGCGGGGGGGGGGTGAGAGAGTTGGAGACCACCATAAGAAAGTGCAGCAGGAGAAAGTGTCAGAGGGGTTGAGCCAGGTTTCTGTGATGCTGAGGAAGGAAAGTTTATTAGTGATGAAAAGATCATGGATGTAGGAAAGTTTATTGCAGACAGAGCGAGCGTTCCATAGAGCTCCTGTTAGTGGGACTGAGGGAGCGGGGGCTGGGTGAATGGGTATAAGGTTAGAAGGGTTTCAGAAATTAGTGTTAGGGGTACTTTGCACACTACGACATCGCAGCTGCGATGTCGGTGGGGTCAAATCGAAAGTGACGCACATCCGGCGTCGCTGTCGATATCATAGTGTGTAAAGTGTTTTTGATACGTTTAACGAGCGCAAAAGCATCGTAATCGTATCATCGGTGTAGGGTTGTAGGGTGCATTTTCATAATTGCGTGGCAGCGACGGTACGATGTTCTTACTCGTTCCCCTGCGGCAGCACACATCGCTGTGTGAGAAGCCGCAGGAGCGAGGAATATCAGCTTACCTGCATCACCGTGGCTCACGCCGGCAATGCAGAAAGACGGAGGTGGGCGGGATGTTTACGTCCCGCTCATCTCCGCCCCTCCGCTTCTATCTTAGGAAGGAGGCAGGTCGCCGGCCAGAGCGACGTCGCAGGGTAGGTGAGTGCATGTGAAGCTGCCATAGCGATAATGTTCGCTACGGCAGTGATCACAAGATATTGCTGCTGCGACGGGGGCGGGTACTATCGCGCTCGGCATCGCAAGCATTGGCTTACGATGTCGTAGTGTGCAAAGTACCCCTTAGATTTTGGATGGCAGTTAGATGTGACAATCGGGATGTGGTGAGGAGGGCCAGGATTTGGAGAGATATTCCCAGCAGTGAGGAGAAACAGAGAGAGTGTTAGTAGGTGGGAGCAGGAGAGGCCATGAGGTGGCTGTGTGTGTCTAGAGACACTGGGTGTAAAGTGGAGGAACAGATCTGAGGAGAGGGTGAGATGGGTGGGGATGGTGGGAGAGAGGATTAGCTCATTACTGGGTGTAGGGATTAGAGGGGGAAGTAGAAAGTGAAGTATTATAGGGGTGAAAGTGAAAACACACACAAACATTGTTTACTGTGACTATGTATCCAGTTACCTTCCGATCCCTTCCGGCCCAATTCTAGCCTAATTCATTTTCTTCACACTTATAGATCCACAATTAGTGATCCACATGCCGACAATGTCTAGGCCGACATTGTGGTACAGATATATAGTGTTAGGAAAGCACTGAGGTGGATCACAGAAGAGGGGGCTGGTGCTCTTCTTAATTACTTAAGTGTACGGGGACATGTGCGAGGATTACCATGGGCTCGCCGACTGAGCCCGCGATTTCCGGGGGGACACGAACTAGGACGTATATATAGGTCGTGAAGGGGTTAATACTTATCACAGTTGGTGGGTTGTTTTTTTTGGCCCTGTGTATAACATGCTTACTGCCTAGGGCAGTGACTCAGCATGTTAAATAGTTACAAGGTCAAACATTTGTCACAATAAAGGTGTTTTTCGGTTATAATTATTCAACAAAGCTATGGCCATTAGTTCAACCAACAATGATGTCTGTGTCAACTTGGTACAATGGTTTGCAGTTTAAGGTGGGTAACTGGAAGCAGTCCTGCTGGAGCAACTGCTTTACAGGATTTATAAATGCATGAAGGTTCCTACTTCAACATTTTTTACTTCCACATATCTTAATGACATCATTAGATCTGCTTAGACAACATTATTAAATAAAAGAAACGAAAACAAAAATCCTGTGCTTTAAAATTCACATTTTTCACCTTGTTGTTTTTTGGATTTTCATTTGTGTTTAATCAAGTCAATAGATTAGTGTCACGATTCCTCCGCTCAGTGCAACTTGGATGCAATGAGTTACTCTTCGCTGTAGAATGGAATTGCGTGATGAGCTGTCAGTTTGGTGAGTCACAGCTCAGTTGTTCCACCTTGTTCCATCTAGTGCTGAGGTGTGCTGATCTGTCGAGGTGTGCTGAGCTGTTGGTGTGTTGAATGACATCTCAATTGTCCAATCTGATAATGGGAGATGCTAGTTTTCTTCAGGTATTCCCTGTTTTTTGTGATTGCCCTGCTACTTAGCTGAGCAGTGAATTCCAGAACACTGCCAGTTCTAGCATTTTGCTCAGTTGTGCTTGTTGGCCTAGTTTTTCTGTACTGGGTTCTGATCTATTGCTGCCAGACCTTGGACCTCATCTGACCTGGTAGTCTAACAATGCCTCTGTCTATCCCTTAATCCTTGATGTTCTATCCTGGTATCTGACCCTGGAACATTAGACTACCCTGACTCACGGCTTGTCCAGTGGCGTACCGCCAATGGTGGCAGGCCACACGACTGCTATTGGCTCTGGCAGATGAGGAGGCGGTTGTCCAATGTATTTTAAATATCTGTGTACAGGACAGAGCACATGTGCTACTCCCTATTCTGCTGCCGCCTCCACTCTATGGCTAAATTTGCATAAGCAAGCCCATTTAGTGATGTAGCTTTCCAGCCAGAGAGGAGCTTTACACGGGACCAGAAGCCATTGGTTGCCTGCAAGTTTGCAAGTTGTCTACTTATTGTCTACTAATTGGAGCTGGGAGCACAGCCTCTGGAGAGACTGAGCCGGGCCCGTCGGTGGTAGTGTTAAGATAAAGACTGATTATACATTTTAGTGTTTACCATTCTGCATCCCTACTTTTAAATAGATCCAGGCTTCAGCTATTTAAAAGTGGGGAGAGGGGGAAATGTGCATGTGATGCCACTCAATAATTAACTGCATTTTATTGTGCATCCAGCTTGGAAAACATGCATCCAGCTATTTACAGTGGTGAGAGGGGATAAATTGCTGGATGCACTTTTTGCACACTATCCCCCCTGTAATGTGCAAACTTTGCATCCAGCTATTTACAAGGGGATAATCATAGCTATATGCACTGTTTGCACATTAGAGGGGGGGGTGGATAACGTCACTTTCATCAGACGGCCCCTACAGTGACGCATGCGCCAACTAACCTCTCTATTGGATGGTACCACCTAGCCCTTCAAACCAATTTACCAGTGCTTATATAAAAACATCTCCCTCCTCCACCCAGACATGACGCCCGAAGAAGCAGGGTGAAACATACGTCGGGGTGGGGGAACATGAGATGCAGCAATTATTATTATCTTCATCACTTACAGGTATATTACTTTACCCCAGACTCATTTACTGTTATGATGATTTATTGCAGCCTGGTACTGATAGTTTCTAGTACACAATCAACATAGTCATATTGTATCCATATAGTTATCCACCTCAGATATTATCAACTACTTTTTAGGCGTTTAAATAGTTGAAAGCAACATACATTTTTTTACACTGTGTATTTTGCAGCTTGGCTCCATAGCTCTCCAGTTACAATACATTAGATTCCATTTACCTCGCTGCACAGTGCTATAGCTACAACACATATACGTATCATATACTCTGTTTACATCCTGCTCTTCGCCACTTTGCCCTCTTTGTCATTATGTTTTGACATACTTACCCACATGAATTTTGTGTACTTTTTTTTAAATATATTGATTGAACTTTTACATTTTCTGTAATCATCAATTACATACGTAGTGCCATTTATGTTCTGTGGTGCTGGTTTAGTCTTCAGTCCCTTTTTGTTTCGCACTATTGCTGTATTTTTAAATTATTTTATTTTAATGTTCTATAAAAAATTATTTTGTTATGCCAAATTGGTAGCTTCATATTTTTCTGGATGTACTGTATCCAGTTATTGTTGACTCATATTGTAATTGAAGCTCTTCTCAAGCAGGAAACGTTTTCCTTATAAGTGAGACTCTGGTGATATTTGCAAAGTTATAGCTGCAGCCAAAGCTTGTAAATTCTGTATTATTGAAGGAAATATGTTCCCAGGTTTATTATAACCCACTCTGAGAGCAGCAGGATCAAACCTCAATTCCAGCAATGTATCACTTACTGGACTTCTTTCTATAGATTTGAAAACATCACTGCTTGATCTGCTGCAGAGTCCTCTGAATGCTGAACTCTGCATAACCCCACCCACACTACTGATTGGCAGCTTTCTACATATACAATGCATAGGCAGAAAATTGCCAATCAGTGGTGGGGGCAAGGTTATATGGAAGACTACATGTCAGCAGGTTTACTAGTCCTTTAGCGATAATGTGATATAAAGCAAGCAACCCCGGAAGTGACACATCACTGGAATCAGAATCTTTGTCTCCACATTATGCTACTCTCAGATTAGATGGCAATAATCTGATCACAGATTCTTTTGTTTTAAGTAACAGACCTACCATCAAGAGCTAATGGGAATGTGTGCTTGATCAAAAATAAAACTAAAAACTAACAAAAATAATTGTTAGGGATGCAGTGAGTTGGAGGAAGCAAAGCGCAATCTGGGGTTTTATCCAAGAAAGATTATTAAAAAAAATGTTGTAAATGCTCACTTTGACAGGTTGTGTGAGTCACAACCAACTGGAAATAACCGAAATGACGGCTGCAGCAGCCCCGCGAATGCAACAGCAAACACCAGGAGAAGAAGAATGGGTATGGCTGCCGCACTGCCGTAGTCAGAGAAACATCCAGGAGTAGATCAATAGTGATTTATTTCTACGCGTTTCAGAGAGAACCCTGTCCTTCCTCAGGAAATCACACATTCATTGTCACGATTCACCTTTGTCTCTGCTCCTTGCAGAGCCATTGAGTTTTGTCTATTGCACGGTTGTTTGTATTTTCCGGTCCTTGCCGGTGGGCAGGGCTTGTTTGGTTCTTCGTTTCGGTAATCGTCATGCTTGATGTTTAGGCTGTTTCCACCAGAACTTTACCAGTGATAGTTCCTGCTCTGCAGTGTGTGCTTCTGGTTCCTGTGAGTTCGTTCCGATCCTCGTCCTGCTACGCCGACTCCTCTCCCTGTCCACTGATCCGTCCATCTTGTTTGTGCTCCCTGACTTCCTGACCCTTCGTTTGTCTTGTTCCCTCAGTCCTGCCTCCACCCTCTGTACTGATGTTTCCTTTCTGCTTTTGACCTTGGCTTGCTCTATGACTACGGTTCTGCTCCCCACCTGTACCTGACGTTACCCCCCGGCTATCAACCTTAGGCTTCCACGTCACTTCGGCTCCTCTTCCTCCTTTGCACTGATGTGACCTCCCGACTCTGACTCTTGGCGTGTACAACCATTCTGCTACCTCTCTGTCTAGATACTGGTGACATCTAATGGGCAGATGCCGCATTACACCTAGGATCTCTACATCTCTCCTGTGTACCTGCGCTCCCTGGTGGTAGCATTACATTTATGTTATGTGATTTTCCTGAGGAAGGAAAGGGATCTCTCTGAAATGCATAGAAACAAATCACTATTGACCTACTCCTGGATATTTCTCTGACTACGGCAGTGCGGCAAAATAAATTGTTACTGACGTTTTCACTTTCGACTCATTTTCACTTTTAGATTGGATTTCAATGTAAACCTTATGCCTGGCAATTTAATTCTACCTTGGATTGAGTTTCATTGATTCTACAAAATGCATATCACTTCATAGTAATTATGAATTCCACCAACTCTAATCACGACAAATGATTTTATATATTCAAACTGATGTTTCCTTTTCTGAAAAGAATACCATTGTAATGCTAAACTTAATGGATGAGTAACTAATTTGGAAGAATTAGTGGGGGATCATGATGGAAAACCAAAGGCCTCAAACCCTCATTGTTATCCAGTAAGATGCGTTCCATCATTAGACATGTTCCAGAATTTGATAAAAAAAGGCCTGTTGGTTCTACACCATCATGTCTACGCCAATAAAAATAAAAAACAAAACAATTTAACAACAAATAAAAATAATGACATTTGTGAACTAAAAATACAACAACAATTTGGTTATACAAGTCAGACAAGAAGGGGTGTATTCTGCTGTTGGATGCATCTTTTTGTAAAAAATTAGTTGATGATATTTTGGACAACAATGCCACTTAATGTAGATTGCAGTACTATCCCACTGATGTCTTTTCAATATACAATATGTTTGAGGAAGAACACCCTATTACACCAATTTGTCATTTCTAAAGCATACACAACGTATTTCCCCCACCCTTTCAAAGTCATGGGTTGAGGAACATTTGTAACCACTAGCATCCATGTTGCCAGGTTTTTTGAAGGAGAGCAGTTCAGTGTTCAAAGCTATAGATGTCTTTAAATGGCGAAAAAAGATTAGAGTTTTTTTTTTACTTGTGATATTTTAAATTATTTACTCATGCATTCCTCATTATAAGGCAACAGTTTGAAATTTCCCCTTAATAATTATAGTTCTTGAGATCTAAAATAATTTGTATCAATGGCCACACAATTTTTTCTGCTGCATCGCTTTTTCAGTTTTAATAATTAATTTTTTTTGCAGACGGAGAGAGCTCTAATGGAGTCACGTTTCTCATTGCTTGCAATTCTGTTTGTAGAATGGTGGGAGGAATGGTTTATTTTTTCTGTAGACAATCCCTTTGCAGAGAATTTAATTTGGTACAGTCGCTATGTGGACACTGTACTAATAGTGTGGTCCAGTAATGTAGCAACTCTGCTAAGTTTCCGATTACTTGAAATATAATAATTTACATTTCACTAATTCTTGTTGCTATTTAAGAATGGAATTTTTTTTATCTAGTTTTACCTGGTGACACTACATAAAGCCAAGTTCACACCTCTATGAAAAAGGTGGCAGGTAATAAAACACTGCATGCAACTAATGCTCTTCCCATCCACACTTGAGAATCAATCCCCTATGGTGAACTTATGAGAACCAAGCACATATGTTCAGGTAAATCTAGTCTTATTGTAAAGGGGTGTGAGGCTTGGCCACCTCAGACCTGCAAATCCACTGTGTATGAAATGCAATGTTCAAAGTTTATGTTATGTTGTAACGTGTTCATACAGCCACCAGGGGGTCACAATGTGTAAGCTGCTTCCCTGGTACTCCCGGTCTAGAAAGAGTTAGTGAAGGGGAGGGGCTTAGTTTGAAATATAATGGTTAAGAAGTCAGTTAGGGTGAAGAGAATTCCTAAGGGAGAGGAACAGCCTGCGTCTGTGAGAGACGTGGTGGAGAACCCCAATAACTTTAATTTGGTGTGACCTTCTGGGTCGAATCCAGGTGCCTGACACACAGTGTGGCCCAGGTGGTGGTCATTCCCTGGCAGATACCTAATGAATTCTCTTATTCAGTGGAAGGTCAGTGAGCCCTTCAAAGAAGAGTAGGTCCTGACTAACCGGAAAGATGGTTGATTCTGCCATGGATAGTAAAGCTGAAAGGGAGGATGAGGAGCTAAGATACCCCAACAGGAGCCCGAGTACCAGGCAGGTAGTTGGCCAGCAAAATGTACAAATTATCCATTGCTAATGGTAACCCCTTTGGAGTACAAGATTGTGCCCGCCTAATGCGAGATAAGACACTGCACTTGAAATTGACAAGTAAAGAAGTTTGGTTGAAAGAACCTGTGACAGTGTCAGTGCTTGTGACGCATGTGTGTCGCCCCCACGTCAGTAGCAGCCGGGCTGCTTGGATCCGGACCTGCAGTGTGGCTCGAGGGATTCTCTGGACCCGGGGATCACGCGGGACACTCCAAATGAAAGGAGGACATACAGTCAGGGCCAGAAATATTTGGACAGTGACACAAGTTTTGTTATTTTAGCTGTTTACAAAAACATGTTCAGAAATACAATTATATATATAATATGGGCTGAAAGTGCACACTCCCAGCTGCAATATGAGAGTTTTCACATCCAAATCGGAGAAATGGTTTAGGAATCATAGCTCTGTAATGCATAGCCTCCTCTTTTTCAAGGGACCAAAAGTAATTGGACAAGGGACTCTAAGGGCTGCAATTAACTCTGAAGGCGTCTCCCTCGTTAACCTGTAATCAATGAAGTAATTAAAAGGTCTGGGGTTGATTACAGGTGTGTGGTTTTGCATTTGGAAGCTGTTGCTGTGACCAGACAACATGCGGTCTAAGGAACTCTCAATTGAGGTGAAGCAGAACATCCTGAGGCTGAAAAAAAATAAAAAATCCATCAGAGAGATAGCAGACATGCTTGGAGTAGCAAAATCAACAGTCGGGTACATTCTGAGAAAAAAGGAATTGACTGGTGAGCTTGGGAACTCAAAAAGGCCTGGGCGTCCACGGATGACAACAGTGGTGGATGATCGCCGCATACTTTCTTTGGTGAAGAAGAACCCGTTCACAACATCAACTGAAGTCCAGAAAACTCTCAGTGAAGTAGGTGTATCTGTCTCTAAGTCAACAGTAAAGAGAAGACTCCATGAAAGTAAATACAAAGGGTTCACCTCTAGATGCAAACCATTCATCAATTCCAAAAATAGACAGGCCAGAGTTAAATTTGCTGAAAAACACCTCATGAAGCCAGCTCAGTTCTGGAAAAGTATTCTATGGACAGATAAGACAAAGATCAACCTGTACCAGAATGATGGGAAGAAAAAAGTTTGGAGAAGAAAGGTAACGGCACATGATCCAAGGCACACCACATCCTCTGTAAAACATAGTGGAGGCAACGTGATGGCATGGGCATGCATGGCTTTCAATGGCACTGGGTCACTTGTGTTTATTGATGACATAACAGCAGACAAGAGTAGCCGGATGAATTCTGAAGTGTACAGGGATATACTTTCAGCCCAGATTCAACCAAATGCCGCAAAGTTGATCGGACGGCGCTTCATAGTACAGATGGACAATGACCCCAAGCATACAGCCAAAGCTACCCAGGAGTTCATGAGTGCAAAAAAGTGGAACGTTCTGCAATGGCCAAGTCAATCACCAGATCTTAACCCAATTGAGCATGCATTTCACTTGCTCAAATCCAGACTTAAGACCGAAAGACCCACACACAAGCAAGACCTGAAGGCTGCGGCTGTAAAGGCCTGGCAAAGCATTAAGAAGGAGGAAACCCAGCGTTTGGTGATGTCCATGGGTTCCAGACTTAAGGCAGTGATTGCTTCCAAAGGTTTCGCAACAAAATATTGAAAATAAAAATATTTTGTTTGGGTTTGGTTTATTTGTCCAATTACTTTTGACCTCCTAAAATGTGGAGTGTTTGTAAAGAAATGTGTACAATTCCTACAATTTCTATCAGATATTTTTGTTCAAACCTTCAAATTAAATGTTACAATCTGCACTTAAGTTCACACAGTGCGTTTTTCGCGGCGTTTTTGCGCAGTTTTCGGGTGCGTTTTTGCTCAGAAAACTGCATGACTTTGCTTCCCCAGCAAAGTCTATGAGTTTTCATTTTTTCTGTCTGCACACAGCGTTTTTTTCAGCTGCGTTTTTGTGGTGCCACAAAAACGCAGCATGTCAATTATTCCCACGTTTTTCACTGCGCTTTTCATCCATTGAGTGCAATGGGATGTTGAAAGACGCAATGAGAAACGCAAATAGGTGCATTTTGGTGCGTTTTAGTGCGTTTCTAAGACCAAAAACGCAGCTATAAACGCAGGAGGTGGGTAGTAAAGTGACGTGTACAGGAAGAGAATTCCTTCTGTCAGTAAACACAGAAGCGTGAATCCTCCCGGTACCGTCACCGGCGCTTCCACCTCCGGTCCTGTGCATGTATGCTGCCGTGCGGCGCCATGTCTGGGTGGGAGGTGGAAGCGGCTGCGAAAACAAAAGTTAACAGTAGAAAAAAAAAAGTCATACTCACCTGTCTGCAGACTCCCGGTGCCATGCCCGCTCCCAGATCCTCCTACCGGTACCGCCGCTCCGGGTGTGTGCAGTCTCCCCGGGTACGTATGCCTTCAGGAAGCAGGACCTGGCGATGGATCACCTGATGCAGTCACCTGACGCGTCAGCTGATCGTAAGTCTCGGGCTGACGCCGGCGCCCGGCCGGTTATCAGAAGATGCGTCAGGAGACTTCATCCCTGAATACCGGCAGCTGCTGCAGCGATCGGACGGGATCAGACTCCTCCAATCGCTCTAAGAGCTGCCGGTAATCAGCACATAAGTTAGTATTTTTTTTTTGCACCGATGCATCTGCTGATTGTATAAACTGCTTTTGTACAATCAGCTGATGTGTGATGTGATTCAGGCACTTGATCCTGACACATCATCTGATCGCTTTGCCTTCCAGCAAACCGATCAGATGATATTGGATCCGGATTGGACGGCGCGGGACCCTTGACCCAGGATTACTGCGGAGGGGGGTTCTTTATTTCAATAAAGATGGAGTCACTAATTGTGTTGTGTTTTATTTCTAATAAAAATATTTTTCTGTGGGTTGTGGTTTTTTTAACTTCACTAGAAATTCATGGTGGCCATGTCTAATATTGGCGTGACATGAATTTCGGGCTTAGGGCCAGCTGATAATATACAGCTAGCCCTAACCCCATTATTACCCAGTGAGCCACCTGGCATCAGGGCAGCTGGAAGAGTTGGATACAGCGCCAGAAGATGGCGCTTCTATGAAAGCACCATTTTCTGGGGTGGCTGCGGACTGCAATTCGCAGCGGGGGTGCCCAGAAAGCATGGGCACCCTGCACTGTGGATTTCAATCCCCAGCTGCCTAGTTGTACCCGGCTGGACACAAAAATTAGGCGAAGCTCACGTCATTTTTTTTTTAATTATTTCATGAAATTCATGAAATAATTTAAAAAAAAAAGGGCTTCTCTATATATTTGGTTCCCAGCCGGGTACAAATAGGCAGCTGGGGGTTGGGGGCAGCCCGTACCTGCCTGCTGTACCCGGCTAGCATACAAAAATATGGCGAAGCCCACGTCATTTTTTTTTGTTTGGGGGGGCAAAGAAATCCTGCATACAGTCCTGGAAGGAGGATGCTGAGCCTTGTAGTTCGACAGCTTCTGTCTGCTCGCCTGCATACACTATTGGATGGAGGATGCTGAGCCTTGTAGTTCGACAGCTGCTGTCTGCTCTCCTGCATACATTATTGGATGGAGGATGCTGAGCCTTGTAGGTCTGCTCCCCCTGACTCTCCAGCATACAGTCCTGGATGGAGCATGCTGAGCCTTGTAGTTCTGCAGCTGCTGTCTGCTCTCCTGCATACACTATTGGATGGAGTATGCTGAGCCTTGTAGTTCTGCAGCTGTCTTCTCTCCTGCATACACTAGTGGAGAATGAAGAACATATTGAAGAAGGAAATGACATCAGACCTTTTTTTTTAGTTCACTGATAAAAAAACGCATAAAGACGCAGTGAGCAAAACCACAGCAAAACGCAGCAAAAAACGCACCAAATCGCGGCAAAACGCGTGCATTTTTTGCCGCGTTTATTTGACGCAGGTGCGTTTTTTTGCGGGTTTTTGCCGCAAAAAAAACGCACAAAAACGCAGCGTCAAAAAAACGCAGTGTGTGAACCTAGCCTAACACAGATTTAGATAAATTTGTGAACAATATTTGAGAGAAAAAGACCTTTTGTTTTCATAGAAAAAGTTTTAGATCTTTGAGTGCAGCTCATGAAAAATGGAGCAAAAACAAAAGTGTTGTGTTTATATTTTTGTTCGGTATAATTTACTTACAGTGGATAGGCTGCTAAGGGTTTTAAATTGTTTCTAGTTTTGATCTTTGAATAATCACTATGACTAAAAGCAGCTAGATGCCAGAAACGCGTCAGTTGTTTTCTATGGAATATACAGAATAAAATTTGAATGTTTTTATATAAGGAATTGGAATGTACAGGTTTTCTATCTTTTTCACTCAAGCTGATGTATGTAGATACTGTAGATACTGCAGTCTCATTAGAACACAATTCAACTTATATAGCAGTTTTATCAGAACATCATTTTAACTGGCAATGAAGCTGTAATTGTTCTGAATGAATACAGTGTAGGAGGATATGCTTCGAAGCTTAACAAGCGTAAAATCTTAAACTTTGTCTCATTATATTTGCAAGCAAACTGCAGCTTTTAGAGCAAAATTCTAAAATCGGATATAAGAAACAAGTGATTCACTTAAAGACCTGTTTATGATGTGCACATACTTGTAGGTCTATATATTCAAGCTTATCTAGGATTTCCAAATTAAGAATGCTATATTGTTTATTAGCTTTATGTTCTTGCAGGCTGTGTTTTGTTCATTTTATTAGGGTGGAAAGGGTTATACTAGCTACAGAAATAGTGACTGGTCAATGAGATTGCAATAATCTGACATTTCCCAATTTAATCTCAATTTATTTCAGCTTCAAAACAGTATCCATACCCTGCTTCATTGTCTGTACAAAATATTGCATTTTAAAGAAATGTTGCAGCCACCAAAAAACGTAATTTTGTTTTTTGGAATTTTTTTTCCCGCCAC
Organism: Anomaloglossus baeobatrachus; assembly: GCF_048569485.1. Classification (NCBI taxonomy): domain Eukaryota; kingdom Metazoa; phylum Chordata; class Amphibia; order Anura; family Aromobatidae; genus Anomaloglossus; species Anomaloglossus baeobatrachus. The sequence continues at coordinate 182,257,770 of NC_134358.1, forward strand.
ACAATGTACTGATCAGATTATTGGATTTTATATTTTGATAGATCAGATATTTCTGAACACTGGATTACCAAATATATATATATTTATATATATATATATATATATATATATACAAATATATACATATATATATATATATATGTATATATATATATATATATACACATTTTTTTAACTGTTTTGTTTTCAATGAGGCGAAATGGGGGTGATTTGAACTTTTAGGTTTTTGGGAGGTTTTAGTAAACCTTTTTTTAAATTTTTTATTTATTTTTCTAGTCCCCCTTGGGAACTATATCACGTTACAGTCCAATCGCCTGTGCATTTCTGCTGATTAGAGCAGCATCACTCTGATCAGCAGAAATGCTCATCTCCTGTGAGTACCAGCACTTTTTTGGCTCTCATAGTGAGTGAGTCATGACAGCGTCAGGGATCATCACCTGACCTCACACTACCATGACAACACATTGGCACCCCATGATCGCCGCTGCCCTTTAATTCGCCACTGTCGGTGCTGTTTGACAGCGTGATATAAGGGTTTAACAGGCGCGGGTGGACGTCTAATTCACCTGCACCTGTTAGCCACACATGACTGCTGATCAGATCAGCAGACATGCCGCCGGGGCCCGCAGTAACTGGAGTGAGGCGACCAAGGACATACTATTATGTCCTTGGTCATAAATGCATTAAAAAATAAATATATACAATAGCAAAAAAGCTGTTTGTTTAACATACTATTTTTTTAATTTTTTTTAAATTAAAATATATATTTTTTTTAATATAAGACCGGGGTCACAGAAGAGTACATTCTCTCTGTGAGAGAATTGGATCGATTGATCCGAGTGTCAGCTTAGAGTCATCCGATCCTCTGGCATGAGATAATTTTAGAACGGATGAGGAGAAGATGTTGAACAATATTTCACCATCTTCTCCATTCTATGACGTTGCGAAATTTGGACTGAACTTGGATGTTATCCGAGTGCAGTCCGATGTTTTACAGGCAACCATAGACTGGAATGAGTGTGCGCCATCTGATTTGCGCTGCCACTCGCAGCATGCTGTGCTTTTTTCTCTGTCGAATCGGCAAGAGAAAAGAAAGCGCTGATCAACACTGCTTAATTAAATAACATTGGTATGAATGCTATCGGATAAAATATCAGATAGCACATGTCCGCGTTAAATGGTGGAGTGAGCGAGCCTTAAGAAGAAACTAATTATGTAATTATGAATTATGTAATTCTGTGTAGAACACACTATCACAAGTCCCCTGTATTCCCCATGCACATGGTCGGTCACGTGACTGAATGTATGGAATTTACATAATTATGTTCATGTGCTGACTACTCTCATCCTGTTTTTTTCTATAGAAGAGAATTGAGAGAAACCGAATGAGAATAGTCAGCACAGCACATGACCGCAAGTATGCAAATCGCAATCATCTACTTGCACGGGGAATGAAGATGAATCATAACAGCACCCTACAGTCACACAGAGTAAATTCTGACTTTTCTTTTTTTTTTTTTTTAAAAAAAAAACCAAAACAATAACTTTTGTTAGGCAATGTTCCTAAAATGAGCTTTTTATGAGTTTTTGATATTGCAAAATGTATGCACCGATTATGTATCATAAATTAGGTTACTTGCATTTTTATACATTCATTTTTAATGTATCCAGGAGGAAAATCTGTACATAAAACTCAATGCAACATAAATTGACATGTGGCGAATTTGAATACGCAGCGGAGGTCAGTTTACCCTGAGAAAAAAAAGCACAGGGGGAAGCAAATTTCTATAAATCCCATCCGCTTTGCTGGAGCTGTAAGATTCTGCATTTTTGAACAGCAAAAATGTGCAGCGTCAAAAACTGAACAAAATGTAAGGCTGGAGTTACACGCGTGTATGATAAATCCGTCCCATTCTCATCCAAAAAAGTGAGATGATCTTTTCTCACTTGTCGTCAGTATGCTAGATCTATTACATCTGTTTTTTTGCTCGGCAGCTATTAGGCTATGTGCCCACGGGAGATTAAACCTGCAGATTTATCTACGGAAAATCCGCCGATTTTCTGGATTTTTCAGATAAATCCGCAGGTTTCAGCATGTACAGACACTCCCCATGTTATCCTATGGGACATGGGGAGTGCTGTGTCCATGCTGTGGATACGTGCAGCTGCGGAACATGCTGCGGATGTTCCGCAGCCACACGTAATTGCATGTCAATTATTTCTGCGGAATTACCTGCTGAAACCCCGGCCCTCCACTATGGAGATAAAGGCCGGCACTTCCGCAGGTAATCCGCATGAATGTCCGCAGGTTTTCCGCAGCTATTTCGCTGTACTACCACAGCTAAAAATAGCTGCGGAATCCGTTGAGCAGCTGCGGGAAACCTGCGGCCGTACCTGCGGATAGATCCGCAGGTGCGAGCTCCCGTGGGCACATAGCCTTAATCTTTCACAGAAATATTTACAGTTTACCATCTTGTTGAATTGTATTGTATCTATAAAAATCGGATGGCATATTGATGGTCCATATGATGTCTACTTTTTTTTTAAACTGTACTGAATTCAGATCAAATTGCAGCATGCAGAAGAGAAAAGAAACCCAGATCCGTACTGCATCATTGAATAACATTGGTTGAGTCCAATCCCTTTTTTTTTTTTATCAGATTGCACTCATACAATTTATACACTCATGTGAATGAGCCCTAAAAGAGATGTTTAGGAAGCCAAAGATATTTTAAAATTACTCTGCTAATAATAAGAAATAAAACAAACAATACTCACCATTACAGGCTTCTATTCCAACATTTAGCCAATCCTTGCTGGCCTCTATTTATGGTCCTCTTTGGACACACAATGAAGATGGTCAAGAATGCCTGCTTTGCCAGTCACTGGCTGAGGTTGTTGACCACTTCTGACTATTTCCACCATTTCCAGTGTATCAAGAAGGGAGAAGGAAATAGAGATCAGAGGGGACCACGTAAGAGTCCGAACTTGAGCAGGAGATTGGTGAGAATGAGTATAACTACTTTTATTCTTGATCTCTTTTTTTGTAAAAAGAATCATGCCTTGAACAACTGTACAATCCCTTTAAATGCATATAAGGAAGGAAAAAGAAAGAAGGAAAGACAAAGAAAGAAAGAAAAAAATCAAATGCTCAATTGCTTTCATTCTGGTCGCATAACAATAAAACTGTAGACACTGTTAAGATAAAATGTGGCAGAAAGTCAGAGAATTTCACTAATGCACAGAACACCTACTCTCTCTTCATCAGTGAGCGATGCATGTGCCAGATATTTAGAGATCGGAGAAAACAATATTCTCATTATCCTTCATTATCTTTTATGGTAGACATTGCTGATTCAAAGCGGTCACAATATGCAGCAACATACAGCCTATATGCAGTAATTTATTGGTTAAACTATAAGAAACTATACGGTGTGTCCACCCATATCCTGTCCACCGCCATTAACTTGAGAACGGTGGCAGTTATATGCATAAAAGTGGTGTCTAGGTATAGTAAAGTAGCCATGTGCTACACAATGAAACCACCTATAGCGCCACCTGGTGGAAAACAACAGAGTTAGCATTTTTATCTCGAAAATGGAACGAGATAGAGAAAAAAAGTGAAATGCAAAGTTGTAGGGCATCATCAATTCAATACCAATCGACACCTTGCATACAGAAATGCTATGATATGAAACCCATGACCCCCCGCCCCCCCCCCAAAACATTGAATGCTGGTCATACATATGGCGCTCATTTAACTTTGATGCTGTTAAAGTCAACCTGGTGTGGTCTCCATCATTTTGCACCCTCACAGCTCCCAGGCACTGCCCTACCTGCGGAGGGCCCAACACCAAAGCTGCCATTACTATCAGCTCTGGGAGTACCCACATTTAGCAGCGGTTTACGATACGATACGATACACTTTATTGATCCCGTGGGAAATTATGGTATCACAGCAGCACAACTTAAATCATAACATGAATTACTTAATTGACAAGACAGTAGAGTTGACAGAAGAACATTATACATTAGATTAGGACATACACAGCGGACATACACTCCATCCTTAACTGCAACCTGCAGGTGGCATCACATGACAATAACTTTCATCCCCTGGAAAAACACCCATTTACAAAAGGGGCCCAGGGCACGGCAACGGGCAGTGGCCACCAGAAGTGACATTCCCACATGCAGAGTCTGCCTGGGGCCGAGTACCCCATTCCCTGTGCGCTACACACATATACATATATATACACACTGTCATGATTGAAAGTGTTGGCACACATGCAATTGTTCAAGGAAATGAAGCATCACCCCCAAAAAGTTACTACAATTAGACATGTTTTGTTATACACTTGCTTATTTCCTTTGTGTGTATTAGGACAACACAAAAACAAAACAGAGAAAAAAAGGCAGATTGGACATAATGTCACACGAAAAAACAAAAATGGACCAGATAAGATTGTTGGCACCCTCAATTTAATATTTGGTTGCACACCCTTTAGAATAAATTACTGCAATCAATCGCTTCCTATAACCATCAACAAGCTTCTTACACCTCTCAACTGGAATTTTGGACTCTTCTTTCTCAAACTGTTCCAGGTCTCTCATATTTGAAGGGTGCCTTCTTCCAACAACAATTTTAAGATCTCTCCAGAGGTGTTCAATGGGATTCAGATCTGGACTCATTACTGCCACTTCACAACTCTCCAGCACTTTGTTTCCATCCCTTTCTGGGGGCTTCTTGACGTATGATTGGAGTCATTGTCCTGCTGGAAAACAATACAAGAAAACTGCTGCAAACATGATCAGGGTGCTAGCTAAAAAATACACAATCTATATAAAGTTCAAGCTGCACACCAAATTCAGAGAAATATGAATAAGCATAACTATTCTATAATACATAAAGAAATTAAAAACATAATTAGCCATATGAAAAATTGAAAAATGTGACATTGCATGTCTGCTGAGAATTATTTGAAAAAAAGAGATATTCTGCTAATGTATTGATCAATTCATTACTGCCCGATAACCACTTCGTGGTAATCTCTTATTTATCAGGTCCCTAACCAAATGCTACCTCTATGTGCAGTTAAAACCTGCTTGTGTATGGGAAGCCAGGGCCAGAGTATATAAGAAATTGAATAAACATGGCTAAAGGGCGGGACTGGGTTCCCAGACAGAAAAAAAACTGCATAAGAATTAAAAAGACTGCTGGAACACCATTGCAAATGTGAACAGGGTGCTAGCTAAAAAATACACAATCTATATAAAGTGAAAGCTGCACACCAAATTCAGAGAAATATGAATAAGCATAACTGCTCTATAATACATAAAGAAATGAAAAGCACAATTTCCTATATAGCTAGGTCTTTGGCTCCCCATATGGTGAATTGTATTTTTCATTTCTTTATGTATTATAGAGCAGTTATGCTTATTCATATTTCTCTGAATTTGGTGTGCAGCTTTCACTTTATATAGATTGTCCTGCTGGAAGACGCATGACCTAGGACACAAACCCAACTTTCTTACAGTGGGCACTACATTGCGACCCAAAATCCTTTGACAATCTTCAGATTTCATGATGCCTTGCACACAGTCAAGGCACCCAGTGCCAGAGGAGGTAAAACAACCACAAAATATCTTTGATCTTCAGCATATTTGACTGTCGGTACTGTGTTCTTTGTAGGCCTCACTTTGTTTTCGGTAACCAGTAAAATGATGTACTTTACCAAAAAGTTTAATCTTGGTCTAATCTGTCCACAAGATGCTTTCCCAAAAGGATTTTGTCTTACTCACATACATTTGCCAAACTGCAGTCTTTTTTAGGTCTTTGTGTCAGCAGTGGGGTCCTCCTGGGTCTCTTAACGTAGCATTCCATTCAAATGTCAATGGACAGTTCATGCTGACACTGATGCACCCTGGTTTCAGGTGTGATTTTCCTATTGCTCACACCTGTTATTTGCCACAGGCAAGTTTGAGAGAGCATCATGTGCTTGAAACAAAGTTATTTTCCCACAATTTTGGAAAAGTGCCAACAATTTTGTCCCACCCACTTTTGGGAGTTTGTGTGAAATTATATCCAATTTGCCTTTTTTTTCCTCAGTTTTTTTTTGTTGTTGTTACAATACACACAAAGAAATAAACGTGTGTAACAAAACATGTGTAATTGCAATTGTAGCGCCCCTGAAGCCATCAGGGAGCTACAAGGTACTGCATCCCCACCAGGATGCAGGGCCTACCCCCTAGGGACCCAGGAGACCAGTGCCGGTAACACACAAACACTCCAAATAATCCCTGTTTTTTTAGCAATTATCCCCCATAGAATGGTACCAGGCCGGGTCGGACCAATGGATGGCCACCTAGAGGTGGAGCCACTCCAGTCCACTAGACTACCAGGTGGGAGGGGTGGACAGTGGAGAGTCAGAGAGTGGAGAAGAGTGACAGTAGAAGAGAGATAGTGAAAGTGAGCAGATAGACTCACAGGAGTGAACAGTGACCTGAGGGTCCAGGCAGTTAGTTGCCAGTGGAGTACGATAGAGTACTCCCAGAACTACGCACCAATGAGGTACAGAATCCTAGGTCAGGCAAAAGCTCCAGGCAGACCTGATAAAATCTGCACAGTGAGGGGACCATCAAGGACCTCACTGACCTTGAAGTTTGGGACTCAGTAGCAAAGGGAGAACCGGGTACAGGACCAGAGACTCCAACACCACAGGGTTCACGCTACTGTCATACAGACTGCTGAAGAAGATAACCAGGAGTGAACCCCCAGCTGCTCTACACCATGGGGACCCACCAACCAAAGACAGGTGCAGGGGAAAGAAGCCACCAGGTCACTAAAACAGCACTGGAACTAAGGGGATCTGCGGTTAAGACCAGCCAACCTCGGGTGACCAGTTATCAGCTTGCAGTGAGTAAAAAGAACCAGTTACACTGAAACTACCATTGTGGCCTACCTTCTATCAACATTCACCTGCATCGCCTATCCTCTGGGGCCTGGCCCTGCTTGCGGAGGGCCCGCCCTAACACCAGCCCCAGTAGTGAAAACTGTGCAGCGACGGCTCTATTCTCATAGTCGCAACACTGCAAGTGGCGTCACGTATAAACTTTATTCAACAATCCCCTGTAAATAATTCCCCTTTTAAAAGGCACCCAGGGCACGGAAGTGGGCAACGGCTACCAAAGTGACATTCCCCAGTTATACACTGCCCGGGACCGTTTACCTCATAACCTTGGGCGACACACAATCATTTTCTGAGAGAAATACTTCATTTTCTGGGACAATCAAGGGTGTGAACACTATTGATCATGACTGTATATACTGTACATATACTGTATATTAAATTTAGTAATGATTTTGTTTGCTGTGCATTGGTGAACACCAAAGAAAATGAATACCTGAAGAAAACTATAAACCTTCATCTACATTTGATTTCATTATTTACAAAGAAACAGAAAAAAAATCCAGCTTACCGTGGATGCTGAGAGTAGATTCCTTGGTCGGTGCATGAATGATGTATGTGTCAGCACTAACCATAGAAAAAGTGAGTGTCCAGCATCAACGTCCAAATTGAAGGAGCACTTTAAAACCAATGCTTTGAAAAAATCTTGTTAAAATCATGAAGACATGTAAAAAAGGGGAAATATCTGAAATCAATACACATTACACGTTTTGAACATACAAGTTTTTAAGGGAAACATGTCACCAGGTTTTTGCCGCCAAATCTGAGAGCAGGATAATATAGGGACAGAGACCCTGATTCCAGTGATGTGTCACCTTGTTTGATGAATTGTACAATTTTATCATGAGTGTTGTTTGTCCTTTTTCATCTAATAAATTTTCATACTTTTTCATGAAAATAGTACTCTATGTGTGTTTTGTAGGCACAATTGTTAATGCCTTAGATGGCGTTTTTTCAGAATTATTGTCTGATATAGGGGTTTAGGTTTAGATCTGGAGACATGCTTAGCCAGTCCAGCACCTTCACCCTCAGATGTAGCTAACTGGAAGCCAGAGAGTGCCTTTACAGAATTAAAGCAGCTTTTCCAATATGACCCTGTATTTGTCCAACCTGACTTAGAACATCCTTTTATAGTGGAGGTTAGTGCCTCAGAGACTGGAGTGAGAGTGGTGTTGTCACAGGGTACACCGTCTCTCACTCAACTCTGCCCGTGTGCTTTCTTTTAAAAAAAATTTTCATCTGCTGAAAAGAACTATGATATTGGCAGTCATGAATTGTTGGCAATGAAATAGGCCTTCGAGGAATAGAGACACTTCTATATCTTGTTGTGGAGAGTCGTAAAAATCAAGAATTAGCCCCTAACAATACTACCAAAAATGATGTGTCTCGCCTGTTTTGTCTACGAGTTCTCCCTGAGTTTCACGATTCTGTCCTTGCATGTCACCCTGGGATTATTAAAACAATATGATTAATAACCAGGAATTTTTGGTGGCCAACCATTGTTTGAGATTGTAGAAAATATATTAATGCTTGCAAACCCACCCAGCAGGACTTCTTCAGTCCTTACCCACTTTAAAAAGTCCTTGGACCCCCTCTCCTAGGATTTTGATACTGATCTACCAGCCTCAAAAAGGAAATCTCTAATTTGTATAGTGGTAGACAGATTTAGCAAACAGTGTCATTTTGTTCCCTTGTCTGGGTTGCCAAACTCCAAAACTTTAAGTCAGTTATTTATCAGACATATTGTACGTCTATATGGGATTCCGGAAAATATTGTTTCAGATAGAAGGACTCAGTTTATAAATTCTGGAGAGCATTCTGTAGCAAAACTAAAAGTAAATTGTCCTTTTCATCAGCTTATCATTTAGAGACTAAAGCGGGCTTTACACACAGCGACATCGCTAGTGATGTCGCTGGTGAAAGTGTGACGCCCTGGGCAAGCCAGGGGTCACAGGTCACAACACCACCACACCCCACACTCCAGGTAGGCACATCACAGCTAAACTACAAATCCTTGTTGCCTTCCTCCAGAGGCTGATGATTCACACCAGGGGGTGGGCCAGGCGGTTGGCTCCGCCCACCAAGGAGATCACAGCTCTGGAGGCGGGAAGTACCAGGCAGAGTAGCCCGGGGAGGGCAAGAGTAAACAACAGAGCTTGAGTGAGGAGCTAAGTGAAGGAGTAACCAAGTAGTGAAAGTAGAAAAGTGGTAAAGGAGGAAAGCAAGTGAGGTGACAAGAAGGAAGGAAAGCCTGAAGGGTCCAGCTTTGTGTAGGGCCAGAACAGCAAGGTCAGCGACGGCGGTGACTGTCTGGAGGGGGACCGTTTGGAAGTTCCTGGAAGGACCCCGTTGGCTGTGTGCCCGGTGGTCTGGAGCAGTGTTCCGAAGGACAGTCAGCACCAGGGCAGGGGCCTCTCGGACCCCGGCAAGGCTAGGAGTCGCCAAATTTGCCGAATCCATCAGTGAAGGGGACGTAGATCCCCCAGCAACCAAGTCCCGATTGAAGGCAACAGCCCAACCTGAAGCAGAGAGACGCCGCCACTGCCAAGGCACCAGTTTCTCAGGGCCAGCGCCTGCGGGCAAAGTGTAGAGCTCCTCCGGCCCAGATTGTAGTCGGGGAGCGGGTAACCGGAGGGAATCCACCGCTACCGCAAGTCAACCATAGGTGCAAGGAAGAGGGACATCACCGTCACCTACCGGGAGTGCAGGTGCAGCCGTCTGTGGGACCGTCCTACCAGCCGTTTGGTTTACCGTACAAACTGTGTCCGTGTCTCAGGCTGAGTGAGTACTACAGTGCCGCAAGGCACAGCGCTGCCCCCGCGTCCCTGCGCCCACCAGGCCCCGCACCTCACAAACCATCACCAGGCCCCGGGATCACCAACCCCTGCCCACGGAGGGGCAACACAACACCTGGCTGCTCCGCATCACCATCCCCGGGACCCCCGCATTGAGCAGCGGTGGTGAAATCACCACAACCGTGGGTGGCGTCACGAACTATAACAATCCCCGCACCCAACAAACCCCTTTCACTCACGGGCGAAGAGTGCTGCTCGAGAAACCCCCGGGATCCGGCCTACGGCTCGAGCCACCACTGAGCAGCGGCCGCCGGACCCGAGCAGAAGGGGGCGAGCGTAGTGTGCTGACACCCTCCTCCCCGCCCGCGACAAATTGGCGTCACGAATAGGATCGAACCCATCCAGTTACCTGGAGGAAGTGCGCCTTGTTCTGGACTGTCAGCGGTGATCCGCTGCAAAATTTTTAAAGTCGCCATCTTTGCCGCCATTTTGGCCGTGAAAATCTCCCGCCCAGCACCTTCTTCCCCAAGCGTTTGGCGCGAAAAAGAGGCTCCGCCCCCTGAGAACGCGGGCGGAAGTGAAGCTCCGGAGGACCGGAAGCGAAAGGGAAACTTTAAAAGTTGCTGGAAGGACTGCTCCCGAGTTCCAAGGGGGAGCAGGAAGAAGGAACCGCAGCTTATGTGACAAGGACTGTAAAGGCAGGGACGCCAGGACTCTGCCAACATTTGGTTCCTGGAGAGGCCGCCGCAGCGATGCACCGACCCGTTACCCCTGTTACCGGTAGCGGAGCCCGCAGCGCCTGTTGGGGAGGACCCAGACCTGGGGTCCCCAGGCCTCACCTTTGTCACCACCCTGCCACCGGCCCCGGCAGTCCGCCCGGCCGCGACGGAGATGACGACGGCTCCGGCAGTCCGCCCGGCCGCAACGACAGCGAAGTACCGGTCCCATTGACCAATCTGGAGCCGTTCCTGGACTGGGGTCAAGGGGTGCTGCCTGGGCTTTAGGGGCAGCACCAAGGCTAGGTTGTTTGGGTGGGTGACTGAAGGACCCGTTACACAGTTATTATTAAAAGTGTTATTTGTTGTTGCAACGTTGAAGCAATGTGCATCCCGCTGTGGGAAGATTGAAAATGTTTAAAGTGTTTTATCCTTTTTCCAGTTTTAATAAATGTTGGTGCCTAGACGGCCCGAGGACGGGCCGTGTTTTACCAAGGGGGTGTGTGACGCCCTGGCACAGCCAGGTTGTCACAGAAAGAGTTAATCCTCCTTGGTAATCTGATCTCACACCGATGCAGCCAGACAAACCACAGCCCCCAGTGTAAGAGAAAAGCAGAGGAGAGGGGAGGGGCTGGAGCAGAGAGTGTGTGGAGAGCAGACAGGACAGAAGTCTGGAGCTGTAGCTCCCAGGCTGGGAGTGAAGCGTGCTCTGAAAGTGCCGGGACAGGCCGTAGTGAGGAAGGGGCCAGAACAGGTAGCCGGAGCAGGGCGGTGGCCCCTCGGTACCTGGGTACCCGGATCACTACAGGGGAGTGGATTCCCCGTTCCCGGCTGAGGAGAAAGAGGAAGAGAGTGGAGAGACAGACACTTGGCTGCAGGGAAAGAACAACAAGGGCTGCTGCACCGTGTGTGGGACACTAACACCCCCGTACCAAAGGCTGCGGACACCGGCAATTCCTAGTTTACCAGTGACTCCGTGTGACTTTCTTGTGAGTACACCCGTGCCCTCGGGCACCGCACTGCAGCACTACGCCCTGCTCCCTGCTTACCCTATCACCAGGCCCCGTGACAACCAACCCCCCCTACCCACGGAGGGGAGAAATAACATCTAGCTGCTCCATACCATCGCTCCCGGGATCCCCGTCCAAAGCAGCGGTGGTGTTCCAACTTCACCACAACCGTGGGTGGCGTCACGGACAATCTCCCTTACCCAAATCCCCTTTTACTGTGGAGCCTGGGATCACAGACCGGGTCACGCCACCGTGATACCCACAGAAGTGACTCTGTGGCCCGGATCTGAGTACCCCTGGTCCCCGGGCGACACATTTGGCGTCACGAACAGGATCTTACCGCTCTGCCGTCTGGTAGAGGTGCGCCTTGTTACCGCCGGAGGTATCCGGCAGAAAAATTGCAGAAGCCGCCATCTTTGGCGTGAAAAGTTCCCGCTCGAGCGTCTTCTCGAGCAGTAGAGGCGCGAAGGCCAAGACCCCGCCCCGAGAGAGGAGGGGCCGGAAAGAGCTAAGGGGGACGCGATGGCGGCTGGCGGCATGTAGTCGCAGCTATAAAAGCAGGGACGCCAGGACCCTGCAAGCATACCGTTCCTGGAAGGAAAAGAGAAAGTCACCATGTGGATGCCGTCCCGAAACACAGCTAAACTACAAATCCTTGTTGCCTTCCTCCAGAGGCTGATGATTCACACCAGGGGGTGGGCCAGGCGGTTGGCTCCGCCCACCAAGGAGATCACAGCTCTGGAGGCGGGAAGTACCAGGCAGAGTAGCCCGGGGAGGGCAAGAGTAAACAACAGAGCTTGAGTGAGGAGCTAAGTGAAGGAGTAACCAAGTAGTGAAAGTAGAAAAGTGGTAAAGGAGGAAAGCAAGTGAGGTGACAAGAAGGAAGGAAAGCCTGAAGGGTCCAGCTTTGTGTAGGGCCAGAACAGCAAGGTCAGCGACGGCGGTGACTGTCTGGAGGGGGACCGTTTGGAAGTTCCTGGAAGGACCCCGTTGGCTGTGTGCCCGGTGGTCTGGAGCAGTGTTCCGAAGGACAGTCAGCACCAGGGCAGGGGCCTCTCGGACCCCGGCAAGGCTAGGAGTCGCCAAATTTGCCGAATCCATCAGTGAAGGGGACGTAGATCCCCCAGCAACCAAGTCCCGATTGAAGGCAACAGCCCAACCTGAAGCAGAGAGACGCCGCCACTGCCAAGGCACCAGTTTCTCAGGGCCAGCGCCTGCGGGCAAAGTGTAGAGCTCCTCCGGCCCAGATTGTAGTCGGGGAGCGGGTAACCGGAGGGAATCCACCGCTACCGCAAGTCAACCATAGGTGCAAGGAAGAGGGACATCACCGTCACCTACCGGGAGTGCAGGTGCAGCCGTCTGTGGGACCGTCCTACCAGCCGTTTGGTTTACCGTACAAACTGTGTCCGTGTCTCAAGCTGAGTGAGTACTACAGTGCCGCAAGGCACAGCGCTGCCCCCGCGTCCCTGCGCCCACCAGGCCCCGCACCTCATAAACCATCACCGGGCCCCGGGATCACCAACCCCTGCCCACGGAGGGGCAACACAACACCTGGCTGCTCCGCATCACCATCCCCGGGACCCCCGCATTGAGCAGCGGTGGTGAAATCACCACAACCGTGGGTGGCGTCACGAACTATAACAATCCCCGCACCCAACAAACCCCTTTCACTCACGGGCGAGGAGTGCTGTTCGAGAAACCCCCGGGATCCGGCCTACGGCTCGAGCCACCACTGAGCAGCGGCCGCCGGACCCGAGCAGAAGGGGGCGAGCGTAGTGTGCTGACACCCTCCTCCCCGCCCGCGACAAAAGCACCCGCCCCCGTCAGTTGTGCATCATGGGCAAATCGCTGCCCGTGGTGCACAACATCGCTAGAACCCGTCACACGTACTTACCTGCTTAGTGACGTCGCTTTCGCCGGTGAACCGCCTCATTTCCTAAGGGGCGGTTCGTTAGGCGTCACAGCGGAGTTACTAAGCGGCCGCCCAATAGAAGCGGAGAGGCGGAGATGAGCAGGTAGAACATCCCGCCCACCTCCTTTCTTCCTCATTGCGGGCGGCCGCAGGTACGGTGATGTTCCTCGTACATGCGGTGTCACACATAGCGATGTGTGCTGCCGCAGGAACGACGAACAACCTGCGTCCTGCAACAGCGATAATCGGGATTAGAATGACTGGTCAACGATCAACGATTAGGTGAGTAATTTTGATCGTTAATGGTCGTTCGTGCGTTTCGCACGCAACTACGTTGCTAACGAGGCTGGATGTGCGTCACGAATTCCGTGACCCCAACGACATCTCGTTAGTGATGTCGTTGCATGTAAATCCTGCTTAATAGTCAGACTGAACCTGCCAACCAAACAGTCCAGTAATTTTGTCAGTGTTATATCTCTGACCATCAGTCTGACTGTGTAGAATACTTGCCATTAGCAGAGTTTGCCATAAATAATCAATATCAAGAATCCATTCACACATCTCCATTCCTCTGTAATCTTGGATATCATCACATTTTGGTTCCTTTGCAACCTCTGAAGTTGATACTCATGAGGATGATAAATCTATAAAAAACGTTGTAGCTTGTCTAGTCTGAAGTCAGAGAAAATCTGAACATGCACAGAATAGATAGACCTCATCGACTAATAAGAGGCGCATTGATGAGCTGAGCTTTGCTATTGGGGCAAGGTGTGGTTGTCTACTAGAAATGTCAAACACAAGGTTCCCTTTGCTAAGTAAGGTCCCAAGTTCACTGGTACTTATGAGATTATTGAGGTGGTCAATCCAGTGGCCTATTGTTTGAAACTCCCCCTTATTCCAAATTCCTAATGTCTTTCACAAATCTTTGAAATATTCTTTTCCAGTGCACCCTGTTGATGAACCCCCCTTGAAATTTGTTGGTTGTTGTAAGGATAGTCCTGGAAATGGACCCACTGGACCATGCACTGGACTCCCCTGCGACGCCGCCTCGAGGGAACCCCTATACAGGGACTGTTGGGCGTAACCGCAGAGGGCCTAGATGCACAGAAGCTGGGATCAGCAAGAATCACTGGATGCAGGATCCGATCTGGACCAGGTACAGGTTAACGGGATCAGGCAGAAGTCCAGAACTGAGACTGGTGCAGGTCACAAGGATTAGGCTGAAGTCCAGGAGCGGAGACTGGTGCAGGTTAACGGGATAAGGTTGAAGTCCAGAGGCGGAGGCTGGTGCAGGTTAACGGGATCAGGCTGAAGTCCAGAACCGGAGACTGGTGCAGGTTACTGGGATCAGGCTGAAGTGTGTGATCCGAACGGTACTTAGGATCTGCAAGCAGAGACAGAGTTACACTAAGCACAGGCATAAAGGGACCTTAACAACTAGTACAAGAGACAAGCTACAGGGACACGTTGAACAAGCACTGGCATGGGGAGCAGCAAGTCTTAAATACCCAAGGTTTCTTATTAGTGATATTCCAGACAGCTGTGCTGGCCCTTTAAGTCAAGGAGAGTGCACGCTCGCGCCTCCTAGTGTGCATGTGTGAGGGCCGCAACCCGGAAGTCAGAGACGAGACCACAGGAGGAGAAGTAGGACGCTGGGGCGCAGGTGGCTGCAGTGAGAGCGGGGTAGCAGGAGAGCGGGCTCGGCGGGGAACGGGGACCCCAGGGGTTGGAGCAACGGGTGGTGAGCGACGCAGTCGGGCCGAGAGCATGACAGTTGTAGGCAGACCCAAGTATGAAATGAAAAAAAATCGTTAAGTCCAGAACAGTAAGGCTATGTGCCCACGCTGCGGATTTACCGCGGATTTTGCCGCGGATTTGCCGCGGATTTACCGTGGATTTGCCGAAAATCTGCAGCAGCAGCACTTCCAAGCCATTTCAATGGCATTTTGGAAATGCTGTGCCCATGCTGCGGATTTTTCCGCGGCGGATTTGCCGCGGATTTTGATCCGGAAAAATCTGCGGCATGTCAATTATTGTTGCGGATTTTGGTGCGGATTTTTCCCATGCAAGTCAATGCAAGGTGTAAAATCCGCAAGAAATCCGCAGGTCTGTTCCCACAGGCTCTTTTTCCTGCGGATTTGGTGCGGATCTCGCAAACAAATCTGCAGGAAGTGATGTAGGATAGTGCAGGAAGAGGAAGTTTCACCATTTTGTAGTGTAGAGTAGTGGCAGTGTAGTCGTGTTGTGTCCGGACTCTGGATTGCCAGCTAAAAGCAGCTAGTTACAGGCTGCTTGCTTTTAGCTGGCAAAACAGGATCCCAGGTCTTTTTTCACAATTCTTTTTAAAAAAAAAAAAAATGTGCTCCGCTGTATTTTCACTGTCCAGCCCGATGCAAGCAAGCAACTGAGGGCTGTGCTTCTCAGCGGGATAAGGCTGAAGCATTCTCTGCCCCTCCCGCTGAGAAAAACAGTCCTCAGCTGCCCCTGAAAATGGCGGCTCCGTTGTGAAGCGCCATTCTCAGGTGCTGTACCGAGGCTCATCCAGCTGCCCTGATGCATTTGGCTGGCTGGGTAATATAACGGAGTTAATGCCAGTTTTCTGCAAACTGGCACTAAGCCCGAGGTTCATAATGTCATGCCTGTGTAGACACAGCCATTATGAACCTCCGTTTGGTAACAAAGAAAAGAAAACACTTTTTGAAAAATTTTATTTGAAATAAAAACACACAAACATCCCTGATTCCCATCTTTATTACTCCCTGAATCCCCCGACGATAATCCATGACAGCTCCGATGTGCACCCGGCTGACCCGGGCACTGGCGTCAGCCGGTCACAGCAGCTGTCAGTGTACGAGATGCTGCACAGCTCTCTTCTGTCTGCTGGGACCGGCTGACGTCCGTGCCCGGGTCACATGAGTGCACATCAGAGCCCGGCACATCAGCTGGTCGGTGTGCAGTCAGCTGACCCGCCCGCGCTCGCGAATTAAGTCAGCTGACGATGTGCAGTCATGTGACCCGGGCACTGACGTCAGCCGGTCCCAGCAGCCGTCAGTGTACGAGATGCTGCAAAGCTCTCTTCCGTCTGCTGGGACCGGTTGACGTCCGTGCCTGGGTCAGATGAGTGCACATCGGCCGACTATTCAGCTGTCGATGTGCACTCAGCTGACCCGCCCGCGCTCGCGAATTAAGTCAGCTGACCGGCTGACTTCTGTGCCCTGGTCAGCTGATGCTCTGAAGTCAGCTGACCCGAGCTCAGCTATGAACTGAGCTGACCCGGCCAGTGAGTTCTGCCGCTCCCAGCAGCCGGCAGAGAGCTTTCCTGTGATATTGTCCTGGATTAACCTCTGAGGCTTGGGAGTAATAAAGATGGGAATCAGGGATGTGTGTGTGTGTGTTTCTTTCAATTAAAATTTTTAATAAAGGTGTTGTGTTTTCTTTTTTCCCAAATGGAGGTTCATAATGGCCGTGTCTACACAGGCATGACATTATGAACCTCGGGCTTAGTGCCAGTTTGCAGAAAACTGGCATTAACCCCGTAATATTACCCAGCCAGCCAAATGCATCAGGGCAGCTGGATGAGCCTCGGTACAGCACCTGAGAATGGCGCTTCACAACGGAGCCGCCATTTTCAGGGGCAGCTGAGGACTGTTTTTCTCAGCGGGAGGGGCAGAGAATGCTTCAGCCTTATCCCGCTGAGAAGCACAGCCCCCAGTTGCTTGCTTGCATCGGGCTGGACAGTGAAAATACAGCGGAGCACATTTTTTTTTTTTTTTTAAATAACAGTGAAAGGGAACATGGGACCACATTTTTTGGCTATAAGCTGCGGCCACCACCACTGGGTTATTATATACAGCCTGTTAGAATGTAAGAGCCCAGTGGTGTTGGCCGCAGCTTTTCTGTATAAGCACACTGTGAGACTGCTAACAAAATGGATAATGGAGAAGAAAGGAGGGTTGGGACAGGAAATGACACAAAGAGACTTTTTTTTGCCTTCAAAACAGTCAAAGCTTTATTCAGAAACACATTAGAGTACAATGGACAAAATCCGCATCAAAATCCGCAACGAAATCCGCGTCAAATCCGCGTCAAATCCGCGTCAAATCCGCAGCTATGCTAAGGTGCGGATTCTGGGGGAAAGCTGCGGATTTTGAGGCACAAAAATCCGCAGCAACATTCTCTCGTGGACACATAGCCTAAGGAAATTGTTATTGTATCTTGTTCATTGGAAATGCTTTTCCCCAGAGGAAAGATCCTGTGTGTCTATCAGCTAATGACATCAATGCTGACAATCTTATCAGAAAGTTTCATTGTTCTTTCCCTGATAAGCCTGGTCTTAAAGCTGGGTTCACACATAGCGACAGCGACAACGACATCGCTGTTACGTCACCATTTTCTGTGACGTAACAGCGACCTTGTAAGTCGCTGTTATGATCGCTGCTTAGCTGTCAAACACAGTGACGCAGCAGCGATCATAACGTCGCTACATGTGCAGAGAGCAGGGAGCCGCGCACACTGCTTAGTGCTGGCTCCTTGCTCTCCTAGCTACAGTACACATAGGGTTAATTACCCGATGCGTACTGCAGCTACATGTGCACAGAGCAGGAGCCGGCACTAGCAGCAAGAGCGGCGGAGGCTGGTAACTAAGGTAAATATCGGGTAACCTGAAAGGTCTTCCCTTGGTTACCCGATGTTTACAGTGGTTACAGCTTTCCGCAGCTGCCAGACGCCGGCTCCTGCTCCCTGCTCGCTTCATTTCGTCGCTCTCTCGCTGTCACACACAGCGATGTGTGCTTCACAGCGGGAGAGCGACGACGAAAAAATGAAGCAGGACATTCAGCAACGAGCAACAACCTCACAGCAGGGGCCAGCTCGTTGCTGGATGTCACACACAGCGACAGCGATGGGACGTCGCTGCAGCGTCACAGAAAATGGTGACGTAGCAGCGACGTCGTTGTCGTCGTCGCTGTGTGTGACACCACCTTAAGTGTCTGGAGGTAAGAGGAGGGGGGGGGGTACTGTAACATTTGTGCTAGTTTCTGCTTTGGCTGGTAGGTGGCACCACACTGTTGTTGCAGGTGATTCTTAGTAGGATTGATGCTATTTCATTCATGGGACTTTGTGGCTTTGTCCAGGTTGGAAGCTACAGGGTTAATCGTGCTGTTTTAGTTTCAGTGTGCTGTCAGCAATGGGTGGCGTTGTTCTATTTAAACCCCAAAGAGCCAGCTCCCACTGCCAGTCAATAGATCTTCTATTCATGTTTATGCTTAAGGTAACGTCACACATAACAAGATCGCTAGCGAGATCGCAGCTGAGTCACGGTTTCTGTGACGCAGTAGCGATCCCGTTAGCGATCTTATGTGTGACACCTACCAGCGATCAGGCCCCTGCTGTGAGATCTCTAGTCGTTGCCGAATGGTCCAGGCCATTTTTTTCAAAGGCGATGTCCTGCTGGACAGGACACATCGCTGTGTTTGACGCTGTGTGACAGGGTCACAGTGACTGCTGAGATCGTTATACAGGTCGCTACTGCGACCTATATTGTTCCTGCATTGCTGGTAAGATCTGACTGTGTGACATCTCACCTGCGACCTCCCAGCAACTTACCAGCGATCCCTATCAGGTCGCATCGTTTTCGGGATCACTGGTAAGTCGTTGTGTGTGACTGGACCTTTAGTGTCCTGGTTTGTGTTTCAGTCCTGTACTCGTGTTTTACCTGCTTGTTTTATAATTCTGTTCCTGATGTGACCTCTTGCCTCTGACCTGGATTCCTGACTATCTTTCATGCAATCTTGTGCACAGCAGCTTTGTGGCCCTTAGGGTACCTTCACACTTTAGCGATGCAGCAGCGATCCGACCAGCGATCTGACCTGGTCAGGATCGCTGCTGCATCGCTACATGGTCGCTGGTGAGCTGTCAAACAGGCAGATCTCACCAGCGACCAGTGACCAGCCCCCAGCCAGCAGCAACGTGCAAGCGATGCTGCGCTTGCACGGAGCCGGCGTCTGGAAGCTGCGGACACTGGTAACTAAGGTAAACATCGGGTATGGTTACCCGATGTTTACCTTAGTTACCAGCTCACACCGATTAACTTAGCATGGGCAGGGAGCAGGAGCCGGCACTGGCAGCGTGAGAGCTGCGGAGGCTGGTAACGAAGGTAAATATCGGGTAACCACCTTGGTTACCCGATGTTTACCTTGGTTACAGCTTACCGCAGGCTGTCAGACGCCGGCTCCTGCTCCCTTCACATTCAGGATTGTTGCTCTCTCGCTGTCACACACAGCGATGTGTGCTTATCAGCGGGAGAGCAAAAATAAAAAAACGAACCAGCACTGTGTGTAACGAGCAGCGATCTCACAGCAGGGGCCAGATCGCTGCTCAGTGTCACACACAGCGAGATCGCTAATAAGGTCACAAAAAACGTGACTCAGCAGCGATCTCAGTAGCGATCTCGCTGTGTGTGAAGTACCCCTTACCCAGGGACCTCTGTTTAAGTCCAGATCCCAGTACGGGGATTACAAGGTGAAGGTCAGTGCAACCCCTTGGTTCTGGGAAACAGAGTAGCTTGTGTTAATCCTGTTTCTGGTAGCTATTTTGGAGCTGCCATGTGACTACAAAGAATGCACGCGTGACAGATCTGCAATGGAAAGGGGAGTAAAAAATAGGCTATAGTCTAAGATGAAAGCACTGCACATGGAGAGAAAAGTACAATATTGGAGTTATGTTGATACAAGGGAAGACATTAGCAGCCTGGATACATAGACTTCAGATCCATCCAATATTGCTTGGAGAGATTGTGCCGCCCCCACGTCAGCAGCAGCCGGGCTGCTCGGATCCGGATCCGCAGTGTGGCTCAAGGGATTCTCCGGACCCAGGGGTAGCGCGGACACTTCAAATAAAGGGGGGACGTATATATACGGGGGTTGCCGTAATCACCGTGATGCCACCCACGGTGTGTGGTGAGATGTAGCACCATGGCTGCTGTTAGGGAGCACCCGGGGGCGATGGGATAGCAGCTGGATATTAACCCCTCCGTGGGTAGGGATGGATGCCCCGGGGCCCAGTGTCTCTGTGCTGAGGATGGTGATTGCAGGGGCCGGCGTGCCCGGTCAGACCAGGGGATGCTGGTGTACTCACAGTCAAATAAATCACACGAGTCCAATGGTAAACCAAGGTGTTGGTGGCCGGCCGCCGCAGCCTTGTGTATTCTGGTCCCTCACCCGGGGTGATGATCTGTGTCACTTTCCTCTGCACTAGTTTTAGTTCTCCTTGGACTTCTCGGTATAGAACACGGGAGTCCACTCCCAGAACTAGGGGTGGGATCCTTGCCCGCAGACGCTGACCCGTGGGATCTAAAGGGGCCCTGGCGGATGCCCTATCCCCAGTTGGGCTGCTTGTCTGATTTTGGGACTTTGGGTGGGACAGGACCTGTAATCCTGTCCTCAACTTAATTAACAAAGTCGGTGGTTCCGATCTCTGCGTCAGGGTCCAGGTACCCACTCTGCACGGTTTCCGGGTCGGTTCTCCGGTGTTGGTACCGGGAGGCTCCTACCCTGTCCCGGTCCACCTCGGATCTCCGGCAGTCATCTTGCCGTCTCCTGACAGACACGGACCACTGTCTGCCACCTAGCCAGTATGCCGGGGCTCCAACCCCGACACCTTTCCTCTCTGGCTTCACTTGAACGTGACTTCTTCCTCTCTCCTCCAACTCAGCTCAACTCAACTTCAAACAGAGACTCTCCACTCTCTACTTTTTCCCGCCCCGGGTTCTCTAGACCCCTAGGTGGGCATTTCCTTTCCGCCTGGTCCCACCCACTGGTGTGCCTTTCCTACCCTGGAGGGGTGACTAGGGTTTTGTTGGCTCTGATGTAACCCTGAGAGTGATGGTGTTATGTGGGGGTCTAATGTGTGTGCGATACCTAGCGGCACCAGGGCATCACAAGATCGTCGCACAAGAGAAAAATCTGAAATCAGACGACAAACTAAATGAATTAATTCAACTTTCATTAACTAATAGTAACTATTACCATATGTAAAAATCATTTTTCCTTGTCAAATGTGTAAATAGACTTTAAATGCAAGGGCAGGCATATTATTGGTGCAGCCTGTGCGACCGCATGGGGGCTCAAGAGGTCAGGAGGCCCCTTACTACCTCCAAAGCAGGGAGAATTGTGCATTTTGATGATCTTTTGAGCTGCAGATGACTCATATATTGTTCTTGCACAAGTGCCCTTTTCTGGCTGTGTCCGCCAGCATTTAAATGTTATTATTGAGGGTCATTTTGAGTTGTGCAAAATATCTGCATGGTTACAGAAAAGTTTAACAAAAGCACTGTGCCTTTCAACGATCCCCAATTCAGAAACTAAAATGTGTTGTCATCTTTAATTTAATACCGTCAAAATGTTAATATGTTCCAATAACAATGTGACACTTTTACCATCAACTTTTGGAAACACCACTGGGAGACTTTTTAATATATGGCAAACCACAGCTATTACTACACATTAAAACAGTAAACAACCCCATATCTAGTTATGTGTGGACCTTGTGATTGAGTAATAGCTGATGTTTTATTGATGACCTTTCTTGCTAAAAAAAACAGTGAAAGACTTGTCAGCACCATCTCGCATTTCAGCATTACTGTTTTAGAGGACCTTGTAAAACATGAACAGATATGATGGAGGTAAAATGCCATTATGGAAGTCCGACTGGCATAAAAAAATCAATAAGGAGGAAAATGTTAAACATTGATTTTTACTGTAGGATAATTTTTAAATAAGAGACTCTTAAATTATACAGGCTCTGACAAACAACTTAAAGCTACCATTTGAGTTTCATAAAATATTAATTCTTTCACGTTGAAGTTTCCACAGCAAAAGTAACTTTAATAAACTAGGGAAACCTTATTTTAAGGCTGAGTAGTATGCTTCTATTTTAATGTCTGTGGTTTGCATCAGTGTATAACTCATTCAAATGTGTATCTTCTTTTAGATCTATGTAAGTTGCATACTAACCATCATCGTCCAGCTACCTGTTTAGGGGAAGTAAATTCTGCTATGGTACCCACTAGATGTTTTGCATTATATATGCTTGTTGAAGATGTGTCCCTTCATCTAAATATGAGAAGTAAATTATGTACCACAAAATTTCATAGATTAAAGGGGTTGTCTGTTTCAGGCATTATTGGCTCACAGACTGGTAACGTTTTAAAGCACCACTACAGCATTTTGTTGTTTTTCAGGGCTGAAGTGGCGCCTTAAATGTATGTCCCCCTAACCCCTGTCATATACACACCTTCCAGCTTTATAATTTTTTGGCGCTGCCCCGTTCTCACGGTACCATTTTGTGCCCATACTTCTGACTGGCCAGAAGTCAGAAGTTACATCACAAGGTCTCAGTGCAACTCTATGAGAGTGTCAAAGATATTGTTCATTGACAATGAAGTAAAGGTGCTGGATTGGCCTCCACAGTCCCCAGACCTCAAACCAATTGAACACTTGTGGGTAGAACTGAAAAAAAGCTGTATAAAAATGAATCGATCAGTAGGCACCAACATTGAGAACATGTAGAAGAGACCTGTGATCAGCTTTCAGTCAAGACATGCTTGAATCTGATCGAGTATCATATTTATCTGTACGGAGTTGGACCCTACCAGAGCACCCACCTTTGCATCAGAAGTGCCGTGTTACTTCAATTTTGAATCTGATTGAGAGCATACCTAGAAGGATTCAGGCAGTGCTGAAAGCAGGGAGACTGCAAACATAATTCATGACTCTCAAACTGGAAAATGATATGCAGTCAGTGCGAGACCTAGTCAAATGACCAGAAAGCATAGCAATACAGCCAACAACAGAACAGAAGATACTCTGAATAAATGTTATATCAAGAAACAGAAACCGCTCCCAACTCTGCAGGTATGCCGCAATGCACCTCGCTCAGTACAAACCCTGGATACAGGCACGGAACTACGGCAGCAAACCGCACAATAGTGAACCATAAAAAAACAGGAAAAAATCCAGCTAGGCATCCGCGGATAAAAAAAATAAAAATCACTTTTATTTGTAGCATTAAAAGTCTACAGTCCCTGACAAACGTTTTGTCGCTCATCCATATTATGTAAATAAAAGCTTATAACCTGACTTTAAATTCATCCATTGGTTTCATAAATTACTCTTTTGAAAGCTGAAACCTTCCCAAATTTGGTTTAGGTTATGAAAATAAAGTTGCTGCAAAGCTGAAATATTGATAATTTAATGAACACAGAAAGGTCAGATTTTGGCAAGATAAAAGTATTGTCGCCCACAGAAAGTAATGTAAAATTCAAACAAATAATTAACTTCTAATACAAAGATATGTTGCATAACATTGGTGAATGAAGTTGTGGAGCTATTAGAGCCATATTTAATATTTTGTGTGACTTCCACGAGCTTGAAGGACTGCATCCATGCGGTTCAACAATGATTCATACAATTTATTGATGAAGTCATCAGGAATAGCAATGAATGCAGTCTTACATGCCTCAGAGTTCATCTAGATTCTTTGGTTTTGTTTTCCAAGCTTCTTCTTTCATCCTACCCCAAACATGCTCAATGATGTTCATGTCTGCAATGAATGCAGTCTTACATGCCTCAGAGTTCATCTAGATTCTTT
This sequence comes from Anomaloglossus baeobatrachus, assembly GCF_048569485.1. Lineage (NCBI taxonomy): Eukaryota > Metazoa > Chordata > Amphibia > Anura > Aromobatidae > Anomaloglossus > Anomaloglossus baeobatrachus. The sequence goes on from NC_134358.1 coordinate 182,281,818, forward strand.
GGTTTTGTCATCCAAGCTTCCTCTTTCATCCTACCCCAAACATGCTCAATGATGTTCATGTCTGGTGACTGGGCTGGCCAGTCCTTGAGCACCTTGATCTATTTGCCAGGAGGAACTTTGTCGTAGATATGGATGTATGAGATGGACCACAATCCTGCTGCAGAATTTGACCCCTTTTATGATTGGGAATGTAAGAGATAGCTAATACGTCTTGATATTTTAGGTTATTGATCTTGCCTTCCACCTTGCAAATGTTTTGCACACCCCCATACTGAATGTAACCCTAGACCATGATCTTTCCACCACCAAACTTAACTGTTTTCTGGATCCAAACAGGCTCCAGTAGGTCTCCTGCAGTATTTGCGGCAGCTGTGGTGTAATTCAAGGGGAGATTCATCAGAGAAATCCACCTTCTGCCACTTTTTCAGCATCCATTTGTTTAGCAGGCTGTGGGACTTGGCAAATGTCACATGGTTTTTTAATTGCCTTTTGGTTAGTGCTGGCTTGAGGCACTGATTCGACCATGGAGGCCATTTCGAGACAGAATCCTAGAAACTGTTTTAGTTGACACAGGGACTTGAGGTGACCAGGCCATTTGGAGCTCTGCTGCAGTGGAAGAGGGGCTGGCTTTTGATTTTCTAACCAACAAACATTCCTCCTGAGCAGTTGTCTTGCGGAGTCTGCCGGACCTTGGCTTGTCAAAAACATCTTCAGTCTCTTCAAATCTTTTTTTAATTCTTTGTACTTGACGCTGAGACACATTAAAGGTGCCAGCCACCTCTGCAGTGGATCTGGTCTTCAGCCTCTTGATAAGCAAGGCTTTGGTCGCAGGGTGGATTCTTGGCATGTTGTCAGAGGTCAAGTTGCAGTTCAGCTGAAGGTCTGGGGTGCTGGGTTTCTTTTTATACACACCCACTAATTAACCGATCATTTAGTGAGCACACGTGATGATGTAAACTAGGATTGGGTGCATTATATGACAAGGCGACAAAACTTTTGTCTTGCCAAAATCTGACCTTTCTGTGTTCATTCAATGATCAGTATTTCAGCTTTGCAGCAACTTTATTTTCATAACCTAAACCAAATTTGAGAGGGTTTCAGCTTTCAAAAGAGTAATTTATGAAACCAATGGATGAACTTAAAGTCAGGGTATAAGCTTTTATTTACATAACATGGATAAGCGACAGAACTTTTGTCAGGGACTGTATAAAGGCACTGGCATATTCAAGCTGATGGTACAGTATGGCTCGGTGTGAGCCATAAAACATGATTTTTTAGGTAGCAGCACCATGGTCTGTAATGCTAGAATCCCTGCCTACAGGTCTCTAATACACTATCCCTACTCCTGCAGCTTGCTGTACACTACATGTAGCTAAGAAGGGTATGATTAGAGAATAGAACTGATTTTTTAGATAGCAGCAGCACAGTCTTTAAAGAGAATCTGTCAGCAGGTCTTTGCTACCTCATCTAAGAGCATTATGATGTAGGCAAAGAGGTCCTGCGTTCAACAAAGTAACACTTAGATTACTGTGTGCAGCCATTCTGACACAGTGAAAGATTTTAGATTTTCTATGTAGCAGTGCTGGGAGAGGTGTCCCCGCCCACACCATGTTTTTAGTGTACATTTCCATATAGAGAAACTACGAAGAAAAAAGGGGGCGGAGCCAGACTACAACTCACACATTGCTGAGACCCACTAATGATAAAGGTAATAGGCTTAAACTATTATTAGTAGATTTATTAGGCAGCAGCATGGTCTGTAATGCTAGAATCCCTTCCTACAGGCCTCTAATACACTATCCCTACTCCAGCAGCTTATCCTACACTAACTGCAGCTAAGAGTGGTATTATTAGAGAATATAATCGATTTTTAGCTATCAGCAGTCTGTAAGACTAGAATCCTTGCCTACAGGCCTCTAATACAACTACAACTCAAGTGCTGCTGAGACAAACTAATGATAAAGATAACAGGCTTATGTGGCGCCCTGGACAAGCCAGGGGCCACAGAGAACAACACTTACACACCCCACACTCCCGGTCAGGCACACCGAAGTCAGACACAAACCCTTGTTGCCTTCCTCCAGGGGCTGATGTTCACACCAGGGGGTGGGCCAGGCGGTTGGCCCCGCCCACCGAGGAGTTCACAGTCCTGGAGGCGGGAAAAGAAGGCAGATCAGTTTTGAGTAGAGGTGAGAGTGGAGTGAAGTGGCAGTTAAGCAGCCTGAAGTTGGTCCGGGTGTGTGGCCCGGACAGATTCAGCAAGGTTGGCAGACGGTGGTGACCGTCTGCAGGAGTGGCCTATTGGAGCTTGCCGTAAGGACCGTGGACGGGCGGTGGCCCGGCGGTACCGGACCGGTACGCAGAGAGAAGTCAGCACCATCCGGCAGGGGCTTACGGACCCCGGCAAGGCTAGGAGTCGCCATGAATTTGCCAAATCCGTTAGCGAAGGGAACCTCCTGGGTTTCCCAGCAGCCAAGTCCCGACAGAAGGCAACCGTCCAACCGAGAGAGGGAAACACAGTCACCGCCAAGGCTAAAGTTCCCAGGGCCAGAGCCTACGGGCAAAAGGGGCTCCTCCAGCACCCATCCAAGCTGGGGAGCGGGTTACCGGTGGGAACCCATTGGAACCGTTTACAGTACACAGGTGCAGGGAAAGGCAGTCACCATCAACCTGCCGGGAGAAACAACACCGCAGCCGTCTGTGGGCACCCGTCCATCCAGCCGTCTGTTTTACCGAGAACTGTGTCCTCATCATTGGCTGAGTGAGTACCACCGTGTCGTGCGTCACAGCGCTGCCCCCTCATCCCTGCACCTCACCAGGCCCCGTAACCCGCCTGCCATCCATTCCTACCCCATCACCGGGCCCCGGGACAACCAACCCCCTACCCACAGAGGGGAGAACTAACATCAAAGCTGCTCCCTGTCACCGCTCCCGGGATCCCCGTCCAGAGCAGCGGTGGTGTCACCAACTTCACCACAACCGTGGGTGGCGTCACAGACAATATCCCTAAAACCAAACCATCCCCTTTTCACTCACGGGCGAGGAACGCCGCTCGAGTCCCCGGGATCCGGCCCACTGCTCGAGCCACCACCGAGCAGCAGTAGCAGCAGCAGCCGGACCCGAGCAGTGGGTGAGCGCAGCGTCCCCTCCTCCGCCCGCGACAACTTGGCGTCACGAACAGGATCCTACCGTTCTACCAACTGGTGGAAGTGCGCCTTGTGTAACCGCCGGAGGTGTCCGGCCGAAAAATTTGTGAAGCCGCCATCTTGGGCGCGAAGAATTCCCGCTCGAGTGTCTCCTCGAGTAGTGGAGGCGCGAAGGCCAAAACCCCGCCCCTGTAGAGGAGGTGCCGGAAAGAAACTAAGGGGGACTGATGGCGTCTGGCCGCATGTAGCTCGCGGCTATACAAGCAAGGACGCCGGGACCCCGCGATCTGCTGAGCCCTGCAAAGGATGTCTGCCCCACCTAGCTATGCGGAGGCTACCGAGCCGGTGCCTGGAACAGTGGCATGGCTGAGGGCCCGAACGGCAGGGATCTGCCGACACTACCGGAGGCAGATATACAGGCTGATGGAGCAGTGGACCGCGGAGGTGGAGGAGGTAGCTGTAATCGCCCGGGTGTATGGAATGGAGGCAATGATGGAGGAGCTGGTGAGTGACCCACGCCCCTGTGTCCCCGAGGGACCGGCCATTGCGGCTGAGGGACCCGGTCTACCCCTGGCCCCCATGCCGCCTCCGTCTTCCTTTCCTGTGCACTGTGCTGCGCCAGGTCCGTGTGGCGTACATCCCTTCGTGGCAGTGACTGAGGAAGTGGCGAGCCCGGAGGCTGCGGCAGCTGGCGGCGACCCGCCTGGCGCAGGAACCGATGATAGCGACTCCGGACCGGACACAGAGCCTGTTTCCGAGGAAGACGAAGGGGTCGTTGCCCTGTGTGACATGGAGGCCACTTACATCCCCCGGAGTGGAAATAATGGGTACCGTGCGGCCCTTCCCCGTCGCGCCTGCTATGCGCTGGAGGGGCTGATCCCCGTGTTCCTCCACCCGGGGCCGGCTGAAGATGATGAAAGTGAGCAGTGAAATCGGCGGTCCTCCGCCTAAAAATTGTCCCCCGTTGGGACCACCAGTGTTGACAGTACCGTTTAAAAGTTGTGAATGAAAAAGAATGATTACCGTGAAGTTCACCTGATTGACCAACCGTGATTGAGACCGGTCATTGCCGGCACCGTTGTCCCCGTGGGGACTGCTCACAAGTTTTGCATAAGGGACTCCTTATGGACAAGCCTGAGAACTAGCAAGGCAACCACGAAGTTGTGGCTTGTAAATAAAAATGTTGTTTTAAGGCTTTCACCGTTGCCGCCTCCGGAGAGGCAGATTGGAGGAAGGGCCCGCAGTGGAGCAGGCTGGGGCCCAGCCACCATCGGAACCAGTGGCGATCCTGCGTCACAGCGCTGCCCCCTCGTCCCTGCACCTCACCAGGCCCCGTAACCCGCCTGCCATCCATCCCTACCCCATCACCGGGCCCCGGGACAACCAACCCCCTACCCACGGAGGGGAGAACTAACATCAAAGCTGCTCCCTGTCACCGCTCCCGGGATCCCCGTCCAGAGCAGCGGTGGTGTCACTAACTTCACCACAACCGTGGGTGGCGTCACGGACAATATCCCTAAAACCAAACCATCCCCTTTTCACTTACGGGCGAGGAACGCCGCTCGAGTCCCCGGGATCCGGCCCACCGCTCGAGCCACCACCGAGCAGCAGTAGCAGCAGCCGGACCCGAGCAGTGGGTGAGCACAGCGTCCCCTCCTCCGCCCGCGACACTTAAACTAACATTGAAGGTAAACAAAGAAAGACATTGAGATAACAGATGCAGGGCTTAAGGCCCCTTTACACACTGAGACTTTCAGCGATCCCACCAGCGATCCCAACCTGGCCGGGATCGCTACAAAGTCTCTGGTGAGTCTCTGGTGAGCTGTCAAACAGGCAAACCTGGCCAATGACGCAACAGCGATCCAGACCTGCAGAACGACCTAGCTAGTCAAACACTGGAAACGAGTGATGTGTCACAATATCTGTCAATCACTATTCTCTGTCAGTCGGTCTCTCCCTCTCGGTCTCTATTCTCTCTCTGTCGGTCCGTCACTATCTCTGTCCCTCTCTCACAGTCTGTCGGTCATTTTCCCCTCCTCTCTCATACTCACCGATCCCCGATCCCCGGCGCGGCGCTGCACGGCATTCACACTGCTGCGGCGGCTTTTACTATTTTGAAAAAGCCGGCCGCTCATTAAACAATTTCGTATTCCCTACTTTCCCGCCTATGATTGGTTGCAAAAACCGTGATGGTCTGGCTCACTGCTCAGGTGGTGCTCAGGAGAACTTAACAATAGATAAGCAAAAAAGTCCGGCACTCATTTGTGGTGAAAAATATTGGTTCTTTATTACATGTCAACGTTTCGGCTAATGCCTTCTTCATAGACTGGAAATTTCAATAAGAATAAAAAAATATATATGTCAGTACCATAAACATGTATATATTCTCATACATTTATATATCGGTAATCTCATATGACATCAATTGTAAAAATGGTTTATTTTACCTAATGAATGAACACGCTATTTTTAAGAAAGAACCTCAATTGTAGTGAAGTGCAGTATATCTAAAGGAAACACAAGAAAGCAACCAATTGTAACTGTGGAAACCATAGAATCAGAATCAAAGTCTGAAAAATAAACAATGGTATATCACATACCTAATGGAAGCTCACAGTATTATATGGCTCCATATATGAGAACATGCAATATTGGGTAGTGCAAACCGAGGTTTTATCTATGGGACAATAGTAAAGTTTCAAAAATTGGAAACTGCATCTTATATAAACAATTCAATCATGATATAGATTTACCTCAATGAGAGGAAAAAGAGGAAAGGCTGCTATATCCCAGTGGGGCAAAGTGAAAAGGCGCTATGTATAAGGAAAAAAGAAAAAGGAAATGTTAGAATATCTCACTAAAATGAGAAACAGGAACCACAAGATAAAGTACAAAGTTAAAGTCCCATAGACACATGCCAAAGTGAAGACAGACGCAGTGCATTACCTGTGCAGCCGGTGGTCAGCGGTGAATGAGGAACCATGTAGCCGCGAGTGAGGTTTTTATGTGAAAAGGGGGCGGGTCGTGATAATCATTTCCTTTATTATGGAACGCACGGTGAATCGCACGCCACGCGTGCGCAGAAGAATCCGGAAGTGCGCGCATGCGCAGACGTGGTAATGATTCATTTATGTTGGAACGCAGGGTGAGACGCACGCCACGCGTGCGTAGAAGAATCAGGAAGTGCGCGCATGCGCAGAAGCAATTTATGGTTTTACAGGCGTTCAGACACCTTGAAACTCCAAACAAGATGCAATTAAGTGCGTGTCTGTAAGAAAACAAGAGAAGGGCAAGATGTAAAGACTGGTATATACTAAATAATATGAGATTATATACTCATACAATATGCATAACGTATGCATATATCAAGGGTATAGGCAAGTGGGCCCATGCATAAATTCAATCTACACAGAGATTTGACTCCAAATATAACACCAGTATTTATTAGTTATCATGCATGAGTCCACTTGCATGCATACCCCTAATCCTCCAAAAATAACACCTAGAAAAAGCATAAATAATTAGAAACATCAGGCAGGACGGACCTCATATCTCATAATCAATAATTCTCATATTCCCTGTTGAGACAATGAGGGGAAAGGGTATTAAGCATGTGGATCCAAAAGGATTCTCTTTCTTTTAATTTTTTGACCCTATCCCCCCCACGCCTCGACATGGGAACATGCTCCAAGACTTGATACCTTAACTGTGAAATAGAATGTCCACACTGAATAAAATGAAATGGAATAGGCAACATAGTCAACTTGCACCTGATAGTGGACTTATGTTTTCCGATGCGGTCTCGGATATGCTGGGTAGTTTCACCAACATACCCGAGACCGCACGGACATTTAATTAAGTATACAACGAATGAAGTATCACAAGTATAGAATTCTTTAATGTGAAAAACTTTGCCGGTGCGGGGGTGTGTGAATTGACTGCCTTTTATGATATTAGAACAGTGGGGACAGTGGAGACAAGGAAAATTCCCCTGTTTGGGAGTAGCTAGAAATGTCTGACGGGATTTGAGGATCGTAGATCCTATATCAGCCCGAACTAGTAGATTGCGAAGATTGGAGGAGCGTTTATAGCTAAACAAGGGTAAGGAAGAAAACTCTGGAATCTGAGGGTATGATCTTGACAAAACCTGCCAATGTTTTAATATAATTTTCTTAATGGTAGAATGAAAAGGGTGAAATGTATTCACAAAGGAAATAAATGGACCATCTCTTTTAGACCTAGAAGTAGTTTGTAAACTCTGTTGTAAGGCAGAGTTGACAACCGGTAAAGGATAACCACGTTGTAAAAATTTATGAGTCATCTCATCATGTCTAATCTGACGTTGGGCCTGTGATGTAACTATCCTAGATACTCTTTTATATTGAGAAACAGGTAAGGAATTTTTAAGGTGACGTGGATGGCTGCTAGTGTAATAAAGCAGACTATTACGGTCGGTAGGTTTTGTGTACAAATCAGATGTAACGATATCATCTATGTATCGTTTATACATAAGGACATGATCTCGGAATGAAGGATGGGTATGAACATACATGGACTCAAAATGCGTCATATAGATATTTGCGTACGGTGGCGCAACATTTGAGCCCATGGCTGTACCTTTTCGCTGGAGATAAAATTGGTCACGGAACAGGAAATAATTTTTAGTAAGTACAATATTCAATAGGTCTGCACAAAATCCCTTCTGTATCGGAGAAAAATCGCTATAATTATCGAGAAACCAAGTGACGGCTTCCATGCCTAATTCATGATCAATAGATGTATATAAAGAGTTCACATCAAGAGTAACAAGGAAAGAATTAGGGGGAAGAGGCCCCAAAGAGCGTAATTGATGTAAAAAATCACCTGTATCACGAAGGTATGAAGGAGTCTTAGTCACTAAAGGTGACAAAATGTGATCAAGAGTTATAGCCAAAGGAGATAACAGGGAATCAATAGACGCCACAATGGGACGTCCAGGTGGATGCCACAAATTTTTATGCACCTTAGGTAAGGTGTAAAGGACAGGAACAACTGGACTAGTTGTTACTAGTTACTGGAATAGTAAAGTTTCAAAAATTGGAAACTGCATCTTATATAAACAATTCAATCATGATATAGATTTACCTCAATGAGAGGAAAAAGAGGAAAGGCTGCTATATCCCAGTGGGGCAAAGTGAAAAGGCGCTATGTATAAGGAAAAAAGAAAAAGGAAATGTTAGAATATCTCACTAAAATGAATAATGAACAATAGGCGGATACGTCTACATATTCGCCCATCCCCCGTGACCCCACTACTGACATCAAACAAATTATTTTGGAAAAGATCCATCACTACTCGTCCTTAGGCGTTATAGACGCCAAATTAGCTACCTATCTTAACAAGACTAGTCCAGTTGTTCCTGTCCTTTACACCTTACCTAAGGTGCATAAAAATTTGTGGCATCCACCTGGACGTCCCATTGTGGCGTCTATTGATTCCCTGTTATCTCCTTTGGCTATAACTCTTGATCACATTTTGTCACCTTTAGTGACTAAGACTCCTTCATACCTTCGTGATACAGGTGATTTTTTACATCAATTACGCTCTTTGGGGCCTCTTCCCCCTAATTCTTTCCTTGTTACTCTTGATGTGAACTCTTTATATACATCTATTGATCATGAATTAGGCATGGAAGCCGTCACTTGGTTTCTCGATAATTATAGCGATTTTTCTCCGATACAGAAGGGATTTTGTGCAGACCTATTGAATATTGTACTTACTAAAAATTATTTCCTGTTCCGTGACCAATTTTATCTCCAGCGAAAAGGTACAGCCATGGGCTCAAATGTTGCGCCACCGTACGCAAATATCTATATGACGCATTTTGAGTCCATGTATGTTCATACCCATCCTTCATTCCGAGATCATGTCCTTATGTATAAACGATACATAGATGATATCGTTACATCTGATTTGTACACAAAACCTACCGACCGTAATAGTCTGCTTTATTACACTAGCAGCCATCCACGTCACCTTAAAAATTCCTTACCTGTTTCTCAATATAAAAGAGTATCTAGGATAGTTACATCACAGGCCCAACGTCAGATTAGACATGATGAGATGACTCATAAATTTTTACAACGTGGTTATCCTTTACCGGTTGTCAACTCTGCCTTACAACAGAGTTTACAAACTACTTCTAGGTCTAAAAGAGATGGTCCATTTATTTCCTTTGTGAATACATTTCACCCTTTTCATTCTACCATTAAGAAAATTATATTAAAACATTGGCAGGTTTTGTCAAGATCATACCCTCAGATTCCAGAGTTTTCTTCCTTACCCTTGTTTAGCTATAAACGCTCCTCCAATCTTCGCGATCTACTAGTTCGGGCTGATATAGGATCTACGATCCTCAAATCCCGTCAGACATTTCTAGCTACTCCCAAACAGGGGAATTTTCCTTGTCTCCACTGTCCCCACTGTTCTAATATCATAAAAGGCAGTCAATTCACACACCCCCGCACCGGCAAAGTTTTTCACATTAAAGAATTCTATATTTGTGATACTTCATTCGTTGTATACTTAATTAAATGTCCGTGCGGTCTCGGGTATGTTGGTGAAACTACCCAGCATATCCGAGACCGCATCGGAAAACATAAGTCCACTATCAGGTGCAAGTTGACTATGTTGCCTATTCCATTTCATTTTATTCAGTGTGGACATTCTATTTCACAGTTAAGGTATCAAGTCTTGGAGCATGTTCCCATGTCGAGGCGTGGGGGGGATAGGGTCAAAAAATTAAAAGAAAGAGAATCCTTTTGGATCCACATGCTTAATACCCTTTCCCCTCATGGTCTCAACAGGGAATATGAGAATTATTGATTATGAGATATGAGGTCCGTCCTGCCTGATGTTTCTAATTATTTATGCTTTTTCTAGGTGTTATTTTTGGAGGATTAGGGGTATGCATGCAAGTGGACTCATGCATGATAACTAATAAATACTGGTGTTATATTTGGAGTCAAATCTCTGTGTAGATTGAATTTATGCATGGGCCCACTTGCCTATACCCTTGATATATGCATACGTTATGCATATTGTATGAGTATATAATCTCATATTATTTAGTATATACCAGTCTTTACATCTTGCCCTTCTCTTGTTTTCTTACAGACACGCACTTAATTGCATCTTGTTTGGAGTTTCAAGGTGTCTGAACGCCTGTAAAACCATAAATTGCTTCTGCGCATGCGCGCACTTCCTGATTCTTCTACGCACGCGTGGCGTGCGTCTCACCCTGCGTTCCAACATAAATGAATCATTACCACGTCTGCGCATGCGTGCACTTCCGGATTCTTCTGCGCACGCGTGGCGTGCGATTCACCGTGCGTTCCATAATAAAGGAAATGATTATCACGACCCGCCCCCTTTTCACATAAAAACCTCACTCGCGGCTACATGGTTCCTCATTCACCGCTGACCACCGGCTGCACAGGTAATGCACTGCGTCTGTCTTCACTTTGGCATGTGTCTATGGGACTTTAACTTTGTACTTTATCTTGTGGTTCCTGTTTCTCATTTTAGTGAGATATTCTAACATTTCCTTTTTCTTTTTTCCTTATACATAGCGCCTTTTCACTTTGCCCCACTGGGATATAGCAGCCTTTCCTCTTTTTCCTCTCATTGAGGTAAATCTATATCATGATTGAATTGTTTATATAAGATGCAGTTTCCAATTTTTGAAACTTTACTATTGTCCCATAGATAAAACCTCGGTTTGCACTACCCAATATTGCATGTTCTCATATATGGAGCCATATAATACTGTGAGCTTCCATTAGGTATGTGATATACCATTGTTTATTTTTCAGACTTTGATTCTGATTCTATGGTTTCCACAGTTACAATTGGTTGCTTTCTTGTGTTTCCTTTAGATATACTGCACTTCACTACAATTGAGGTTCTTTCTTAAAAATAGCGTGTTCATTCATTAGGTAAAATAAACCATTTTTACAATTGATGTCATATGAGATTACCGATATATAAATGTATGAGAATATATACATGTTTATGGTACTGACATATATATTTTTTTATTCTTATTGAAATTTCCAGTCTATGAAGAAGGCATTAGCCGAAACGTTGACATGTAATAAAGAACCAATATTTTTCACCACAAATGAGTGCCGGAGTTTTTGATTATCTATGATTGGTTGCAGTGAGACACGCCCCCACGCTGAGTGACAGGTGTCTCACTGCACCCAATCACAGCAGCCGGTGGGCGTATCACTATGGAGTATAGAAATAAATAAATAAATAATTAAAAAAACTGGCGTGCGTTTCCCCCCAAATTTAATACCAGCCAGATAAAGCCAAACAATATCAGTCAGCAGCCGCCCAGAATTGCCGCATACATTATATGCGACAGTTCTGGGACTGTACCCGGCTCTTCCCGATTTGCCCTGGTGCGTTGGCAAATCGGGGTAATAAGGAGTTATTCGCAGCCCATAGCTGCCAATAAGTCCTAGATTAATCATGTCAGGCGTCTCCTGAGATACCTTCCATGATTAATCTGTAAATTTGTCACGCTCCCCGGGTCCCCTGCCTTGCTTCCCGGCTCCCCTGCCTCGCTCCCCGGCTCACCTGCCACGCTCCCCGGCTTCCCTGCCTTGCTCCCCGGCTCCTCTATCAGGCGTCCCCCGCTCCAGCCCCCATCACCTGCGCTCCCCAGGCGGCTCAGTCCCCGCTCCCGTCGCCCGTCGGCAGCTCTGCTCCAGGCCGGCTCCCCTGCCTCCTGTTCACCGCTCCCTGCCCTGGCTTCTGGCACCCGGGCCTCGCGCATGCGCATTAGTGCGCGCGTGGTCATTGACCCTTTCTTAAAGGGCCAGTGTCCTCCAACAGGATAAGTCCCCTTTACACACTGAAACTTTCTAGCGATCATGCTGCACAGCGGGAAACAAAGGACCAAAGAATGGTCCTGAACGATTTGTAGCGATCAGCAACTTCACAGCAGGGGCCAGGTCGCTGATGTGTTTCACACACTGCAATGTCGCTGGGGAGGTCGCTATTACGTCACAAAACCAGTGACGTTACAGCGATGTCGTTTGCGATGTTGCAGTGTGTAAAGCCACCTTAAATGTGGCTAAGAACGGAATTAGTAGAGGATAGAATAGATTTTTAGGCAGCAGCAGCAAGGTCTGAAAGGCTAGAATCCCTGCCTATAGGCCTCTAACACGCTATCCCTAATGCAGCAGTTTGCCTTACACTAAATGCAGCTATGAGCGCTTTTACTGTAGAATATATTTTATTTAGCCCTGAAAAGGGCTGTTGATTTAATGTTGCCCCAGCAAGTATGCTATAACACTCTGTTCTTTCTCCATCAGAATCTCTCCCTTGTAGCTCCACTATTTCCTTGTAGAGTGCAGCAAGCGTGGTGTCACTGGGTCTTATATAGACCTGATAACGCTATGCGTTTGGCCAATCACACTAATGCCAGTAGCCAACAGACCTACGGCATTACCATAATTGGCAGGCAATCCTGCATGTTTAGTGGCTGAAAAAAAAAGCTGTGACACATCCGGGCTGAGACACGAGCATTGCACATGTGTACCAGCATACTTGATTGTGTATCGAGTGTCTCGAGCACCTCGATGCTTGATCGAATACTAAGCAGTACTCAGCATTTTTGCCCATCATTATCTGTCAGTGAGACTGGAACGGAGGTTTATCTTTCGAAATTATATAATGACTAAAAGCATACTGCTAAAGAAACACTCAAGTAGTTTAAGGGGAAACAAATAACTGTATTGGAGTGGCCTAGTCAAAACCCAGACCTTAATCCAATTGAGAATCTGTGGTCAGACTTGAAGATTACTGTTCACCAGAGTAAACTATATAACTTGAAGGAGCTGGAACAGTTTTGCTTTGAGGAATGAGCAAAAATCACAGTGGCAAGATAAGAAAAGATAAGAGACTTATTTAAAGAAATTTGCAGCTGTGATTGCAGCAAAAAATCCAGGTTGTGAGTTAGCAAAACATGAAAAATGCCAGATGGGGTTGGGGTGGGGGTGAATACTTTATCAAGGCACTGTATATGTTTGTAGTGGAGGGGTTGGCCTTTGATTCATTGTGCTCATTGTGCGAGAAGCAGGAATCATGTGTTAATCAAGTCAATTTCCAATGTAGTGTCGAAATTATTTTTGAAAATCAGTCACTTGTAAATATAAAGTTTCTCTGATGAAAAAAAAAGAAATGTTAAATAGTGATGAGCGGACCCGGACTGTTAAAGTCTGGATCCGCATGAGTTCAATAGTACCCAAGGACCGATCCCAAGTCCAGAGTTCTCAGGAATTTCCTGGTAACCATTCAGCAACCTAGGTAATTAAAAAAATAAAGGAAAGAGAAAGAAGAAAAAAAGGAGAAAGCAAGCCCGTTATACTTAACGAGTCTACCACGCAGCTGTAACACTGCTTCGGGCTGCTCACTGGTGGTTCCCGCGTCTTTGATTGGTTGAAGACCACACCTCCACCCTGTGTGACAGCATGTCTGACTGCTTGCAATCACAGGTGCTGTGTGCATCTCTATTGGTGTAAAAATAAATAAACAAAAAAATTGGAGTAAGGTCACCAGTATTATGATACCCAGCAGAGATAAAGTACCGTATTTTTTGGACCATAAGACGCACTTTTTTTCCCCCAAATGTTGGGGGAAAGTGGGGGGTGCGTCTTATGGTCTGAATGTGGCTGCGGGGAATGTGGGTGCTGCGGTGGAGCGGGTCATCGGGGACACGAGCAGGCTGTAGCAGCCTGTCGTGACCACGTGGACCCGCTCATTTAATATGCACGCCCATCCCCCGCCCATCATCCCTCAGCGCTGAAGCCGGCGCTGACAGGTGGGCGGGATGATGGGCGGGGGATAAACAGCCGGCTCGCATGATCACCCCTGGCAACTACGGCCTGGAGTGATCATGTGCGGCTGTATTCACTGCACCCCGTGCATCATCATCAGCGCGGGGAGCAGTGAATCAGTGTACAGTACTCACCGTTCCCCTGCAGCATCGCTCGTCCTCCCGTCTGTGTCAGCGGCAGCGCCGCTGATTGGAGCCGTCCCCATTACCCTGCTGGATCGCGATCATCTCCTGTGTTTGTGCCGGCGGCTGAGTGGAGACTAGCGGCGCGCACAGCGATGACGTCATCGCTGTGCACACGTGTCCACACGCAGCCGCCGGGACACTGGCACAGACACAGGAGATGATCGCGATCCAGCAGGGTAATGGGGACGGCTCCAATCAGCGGCGCTGCCGCTGACACAGACGGGAGGACGAGCGATGCTGCAGGGAGTGAGGTAAAGTGAGGTGAGTATGAACGTTTATTTTTTTTATGTGCCACAGGATGCGACCATACACCAGGATGGGGGCATATTATGAGCCGGATGTGGGCATATTATGAGCAGGATGGGGGCATATTATGATCCAGATGGGGGCATATTATGAGCCAGATGGGGGCATATTATGAGCCAGATGGGGGCATATTATGAACCAGATGGGGGCATATTATGAACCAGATGGGGGCATATTATGAACCAGATGGGGGCATATTATGAGCCGGATGGGGGCATATTATGAGCCGGATGGGGGCATATTATGAGCCAGATGGGGGCATATTATGAACCAGATGGGGGCATATTATGAACCAGATGGGGGCATATTATGAGCCGGATGGGGGCATATTATGAGCCGGATGGGGGCATATTATGAGCCAGATGGGGGCATATTATGAACCAGATGGGGGCATATTATGAAACAGATGGGGGCATATTATGAGCCAGATGGGGGCATATTATGAGCCGGATGGTGGCATATTATGAGCCGGATGGGGGCATATTATGAGCCGGATGGGGGCATATTATGAGCTGGATGTGGGGGCATATTATGAGCCGGATGGGGGCATATTATGAGCGGGATGGGGGCATATTATGAGCCAGATGGGGGCATATTATGAACCGGATGGGGGCATATTATGAGCCGGATGGGGGCATATTATGAGCAGGATGGGGGCATATTATGAGCCATATGGGGGCATATTATGAACCAGATGGGGGCATATTATGAGCCAGATGGGGCCATATGCCATGATGGGTTATATAGCAGGATGCGGCCACATGCCAGTATATAGCAGGATGCGGCCATATGGCAGGATTACGGTATATAGCAGGATGAGGGACATATACTGTATATACCAGGCAGGGAGGATCATTACCAGGATGCGGCACCTTAGTAGAGAATTTGGGAACATTACCCCCATAACAGTGTCAGCAGCAGATCCTCGCCCCATGACAGTGGGTCATGACCACATTTTTTGCTTAAAATTTTATTTTCCTATTTTCCTCCTCTAAAACCAGGGTGCGTCTTATAGTCCGGTGCGTCTTATAGTCCGAAAAATACGGTATACGGCTACAGCCCCAGCTGTGTGCTTATTTTGGCTGGGTATCAAAATAAGAGGAACCCCATGTGAATTTAAAAAAAAAATACATTAAAAATTTAAATAAATAATATTAAAAAATGGTGTGCGGTCCCCCCCCTTTATTAACCCCCCAAAACACCCAGGTCCGACATAATCCACATGAGTTCCCATAACGATTCCAGCTCAGCTGCATTACTGAAGTCACAGCGCGCGGGCATAGAACATGACCACTCACTGTGGGCTTCAGGCAAAGACTGAGCTGCAGCGATGAACAGTGACATCACTCAGTTTATTCACAGCTGGAGGCTCCCATGGTCCTCCACCTGTGACTGCAGGTAACCTGACCTCAGGTAACCTCATTAAACTTGGTGACCTCAGTGAGGTCACTGAGTTCCCAGACCTGCATCACCTAGCAAGGTATGCAGATATGGTGCTGAAATTTTTCCTGCACTCAATCTACACCTCCTGGCAAAAAAAATGTATCAAAACGGCATCATAACACATGCAGTTTTGATGCAATATTTTGCCAGGAGGTGTATATAGAGTGAAGGAATATGATGTAAACATTTCTGCACCAAATCTGCTCATGAAGAAATTCACATTACTGATGGGTGGATTTGCAGACACGTGGAATCGGCAGGCTCAACCAGGTTTAAAAATCCCTCATTTCCAGCCCAAAATTGATGCCAAATATCTGCCTAATCCCCATATAAGTCTATGGGAACCAGAATCCGTCATTTTTAAATTGTTGTAAAAAGGATTGGGAGATTAAAGCAGGCTTGTTATACTTACCTGTCTCCCATGCAGCTGTAACGCTACTTCTGGGGCCACTCATTAACCCTCATGCATATTCACTGCTTTCACCACCCACCGGCAGTCCTGGCATTTACCTGACATGATGATCTACTGCTGATTAGCAGTGAATTTACCAAAAATACACTAAGCAGTCCAGTAGGTAAAACACCAATGGCATCAGGATCTCTGCCCCTACATTATGCTGCTTTCACATTATGTGGCAAAAACCTGGTGACAGATTCCCTTTAAGTGGCTATTACTATTTATACTTTATCTTTGTTTATCATCTCTGGACTGTTTACGGACTTTGCTACTAGTATCTGACCTTGCCTTTATTATCAGATTTTGTCTTCTCTTCTTCCTTTGGTACCTCTTCAGCCCTCACATTTCTGACTCCTGCTTGCTTCAGTAAACTATCTCTACAGCAACCAAATAAAAATGCTAATACACACTACTCCTAGGCTATATTAAGCCCCGAGCTGGGCCGCCCTCTTCAGGCAAATTCGCCATGTGCTCTAGGCATTGTCAGTGGAGCAGAGTAGGGCACCAGTGCATCATCCGGTGGCCTAGCGTGCCGCAGCATGATGAGGTAATCACTCTGCGACCTCATCACACTGCTACAAGTAACATAGACCCGTGGAGGTGGTGAGAACATGGCAGCTGGCAGGGAAAGGTAAGCACTTCGTGAGCTGAAGATAGGAGCAGGAGATCACCGGGGGTGATAGGGGGCCCCGTTGAACCCATTCCTTGCCTTGCTTCAGCTGGATGTGCATCGGAAGCTGCACATCCAGCAGAAATCCATCGCAGCTCAGAGAGTACGCTGCATGGTGTGGGAGCTGGGGAGGGTGAGTAAAATGTTTTTACTTTGTTTTTTCTTTTCGAGGCAGACAAACATATCAGGAGGGGCCCCGGAAGGGGACATATATAATATGAGCAGAACATATATACCACGGAGGGGACAGAAACTAGGATGGATACAGAAACCAGGATGGAGACATATATAACAGGAAGGGGGCAGAAACCAGGATGGGGTCATTTATAACAGAATATGCCCAGGAGGGATATATATATATATATATATATATATATATACATATATTTATACTGTATCTATGCACACATGTTTTTTCAAGAGTGGCGGTGAGACTGTGGAAGGTTTGAGGGGTGGTGGTGGAGCTGAGGTGGAACCTGGGTGAAGTCTCAAGAGGGCCCCAAAATTTTTCCAGTATGGCACCCTGAAATTCCTTAGTGGCAGCCCTTCTCCTAGGATTCCCTGCAGTTAAATCCAGACCTACATGTCGAGGATCAAAGGTGAAACCTATATAATCCCTTTCATCTTGTCTTCAGATTAGGCTATGCAAATTGGATTGCAGGAAAAAAGTATACTATATGCTCCACAAATTGTGATAACCACATATACAGTGTGGTGTGACAGATTCCTTGTCCAAAGCATGACAACTGATTACTCGTTATAATTTAAAGTGAACAAGCCAAATTAAACATGATATCTGATCTGATGGTGGTACACTAAAATGGAGAGGGAGCTGAGCAGATAAATACATGATTTCCTAAACAAAAATCTATTATAGCTTGTATTGTATACAAGTCCCTGTGGTATAAGACAGTATATTCAGTAGTAGCTATCAATAAGGATGACCACGCACTGGACTTCTCAGCATAGGAATAGCAAAATACATATGAATCTGTAACACAGCCCCCAACCTTCCATGTGCCTCTGCACCCCATATAGCTATTCCCCTGGTGACATCTTAAAAGGATTAAAGATACCCAATTTCTTCAAGTTTCATCCGATGCTAAAAGGTCAGGTTGATGACATCAATGTGGTCAAAAGAATTTCCTGTTAAAACAAATCTGCTAAGAACCTAAATATCTTATTTTAGACATTGGTTTAAAAGAAGCTTTTATCTTCTCAGGCTGTCAATTGTTAGGTCAGTATTCACTCGTATTTACTAGGTTACAGAGCTCTGTTTTAATGTCATGCTCTACAATATAATACAACATACAAAATAATATATAAAACAAGTAATAAAAGCTGATTTTTTATTTAGAAAATGACAAAGTCATAAACAAAAATAAATTATTTTGATGAAAAGAGAATTCTTTCACACAGCTAATCTTCTGCCAGAGGAAAGAGTAAAAATTGTTTCCTCCTTAATTAATGAAGACCTATCACTGGATTATTTACATTCAAACGGAGTACCCCTCCAATTGCCACCATTTCATTGCTTTTGGAACATTTTTCTTTTTTTTCTTTGCCCCTCTGGTCCACCGTTATGCCCCTCCATTGAAATGCAAATTTTTCCTTCAACTGACTGGTTATATGCCACAGAATTTCTGTCATGGAGGATAAAGAGTAAGGCTATGTGCCCATGGGACTCTGTACCCGCGGATTTTGCCGCGGAAAACCTGCGGATTTTTCTGGATTTTCCAGATAAAGCCGCAGGTTCTAGCATGTACAGGCACTCCCCATGTTACCCTATGGGACATGGGGAGTGTCTGTGTCCACGCTGCGGAAAGTGCGGCTGCGGAATCTCCTGCGGAGATCCCTCAGCCGCACCTAACTGCATGTCAATTATTCATGCGGATTTACTTGTGGAGATCCCGGCCCTCCGCTATGGAGATAGAGGCCGGGACGTCCGCAGGTAAATCGTGTGAATCTCCGCATGTTTCCCGCAGCTATTCCGCTGGAAACTCGCAGCTAAAAATAGCTGCGGCTGCCGGCGGGCAGCTGCGGGAAACATGCGGCCGTACCTGCGAATATATCCGCAGGTACGAGCGTCCCGTGGGCACATAGCCTTAAAGCCCAAAGAGCTATTCTGTCTTTTATACCCAGGTAGTTGAAGGGAATACTTTCTTCTTTATAACCAGGGGGCAAAACTTTGAAGCCAAAGGGCACAGAAAAAAATTATTCCAGAATCAGTGGAAAAGTGGCAAATGGAGGAGGTACTCAGTTTAAATTAAAAAATTAAGTGAAAAGTTGTCTTTAATGAAGAATACTGTCATGGCTCAGTTTGGGGATTCAATCCAATGACCTGTTGTTGCATAGTCTATTCCTCTGTCTGCTGGGCGATTGCTTTTTCTTCCTTGTCCAAATGCTGATGAATCCTTTTGTCTTTGTTCTCCCTTCTTGGTTTGCTCCTCTCCAGGTGTTGCTAATTTTCTCATTTTGGTTGCCCTATCACATTTTGGGTTGGGTTGTATATATTCACCTTTCACTGCACTTCATTGCTGGCTATACCACTAAGTGGAATTGTGTTTATAAGTTCCAGACCTTCAGCTTAGGCCGGTTTCACACATCCGGCTTTTTGCCGTTTTACCGGATCCGGCGCTCTCCCGTACAGATAATACAGTACAATGACAGCGCTGTAACTTCCGGGTCACATGCGCCGGTCACATGACAGCATGTGACCGGCGCTTGTTGCTCTGTCATTGTACTGTATTAACTGTACGGGAGAGCGCCGGATCCGGCAAAACGGCAAAAAGCCGGATGTGTGAAACCGGCCTTAGGTGTTTACCTGAATTTTGTTATTTGTATTGTATCATATGGTCTGTACATGTCCCCTCTGAATTGTAAAGCGCTGCGGAATATGTTGGCGCTATATAAATAAAAATTATTATTATATTTTTACCTTTGGGTAAACACCAGTTGAGCTCCTATCAGTTTGTTTTCATTAACAGTACCTATTCCTGTCACCTTATATGAATGTGTGTTAGTTTTCTCACTTTGGGTTTCTGTGTCTTCCTGCACACCTTCCTGTTCCTATGCAGTGTGTTGTGACGTCCCCTCTGGTCATTCTGAAGGTACAAAAAAAATTGACGGCTTTTTCAAGAGTCAGATCCAAGATGGTGCTTTAAGTTGTGCGGCTTGCATCTTTCTAGTCTGTACAAGGACTAGTTGGATGAGGGAGCATTGTCACCCTGTAGTATGCCCTCCCCTTTTCCATTACCCTTATGTGTTTATTTTCATAAGAAAAACCTGCCGGAGTAATAATAAAATAAAAATTCAGCAAAAATGATAATTTTAAATATCAGCCATGTTTGCCAATATTCTATACTGTGGGCGTGCTATCATGCTAAAAGGCGGAATGAGTGCAGGAACTAATGCCCTTGCGACTAGTCCCTGCGCTCATCAGCATGACATAGAGAATCTTTATAAATACTTTTTCTAAACATCTCTGTATCTATGCTAGTGTATACAGGGATGGTTAGGCAGAGATTAGCAATATGCACCCAGAACTGCTCGTGGTCCTGGGTGCATATTGCACTTGACAGGTTCCCTTTAAATTTGTCTTGCTTTAATTTTAGGTGTTCTAACATTTTATTTTAGATTTTTTTCTAGATATAAGTTAAATATAAATTGCTATGAGTATGTCTCTAAAAAGGCATGAGTGTTGGGATTTTTGCAAATAAGAAAGATTTTTGTTGATTAAAAACATTTAACATTTCCCAAAGCAGCTGCAAAAAACTGTCTTCTGTTACACGTCCCTTGTACTCATACATCCCGTTTTAATCTGCATTGTAGATGTATTTACAAATCCCACAGTGAAATCTTAAAATAATGTTCCCAGGAGATAAGTGTGCATTGTATTTCCTGGAAAACCTGTCATGTTATTTTTTACTGACTGAAATGAACTCGAAGCATGTACTTCAAATAAACAATATATAATTTGCAGAAAATTGCTGGATGTTTTGGAAGCATGTTACAGTAAATGTATAGTATCTGCTTTGTGTGTGTTCAGCAGGTACTGGTCACATCCAGTTATACTTGAAACAGAGTATAATTGAATTGATATGTTATTATTCTTTCTCAGTATTCAAGTAGACCTAATAATATGTCAAAAATGTGTGCAAAGAGGAGAAATTTATCAATGTCTCACACATGTTTATTAGGGATGATTGAATACCTCAAATATTCGGCTTCGCGAATATCCGACGAATAGGTCGCCGCTAAGCGAATATTCGATGCGCAATGTAAGTCTATCGGAAGCCCGAATAGTTCCTAATAGTTGTTATTCGGATTTCTTTATGCTGATGACACACAGCTATACACCTGAGCCCCTGAGCTCACCCCCGCTGTACTACAGAACACAAGTGACTGCCTGACTGCAGCTTGCAACATCATGTCTGCTCTCTATCTGAAACTTAACCTTTCCAAAACTGAACTTCTTCTTTTCCCTCCATCTCCCAACCTTCCTAAACCTGACATCTCCCTCTCTGTGTGTGGCACAACGATAAGTCCTAGGCAGAAAGCCTGCTGTCTGGGTGTTATACTTGACACTGATCTCTCCTTCACCTCCCACATACAATCTCTTGCCCGCTCCTGCCGCTTGCACCTCAAGAACATCTCTAGAATCCGTCCCTTTCTCACAATGGAAACGACAAAAACCCTCACCGTGGCCCTGATCCACTCTCGCCTTGACTACTGTAACGCTCTATTAATTGGTAGAGTTGAGCGCGGTTCGCGGTTCGAGGTTCTCCAGTTCACGGCTCGAGTGATTTTGGGGGCTGTTCTAGATCGAACTAGAACTCGAGCTTTTGCAAAAGCTCGATAGTTCTAGATACGTTCGAGAACGGTTCTAGCAGCAAAAAGACCAGCTAATTCCTAGCTGGCTTTCCGCTGTAATAGTGTAAGTCACTCTGTGACTCACACTATTATGAAATTTCAGTGTATAGTGTGCGGGAACAGCGCATTCAGATCACTGCTGTATGGATAATGGCGATCACCATTTTTTTTTTTCCTTGTCTTCCTTCCCTAAGCGTGCGCGTGTAGTGGGGCGGGCCAGCATGTCAGCCAATCCCAGACACACAAACAGCTAAGTGGACTTTTAGCCAGAGAAGCAACGGCATGTGTGATAGGATGTCCATGTCACATGTCCCTGCATTATAAAAACGGACATTTTCCTCCAGCACGCCATTATCTGCCTTCTGCGTCTTTGGTGTCAGTCATCACTAGCGCAGCTCCTATCTCCGATACTGCTGTGTACGCTCCATACACAGCGCTGTACAGAATAGAAATAGAAGTTTCTATCAGTCCTTTTAAGGGCTAACACCGGCAGGGTCAGAGCCATAGGTGACAGGTCCGTGAAAACAGAGTTTAACAGCTACACAAGATGACAGCGTCTGTGTAGCTAAGGTCAGGGATTTCCTCACTGCATTTCCCCATTAGGAGGGATAGAAAGGCAGGCTTCCTTTCCTCTACCCAGAGACCCACAACCCTGCCACTGTACCCTCCTGCCCTTTGCACACTCAAACTCATTGTTACTAAGCCATTATACTAGCAAACACTGAGTGAACTTAGTGGCATCCTAAACGTGGCTGTTGGACTTCTGTATTGTCCCACTAGTGCAAAGATATTTGCAGCACGTCTGCCTGCATTGCACACTCAAACTCATTGTTACTAAGCCATTATACTAGCAAACACTGAGTGAACTTAGTGGCATCATAAAAGTGGCTGTTGGACTTCTGTATTGTCCCACTAGTGCAAAGATATTTGCAGCACGTCTGCCTGCATTGCACACTCAAACTCATTGTTACTAAGCCATTATACTAGCAAACACTGAGTGAACTTAGTGGCATCATAAAAGTGGCTGTTGGACTTCTGTATTGTCCCACTAGTGCAAAGATATTTGCAGCACGTCTGCCTGCATTGCACACTCAAACTCATTGTTACTAAGCCATTATACTAGCAAACACTGAGTGAACTTAGTGGCATCCTAAACGTGGCTGTTGGACTTCTGTATTGTCCCACTAGTGCAAAGATATTTGAAGCACGTCTGCCTGCATTGCACACTCAAACTCATTGTTACTAAGCCATTATACTAGCAAACACTGAGTGAACTTAGTGGCATCCTAAACGTGGCTGTTGGACTTCTGTATTGTCCCACTAGTGCAAAGATATTTGCAGCACGTCTGCCTGCATTGCACACTCAAACTCATTGTTACTAAGCCATTATACTAGCAAACACTGAGTGAACTTAGTGGCATCCAAAACGTGGCTGTTGGACTTCTGTATTGTCCCACTAGTGCAAAGATATTTGCAGCACGTCTGCCTGCATTGCACACTCAAACTCATTGTTACTAAGCCATTATACTAGCAAACACTGAGTGAACTTAGTGGCATCCTAAACGTAGCTGTTGGACTTCTGTATTGTCCCACTAGTGCAAAGATATTTGAAGCACGTCTGCCTGCATTGCACACTCAAACTCATTGTTACTAAGCCATTATACTAGCAAACACTGAGTGAACTTGGTGGCATCCTAAACGTGGCTGTTGGACTTCTGTATTGTCCCACTAGTGCAAAGATATTTGCAGCACGTCTGCCTGCATTGCACACTCAAACTCATTGTTACTAAGCCATTATACTAGCAAACACTGAGTGAACTTAGTGGCATCCTAAACGTGGCTGTTGGACTTCTGTATTGTCCCACTAGTGCAAAGATAATTGCAGCACGTCTGCCTGCATTGCACACTCAAACTCATTGTTACTAAGCCATTATACTAGCAAACACTGAGTGAACTTAGTGGCATCATAAAAGTGGCTGTTGGACTTCTGTATTGTCCCACTAGTGCAAAGATATTTGCAGCACGTCTGCCTGCATTGCACACTCAAACTCATTGTTACTAAGCCATTATACTAGCAAACACTGAGTGAACTTAGTGGCATCATAAAAGTGGCTGTTGGACTTCTGTATTGTCCCACTAGTGCAAAGATATTTGCAGCACGTCTGCCTGCATTGCACACTCAAACTCATTGTTACTAAGCCATTATACTAGCAAACACTGAGTGAACTTAGTGGCATCCTAAACGTGGCTGTTGGACTTCTGTATTGTCCCACTAGTGCAAAGATATTTGAAGCACGTCTGCCTGCATTGCACACTCAAACTCATTGTTACTAAGCCATTATACTAGCAAACACTGAGTGAACTTAGTGGCATCCTAAACGTGGCTGTTGGACTTCTGTATTGTCCCACTAGTGCAAAGATATTTGCAGCACGTCTGCCTGCATTGCACACTCAAACTCATTGTTACTAAGCCATTATACTAGCAAACACTGAGTGAACTTAGTGGCATCCTAAACGTGGCTGTTGGACTTCTGTATTGTCCCACTAGTGCAAAGATAATTGCAGCACGTCTGCCTGCATTGCACACTCAAACTCATTGTTACTAAGCCATTATACTAGCAAACACTGAGTGAACTTAGTGGCATCATAAAAGTGGCTGTTGGACTTCTGTATTGTCCCACTAGTGCAAAGATATTTGCAGCACGTCTGCCTGCATTGCACACTCAAACTCATTGTTACTAAGCCATTATACTAGCAAACACTGAGTGAACTTAGTGGCATCATAAAAGTGGCTGTTGGACTTCTGTATTGTCCCACTAGTGCAAAGATATTTGCAGCACGTCTGCCTGCATTGCACACTCAAACTCATTGTTACTAAGCCATTATACTAGCAAACACTGAGTGAACTTAGTGGCATCCTAAACGTGGCTGTTGGACTTCTGTATTGTCCACTAGTGCAAAGATATTTGCAGCACGTCTGCCTGCATTGCACACTCAAACTCATTGTTACTAAGCCATTATACTAGCAAACACTGAGTGAACTTAGTGGCATCATAAAAGTGGCTGTTGGACTTCTGTATTGTCCCACTAGTGCAAAGATATTTGCAGCACGTCTGCCTGCATTGCACACTCAAACTCATTGTTACTAAGCCATTATACTAGCAAACACTGAGTGAACTTAGTGGCATCATAAAAGTGGCTGTTGGACTTCTGTATTGTCCCACTAGTGCAAAGATATTTGCAGCACGTCTGCCTGCATTGCACACTCAAACTCATTGTTACTAAGCCATTATACTAGCAAACACTGAGTGAACTTAGTGGCATCCTAAACGTGGCTGTTGGACTTCTGTATTGTCCACTAGTGCAAAGATATTTGCAGCACGTCTGCCTGCATTGCACACTCAAACTCATTGTTACTAAGCCATTATACTAGCAAACACTGAGTGAACTTAGTGGCATCCTAAACGTGGCTGTTGGACTTCTGTATTGTCCCACTAGTGCAAAGATATTTGCAGCACGTCTGCCTGCATTGCACACTCAAACTCATTGTTACTAAGCCATTATACTAGCAAACACTGAGTGAACTTAGTGGCATCCTAAACGTGGCTGTTGGACTTCTGTATTGTCCCACTAGTGCAAAGATATTTGCAGCACGTCTGCCTGCATTGCACACTCAAACTCATTGTTACTAAGCCATTATACTAGCAAACACTGAGTGAACTTAGTGGCATCCTAAACGTGGCTGTTGGACTTCTGTATTGTCCCACTAGTGCAAAGATATTTGCAGCACGTCTGCCTGCATTGCACACTCAAACTCATTGTTACTAAGCCATTATACTAGCAAACACTGAGTGAACTTAGTGGCATCCTAAAAGTGGCTGTTGGACTTCTGTATTGTCCCACTAGTGCAAAGATATTTGCAGCACGTCTGCCTGCATTGCACACTCAAACTCATTGTTACTAAGCCATTATACTAGCAAACACTGAGTGAACTTAGTGGCATCCTAAACGTAGCTGTTGGACTTCTGTATTGTCCCACTAGTGCAAAGATATTTGAAGCACGTCTGCCTGCATTGCACACTCAAACTCATTGTTACTAAGCCATTATACTAGCAAACACTGAGTGAACTTGGTGGCATCCTAAACGTGGCTGTTGGACTTCTGTATTGTCCCACTAGTGCAAAGATATTTGCAGCACGTCTGCCTGCATTGCACACTCAAACTCATTGTTACTAAGCCATTATACTAGCAAACACTGAGTGAACTTAGTGGCATCCTAAACGTGGCTGTTGGACTTCTGTATTGTCCCACTAGTGCAAAGATAATTGCAGCACGTCTGCCTGCATTGCACACTCAAACTCATTGTTACTAAGCCATTATACTAGCAAACACTGAGTGAACTTAGTGGCATCATAAAAGTGGCTGTTGGACTTCTGTATTGTCCCACTAGTGCAAAGATATTTGCAGCACGTCTGCCTGCATTGCACACTCAAACTCATTGTTACTAAGCCATTATACTAGCAAACACTGAGTGAACTTAGTGGCATCATAAAAGTGGCTGTTGGACTTCTGTATTGTCCCACTAGTGCAAAGATATTTGCAGCACGTCTGCCTGCATTGCACACTCAAACTCATTGTTACTAAGCCATTATACTAGCAAACACTGAGTGAACTTAGTGGCATCCTAAACGTGGCTGTTGGACTTCTGTATTGTCCCACTAGTGCAAAGATATTTGCAGCACGTCTACCTGCATTGCACACTCAAACTCATTGTTACTAAGCCATTATACTAGCAAACACTGAGTGAACTTAGTGGCATCATAAAAGTGGCTGTTGGACTTCTGTATTGTCCCACTAGTGCAAAGATATTTGCAGCACGTCTGCCTGCATTGCACACTCAAACTCATTGTTACTAAGCCATTATACTAGCAAACACTGAGTGAACTTAGTGGCATCCTAAACGTGGCTGTTGGACTTCTGTATTGTCCACTAGTGCAAAGATATTTGCAGCACGTCTGCCTGCATTGCACACTCAAACTCATTGTTACTAAGCCATTATACTAGCAAACACTGAGTGAACTTAGTGGCATCCTAAACGTGGCTGTTGGACTTCTGTATTGTCCCACTAGTGCAAAGATATTTGCAGCACGTCTGCCTGCATTGCACACTCAAACTCATTGTTACTAAGCCATTATACTAGCAAACACTGAGTGAACTTAGTGGCATCCTAAACGTGGCTGTTGGACTTCTGTATTGTCCCACTAGTGCAAAGATATTTGCAGCACGTCTGCCTGCATTGCACACTCAAACTCATTGTTACTAAGCCATTATACTAGCAAACACTGAGTGAACTTAGTGGCATCCTAAACGTGGCTGTTGGACTTCTGTATTGTCCCACTAGTGCAAAGATATTTGCAGCACGTCTGCCTGCATTGCACACTCAAACTCATTGTTACTAAGCCATTATACTAGCAAACACTGAGTGAACTTAGTGGCATCCTAAAAGTGGCTGTTGGACTTCTGTATTGTCCCACTAGTGCAAAGATATTTGCAGCACGTCTGCCTGCATTGCACACTCAAACTCATTGTTACTAAGCCATTATACTAGCAAACACTGAGTGAACTTAGTGGCATCCTAAACGTGGCTGTTGGACTTCTGTATTGTCCCACTAGTGCAAAGATATTTGCAGCACGTCTGCCTGCATTGCACACTCAAACTCATTGTTACTAAGCCATTATACTAGCAAACACTGAGTGAACTTAGTGGCATCCTAAAATTGGCTGTTGGACTTCTGTATTGTCCCACTAGTGCAAAGATATTTGCAGCACGTCTGCCTGCATTGCACACTCAAACTCATTGTTACTAAGCCATTATACTAGCAAACACTGAGTGAACTTAGTGGCATCCTAAACGTGGCTGTTGGACTTCTGTATTGTCCCACTAGTGCAAAGATATTTGCAGCACGTCTGCCTGCATTGCACACTCAAACTCATTGTTACTAAGCCATTATACTAGCAAACACTGAGTGAACTTAGTGGCATCCTAAACGTGGCTGTTGGACCTCTGTATTGCCCCGCTAGTGCAAAGATATTTGCAGCACGTCTGCCTGCATTGCACACTCAAACTCATTGTTACTAAGCCATTATACTAGCAAACACTGAGTGAACTTAGTGGCATCCTAAAATTGACTGTTGGACTTCTGTATTGTCCCACTAGTGCAAAGATATTTGCAGCACGTCTGCATTGAACATCCAAGCTCATTGTTACAAAGCTATTATACTAGCAATTTATGCTGCCAGTTTAAGGGCCGTAGTTGCATTGTCAGGGATAATTATTGTTGTTTATTCTGCTGCAAATAAAGCTAGACCACCGCTGCAATCTACACCACCTCTCAATTTTTACTACCACATTTTAAGTGCACAATCTTGTCGCAATCAACATGAGTGGCAAAATGACAGATGCTGGTGGAAAGGGGAAGAGGCGTGTTGGAAAAGGAAAAAAAGGGTTTGTCCGTGGGGAAGGTGGCAAAGCTCCATTAACATCTGCTGAAGATAGACCATCTACCAGCAAAAGTAAGATGTCTACTACTTACTGTGGACAATCCGATGTGCTCCCTTTTTTACGGACACGAACAACTGGGACAAAGGTAGATGATGGCCAAAAAAGGAAAATGCTTGAATGGATCTCAAGTGGTCCAACAAGTGCCCTCTCAGCCACCTCAACAACCGCATCCAAAAAACACCAGTCCTCTGAGTTGTCATCCCAATCAAACTTGCTTTCTCCCAGCTCTGAAGTCTCCATCCGCCCTGCACAGTATGGTGGAACTGAGATGGCTGAGTCTGCAGAGCTGTTCAGTCACACTATAGCCTGGGAATCAGAGGTCTGCTCCCAAGCTACAGTGAGTACAGACCAGGAAATGGTCTGCAGTGATGCCCAGAACCTTTGTGACCCTGATTCAGGCCGTGAGGACCAAGTTTCTGAGCATAATGTTGACCCTTTGTCACAAACTGTAACACCTGTGGTTATAAACAATGAGGAACATACTGATGACGATGAGACGCAGATACCAGATTGGGATGACAACTTAAATATTCGGTCAGGGCAAGAAGAGGCTCGGTCTGAGGGTGAGGGGAGTGCAAAAACAACAATTGATGAGGAAGTTATAGATCCCACCTACTGTCAACCCACAGTCAGGCACTCGAGGAGGTCAACAGAGGCGGTGGAGGAGGATGCAACCGACGACGAAGTTACCTTGCGCCTTCCTGGACAGAGTCGGAGCACTGGTAGCACGTCTACAACTGCATCCTCAGCCACCACTCTGCCTCTAATCACTAGTCGGGGGGGCTCAGCAGGTCGCATGCCCTCTAAGCCTTGCCTAGCCTGGTCCTTTTTTGACATAGAAAAAGATTGCCCAAATTATGTGATCTGTAAAATTTGGCATGATTCTGTTAGTAGAGGGCAAAACCTCAGCAGTTTGACAACTTCTTCCATGAATCGTCACATGAATAAATATCATATGTCCCAGTGGGAAGCTCACCGTGCTGCAATGCGGCCTAGCGGAGCGAACCATCCACGGCCTGCCCCTTCCAGTGCATCCGCGCGCTCTTCATCTTCTAGGACTGTGGGGACAGCTGTCACACCTGGTTTTCCACGCACAACTTCCACCACTGTAACCGCAATAGGCAGTTTGCTTGGTAGGTCGTCAGTTGGTTTGGAAGGGGAAACAAGTGCGTGTGTACAGCTCTCTCAGACATCGATAGCACCAACGTTGGATGAAGGCAACATCATGTCTACGCCTGCACTTTCCTCACAAACCTGCATGTTTCCAGGGACACCCTACTCAACACCGTCTACACACAGCAGCCAGATCTCTGTCCCTCAGATGTGGACAAATAAAAGGCCATTTCCTGCGACCCATGACAAAGCTAAGAGGTTGACTTTATCCCTCTGTAAGCTCTTGGCTACCGAAATGCTGCCTTTCCGCCTGGTGGACACACAGGATTTTAGAGACCTTATGTCTGTCGCTGTGCCCCAGTAGCAGATGCCTAGTCGCCACTACTTCTCTAAGAAAGGTGTGCCCGCGCTACACCAGCATGTCGCACACAACATCACCGCTTCCTTGAGAAACTCTGTGTGTGAACGGGTGCATTTCACCACCGATACTTGGACCAGTAAGCATGGACAGGGACGTTACATGTCGCTGACTGGGCACTGGGTAACTATGGTGATAGATGGTGAAGGGTCTGCTGCACAAGTCTTGCCGTCCCCACGACTTGTGTCTCAATCCTCTGTCTGTCCAAGTTCCGCCACTGCTTCTGCCTCCTCCACCTCATCTGTGTCCTCCACCTCCGCCCCAAGCCTCCCTGGTCAGGCCACCAGCGTTCTCACTGCGCAGAAGGAATCACACACCCCTCATTACTATGCTGGCAGCAGAGCGCAACGGCATCAGGCGGTCTTTAGCTTGACATGTCTTGGGAATAAGAGTCACACAGCTGAGGAGTTGTGGTCAGCTCTGTGGTCCGAGTTTAATAAATGGTTGTCTCCACTCAACCTGCAGCCTGGTAAGGCCGTGTGCGACAATGCTGCAAACCTGGGTGCGGCCCTTCGCCTGGGCAAGGTGACACACGTGCCTTGTATGGCTCACGTGTTGAACCTTGTTGTCCAGCAATTTTTAACACACTATCCCGGCCTTGATGGCCTTCTGACCAGGGCACAAAAACTGTCTGCTCACTTCCGCCGTTCAACAGCCGCAGCTGAGCGACTGGCATCGCTCCAGAAGTCTTCCGGCCTGCCGGTTCATCGCCTGAAATGCGATGTGGCGACACGCTGGAATTTGACTCTCCACATGTTACAGCGACTGTGGCAGCACCGCCGAGCCCTGGTGCAATACGTCATGACGTATAGCCTGGGCCAACGAGATGCAGAGGTGGGGAAGATCACCCTGATAGAGTGGTCTCAGATCAAGGACCTATGCACCCTTCTGCACAGTTTCGACATGGCGACGAATATGTTTAGCGCTGACAATGCCATTATCAGCATGACAATTCCAGTCATTTACATGCTGGAGCACACGCTAAACACTATTCGGAGTCAGGGGGTGGGACAACAAGAAGGGGAGGAACTAAAGGAGGATTCATATGCGCAAGGGACAACAACATCTCCAAGGTCCAGACGTTATTCATCACCAACGCGGGAGGCATGGGACCATGGGGGACAGGGATCAACAAGGGCGCATGGTAGCAGGTGAAATGTTGAGGAAGGTGCAGGAGAACATGATGAAATGGAGGACGAACTGTCCATGGACATGGAAGACTCAGCGGATGAGGGAGACCTTGGTCAAATTTCAGTTGAAAGAGGTTGGGGGGAGATGTCAGAGGAAGAAAGAACGGTTAGCACCTCTATGCCACAAACACAGCGTGGACTTGGTCCGCATGGCTGCGCAAGACACATGAGTGCTTTCTTGCTGCACTACCTCCAACATGACCCTCGTATTGTCAAAATTAGAAGTGATGATGACTAGTGGCTTGCCACACTATTAGATCCCCGGTACAAGTCCAAATTTTGTGACATAATTCCAGCCATAGAAAGGGACGCACGTATGCAGGAGTATCAGCAGAAGCTGTTACTCGATCTTAGCTCGGCTTTTCCACCAAACAACCGTGCAGGTGCAGGGAGTGAATCTCCCAGTCGTAACTTGACAAACATGGGACGGTCTCGTCATCTTCAACAGTCTACCCGTACCAGTAGCACCGTATCTGGTGCTGGTAACAGCAATTTTATTGAATCTTTTCATAATTTTTTTAGACCCTTCTTTGCAAGGCCAACAGAGACAACAAGTCTGACACATAGTCAACGGCTGGAGAGGATGATACAAGAGTATCTCCAAATGAACATTGATGCCATGACTTTGCAAATGGAGCCTTGCTCATTTTGGGCTTCAAATCTTGAAAAATGGCCAGAGCTCTCCACTTACGCCTTGGAGATTTTGTCGTGTCCAGCTGCCAGTGTTGTCTCTGAACGTGTCTTCAGTGCTGCTGGGTGTGTGCTGACAGATAAGCGCACGCGTCTGTCCAGTAACAATGTGGACAGACTAACGTTCATCAAAATGAACAAGTCATGGATCCACAAGGAATTTACTACCCCTGTGTCATCCTGGGGAGAGTAAATGCTTGTGGATTTGGAATGTGCTTGAAGCAAATCAAAACATCCTGTTTGCAACTAGGGCACAAGTGCTACTACTGATGGGGTGTCTGTGTGGCCCAATTTTTGGAAAAAAGGGAGACTCCGCTTGGAGTAACCCTTGCTTACAGTGTTTTTAAAAA
Organism: Anomaloglossus baeobatrachus; assembly: GCF_048569485.1. Lineage (NCBI taxonomy): Eukaryota > Metazoa > Chordata > Amphibia > Anura > Aromobatidae > Anomaloglossus > Anomaloglossus baeobatrachus. The sequence goes on from NC_134358.1 coordinate 182,314,110, forward strand.
GGAGCCAAGATGAACAGAGCTGGGATCAGGAAAGACTTAGCTACCTACCCCGGTGTCATGCTGGGGACGGTAAATTATGGCGTATTTTTGAATGTGCTTGATGCAAATCAAAACATCCTGTTTGCAACTAGGGCACAAGTGCTGCCACTGATGGGGTGTCTGTGTGGCCCAATTTTTCGAAAAAAGGGAGACTCCGCTTGAAGTAACCCTTGCTTGCAGTGTTTTTTAAAAGGAGCCAAGATGAACAAGTCATGGTTCAGCAAAGACTTTGCTACCTACCCCGGTGTCATCCTGGGGACGGTTAAGAATGGCGTATTTTTGAATGTGCTTGATGCAAATCTAGCTGTGAAGTGTACAACTGGGGCACAAGTGCTGCCACTGAAGGGGTGGGTGTGTGTGTGGCCCAATTTTTGGAAAAAAGGGAGACTCCGCTTGGAGTAACCCTTGCTTACAGTGTTTTTAAAAAGGAGCCAAGATGAACAGAGCTGGGATCAGGAAAGACTTAGCTACCTACCCCGGTGTCATGCTGGGGACGGTTAATTATGGCGTATTTTTGAATGTGCTTGATGCAAATCAAAACATCCTGTTTGCAACTAGGGCACAAGTGCTGCCACTGATGGGGTGTCTGTGGGGCCCAATGTTTGGAAAAAAGGGAGACTCCGCTTGGAGTAACCCTTGCTTGCTGTGTTTTTTAAAAGGAGCCAAGATGAACAAGTCATGGTTCAGCAAAGACTTTGCTACCTACCCCGGTGTTATCCTGGGGACAGTTAAGAATGGCGTATTTTTGAATGTGCTTGATGCAAATCTAGCTGTGAAGTGTACAACTGGGGCACAAGTGCTGCCACTGAAGGGGTGGGTGTGTGTGTGGCCTAATTTTTGGAAAAAAGGGAGACTCCGCTTGGAGTCACCTTGCGGTGTTTTACATGATTTTATAAGGGCGTGCCATTCCTATATCTGTGTCTCCTCCTCTTTTTCCTTGTCCAGCTGTTTTGTTTTCGCATGAGTATATGTCCTTGTCACTTTCCCATGTGTTTGTGTTGTGAGTTGTTTGTCACCTTTTGGACACCTTTGAGGGTGTTTTCTAGGTGTTTTTATGGGTTTGTGAATGCCTGCCATTGTTTCCTATGCGGTTCGAGTTCGGTTCGTCGAACGTTCGACGAACCGAACTCGAACGGGACCTCCGTTCGGAGAACCGAACTCGAGCCGAACCATGACCAGTTCGCTCATCTCTATTAATTGGTCTCCCCCTAACTAGACTCTCTCATCTACAGTCCATCCTTAATGCAGCAGCCAGGGTCACCTATCTGGCTAACCGCTACTCGGATGCCTCTGCTCTGTGCCAGTCATTGCACTGGCTGCCCATATATCACAGGATCCAATTCAAACTGCTTGTTCTCACCCACAAAGCTCTCCACAGTGCAGCACCCCCCTACATCTCCACCCTCCTCTCTGTCTATCATCCCACCCGTTCTCTACGCTCCGCAAATGGCTTTCGACTAACATCCACACTAATTCGGACCTCACACTCCCGAATCCAAGACTTCTTCCAAGCTGCACCAAACCTCTGGAATGCTCTACCCCAAGAAGTTAGGACAAATCACAACTTACTCAACTTCAGACGCTCCCTAAAAACGCATCTTTTTAGGGTGGCCTATCACACTCTCTAGCCAAACTAATTTCACCTAATTCCTCCACAACTTATCAGAAAATTACCCCACGTCAAACTCCATGGCACCCAAATGCATCTCAAGGCTCTGGCCAACTGGTCCAGGAAGCCATTATCTATCCCCCATTTCCTTGAGATGGCTGGATTGTCATTGTAAATAAGCACTTGTACCTTGCCCCTCCCCCCATCTCATTGTAGATTGTAAGCTCTCACGAGCAGGGTTGCCTTTTTTCCCTTTAAATATTGTATCTTCTATAACTGTTACTTGTTTGTTTATGATCCTCCTAAATTGTAAAGCGCTGCGGAATATGTTGGCACTATAGAAATAAAGATTATTATTGTTATTATTATTATTATTTCCCATAGACTTACATTGCGCATCGAATATTCGCCAATAGTTGAAAAGCGGCGACCTATTTGGCAAATATTCGCAAAGCCGAATATTTGAGGTATTCGATCATCCCTAATGTTAACCTATAGTAACGGTGGCGTGTGCCAAAGTGCTCAGACATTTTTTATATTACCTACCACACAATTATACAATTGCACAATAATTTTCAAATTTACAGATAGATTTTTTTAAAAGCGTATTTCTAAAGATTTGATGAAAATGGCTCCTTATTTATCAATATAAAGACAGAATTTTCTTGCCCTATAAGGCTGAATCCAGCCATTCAGGTACTATTGTCTGAGTAATTCACTTTTATGGCTTCTCCTCTTTTCCTGTATGGCCATTTAAAGCGCACCAATCTCCAGGATTTTCCTATATAAACTAAAGCGAGTGCTGTACTGGCACTATCATACTGATTTTGTACATACCTTTAGTTGTCAGATTGGAAGTATAGTTTTTGAAATACAGGCAAGTAAAGTTACAGAAAAATACAGTTCTTTGATTGGCAGCAGCTGCCGAATAGCTAATATGTGGTTCGGGTTTTGCTATCTATTCCCGCCCCTGTCTGCTGCCTGGCTTCTCTAGATGCTACACTGTATGGGCTGCATTTCTAACACACCCCTATCACATGACAGACTCATACCTGGAAGGAGGCCATACAGTCTAGCATCTACAGATGCCAGGCAGCAGACAGGGGCGGCAATAGATAGCAAAACCTGACCCACATAATAGTTATTCGGCAGCCAATCAAAAAGCTCTAACTTTACTTGCCTGTATTTCAAAAACTATACATACAATCTGACAGCTAAAGGTATGTATAGAATTGGCATGATAGAGCGAGTATAGCACTGGCTTTAGTTTATATAGGAAAATCCTGCTGATTAGAGCACTTTAAGTGCCACTATCAATCCCTTCAATTGTTCATTTGTCAGTGCATGGACACACCAACCCCAATGTGACCACGGGTAGCTGCCATCTTAGTCATCTTGTGAAGACCAGCCACAGACACAAAGAAATCTGTAAAAAGTATTAAAAAACTTTTTAGACTTTATTCCATCAAAACAAAAACAAAATGGTAAGGACCCGTGCAGTAACTAAGGACCCTGTGTGGTCAGAAATGCGTAGTCTTGTTCCCAGTGCTGCTTTGTACCTGTGCGTTACCACTTTCTTTTTATTTTGTTGGAATAAAGTCTAAAAATTTTTTTAATGCTTTTTACGTATTTCGTTATGCTGGTCTGGACTGTTCACATTATGTTTCAGTAGACATTGATTGTGCACTCTAACCTGGTGACTTCTCTCAGTTTTACATCACTCTTCAACATTGCAATTGCAACACCAAGAATGAAAATTTGTGAAATAACGGAAATCCTAGGATTCATAAGCAAGTTAATGATATGTAAATTATGAAAAAACAACATTTTCAAAATATCTCAATTTATTATCAGGTATGAGCAGCATGCTCAGAAATACACCCACTACACATCTTGGCTGCTATCAGTGATGTTATTAATGGTTGTCTGTTCTGCTACACTGAATGGACTTGTGCATCACCCCGGGTTATGGGGTACTCGGTCCCGGGCGGTGTATAACTGGGGAATGTTACTTTGGTGGCTGTTGCCCGGTTCCATGCCCTGGGTGCTTTTTAAAAGGGGGAATTATTTACAGGGGATTGGTGAATAAAGTTTATATGTGACACCACTTGCGATGTTGCGGCTATGAGGATAGAGCCGCCGCTGCATAGTTTTCACTACTGGGGCTGGTGTTAGTGGCAGCCTGGATGTTAGGCCCTCCTCAAGCAGGGCCAGGCTCCAGAGGATAGGTGATGCAGGTGGATGTTGAAAGAAGGTAGGCCACAATGGGAGTTTCAGTGTAACTGGTTCTTTTTACTCACTGCAAGCTGATAAGTGGTCACCCGAGGTTGGCTGGTCTTAACCGCAGGTACCCTTTGTTCCAGTGCCAGTTTAGTGACCTGGTGGCTTCTTTTCCCTGCACCTGTCTTTTGTTGGTGGGTCCCCATGCGTAGAGCGGCTGGGGGTCTCCTCCAGGTTGTCTTCTTCAGCAGTCCGTATGACGGTAGTGTGAACCCTGTGGGGTTGGAGTCTCTGGTCCTGTACCCTTGTTCTTCCTTTGCTACTGAGTCCCGAACTTCAAGGTCAGTGAGGTCCTTGATAGTCCCCTCACTGTGCAGATTTTATCAGGTCTGCCTGGAACTTTTACCTAACCTAGTATTCTGGTGCGTAGTTCCGGGAGTACTCCACCGTACTCCACCGGAAACTAACCGCCTGGGCCCTCAGGTCACTGTTCACTCCTGTGAGTCCGTCTGCTCACTCTCACTTCCTTCTCTGACTCCTACTCTACTCGACTACTGTGTCTCTTCTCCACTGTCTGACTCTCCACTGTCTGCCCCTCCCACCTGGCCGTTTAGTGGACTGGAGTGGCTCCACCTCTAGGTAGTCAACCATTGGTCTGACCCTAGCCTGGTACCATTTTATAGGGAATAATTGGGGAAAAACAGGGATTTTCTGGAGTGTTTGTGTGTTACCTGCACTGGTCTTCTGGGTCCCTAGGGGGTAGGCCCTGCATCCTGGTGGGGATGCAGTACCTTGATGGCTTCAGGGGTGCTACAATTGGGCACATGGATCCTCTGTGGGCAGCTCCCTTTGCAGTTGCCAACCAAAGACATCTCAGATGTGCTCTTGCTGAGACAAGTCCGGAGATGCTACAGGCCATGGTAGCATATTTAGGCCATTCAGGCTGCTTTCTGTAGCACAACCAATATGTAGCCTGGCATTGTCATGTTGAAAAACAGCTCCTTCAACATTTTGGAGAAATGGACATACTACTAGTTCCATGACTAAATTAATTAAATGCCACATTGATTTACACAAAATTAAAACAATAAATAGCAAGGCCTTAAAAGGATTAAATGCTGTATTTCTGCAGTTAAATAATAAGTGTAATGTTCAATAAAAGTTTATGAACAATTATAGAATTTTTATAATTGATGAAATAAACTGCAAAGTAGATACATTTATTAAGTAAAGTAAAGGGAATCTATCACTGGGTTTTTGCTACTTCATCTGAAAGCAGTGAGATCAATATCATCTGAGAAAACGTAACAAATCACAACAAAAATTTTAGGAAAACTCCTAAACACAAAGTATCCAAGAAAAACTAGAGTCAAATTCCATGATATGAAGATAAAAGTAATTTTTTTTTTTACATAAATACACAGATTTGAAGATTATAATCACTATATAATGAGGAAAACACAGGTGCAGAAAAAAGAAAAGATGCATACCCAAGGACAAAGCGCAGTATCAGTATATCAGCATGGGTCAAAGTAGAATTTGATTAAATATTGCACAACGCCTGTATACTGTAGAATTAATATGCAAAAAAAATAATACAGAAAAGTAACAATAAAATCTTTATATATATATATATATATATATATATATATATATATATATATATACTAATATTCCACTATGCCCACTCTGCAAAAAACTGTAAAAGATAATAACACAAAAAAAACAATGTGGCAGATGGCAGTATTAAAACCAGTCTACAGTACATGTGGCCTCTATTGCTCAGTGTGTCACACTAATTCACGTGTCTCATCAAAGTTAAAAAAAGGACAACAATAATGATAACCAATAGTGTGAAAAGTGGACACACTCCTATCATTGATAATTAAACATCTAATATATAGACTATCGAGTAGTGATTAGGCCAAACATGGAAATGCAAGACTGCAATAATTAAAGCGACCACTAGAGGGCAAATAGATATTTCTAAGTATCACAATGATCCAGCTTACCCATATTATCCCATCTCAAGGGTAGATACAATCCACTGGGTCCCGACGCGCGTTTCGAATTGAGCTTCCTCAGGGACCCATCATCTGAAAGCAGCATGATGAAGAGATACTGATTCCAGTGATGTTGACTTTGTTAATTGGGTACAGCAGTTTTGTTAAAATCATTGTTTTTCTGGTGTAGAACCAGAAAGGCTCAGAAAGCTGATCTGTGTATAATTCTGTGCACACCATTGATTGGCAGCTTTCTGTGTACACTTTTTATTGAGATATAGCTGCTAATCAGTGGGGGAGAGGGGACTACAAAGAGCAGCAGATTTGTAGGAATGGTACTGCTAGTCCAGCAGCAACAATCTCCTACTGATAAAACACTGTTTTTTAAAATCTAAAGCAACAACCTAATAAGTGACACATCACTGGAATTAGGGTCTCTGCCTTACATACAAAAATGATTATAATTAAAATGTTACTTTTATTATCAACCTTAAAAAAATAATTATTGAAATAATCCCTTTCCCTAACCAAGAGTTTCCTTTATGGGATAGGAGAAGGTAAACCTGAGTCTCCATATTCAATTGGAGTACAATTTTCTCTTTTACAAAAGGGACAGTATATAATGGCAGTAAGGGCAACATTCAAGTTAAATAATTATTTTACTGTCAAAGTAGAATATTTTTCTAATTTTATAGTAAAAATTCTACTTAATAAGGCAGATGTATGTAAAAAATAACACTGATCAACAAAGATTTTGTCAAATGAGCACTGTTGGGTGTTTATAAAACATTTTTGGGTGCTGATTTTGACTCTGTAATCAAAATTTTCCTATCTGGTACCAGTCTTATATAATTCTTTTTCCCATAAATTTAGCCTATTTTGCCTCTTCTTCATAAATTACTTTTGCCTTTTAGGTGCTGGGATTGTTATACTTTTTCACTGTTTGTTGTGTCCCATGAAAGGGAACAACGTGTTGTATATAATTCTTGCATTGCATATTTTTCCTCCTATCAGGAAATTCCTTTATTGTTACTAGGTAGATTTAGACTGTATGAAGTTTGTCCCTATGTTCCTCCCTTAGTTGGCTTTTGTATAGAAAGCTCCTCCCTTCTCCTTCAGTTTAGTCTAGAGAGGAACCATTGCTGAAGACATGTCTATAACCCTGTACAGATTATTCCTTTTCACCTGCCTATACTATGTACTTAATACAAGATTCTAGAAGAAAACTACAGCGTTTCTCCTTGTCTTCCTACAAGTCATTGTTGGGCTAAGTTAAAGCTATCTGTGGAAGCCGTAGAGTGAGTAAAATCATACAGTTATCTAAGGGACTGATAATTAGAGCGGTTGGATTCACAGCTACCAGGAAGAGACAGAATAGTGAAAAGGATTAGCTGTGACCGGGATTAGTATACATATATCAGTAAAGAACCTGTTTCCAGGAGCGCTATAGTGCATACAATCCAGAGAAAGGATTACCCCAAGGGGCTGATAACAAGCCACAGCATAAAACTTTATAGCAGCTTCAGACAAAGTGCCCTGTAAAGTATTACCCTGTTATCAGAACTGTGTGCAGCTATAAACCAAGAATCACCCATAAGCTAAATATAAGCTGCAGCAGAGACTCTGCAAATACATTCTGCAAACAGACTGCTGGCTGCAGAGATTGCAACATTGTATTGGTTTCCCTGAAAACCAGTGCAGAGCAGCATTCACACTTCCTGATGGAGTCAAAGAGAACAATTTTACTACCTGATCTAAAGCAACAAGAGGAAGACATAGACTCACAATGAAATTACAGTGAAAGATCTAAGCGGTTGACCAAACCAATATGGTAGGTTAAAGAGAACCTAGAAACAGCCAGAAGTGGACTGCTCACCCACACAACATTATGGTGGCAAAGAGTGCAAAAACAAGTGACTGTTTTATCTGCGCCCGGTGCTCATGAGCTACCACCAGAGGGAGCCCTTGAACAACTGTACTCAACATACCAGTCCTACAAAGAGATTTGTAAAAAATATTCCTCTACCCTGCTGAGATCAAATACGTCTGAGTCTCAGAAAGAACTACAGGACTTACAACAGCTGAATGCTGAACGAGACCACACTGTGCGCGACATTGTGAGTGAGACTGAAGCAAAAATTGCGCAAATGTCAGGAGCGGCATCTTACAAATCCAGGTCTGTTAAGAGCTCAAGGCACTCACTCAAATCAGGCTCATCAAGGTACTCAACCCTCAGCGAGCAGCTCATTAAGGTGCGTGCCGAAGCAGAAACAACAAAAGTACAAGCCATCTTTGCCCAGAGAGAAGCAGAGATGAAAACAGAATCTGCACGCAGAGAAGCAGAGATGAAAGCAGAATCTGCACGCAGAGAAGCAAAGATGAAAGCAGAATCTGCACGCAGAGAAGCAGAGATGAAAACAGAATCTGCACGCAGAGAAGCAGAGACAATTGCAGAATCTGCACGCAAGGAAGCAGAAATTGAAGCCCTACAGAAGGAATGTGAACACGTGGCGGCAATGGCAAGGCTAAAGGTCTTTGAGCAAGCTCTGGGTGGGAGCCAAGAAGGCAGCGCCAGTTTGTGTGATGTCAACACAGAAGACTCACTTAAGCGTACAAGAGATTACGTGCTGAGCCACGCCGACGAACTGCCAACTACCATCAACATTCCCGTAAGCGCTAACACTTTGCCAGAGCCTCAAGACACTGATCCACCTACAGCTTCCAGCCTTCTAGGTCAGTCCAATGCACCTCAGACTTTCAAGCCTGAACTTGCTTCATATTCCAATGCACAGCCACACCCTGCAAATCAGCAACCTCCGTATGCCCATGTCTACATGCAACTTAACATGCCAGCAAGGCGCTACACTCCCAACAACTGTGTAGTTGCGACCCCATATACAACAGAGATTGTACACACCAAACTGATCACTGGTCTAAATGCCTACGCCACTCCGTACTTTCCCATGTTCCCGAACCAAGAAGCTACGAATCACGCAACCAGCACCACGCAGTCAGCAAATGTGCCCCCAACGTCGAAAAGATCAGACATGTCCGACTTTGCGAGGTACATGATCCGGCGAGAACTCACCAACACCGGTCTCACCAAGTTTGATGACCAGCCCGAAAACTACAGAGGGTGGAAGTGTGCCTTCAAAACTGCAACGCGTGACCTCGGCATTACGGCTGCCGAAGAGCTGGACTTGCTAATCAGGTGTCTAGGGCCACGGTCTACTGAGAGAATCAAGAGACTCAGATCTGTCTACATCAGCGACCCAACAACTGGTCTCGCAACCGCATGGGACAGACTAGAGAAAGGCTTTGGCAGTCCTGAAGTAATTGAAGATGCATTGCTGAAACAACTATATGACCTTCCCAAAATATCTGGCAAGGATGCTTCAAAGCACCAGGAACTCAGCGACCTGCTGTCCGAACTCCAGCTGGCCAAAACAGACAAACACCTACCTGGCCTCAGCTACCTGGACACCGCTCGTGGGGTGAAACCCATAGTCGCCAAGTTACCTTACAACGTGCAGGAAAGGTGGACTACGGTAGGAACAAACTATAAAAAAGAGCACCAAGTCTCCTTCCCTCCATTCTCCTACTTCTGCGAGTTCATCAACGGCATCGCGGAACATAAGGCAGACCCCAGCTTCACCTGTGGAGAACCCACCGGCTCCACTTCACCAGCTCCCAGATATGAGAGCACTCATCAAAATGACAGAAAACGTAGGGGCCCAGTATCAGTCAAAAAGACCAATGTTCTACCACCTACGCCAACGTCAGCACCAGACAACGGCAATGAAGGCGGGAAGGCAGAAAATCCAAACCGCCAGTGTCCTATTCACAAACTGCCACACCCCCTGAAGAAGTGCATTGGCTTCAGGAAGAAACCCCTCCAAGAACGAAAGGAACTCTTGAAAAGGTTTGGGGTATGTTTCAGGTGTTGTGCCTCTACAGAACACCTTGCCAAGGACTGTAAGGTTACAATTAAGTGCATGGAGTGTGACAGCACGGATCATGTACAAGCGCTGCACCCATCTCAGCCTGATTCTGCACCTACACCTTCTCCTACCACAAGTCATGGTGGGGAGAGTACAGGCCAAGCTGCAAACCACCTCACAGTATCCTCCTCGTGCACCGAAGTCTGCGGAGAAGATCTCTGGGACAAGTCTTGTGCAAAAATTTGCCTAGTAAGGGTATATCCCAAAGGTCACCCAGAGAGGGCCGTGAAGGTGTACAGCATCCTGGATGACCAGAGCAACAGGTCACTTGCCAGGTCTGAACTCTTCGACTTGTTCGGCTTAAAAGGAAATGCCTACCCTTACACACTAGGCACTTACAGCGGTATCTCAGAAGCTTGCGGAAGAAGAGCCAATGGTCTCGTGGTAACATATCTTGAAAATACCATAGAGATACCTCTACTGACACTCATCGAGTTCAACCAGATACCGGCTAACGGGAAGAGATTCCAACACCAGAGGCAGCTCTTCACCACCCTCACCTGAGAACTATCGCCAGGAAGATCCCAGTTCTTGATCATAATGCAAAAATCCTGATTCTGCTTGGAAGGAACATCCTCCGGCTACACAAAGTACGCCAACAAATCAATGGGCCACACGACGCGCCATTCGCTCAGTGCTACGACTTAGGCTGGGTGATCATAGGAAACGTCTGCGTAGGCAAAATGAAGAGTCCCGACGCGATCTCCTCCTACAAGACGCACATCCTCCCAAATGGTCGCGGCACTCACTTTCAACCATGTCCGCATCACTACTGGATGAAAGAGAGGCTGAGCGACACCAGGTGGCGACTGCAGCCTCCCGACTGCGCGGACGCATACCATCTCTGGGATGACAACTTCGGGTCAACAGTGTTTGAGTCTACAAATGAAGACAACAAGTTGGCACCGATGAGAGAAGACAAAGAATTCATAAAGATTATGGATAAAGAGTTCTCTCAAAATGACTCTAACAGTTGGGTAGCCCCATTACCCTTTCGGTCTCCAAGGCCAAGGTTGCCAAACAACTCCCAGCAAGCAACCGCAAGGTTCTCCTCTCTAAAACGCACCTTGAAAAGACAACCAGAGATGGAGAAACGCTTTGTCAAGATTATGCAAAATATCCTCGACAGAGATCATGCTGAACAGTGGCACCACATTCCCACCGGACAAAACCCAGCTGACCGAGGAACGAGACTCACTGCTGCGTCAAAACTCGGAGACAACATGTGGCTGACACCTCCAAGTAACTTATATGAGGAGACCTGTGATAACTACATCGGCAACATGTACGAGCTGGTGGAACCAGAATCCAACAAAGAAATTAGACCGGTCGTCTCCGCTTGCTACACTTCAGTGACATCAAAACAGAAGTTGAAACCTCATCGCTTCGAGCGCTTCTCAAGTTGGTCATCTGAGGTACGAGCCGTAGCTTGTCTTATTCACATCGTTCACTGTTTCACCGACTACAAGTCTTCAACGTGCCACGGCTGGCACATGTGTGTGATTCGTCCAGTCACCGAACTCGTGCTACTTTTACCGAAGGAGGACGTTACATGAACTAACTTTGTCATTGGATACTGCCATGGCGGGGAGCGTACCTTTCCTTACCCCTTCTGTACTGAGACACAACTGTCTGTGTCCATTTGAACCTTGAACTTTTCCTTTGGACTAAAACTTTACCTTTGGATTATTAGGTTGGAGGAAGAGTTGCATGTTTGCGGCTTCTCCAATCTGAAGATGGGTTTGTTGAACTTGGATTCATTTTTTACATTTTTCTACTTTTACATTTTTATGCAAGGACTATGCGTCATCAACCAAGCATGGACTTGAATTCAGTGCATTACCGTTGCATTTTTTTTTGTGTTTGTCTCTTTTCTCGTTACAGGTTTCGTGACATCGAGGGACAGGATCGACTCCTTACGTCTTAGAAGGACTTGTGAAATCATATGATTTCAGACGGGGAGTGTTGTGTGCCATGAATGGGAACAACGTGTTGTATATAATTCTTGCATTGCATATTTTTCCTCCTATCAGGAAATTCCTTTATTGTTACTAGGTAGATTTAGACTATATGAAGTTTGTCCCTATGTTCCTCCCTTAGTTGGCTTTTGTATAGAAAGCTCCTCCCTTCTCCTTCAGTTTAGTCTAGAGAGGAACCATTGCTGAAGACATGTCTATAACCTGTACAGATTATTCCTTTTCACCTGCCTTTACTTTGTACTTAATACAAGATTCTAGAAGAAAACTACAGCGCTTCTCCTTGTCTTCCTACAAGTCATCGTTGGGCTGAGTTAAAGCTATCTGTGGATGCCGGTAGAGTGAGTAAAATCATACAGTTATCTAAGGGACTGATAATTAGAGCGGTTGGATTCACAGCTACCAGGAAGAGACAGAATACTGTTCTTATGAAGTCTGTTTGTTTTTATACTTGGGCAACAAACAGAGCTTTGTTTTTTTTCCAAGGTTGACTAACCTTAGGGATTTGTGCGCTTTGGAGTTTCACGGCTTACTTACCAAAAAGCTTAATTATCTCACTGTCCTTTGTGAATATCAGTTGCATTTTTATTACTAAGTTTTATTTTAGTTTAAACTGTTGTTATAATAAATGTAATTTTAATTCTGTTGTCCTTATGCTGTGCTGGACATTTTGTGAAACATGTTGCGCAGTTGTGTAAACCACTCCAAAACTTTAGTTATATTTGTGGCAAAGTGACTTTAAAATCATGCAGAAGAAGCATAACACTGTTGGTGAAGGAAAATTATTTCCTGCATTTTCAGTGTTGGAGATCAAGACAAACTTTGGGCACCACATATTTGTTGCTCATCTTGCGTTACACTTCTCACAAGTTAGCTCAATGGTAAACCATGGCACACGGCTTTGTTATTCCAATAAAAGGAGCCAAGAGACCATTTTACAGATTGCTATTTCTGTATGACAAAACAAGAAATTCAGTGAAATATGCAAACATTCCTTCAGCAATTAGACCGGTCTCACATAGCTCAGAGCTGTCAGTCCCCACTCCACCAACATCTTAGACCTTGGATCTGGAAGAATATTTAGACGCTGATTTGGTTGAAAAAGAAGCTGAACGAGAAGATCCTGATTTTCTAGACAATGAGTCTGTGGAGACTCACAATCTAAATAATTTAGTTCATGATCTGAACCGGTGTAACAGGTATGACACGGTAACCAGGAGTAAGGGTACCTAGTCTGCCCCTTAGGATAGGGGCCCTAAACTGTCCCTTATTCCAGAGGTAGGCTTGATGGTAGCCAGGTCGGGATTTCCATTGTGGCCCTAACTCCTGAGCAACTCTGGTCTAACACTCTCGGGGAGGGCTGGAACAGGAGTAAAGAATCCCACAAATACCGACAGACGGGGAAAACCAAAGCTAAAACTCACTACAAGCACACAGCGTAAATACAATATATGCTCAGGGAAAAAGAAAGGACAGGGAGGAAATAAACAAACAACAAGGATATTTCCACAGCACACCAAATAGCATACAACTGTTCACCAACAACTGGGTAACAACGCACAAAGAGCAATAACGCTGGAGGAAAACTAGAGCTATCTTCAGGATATGAGGCTAGGTTCCACCATTTTTTAGATGGCAGAGGTGGCTGTGATAGGATGTCAGCAACCTGTGACTCCAGCAGCCATTCACCAGCCAGCAGGAATTAACTCCTGCTAAATTGAAGACCAAGAAGAACAAAACAGTTGACGCCCGACTCTGAGCAACTAAGAAGCATGAGGTTGCCTACCAGACTGTGCAATGTGTATAGTCTGGAGTCGCCATGACAGGCGGAGCTTTTGGCGTCAAGGTTCAAAGATTGACACTTGCTGGAGCAGGGGGCCAAAATATGTTCTTTCTGCCTTTGGCTGCAGGAGCATGAACACTTAATTTAAATGGAAGCAGACCTGGTTTACTGCAATGATGCACACTCTCTGCTAGATGCAATGGGACAAGAGCACAGACCTCAAGAATGGAGGCTTTTAATATACTCTTCAAAACCCAATTTAAAAGTGGTACTTTTGCATAATGGCAACAAAAATCCATGTGTTCCTCTTGATTATGGAGCAAGTCTGAAGGAAACATGAAAATATGTGCCTTCTGCTGGCAAAAATCCAAATTAAAACCTACAGGGGGAATATTTGTGCTAATCTGAATGTAATAGCCTTGGTGCTTGGGTTGCAGCTTGGCTATAGAAAGTTTTGTTGTTTTTTCTACAAATGGGACAACAGAGACTGCAAAAACCATTAAAAAAAACGTGTCCACCAAGAAATAGTTTAATTCTTGGAAGAAAAAATGTCCTACATCAGCCTCAAGTAGCTACAATAGTGACAATATACCAAATATAATGGAAATTAAGAACAAGCTGATACTACATCACAAATTTGAAAGGAAACATGCTATATATAATAATTCATTCGGCTCTTACCATAAAAGATGAGGAGTATGGTTAGACAATTTCATAGATACTAGATGATTATCGAATGCCAAATATATAGGATGACTTCTACTACTCTCTGACAACCTTATAAATGTATAGATTTTCTCAAAGACACTCTACTCCAAAGATACAAAAATCTCTGTTCCTCCCTACCCAACCCTCTCTCTCTTTCTCTATCTTTTCTCCTTTCCTTTACTCGTTATAATATTTTTTTCCCCTGCTTCTTTACTTAAGGTTAATTCTCCCTTTTACTACTTACCCTTCCCACCTTTTTTCTTTGATCTTTCCCAGGTTTGCCCCAATAAAGTTTTTCTTCTCTAATTTAACCTCCCTAACCCCTCCTTCCTTACCCCCTACATATACTAAATGGTTAATGTAAGTATACTTATTCATAACGTAGTCAAACCAATTTATTAATGAAATTAATTCTGTTTTATTTGCTCAAACTTAAAATACAATAAAAATGATTGAAACTCAAAAACAAGGAACAAGTTTCCACAAATCAGCGAGACCAAGATCAGGTGATGCACGGGGAAAATGTGTGTAGATGGGTAGGTAGCTGGCTTAGTGGTAGAAAACAAAGAGTGGTTATTAATGGCACATACTCAGATTGGGCCAGGGTCACTAGTGGGGTGCTACAGGGGTCTGTATTGGGCTCCCTACTATTTAATATATTTATTAATGATCTGGTGGATGGTTTACAGAGTAAAATATCAGTATTTGCAGATGATACAAAACTATGTAATGTAGTTAACACAAAGGAGGACAGTTTGCAACTACAGATGGATTTGAGTAAATTGGAGAATTGGGCTGAAAAATGGCAAATGAGGTGTAACACAGATAAGTGTAAGGTTATGCACATGGGAAGGAGAAACAGATGCTACAATTACTTACTAAATGGGAAACTGCTGGGGAAATCAGACATGGAAAAAGACTTAGCATCTTAGTCAATAAAAAGCTAAATTGGAGTGCCAAGTGTCAGGTAGCAGCCACCAAAGCAAATAGGGTGATGGGATGCATTAGAAGAGGTCTGGGGGCTTGAGATGAAAACATCATTCTGCCTCTGTACAAATCACTCGTCAGACCACACTTGGAGTATTGTGTGCAATTTTGGGCGCCGGTGCTCAAGAAAGACATTACTGAACTTGAAAGGGTTCAGAGGCGGGCTACTAAAATAATAAATGGAGTGGGTGCATTACAATACACGGAAAGGTTATCAAAATTAGGTCTATTTACTCTAGAAAAGAGAAGACTTAGGGGAGACCTAATAAACATGTACAAATATATCAGAGGGCCATATAGAGATCTCTCCTATGATCTGTTTGTACCAAGGACTATGACAAGAACAAGGGGGCATTCTCTTTGATTGGAGGAAAGAAAATTCCTACATCAGCATAGAAGAGGGTTCTTCATGGTAAGAGCAGTGAGACTCTGGAACTCTCTTCCTGAGGAAGTGGTGATGGCCAACTCACTGAATGAATTTAAGAGAGGAATGGATGCTTTTCTTGATAGCAAAAGTATAGAAGGTTATAAATAGCATAATCTTACAGGTAGATAGAAGAGCGACCAAGATTATTAGAGGAATGGGTGGGCTGCAATACCAAGACAGATTATTAAACTTGGAGTTATTTAGTTTGGAAAAACAAAGGCTTACGGGGGATCTAATCACAATGTATAAACATATGAGGGGACAGTACAGAGACCTTTCCAAAGATCTCTTTACACCTAGGCCTGCGACTGGAACTGGGGCATCCGCTACGTCTTGAGGAAAGAAGGTTTAATCATAATCACAGATGAGGATTCTTTGCTGTACGAGCAGTGAGACTATGAAACTCTCTGCCGCATGGTGTTGTAATGAGTGATTCACTACTAACATTTAAGCAGAGCCTGGATGCCTTTCTTGAAAAATATAATATTACCAGTTATGTATATTAGATATTATGACAGGGTGTTGATCCAGGGAACTAGTCTGATTGCCGTATGTGGAGTCAGGAAGGAATTTTTTTCCCCATTAGAGCTTATTTGACACATTGGGGTTTTTTTTGCCTTCCTCTGGATCAACATGTTAGGCTACGGGTTGAACTAGATGGACTTAGAGTCTCCCTTCAACCTTAAAAACTATGAAAACTATGAAATAAGCTGAGCAGCAGCACTCAATGTCAAGCAGCAGCTGCTAAAGCAAACAAGATTTTAGGGTGTATTAAAAAAGAGATTAGATCCCGTGATCCCAACGTATTGTTACCCCTCTATAAATCACTTGTAAGGCCACATCTTGAATTTGGGATCCAGTTTTGGGCTCCAAATTTTAAAAAGGACATTCAGAAGTTAGAGTCAGTTCAAAGGCAGGCAACTAGAAGGAATGGAAGGCCTCCCATATGATGACAGGTTGAAAAAGTTAGATATGTTTAGCTTAGAAAAAAGACGTCTCAGAGGAGATCTCATTTATATGTATAAATACATGTGTGGTCAATATAAAGGACTAGCACATGACTTATTTCTTCCAAAGACAATACTAAGGACCAGGGGACACTCACTGCGAGTGGAAGAAAAGCAATTCCGACAGCTAAATAGGAAAGGGTTCTTTACAGTTAGAGCAGTCAGACTGTGGAATACACTACCACAAGAGGTAGTAATGGCAGACACTATAACAGCTTTTTAAAAAAGGCTGGATGATTTCCTCAGTACACAAAACATTGTTAGTTATAAATGACTTGGTGACCAAATGTAGAACTGGTGGAGGAAGGTTGAACTAGATGGACCTAGGTCTTTTTTCAACCTTAGTAACTATGTAACTAAAAATTTATTATGTTTTATTTGCTCAAACTTAAAATACAATAAAAATGATTGAAACTCAAAAAAAAAAAAAAAAGTAGCTACAGAAAAAGTTTTCCCTATACCATTCCACATAAATCTTGGGCTGATGAAGAAGTTTCTGGTGGCAGTGGATCATGATGGCAAGGGTTGTGCATATGTCAGGAACAAGTTTCCACAAATCAGCGAGGCCAAGATCAGGTGATGCAGGTATTACAATGCTACAAACAATTGGGATGCAATATGTCTCTCAAGATACATTTAGAATTTTCCCCAATAATCTTGGAGATGTCAGTGGCGAGCACAGGGAGCGGCTTTATCTAGATATTGCGCTACTTGAAGGCCTTTAAAAAGGATAATGGAGCCCAAAAATGCTCGCAGTCTACTGTAGGGGACTAAAAAGGAATGTGCATGCAGCTAAATATTCAAGAAAATCAAACTTTTTTTTATTTAATTAAAAAAAGTAAACATTTATATTAGGTAGTTTCTGTTAAAAAAAAATTAATAAAAAAGTAAACTTTTGTAGGCCAGTGAAATGAGTATATGATTAAAAATGGTAGTGATGATTTTACAAGGATGTATGTGTGGAGTGATAATTCCTTCTGCAAATTTGACATCTACAGTAATTATTGCCAATTTAAAAACTTGCATAAGGGAGGATAGTATTCATAGTCACATTACATAGCAAAAACCTGCTGAAAAATTCCTTTTAAGATAGATGGATAGATGGATAGTTAGATAGATGGATAGTTAGATAGATGGATAGATGGATGGATGGATGATGGATGGATAGATAGATAGATAGATAGATAGATAGATAGATAGAAAGAAATACAATCACCTACCATGGTAGAACCTGTTATTTTTATCATCATAAAAATGGAATAGTCCGATACAGAATGACAACAGCTTACTAATCAATTTCCACTTGAAGATAAATATCTTCAGGATACCACAGCAGACGTCTAACTATTAGATCCCACCAATCTTTCCCTCCATTAAGGCATAGAGAGTGAAGACAAAGTACAGTGTGGGAAGGGGTCAATGCTAACCATATGTACAAAGTATGATAACTATTTCCTACTCTAATTAAAATTAAAAATGCATTTATATATTCCACACAAAGAGGATGAATAATTTAGTTGGTTCACATGCCGGAAACCACCATTCCTTCTTTACACAAGATATTGCCCTGGACTAGGCTAATTATTTTATGCCTTTTACAAACCATCATTACTTTTGTGGACATATGACTGTTTTATTGATGGAAAGATTTACATTAATCTTTATGCACCTAACACTTTATATTTGCTGATTCTACATTATGCGCATTTCAGCATGAAAACAATCAATAATGCCACCCATGACCTCATTGTTCTATGGACAATATTATACTCAAGAACAAGATCTCGGGGTCTAATTACATATTATTAAAGTACTTTTATGCTATTTTATTTGTTTATGAGAATCTATTAACTAGATATATGATCACAAGGGTTTCTTTGATTGAAACTCACAATGTTCATAGTGGATTGAAGCCACGAAGTGTCTCTATCCATGAGTTTTGAAATTCCATTATTATGCCACATTTTGTGCATAAATCATATTTAAAGGGGTATTTCCATCTCCAAAATGCTATCCCAATGCGTAGTAGACATATTAATAATAATATTAGCAATTACCTCCAAATAGAATTGTAGTATAGTTCTCCTAATATAGTCATGTCTTAGGTATCCATGCTTACAACCATGAGCAACTAACTAACTACCTGTTACTAAAGAACTGGATGTAACCATGGATACCCAACCTACAATGCCCTGCCCATGAGGTAAGAGACATGACTTTATCAGGAGAACTATACTACATTTCTAATTGAAGGTATTTGCTATTATTATTATTATTATTATTATTATGCTTACTACAAATTGATTTAGCACCTTGGAGATTGGAATATCCCTTTAAGTTTAGATAAACTTTGAGACCCTACACAAAAATGAAAACAATAAAACCCTGTTCATACTGAAAGTTCTGCCAAATTTATCATGCTTATATTACGGTTAAAGTGGACTATACTGCTCTATGAATGGTAAGTACAATATGGGAACAGGTCTGTTCTCATCAGAGATTGATTCCTAGCTGATGACTCTATGTGATTGCTTTCAAGGGATGATGAAACCTTGGGGAAGTGTTGTCCTCACGACCCCATGACCTATAATGTACCATGTACAGAATAATTGTCAAGGTGTTCCCGACATATGAAGTATGATGTACATAGCTGTGGACCCACACATCTGTATTTTGTCTTATGTGGCAGCCGAGACCCAGCACTCACAGCCAGGAGTGGTGGTTGCACTGCCCCAGGCTGTTTAACTCCCTAAATTCTACGATCAATAGCGATCACAGCATTTAGGGGTTGGAAGAGGGATGCACACTCCTCTCCAAAGCAATTGGGACCCCGTAACATGATTAAAGGGACTCTGACATTGCCATGGTGACCTTTGGGTCACCCATCTACAGGAAGCCTTTTAGACTATGCCAGGAGCATGATGCAACATGCTACTATCATTGTAAAACTGACAGGTGTAGTCCATTGCAATACTGGTGCACTGCAATAAATTATACCAGCAATCAGAGTATTAAAAGTCCCACACAGTGGCATGTAAATGTTTGGGCACTACTAGTAAAAATTACTATTACTGTGAACAATTAAGCAAGTTGATGATGCAATGATCTCTAAAAGGCTTAAAGTTAAAGATGACACCTTTCCTTTGTATTTTAGGCAAAAAAATATATATATTTTCATCCTTTTGATTTTAAAACTAACAAAAAAGGAAAATGGGCTGATGCAAAAGCTTTGGCACCCTGCATGGTTAGTACCTAAGATAAAGAAAACCCAAGGTGAAAATAATATGGACGTATACCCTGCTGTAACTAAATAAAGGCATAGTGCATATAAATAAGCAGGATATTTGGTAAACACTATTTTTGATAAAAAAAAATATGGCTTTACGCTTTTTGCTCAATCATAGTGTTTACCAAGTACCCTGTGTTCATTTTTATGCCCTATGCTTTATATAGTTACAGCAGGGCATACGTCCATATTATTTTCACCTTGGTTTTCTTTATCTCATGGCCAGTGTGAACATGCGCTTACAAGTTGCCTGTATACCAACTCATGCACTGGCTCATTTTTTGGGGTTTCTGTAATGCCTGCCTGGAACCTCAGTCTTAGGATGGCTGTCAAGAACAGAGTAGGGACTAGCCGCCCACTCAGCAGGTTCCGGAGAACCCCGAAAATCTTTAGCCCTTGTACAGGGATCTGGAATTACTACAGGATCCAGAAGGTCCCTGCCTGTGGAAGGTTGTGTCGCGGGCGGAGGAGGGGACGCTGCGCTCTCCCACTGCTCGGGTCCGGCCGCGGCTGCTGCGGCTGCGGCTGCTCGGTGGTGGCTCGAGAGGTGGGCCAGATCCCGGGGACTCGAGCGGCGCTCCTCGCCCATGAGTGAAAAGGGGATTTGATTGTGGGGATTTGGTTATTGTCCGTGATGCCACCCATGGTTGTGGTGAGATTGGTGACACCACCGCTGCTCTGGACGGGGATCCCGGGAGCGATGACAGGGAGCAGCCTTGATGTTAGTTCTCCCCTCCGTGGGTAGGGGGTTGGTTGTCCTGGGGCCCGGTGATGGGGTAGGGATGGATGGCAGGCGGGTTACGGGGCTTGGTGAGGTGCAGGGTCGCGGGGGCAGCGCTGTGCCGCACGGCACGGTAGTACTCACTCAGCCAATGATGAGGACACAGTTCTCGGTAAAACACACGGCTGGATGGACGGGTCCCACAGACGGCTGCGGTGTTGTTTCTCCCGGCAGGTTGATGGTGACTGCCTTTCCCTGCACCTGTGTACTGTAATGGTTCCAATGGGTTCCCATCGGTAACCCGCTCCACATCTTGGATGTGGGCCGGGGGAGCCCCTTTTGCCCGCAGGCTCTGGCCCTGGGAACGGTAGCCTTGGCGGCGGCTGTGTTTCTCTCTCACGATTGGACTGTTGCCTTCTGTCGGGACTTGGCTGTTGGGAAACCCAGGAGGTTCCCTTCGCTAACGGATTTAGCAAATTCACGGCGACTCCTAGCCTTGCTGGGGTCCGTAAGCCCCTGCCAGATGGTGCTGGCTTCTCTTTGTGTACCGGTCCGGTACCGCCGGGCCACCGCCCGTCCACGGTCCTTACGGTAAACTCCGATAGGCCACTCCTGCAGACGGTCACCACCGTCTGCCAACCTTGCTGATCCGTCCGGGCCACACACCCGGACCAACTTCAGGCTGCTTAACTGCCACTTTCCTCCTTCCACTTCCACTTCCCAAACTAATCTCTTCTCTCCACTCCTCAACTCATCTGCCTGCTTTTCCCGCCTCCAGGACTGTGTACTCCTTGGTGGGCGGGGCCAACCGCCTGGCTCCACCCCCTGGTGTGGACATCAGCCCCTGGAGGAAGGCAACAAGGGTTTGTGTCTGACTTTGGTGTGCCTGACCGGGAGTGTGGGGTGTGTGGGTGTTGTTCTCTGTGGCCCCTGGCTTGTCCAGGGCGCCACAGTTGCAATACCGAGAAGAGCATTCATCAGGCAAGATCAAACCAAGAGGTACAAAAAGTGACAAAATCGGCAGGCAAGAGCGTAGCCAGGAAATTAGGCTAAGGTCAAACTGGAGATGGCAGCAAAGAACAAAAATGGTAGGCAGGAAAGTAGTCAGAAAGCAGGCAGAGGTCAAAACACAGGAATCAATATACAGAGCAGGGTGAGGACTAGAGACAAGCAGTGATATGTAGACTATATCTGGCAGGAGCAGCAGACCACTGAAGGTATAAGAAGGGTGTGGTGCCTTCCAAAAGGCTGAAGCTGGAAGCTGATAACTTCACCTGGAAGGCACACACTACCACAGTCAGCCAGTGGTACTGCAAGTCCAAGGCTTACCGAGGTTGCTGTATGGGTGGAGACTGCGCTCACCAGAGACACTGGTACTGACTTTGCCTCTATTACCACCACCGCCCACCGTGGGAATGCAGCAGCGCCTGGTGACCGGAGCAGAAATCACAGAACGGAGACTCTGGTGGAGATATGACAGTGTCTGAACACTAGAACTACTGGACTCGTGACACCTATATAGAAATACATGATGCAAAGTAGTCAAAATGACTACCTCAGTAGTTTTAGTGTTAATGGTTAGAATCTAGTAGCACCCCTTTTGGCAAGTATCACAGCTTGTAAATGATTTTGTAGTCTTTCATTTATCGTTTTGAGGGATTTTCATCCTTTCTTCCTTGGAAAAGTCTTCCAGTTCTGTGAGATTCCTGGGTCGTTCTACATACACTGCTCTTTTGAGGTCGAGCCACAGATTTTCAATGATGTTCAGAGCAGATGATAGTGAGGGTCGTTGTAAAATCTTCTGTTTGTGTCTTATGAGGTAGTCTGTTGTGGATTTTAACGTGTGTTTAGGATCATTATAGAAGCCATCCTCTTTTCAACTACATTTTTTTTACTGATGGTGTTATTTTTGCATCAAGAATTTGTTGAAATTTCACTGAATCCATTCTTCCATCTACCCATGAAATGTTCCCGTGGCAATGGCAGCAACACAACCCCAAAACATGAGTGATCCACACCCAAGCAGGAGAGATGTTCGTTTTCTGAAATTCTGTGCCTTTTCTCTCTATATATACCTTTGATCATTATGGCCAAACAGTTTTATTTTAACTTCATCAGCGCACAGGACTTGTTTCCAAAATGCACCAGGTTCATTTAGATGTTCTTTTGCATACCTCTGACTCTGAATTTTATGGTGAGGGCGCGGGAGAGATTTTTTTCTGATGACTCGTATATGATGGCCATATTTTTGCATGTGTCTCTGAACAGTAGAATTGTGAACCACAACTAACTGAGTCTGCTAAATATTCCTGAAGGAATTTTTCTTGGTCTTCCAGACCTTTCTTGACCTCTACTGTTCTTGTTAACTGACATTTCATAATTAAACTGAGGAAAGGGCAACTGAAAACGCTTTGCTATCTCCTTATAGCCTTCTCTTGCTTTGTGTGCCTCCACCAATTTCATTTTCAGAGTGCTAGTCAGTTGTTTAGAAGAACCCATGGCTGTTGATTTTTGTCAGATGGTTAGAGGAGGCTGGGTTTTCATAAAACTGTGAAATTTGCATAACCTGGCTTTTCCTAACGATAATACAGAACAAGCCATGATGCTAATAGGATAATTAAGGTCTGAAACCTTAGTCAAAGCTATCTGAGCACAATAATCTACAAGGGTGCCGAAACTCTTGCATAGACCCACTTTCCTTTTTGTAATTTTTAAAATGTAAGAGATGAATAATTATATATATATATATATATATATATATATATATATATATATATATATATATATCTGATTTAATGTTTATCATCGCAATTTAGGTCCATCTGATCATCTCAGCTGGTTAATTTTAAAATATAACTGAGATCTGTTTTTCTGACTTGTTAAATGATACATATCTAGATGTGCTTAACTTTGCGGACAGCATATGGTTTTATACGGCATGGTTCCTCACTTAGCTGACCCTTATGAGGTCTTTTTGGATATACAGTACTGTACAAACATTTTAGTCAGGTGAGGACAAAAAGCCAGTGTAAATGATACAGGGAAAAAGTATTGAACACACTTACTGAAATGAATTTAATATTTCGTTCAAAAGCCTTTGTTGGGGATCAACAGCTTCAAGAAGCCTTCTGTATGGTGAAACTAGTTACTTTGCTCAGGTGTGATTTTGGCAAATTCTTCCACACAAACACTCTTCAAATACTGATGGTTTTGTGGTCTTCTCCTATGAATTCTGAGCTTCAGTTTCTTCCATAAATTTTCTATTGAATTCAGGTTAGATGATGGGCTGGGCTATCCTAGTAGCTCTTTTTCTTTCTCTGAAATCAATTGAGAGATACCTTTGTGTTTTGCATCATTGTCTTGCTAAAATGTCCACCCTCATTTCATCTTCATCATCCTGATAGATGGCAGCAGATTTTGATCAAGAATGTTTTTGTAGATTTGTTAATTCATCCTTCCTTCAGTTTGACAGTGCTGTATTCTGAAAACAGCCCCACAGCATGATGTTCTCAGTTCTTACCTCCAAACTTTTCTGTTGGTATAGTGTTTTTGCGTTGATATGCAGTGACTTTTGACCTCCAAACATGGAGTTTATTATGGCATCCAAAGAGTTTAATTTTGACCTTATCTGACCAGACTATATTCTCTCATGCTTGTGTCACGGGCGGGGGACGGATCACAACCGGGGGGCCGCTCGAGGTACTCGGATCTGGGCAGTGGCTGTGGCTCGAGTGGCAGCCAGATCCGGGGCTCGCGTAGCCGTCCGTCGCCCACGAGTGAAAAGGGGATATTTACAGGGGAGATTGTCTGTGATGCCACCCGTGGGTTGCGGTGATGGATGGTGACACCACCGCTGCCTAGATATAGGGGTGCCCAGGGCTGATGGAGCAGGGAAGCAAGGTGGGATCCCCTCCACGGATAGGGGAGGTGTAGTCCCGGGGCCCAGGGTAATGTGAGAGGTTGCAGGGAGCGGTCTTTAGGAGGCAGGAAGTAGAGCACTTACAGTTGGTAGTCGTGGTGCTGGATGAGGCTGTATTGATGTGAAGGGTCAGTAAACACAGATGGAAGAAATACTCAGAGTCCAGTACTTAACCAGAAATTGTCGGTGTCTGTAGGCCTTTGGTGCGGGGGTGTTCGGATCCCACACCCGGTACAAGAAGCAGGGCCCTCTCTCTCCTGCACTCCAGCTGACAGTCACCTTTTCCTCCTCGGTTTCGGAAGTGGGAAGTCCTTTCTCTGCACAAGTCCGCGTTCCCGGGAACACTACCGGTGGGCCACTACCCTGCCCCGGTCCACCACAGGTTCCCCTGAGCCTACTCTCCACTTGAGCTCCTAGGACTCGGATTTCGCTTTTCTTCACTTCCCCAGCAGCCCAGAAGCTACAACCCCTGTCTGCTCTCCTCTCACTCCCTTCTCCGACTGACCCTCCACTCCTCCCCTCCTGCTCTTTTCAGTTGCTACACTGGGGGGAGGGTGCCTCACTGCATCGATGTGGGATCAGATGGTACCAAGGAGGATTAACTCTTTCTGTGACTACTTGGTGTGCCAGGGCGTCACACTTGTTCAAATGTTGTTGAACAAATGTTAAGTGCCCTTTAGTGTGCTTTTTGTTCAGCAATGGAGTTTTGCGTGGTGAGTCTGCCATGGATGAGGCCATGGATGTTGAGTGCATTACTTTTTGTTTTCTTTGAAAAACGTGTACCTACTGATTCCACGTCTTACTGTAGCTCTCCACAGGCAATCCTTGACTCTTTGACAACTGTCCTGATAATTATTTTCACTCCTCTGTCTGAAATCTTGCTGGAAGCACCTAGTCATGACTGGTTTATGGTGAAATAGGGCCTTCAGTAGTTTAGAAATTCTTCTGTACTAATGCTATCAGTCTCTTTTGCAACAATATGGTTGCAAAGATCTTGAGACAGCTCACTGGTTTTATCCATCATGAGATGTTTCATGTGTGGCACCCTGGTAATAAGAAACCCTTTTATAGACCATCAGTTGAACCAGCTGATATTATTTTTATTTAAGTAGCAGGATTGCTTTCTAATTACTGAAAGGTCTCAGCTGGTGTCAGGACTTTCTATGGCTTTTTGCACCTCTCTTTCTTCATGTGTTCAATACTTTTTCTCTGTATAATTTCTCATTATTACCCATCAATAAATATATAGACATCTATGGTTTGATTCTTTGTCTATGTGGATTGAATAGATTCTTACTGACATCTGGTGAGAAATTCATGTCAGTTGTACTTTTAGAATTATATTTAGCTAGAAAACTAGTGCCACGTTCAATACTTTTTTCACCT
Organism: Anomaloglossus baeobatrachus; assembly: GCF_048569485.1. NCBI lineage: Eukaryota > Metazoa > Chordata > Amphibia > Anura > Aromobatidae > Anomaloglossus > Anomaloglossus baeobatrachus. Next base: position 182,340,182 of record NC_134358.1, read on the forward strand.
GCGATACTATATAATGTGTTTATGTTTGCAACCATGTGTATATGTGTGACGGCAGGTGAGTGTGAACCCACTGTGCCACCAGCCGGGCTTAACCTAAAGGGGTGTGACTAAGCAACTGTAGGGGGGTCAGCGTTAGGCCCACCCCTGCATTTGTACCAAGTACACTGATGGTCTGCGTAACAATTGTAAAATGTAAATGCATTGTGTAGAATCGCCACCAGGTGGCAGTGTAGGTTGTCCTGGCACCTGAGTAGTGGGTAGGAAGAGAATAGGGAGTATAAAAGGAAGAGATAGAGGATAGAGGACAGGAGAGATATAGTATGAACAGCCCATTCTATAGATTCTGACCCTAAGGGTCACCCCTTGGCCGTGACGTGTGGGATCCATTCCGGATTGTCTAACTGCATCCCCAAGAAGAGGGGTTTAGTCCTGACGGTCGGGGGTCTGGCATCCGTATTACCTGGCTCGTAATAATCAACTACTTCCTCTGCTTACTGAAGGTCAGTGTGCCCTTAAGGAGTAGGGTATGGCTGGATGGCCTGGGCACGGATGGGGGAGCCCTGTTGGTTGCGGTCCTTATGTGATAGCGTCCCCTGTGGGTGGGGTGAAGTGGCTCAATGGACTTAATGAACCAGTCAGTGCCAGTGTGAAGTGAAGTGGAGGAATGATAGGCCTAGAGGTGTCAGATAGAACCCATGTGCATGGAATATGGACAGCTGCTAAATTGTGTTTGAGAAGAAGGAGTAGAAGGAACCCATATGGGATGAATACCGGTGCTGGAGGAACACGGACCAAAGTAATCCAGAAATTGAAGGAAAATAAAGTTTGCATGTTTGAGAGAAGAAACCTTGTCGGGACTTTATTTACTGAAAGAGAGAAAGTGGTGTTGCCTGAACGGTTATGGAATTCTCCTGTGTGTGGTGCGGCGACAGGGAGGCAAAGGGTTAATGGACGGCTGCGCTGCAGCCTGCTGACCCCTTCTATCATGACTATGACCACTGCCTGCCCATGCCCTCCACCACACAACTACCTGGTACAATGTACAAAGTGCACACATGCACAGATGTAGTCAAATAATCTGTGGGCGATGCAGGCAGCACAGAGTGAAATTACAATGCCGATCAAGGTCAGTAGCAGAGAGATTAGACTAAACGAGGAGACCAGCCAGGTAAAAACTGAAGAAACGGTACAAGCATGCACCTGGATAGAACACTAGAGAATGGAAGTAGCTAGGAATCCAAGTTCAGGCACCTTATGGAGGGAAGAACTTCCACCAGGGCATAAGATGGGGAAGCTGAACCCTGCAGGACACAGTCCTTAAGGATCCGGTGTCACCTCTGCATAGCTGGGTGGAGAGAGCAAGAAAATTCAGCAGAGCTGGAATAGCTGATAACAGGAGTCTCACCATGTAGACCCGAAGGCGGAGTGAGGCAGCCATGGTGGTGAGCTTGTCGATGTCTTTGTCGGGGGGAGTGAACGGAACCATGCAGTGATGCAGATGGTACACTGTATCTATATAGTAAGCACTGCAGAGATAAGCAGGCTAAGTCATTGGCAACTGTTTTCTAATTGTTACCCCAGGCTAAAATTTGCCAGCCATAAATGTTGATTTCAGTCATAAATGTTTACTCTGAAACACTGTGGGGTTTCAGTCAAACACATAGTCTAATAGTAGCTGGAGGCCGAGCTGCACAGGAGACTATTTGGACAGGCAGGTCAACAACAACTTCTCCCCACCCGCTATAGAATCCGCCAGTAATCCGTTTGTCTGAATAGCTTCCTTAGTGGCTCAGACCTGGTCAACCATTAAACTATGTTTTTCTGTGACTCTTCACACAGTTTCAGAGTTAACCGTATATTGATGAAATCATACAGCCATGATACGTGCTGCCCGAGAACTGGGCACCTGTCAGGTTCCCTTTAAGTGATTTCGGGTAAAGAGAAGTGCATCAGCAATAGCTCTGTTGCATATTATAGCTAATACAGTATACATATCTATTTCTGTGAACCTAATTTACCAGCAGTGTAAAGAGAAGTATAGGACTGCTAACTTAAAGCATTTTAACTGGCTGTTTGTATGCCTTTGTGCGCATAATGTTACTTTATTATCCGAGCTGAAGAGAGGAAGAAATACACAGGAGGCTTTGCTTACTCAATACAGTATAGTGCATAAAAAAAGCGCTTAAAACTTAGCAGTGATAGAACCGTTTAAAAATTCAGTAGTCCAGAGAAATCGATAAAATAATGTATAAAAGAATAATGACCCATTTTGAAATTATGATTTCCTTGCACAATCTCCATAAACAAATCAAATATTACAGTTAATAATGCAATGGCCTGTCCTCCACCATCTTTTCTATCGGTCTTGTCAGAAACAACTACGTATTTAGTAAATTTGTTGGATATTTAGCAAGCCATTCTTAATATAATGAGATATAGGGTCCTGGTATCAATGGATAATTGGGTGGAAAAAAAAGTCTACCAAAGAAAAACTACCACAACTTACCACAAAAAATGACTCAAGCGAAAAGTCTTCAAATGATTTATTAATGGGGATGTCCATTACTGAACATACTGACACATACCTCCCAGGTCAGTGCCACTCCTCCACTGTGAGCCCTGTATTCCCAGGTGGCTACGTTACATTGGAAGTCCATTCAAGTCGAATATTAAAGATTGCACTTAGGCTTTGTGCGCACGTTGCGTATTTGCATGCAGTTACGCTGCGATCTGCACCGCAGCGTAATATATGCGTCCTTCGTCCCCAGCATAATCTATGAAGATTATGCAGGAGACGTGCGCACGTGGCGTCTTAGAGCGCAGCGCTTCGGCTGCTGCCCGAAGCGCGCGTTCTAAGAAGTCACATGTCACTTCTTTCCTGCGCTCTGCATGCAGCCCCCGCTCTGTCTATGGGAGGGGCTGCACTCACAGCGCATGAAATAGGCTTTTTTTTTCACTATGGACTCTTTCTGCAGCGATTTGAAGCGCACGTGTGCTGTTCAAATCGCTGCAGAAATTTCTGCAGGGCCAGTACGCAACGTGCGCACATAGCCTTATATTACTTTGTTTATGTCCCAAGATTGCCATTGGCACAGGCAAACAGCAGAGGACTGGTGCTGGTCTTGGAGCTAGAGGCCCTGTCACACACAGAGATAAAACTGCTGCAGCTCTGTGGTTGCAGTGAAATTGTGGACAATCAGTGCCAGGTTTGTGGCTGTGTACAAATGGAACAATATGTCCATGATTTCACTGCAACCACAGATCTGCTAAAGATTTATCTCTGTGTGTGACGGGGCCTTAAGTATACTTTTTTTTATTTTTTTATGATGCACATTGGGAATATTCAAAATTGGTTATCCAGTGGTGGACAACCCCTTTAAGCACTTGGCTAATTCACCAAATGATTAGAAATTTAGTTATTCATAATGGTAAAACGGATTTAAATAAAAAAGTATCCAAGCTCATGTTGTGTGAAAACTAAGGCATTCCACAATATGCAGTTATATACTACCGGTATATCTAACTCTCTGTGGTATGCCTTCTGGTATTGATTGTACAATTATTGACTTATTGTAATTGCATCGATATTTCATACTTCAATGTATTCAGGAAACTCTTTTAAGGGGTTTCCAAAAAGAATATTTTATTACGGGATAGGTGATATATGTATCTACGGGATAGGTGATAGATGTATAAAAGTTGACATTGAAGTTCATTAAAATGAGGGTCCCGAAGTTGTCTCTTTACTGGTCTACCATGGTAAGAAGCTAGAAAAGAGGATTGAATGGAGGTGTTTGTGTCAATTTTATAGACTTTTACTGGAGCAGCAGAGCACATGTCTGACCACTGCTCCAATTAAACACATGACCCGTGACCACAGTGAGGTGGCCCAGTATACTGGGGAACACCCTTTTAACAATGGGTAACAATGGTTTGGTTCAGTCATAGTTTTTGCATTTATTATCTAAGCAGTGAATAAATGATAAGTATTTTATTAAAAAATAAAGTTTAGGAAGAAATAGGTTTTCCTTCATAATGTATTTTCAATGTAGAAGTGTAAAGGGTCAAGCGCGTTTTATTTTCAACTTATCCCCATATTTTCAGTGGTTGCCAAGGCCCCAAGTAATTGAAGGTAATCAGGTACACAAACTATTCTTATTTGGAAGATGATGTTCCTAAATTGGTTTCCTGGTTTCAAAACTAAGCTTATTCATCATACAATAAAAAATAGAGCAATTTTTGTTATATTCTTTGAGTATCCATTAATAGTTACATAGCCATACCAATGATCACTCAAGTATAAGGGTCATTAAACTTATGGTATCAAAGTTCTCTATTGTAACAAGAAGTGGTCACCAACTGGACTACAACGGCTGTTATATACTTCTGCTGGGATCTCCCAATGGTCTCCTGGCTTCCTCTTTCAGTGGGGGTTGTCTGGTGACTGCTGCAGCCAATTAGCAGCTACTGATCAGCTGCAGCCTTACATTCCATCCAAGCAAAAAGTAAGAATGCTTCCTCCAGCTCACTTAAAAAATCAAGGCTGCAGTTGATAAGTGGCAAGACTTGCCATTACAAGAAGCCTATTAAACCCTGCCATTAGTAGCGACTCCATAGATTTTAAATCAGTCTAAAACAATAAAAATTGGACAGAAGTATTGTATTGGTCTATAACAGATGTGAGAATTATGAGACTCCATAGTGGGTCTAATGAAAAAAGTAAACAAGGTAAAAAAAAAAGTTTTAACAATTAACAAATCCAAGTTCTAAAAATACTAGTTGCTCACTCCTTTACTAATTTCTTTAATATTTAAAATAATGGTTTGAAGAATAATAATGTATTTGTATTATTAAAAATGCTCCAGAATTGTTTTCTGAAGGATAATACAAGATTTACCGAAGGTGCATATAGATCTTAGATAATTGTCAGCCAAATCAGTAGTTTCCCCAACTACGTTATACACATGAATGCTTGGGTGAATACTCATGTGGTTTCAATGGGGAGAGAGGGGTAAGCAATTGCTCTATTCACTCCAAACACCTCTGGCAGCGGTTTAGGTCTTGTAAAAAAAAGAATCAGGTGTTTGAATATAGACTGCCTGATTCTCCTATTCCCTGACAATGTCTATTATACATTACATCAGGGGTACCCCAACCAGTAGCTCGGAAGCCACATGTGGCTTGCGAGCTCGTGATGTGTGGCTCATGGTTGTCTGACAGCTTTTTGTATAAATGCCTGGTCTAGCAAACAGCTATGAAGAACAGGTCTCCAGATGTTGACTTTTGTGTGTAGCTCCACACAGAAGAGCAGATCTCGATGGGGGTAGGCCAAGATCCCCTGGATCTTATTATATTATCTCAGTTTGATTTCTGTGGAGAAGATTTGGCTGTCATTATACCAGTAAGAAGGACTCTGGATATCATCTATTGTGAGAGTCAGGTGCTTGATGTGGCTCGCAACTAGTGATGGGCGAATATGAACTTTACAGTCCTGGATACCTAGTGTATGTGCCTGGACCCCGAACACTGAGTTCTCAGGGACTCCGTGTAATTGTTTAAATTTGGCTACGTGGACAGTTAAAAATAAAGGAAAAAGAAAGAAGATAAGTAATTATGCAGGAGCATTATTATTTACCAAGTCTCATGCACAGCTGTTACACAACTTCCGGGTCCGCTCATTAACCGCTCATGCATATTCACTGCTTCGCCCACCCACCATCAGTCCCGGCATGTGATTGGTTGCAGTCAGACCACACTCCTGTGTAACAGTGTCTGGGATTGTTTGGATTGTTTGGAATCAAATTGCTGTGGCTTTTTTTTTTTTTAATTATTTAAATAAATAAATAAATAATTAAATAAATTAATTAAATAAATAATTTTAAAAACCGGCACGCAGTCCCCTCAATTTTGATAACCAGCCATGATAAAGCCGACAGCTTGGGGGGACCGCATGCAGTTTTTTTTTTAATTATTTATTTAAATAATTTAAAAACAAGCAACATAGGGTCCCTCTTATTTTGATACATAATAATTTATTTATTTTTACACTATAGGGATGCAGACAGCATGTGTGATTCCAAACAATTACAGACATTGTCACACAGAGGGGGGCACGGTTTAACTGCAACCAATTATATGACGGGACTGACAGTGGGTGCAGGAAGCAGTGAGTATGTATGAAGGTTAATGAGCAGACCTAGAAGTAGTGTTACAGCTGCTTGAAAGAATTGGTATTTATAACAGTCCTGCTCTAATCACCCTAAAACTTTCTACCACCATTATACAGCACAATATTTGGGTCCCCATAGTCTTATATTGGGTTCAGCATCCATGCAGATATTTGGGTTCAAGTTCGGTCCCAAGTCCAATTTTTTTTTTATTAAATCTGGACTCACCAAACCCGAACATCTGCGGGTTCTCCCATCTCTACTCGCGACCCTCTCTCAGAGCTGAATGTGGCTCTCAAGGTTATAAAAGTTGGGGACCACTGCATTAGGTGGTCAACTAGTCAGTTTGGCCAAACATCCGATTCAGTCAATTTTAAAGGGAACCTGTTTGGTTTACACTAGATAAACCACGTAGAGAAGCTATCAGGCCTTTGCAATCCCTTGATATGAGCTCAGGTGCCCCACATACCTCCGAAAAAGCCTTTCATAATTATCCCACACTAATCTGTATCAGGAGGTCCATTAACCGATTCCTGTAGATAAGTTCTAATTATTCTCTTGAAATAGTCTCTTGAAATAGTCAAAGTTCTACATATTTTCCTACCTTTTCTTTCAATCTCTTTCATAAACAAGAAACCTTGTATGTATCAGCAAGATATAAATAATTTATACTACTTAATTTGCTTCTTCTTTTAATATTTCCTGTTCAAAATCTATAAATCTTTTAAATAATGAATTACTGTTTAGTAAAGCATGAAATTGGGGGTTGATGTCCATCATCTTTGTATGGGATAGTGAGCAGAAATTAGCAGTCGTTGCATATATTGAGTTCTATTTAAAGTTTTTTCCAGCTATGGTTATAGAAATTTAAGCTTAGTAACCTGTATTTATATAGATATTGCTGCGTTTTTTGTCAAATTGATGAGCTAATGACATCACTCTCCTAAGGTTATAAGTGTCTGTTCATAAATCTTAAATTGATTGTCAAGTGTTTCTTATGCTAGGGGAAAATGTGAACATTTCAGATGATCAGCAGCCACCGATTGACTAAAGACCAGTGGAGGACACAGAGTTGATAGTGAAGGGGACTATCAATTTTTTTTTCTACTTCCCCTTTAAACCTAGGTCCATTCTTTGTCTTTTTATATCAATAGGAGTATTGTAAGGAGCAGAAGAAAGAGGGGAAACATTTCCTAAGGAAATAAGACTGTAGTTCGATTTTATTATGTTTCTCGTGAAGACCTCCATACTAGCCACAGAATGCTCTATAAAGGTCTGGAAACTCTGGTTGCAAATCATGGAAAGGACTATATCTTATTGGTCTTGGACCATTACTTTTTTTTGATAACCACTGCTTGAAGTCTTGTAGGTAATTCAGTCTCTCTGAGCCACTATTCCATCAGCAGCACTCAGCAATTGATTCTTGGACATCACTAGTCATCATGCTCAGTTTTAGGGGGATGCAAAGTGGATAACTGTACAAGGTTTCTATCTCCAAAGAGGCTTAAAAGGAGGCAAACATAGAAACAATCTGTGGTGTATAATGTTTTTATTTTTGGACTATAATGTATAGTATTATATGGAAATTGTATTGTAATATTATGTTAGATCTAACCACTTCATGGAATAGGAAAATGACAGAAATAACTTATATTGTGGAAAGAAATCAGATGGGGAAAGAAGATCTCACACATAGTATTACTAAAGCTGTGGCTTCTTTAGGGGTATAGTGCAATATATGAGGCTCATAGTATCGTATATACAGTTGCGCTCAAAAGTTTACATACTCCGGCAGATTTTTCGCTGTATTGGCCTTTTTTCAGAGAATATGAATGATAACACAAATACTTTTTTTCCACTCATGGTTAGTGGTTGGGTGAAGCCATTTATTGTCAAACTACTGTGTTTTCTCTTTTTAAATCATAATGACAACCAAAAACATCCAAATGACCCTGATCAAAAGTTCACATACTCTGGTGATTTTCGCCTGATAACATGCACAGAAGTTGACACAAATGGGTTTGAATGGCTAATAAAGGTAACATCCTCACCTGTGACCTTTTCGCTTGTAATCAGTGTGTGTGTGTGTGTGTGTGTGTGTGTGTGTGTGTGTGTGCATAATAGCTGAGTGAGTTTCTGGCATCCAGACAGACTCTTGCATCTTTCATTCAGCCACTGACATTTCTGGATTGTGAGTCATGGGGAAAGCAAAAGAACTGTCAACAGATCTATGGGAAGACATAGTTGAACTGTATAAAACAGGAAAGGGATACAAAAAGATATCCACGGAATTGATGCCAGTCAGCAGTGTCCAAACTCTGATTAACAAATGGAAAATCAAGGGCTCTGTAGAAACCAAACCATGATCAGTTACACCAACAAAAATTTCAGCCACAACTGCCAGGAAAATTGTTCGGGATGCAAAGAAAAACCCACAAATAACATCAGCTGGAATACAGGACTCACTGAAAACTAGGGGTGTGGCTGTTTCAAAATGCATAATAAGAAAGCACTTGAAGAAAAATAGGCTGCCTGATTGAGTCGCCAGAAGAAAGCCATTACTGCACAAATGCCACAAAGTCTCCCGCCTACAATACACCAAGCAGCACAGGGACAAGCCTCCAACCTTCTGCAACAACGTAATTTGGAGAGATGAGACCAAAATCAAACTTTTTGGCCATACCCATAAACATTACATTTGGAGAGGTATCAACATAGCCATTAAAGGAACACCATTCCTACTGTAAAGCATGGAGGTGGATCACTGATGATGTGAGGATGTGTGAGCTACAAAGACACAGGAAACTTGGTCAAAGTTGAATGAAAGATTAATGCAGCATGTTATCAGCCAATACTGGAGGCAAATTTGCACCCATCAGCCCGGAAGCTGTGTATGGGACGTACTTGGACATTCCAACGTGACAACGATCCAAAACACAAGACCAAGTCTACCTGTCATTGACTACAGCAGAACAAATTGAAGGTTCTGGAGTGGCCAGCTTAGTCTCCTAACCTCAATATCATTGAGCCACTCTGGGGAATACTCAAGCGCGCAGTTTATGCAAGGCCCAGGAATTTACAGGAACTGGAGACTTGTTGCCAAGAGGAATGGGCAGCTTTACCATCTGAGAAAATAAAGAGCCTCATCCACCACTACCACAAAAGACTTCAAGCTCTCATTGATGTTAGAGGGGACAATACATGGTATTAAGAACTAGAGTATGTGAACTTTTGATCAGGGTCATTTGGATGTTTTTGGTTGTCATTATGATTTAAAAAGAGGAAACACAGTAGTTTGACAATAAATGGCTTCACCCAACCACTAACTATGAGTGGAAAAAAAAGATTTTATGTTATCATGCATATTCTCTGAAAAAGGCCAAGACTGCAAAATAATTTGCTGGGGTATGTAAACTTTTGAGCACAACTGTAAAAGTCAAAAAATTAGCCATCCCATTATCAGCTGTAACAGGTAGTGTTGCTGGGAACTGCATTCATATTGTGTATGCTTCAGCAAATACGTTGTGTAAAAACAGGGCAAAAGACTTGCAATACACATACGTGTACCGGAAGTGAACAAATAGGTGAACTGGGGCTCCAAGTGCACTTACACATATATACAGGGAAGAATGAAATGCGATCCAAGTACATGTGCATGCGCAGATATGGTAATGACATAAGCAACTATTGCGCATGCGCTAAATAATACTTAAAACTACTGCCACCTTAATAATTGTGTCAGAGCATGTGCTAGAATGATACAAAGATGGGGGTCTTCTGCGCATGTGTAAGATAATGCAGACAGATCAGATGAATAAGAAGACCTAAAGGCAATCTGTCACCAGGTTTTTGTTATGTAATCTGTTATGTAATCTGAGAACACTATGATACAAGTAAAGATTATCACTACAGGAAAAGCAACTTCATGCCTGCTAGTCCAACTGCGCTCCGCCTCCTCCCCTAACTAGTTTGCAGTTTTCTGTCAATATACAATGTACACAGAAAGCTACTAATTAGTGGTGTCGGTGATATTATACAGGGCTCAACATCTGAGCTCAGCTAGATCTGCAGAAAAAAAAACTGATTCTATTACAACCGCTGCACCTAGTTAACTAAGTGACGCATCACTGGAATCAGGGTCTGTGTCTCTGGCTAATGCTGCTGTGAGATTATACAGCAAACACCTGTGGACAGCTTCCATGCTGCTGCTCGAAAGTGAATTGGACAAGATGGCATAACCACACACAGACTGTAGAGAGGTATGGCTCTACTTTTGTAAGAGCGTTGGCGAGTTTTTCGGATCCTGTATAACCCCTTTAATTCTTGCATATCTCTATCTTACATTGTATGTAATTTACAATGATATCCAAGAATGAATAATTTCCAGTAAAAAGTTACAAACAAATAAAAGAAAATTTGTAAATGTGCCAGACAAGTGTTTACTATCAATATTTTGTGACTCTAGTCTGAGTGATTAAAAATCAAATAATTCCTTAAATGAAAACTGAGTCATTCAAAATCTTAGAAGCCTATGAGTAGGATTGTTATGGGAAAATATTTTAGGGTCACCACACATGGATTTCAATATCCTGTAGTTTGTCATGTACAAAATACATGTGTTATCTTAATTTCAGCAAAGTGTTTTTCAAAAGCACATTCCAAATTCATCCCAAATTTCAAAAGTAACAATATACAAACATTGCTCCAAGTGTGGCATTTGGAAAGTATTGTAAAATTTTTGCAAAGAATCACAGTTTATAATGAAATTCCACTCAAATATAAACTTCACATCTGGAAACTAATTTAAAAAAGAACACATATAAAGACATTTTCTTCAATAATTAGATATGATTTATTAGGATAGTGCTAATATATTTAGGAGCCCATACATTCTAGACATATATACACACTGGAGATCAAAATTAGAGAAAAACACACAATTTCCTAAATGTTAAGGTCATTGTGTAGTCCTATCTGATTATATCCTAACATGAGTAAACTAGCAGTATTTTAAGTTTACTTCATAAATTTAATTTTTTCAAACGCACATAATAAAAATGTTAATGAGATAAATGAAAAAGAACACTGATCAAAATTATAGAACACTTTCATATACCTGCAAGTATACCTTAATCTGGCACCTGCTGCTAATTTCCTTAATTATCTGACAAACCTTATTTAACTGGCAGCCAAAATTTCCAGTTTGAACTGACTTTTCAAAAATGGTGTACCATTCCAAAGTGACTGAAACCCTCCAGCGGCAGGTTGTCCAGATGAAGGCCAAAGGGGTGACCCTATCAACCATAGCAAGAGAAGTTGGTCATTCCAAATCTGTGATTTTGAGAATAATGCATCTTTACAACATCACAAACTCATTCAAGTCCTACAAGAAGGCTGGTCGCCCTCGAAAGACAACTGAAAGAGAGGACAGGTTAATGTGGATAATCGTTTCAACTCTACAGCTGGAATTGCTTACCAGTTCAACTCTGGATGGAATGGAGGTGTAGGGGAGCGTGGTGCAGATTGGAAGCAAGGGAGAACAGTGTACTCACGCAGACAGTGTTGGTAGTGATGCAACCACAAAGCAGACTCAGACACAAAGGTAAACCAAGTCTCTGGGTGCCGCTGCCACTTCAGGGGAGCTCGTCCGGGAGTCTGCTCCCTTTGGTATTGCTGATGATCTGTACCTTGCCTCCATGCACTGTATTTTAGATGTTCTGAGTGACCCCTATGCTTGCAGCTGTCGGGGTCCCGCTCCCCACTGTTAAGTAGGGAAACTGTTCTCTCGATGGCTGACACTTAAGATTTTAGTGGGCCGCATAAGCTGGAAAACCCTATCCCCCTCGTTGTGTTGATGCCTTCAATCTCTGAGCCTTTTGGGGAAAGTCCATAAAGATACTATCCTCCACAGGTTAATTATCAGGTTGCGTGAAGCTACTCCCTGATCTAGGGTCCAGTACCCCGCCGTGCTCAGTACCGGTTCGGTTACTAGGTACTCCGGTGACAACCGTTCCCCAAAACTAAGCCTGGCACCTTTCTCCAATACCCTGCAACCGGGTCTCCGACTCCTTCGGTCCCAGACCACCATCTGCAACCTAGCAAACGTCTCCCAAGGAGCTCCAACTCCCCTAGCTTCTCACTATCTGAGGGCAACAACTCAACTAACTCTTCCCCTCCCACCAGTCTGTCTGACTCCTAGGCAGGTGGCCCTGTTCCAGCTAGACCACCCACTGGTGTGCCTGACAGGGTGTGGTGTGAGGTGTGACCAGGATTTGCATGTTGAACTGTAATGATAATCTCCTGCTGAGAAAATGCTGACTATATTGAAACACCAAAAATGACACATCATGATCAGGGTCTCTTTTCCCACATTCTGGTGCTCTCTGATTACATAACAAAATCCTGGTGACAGATACCCTTTAATGTCCAAGATTATGATTCAGAATATGCCTCACGACCCTCAGTCTCTGTTCAGCATAAAGTTGTCAGTTTGGTAATTATTAATTTATGTAATCACATATTGCCCCTTTTCAAAGTAATACCTAGCTATTACGGGAACTGTATATGAGTTCTGGCAGCTAGCCATTCTACTTAGGTACCAAGGAATGCTTCGGTGTTCATCCATTCGCCCCTGTACAACGATCAGACTTTTCTAAGCCCCTTGAGTTGTGTAGATGGAATAGTTGCCAGCTAGTAGAACAAGTTGGCATTAAGATAGTAGACAAGATCAGTGAAAACCAGAGGGAAAGTACCAAGCGAGAATAAGAATCTAGGGACAAGGTCAAGAGGATAGCCAGTTTCAAAACCAGAAGGACGGAACTCAGCAGAAAAGAGAGTTATTAAATGAGTGCAGGGTCAAGTCCTAGTCAATATGGTTATCAGACAGCATAGTAATAGTAAATGAGGTGGGTCGGGCATTATAATTATCTATCAGGATTATAGCAGAAGGAGCAGAATAAATGTTTTATTTATTATTTGAAATTTTCACTGACTGGTTGCCATAATGAGATTTAAATGGGGCACCTTGCCCCTGGTTAGACACCAAACAAGAAGTGAAAAAGGTTTTCTCACTGGCCACTACCATTAGTCAGTCATCAAAGTGAAATGTACATATATTAAAATTGAATGTAAGGCTGGACAGAAATAACGCTGTCCTGCAGAAAGAGCCTACAAGTAATTAGCTGGTCAGCAAGAGTGCAGTAATAATGTCAGGACATTAGGAGGTGAGGATGCTGCTCACTGATGACTTCAGCTTTCTCCTTTCCATTTTCAGCCCACTTACCGAGTCACGGCCCTGAGAGCGGAAGAGAGTGCAGGTGAACGGCATTGTAACAGTAGCGTTTCTATTCGTACTGGAAATTCTAACCCCATAAATTTGTCCCCTCACGTCAATAGCACCCTAAGTGATTTTCAACCCTGAAAACAATCCCCCAGATCTCAGCTTCTTGCTGATATAGAAAGGAGTGTGAGATTAAAGAAGTGGTTTATCCATATTTATTATTTGCTAGATCGATATTATGGTGAGAAACTATGTTTCTCTCAAATACCTTATGTTGACAATAGTGTCTGTGAGCGGCACGATTGCAGTCCACTCTTCCCCATTGCTTGACCCCTGGGCTCCGTGACCTCAGGGATCCGGTGATGTCATGTCAACTTTCTGATCATGTGGCGTCACCGCGGCCGGCCCCAGTCTTCCTGAGTCACTGGGCTGTGGGCGGTGTTTCCCCGGTCATCACAGCCCAGCATGTCTCCTGCTTGCAGTGCTTTGCTGTGAGGGAGGAGGGAGCTGATGGGCTGTCATGCCGAGCTGTGCTGAGCGGTGAAACACCGCCCACAGCCAATCACTCATGGAGACTGGGGCCGGCCATGGTGATGTCAGGTCAGCAGGAACTTGACGAGACATCACCGGATCTCCGAGGTCACAGGCGCCCAGGGGTCAGGCGATGGGGAAGAGCGGTCCGCAATAGCACCACTCACAGGCACTATTGCCAACATAAGGTATTTGAGAGAAACATAGTTTCTCCACATAATATCGATCTAGCAAATAATAAATATGGGTGAACCACCCCTTTAAGTATCTGCCCTCAAACCTGGACGGTCTAGTTTTCTGATTTAACTATTTGCCTTAGTAAAAATCCATCTGAATATAATGTGCGTAAAGATCGATATGAAGAGAAAAAAAACCTCTTTGGATACAAATGTCTGTTAAGTAATTTATTGTCAATGATGTTATTTTTTGAAGTTACTTTTATTGCACTCCTCTAAAGTCACTCAACTTTGACATTCATGCAGATCACACCATAAACACATTTTCACATTTGACCTTCGTATAAGGCCTCTGCCACACTCACGTGAATTTCACGCACGTGCCGAGAGACACGTATTTTCCCTGCGTGTTGTGTGCAGGTAAGTACGTGTCTCTGGTACGTGCGTGACACGTGTGTTCTACGTGTGCTATCCGCGATAGCACACGTAGAATCAGTAATTATTATACTCACCTGGTCCTTCCTGATGTCCGCGCTGCTGTCCGTGGTGCTGATCCTCGGTCTCCAGCCCTCCCGTCTCCCCGCTGCTGCTGCTGCCAGGCAGTGAAGTGAATATTCAATGAGAATAATGAGCGGCGGTCGGCAGCAAGAGGCAGCAGCGGCAGAGACAGGAGGGCTGGAGAAGGTGAGTTAATGTTTTTTTTTTTTTTCACTGACATGTGTGTTTTCTCCGGCGCGTGTCACACGGGACCGCATCCACACTACACCCGTGTGGTACGGGTGCGGGCCGTGTAACACCCGTGCTGCCGGCGAAAAACCGGACATGTCAGCGCTTTGAAAATCGCACACACGTACAAACGCACACGGACACACGTTCCGTGTGGTTTTACGTGTGTGTGCCAGCTACAATAGGGTAGCATTGGTTAAAGTGTCTCCGTGCCGCCGGTACGTGTAAAAAATGACAAACACGTGCCGGCAGCACGGATGTGTGGCGCAGGCCTAATGCATATTGCCTAAAGCTTTTTAAGGCCTGCGCCACACATCCGTGCTGCCGGCACGTGTTTGTCATTTTTTACACGTACCGGCGGCACGGAGACACTTTAACCAATGCTACCCTATTGTAGCTGGCACACACACGTAAAACCACACGGAACGTGTGTCCGTGTGCGTTTGTACGTGTGTGCGATTTTCAAAGCGCTGACATGTCCGGTTTTTCGCCGGCAGCACGGGTGTTACACGGCCCGCACCCGTACCACACGGGTGTAGTGTGGATGCGGTCCCGTGTGACACGCGCCGGAGAAAACACACATGTCAGTGAAAAAAAAAAAAAACATTAACTCACCTTCTCCAGCCCTCCTGTCTCTGCCGCTGCTGCCTCTTGCTGCCGACCGCCGCTCATTATTCTCATTGAATATTCACTTCACTGCCTGGCAGCAGCAGCAGCGGGGAGACGGGAGGGCTGGAGACCGAGGATCAGCACCACGGACAGCAGCGCGGACATCAGGAAGGACCAGGTGAGTATAATAATTACTGATTCTACGTGTGCTATCGCGGATAGCACACGTAGAACACACGTGTCACGCACGTACCAGAGACACGTACTTACCTGCACACAACACGCAGGGAAAATACGTGTCTCTCGGCACGTGCGTGAAATTCACGTGAGTGTGGCAGAGGCCTAAAAGTGTTAAATATTTCCATTGGATTCCCACAAAAATCTGTTCGGCTTCACTATTGAATGCTTTGCTGCAGACACATAAGGATTTCCATTGATTGAAGGGTTTTCGCTGTCAGAAGGTTAAACTATAAAACATTCCCGTTATTACTGTCAATGACCCTTGAGTGATGTTAATGCACACCGGCTGGTTCTGATAACCACTTTCCAAAACCTCAGCATCATGACAAATACAGATGTAAAGCTAACAAGTGCATTAGTGGGAAGTCAGCAGAAAGTGCCCCGCTGTATCACATCTACCTGTAGGGGCCATTACAAAACGCTGGAGCTCTCGCCACCCACTAATGCAAAACTAATGAAGTTTGATTCACCTTTTTGGTGGATGTAATGCGCTTCCTTCTGTACAATCACATCATACTCCGTTTCGTATTTTAAAAATAACTATGGATGAGCTGACAACAACGTATAACTTTCTGTCTAGCTAAGCAATATTTATCAGAGTCTGTCCAGGGAATATACTTTTACTTATTTACTTTTCAGATCCATTACCGATATAACTTCTAGGCCTATTTTGATAAACTTATTAAAACTAAGGTAATATTTTGCTTTAGGAAACAAAATAAAGGGAAACCAAAACAAAATTGAAAAGTTTGTACATCTTTAGCTTAAGGCTATTGACACCTTTCACATGTGAAAAATGATTTTACCTAGTCTTACACTTTTCTATTTTGGGTGCGATATATGCTAGATGTGATGTTTCTATGTCATGGATGTTGACATCTTCCTTAGCTTCTGTGAATCAGCACAGATTCGTTCCTGGAGTGATTTTGTCTTCTATAACTTTTGAAGGATCAAAATAAGATATGGGTGTGTTTTAATTTTTAATATTGACAACAAGGTATGTAGCACCCAGGGGGCAGGGGGAATCAGGCAAGGGTCTCGTACCTGCATTACTCGTCACCGGGCCGGTGTGATAGTCTGAGATGTTGCGGTGGCCTGCCCAGCTTCATGTCCCGAGGTGTATACCAATAAGGAGGGAAGATGATGGGGATTGTAGTAGGAAGATTGTCGTGACGCCACCTGTGGTACGCTGCCAGAGATTAAGCGCCGCTGCTGTCGCTGTCCTCCGGGGTGGATGGTAATAGCAGCCGAAGATGATATCGCTCCCCCATAGGTGGGGAGGGCCCCGGGGAAGATGATGAGGGGAGTAGTGATGTTAAGGCCTTTGGCGCCAAGGCGCGGGGTGGCAACGCCGATAATAAGAGTCAAAGTCGGGTTACTTTACTCACTCTTTGTGATGCTTGCCCGGGTAGTATCAGTCACCCGCTGTGATGTGTCCCGTGGACCTCGGATAAGTTGGAAACAGTCACCAGTGTTTGAAAGAAGAAAGTCCTTCGACATCGTTGCCCTTCTAGCCTTGGGGAACTCGGCTGAGCACTCCGCTCCAAGCCGCAGGCCCTATGAAGAGAAGAGAAGAAAGAGGTGGTGTCATGTCCCAGAACTGGTGTCCCGGGTTGACTGACTCAAGTTTGTGTGAGGTTGCTCCTACTTCTACCCCAAGTGGAACCCGCCTCCCAGGTGGCTGGCTTCAGTGACAGGGGAAGTCCCATGCCTCGTGATGGCCACCCGCCTGCTTAAGCTGAGCCAACATCCCCCTGTGGAAAGGCTTCTAAGCTATAAGTAAGTATGAATGTGGAACAGCGGTGATTAACCCCCTCCTTACCCGAGGCGAATATCGCACCTTAAATAAAGTGCAATACACTGTGGCGACTGGAACCTCAGGGGCTTCTCAGGTATATGGAACAAATATAGAATGATATAAAATAATTGTTGGATTTATTTTTGTAACTTTCTAATTTCTGGACAATGAAGCCCCTCTGCTCGCTTCCTTGGAACTCTAAAAAAAAAGTGGCTATCCCCATTGTCGTTTTTGAGTATTACAGAAACAGCCAAGGATTTCACATTGCTTATAAACTACTATAAACAGCCACATTCATGGATAATCATTTATTCTTCTGAACAGAAAAGACAACCAAAAATGGGGTTGACATATATGTAGGTCTCCCGTTGAAGCACATGCGAAACATGTGTCGGGACCACATGTGAGGCTGACAGACTCCCTTTCTGGGTGCTATACATACCACAGGTAGGTCCTTCAGATGCCATTTTACCCACCACTATATGACTTTTTTTTTTTTTTTTTTTTCCTCTGAGATTATTCTGGTGGTGTTACATACTGGTGTATTCAGGCCCTGATCTGGACCTTATCCTGTTGGTTACTGTTTAATGTATGGACATTCCATCACTCCACTAGCCCAGGGGGTATACTATTGATATCTTTTTGTTACTTATATGCCCCCCCTGGATATAGTAATACTACTTTCTTACCAGTTTTAGTTAAGGGGTAGTCTGTCTCCCTCCCTGGGACCTTTTTCTCTCTCTGTCTCATCTAGATGGATTTTAACTATGTATGTCTAACTACTAACTGTCATCACATGTGATTTTTGAGATTTGCACTTTTTGTAAGAATAAAAACTGTATACTTTTTCACAACTGTGGTACAGTAGCTTCACTTAAAAAAAAACATGATAAATACCCCTTCTTGTTCACAAGTTTTTGTACGTATTCTATGGGGTCCATGTATATTACAACAAATATGAGGTCCGCTCTACTTGGTCTCTGTTTTTCTAAGCTATAAGTAAGTATGAATGTGGAACAGCGGTGATTAACCCCCTCCTTACCCGAGGCAAATATCGCACCTTAAATAAAGTGCAATACACTGTGGCGACTGGAACCTCAGGGGCTTCTCAGGTATATGGAACAAATATAGAATGATATAAAATAATTGTTGGATTTATTTTTGTAACTTTCTAATTTCTGGACAATGAAGCCCCTCTGCTCGCTTCCTTGGAACTCTAAAAAAAAAGTGGCTATCCCCATTGTTGTTTTTGAGTATTACAGAAACAGCCAAGGATTTCACATTGCTTATAAACTACTATAGACAGCCACATTCATGGATAATCATTTATTCTTCTGAACAGAAAAGACAACCAAAAATGGGGTTGACATATATGTCAAGTAGGAGCCATAAAATGGTTTCTTAGGCCACATGTGACTCCTAGGCTGTAGATTGTGCTTTTTTTTGGTCTTTACAATATGCAGTCAGTGACAAATAAACTAAAGATGTGGTTCACTACTCTGCAATAGTGGCCACATCTCTGTAAAACTGATAGGGAAGGTTTTTTCTAAATACCTTGTTCAGCCAATTCTGCCTCTAAGCGGTGCTATTGCGGTCCACTCATCTGAATGAAGTGACCCCCAGGCAGCTCTGACAATATAAATGATGTTACACGACAATCCCAGCTCTGTTAGATCCAGAAGCTGGAGTGATAAATGATGCCCTCAGTGAAAGTTGAAGCCACTGCCAGACTGTTGGATTGAGGTTCACAGCCAAGTCCTGCTCCAACTGTCCAACAGTAAGGTCCCCTGAGGTCACATCATGGGTGTGACCTCCGCTGAACTGAGTGATGTCACCTGCTTACAGCCTGCCCCCTCAGCTGTCAGTGATTCCCGAAGCCTGCACAGAGTGTACATGTTTTCCCTCTCTGCAGCCTCTGGATGTAGCAGACCTAAGGATCATCGTGGGACTTCGTATGGTTTACATTGGATCTAGAAGGGTGTTTTGGGGGTTAATAAAGGGGTGAAAAAGGCTGTGTATATTTTTTTTCAAATAAAGGATTTTTTTCAGTGTTTGTGTTTTATTTCTTTTCACTTCCAGGATTAGTAATGAGGGTGTCTCATAAACGCCTCCCATTACTAATCCAGGGCTTGATGAAAGGTGTCATTTTTTTTCAAATCACAGCTGTCATTAACCACTTATATTACCCTGATTGCCACCACACCAGGGCAATAGAGATGAGCTGGAAATAGAACCAGGTTTGGCTCATCTCATGTTATGTGCCAAATCTGGGCAGCTGTGGGCTGGTATTTTTAGGCTGGGGGAACCAATATCTATGGCTCCTCCCATCGTGATCATAACAGCCCCCACCTATCTGCTTTTGCATAGATGGTTATCAAAAATGCCTTTCCATATGCCTTTTTCCAAATTATTTATTTTATTTTAAAAAAAATGCCGTAGGATCCCTTCTGTTTTGATATCCAGCCACGATAAAAGTCACAGGTGGGACCTGCAGCCTGTAACTGTTAGTTAGTTACACTGGCTATCAAAATATGATGGGAGCCCATGCCATTTTTTTACAATTATTTATTTATTTATTTTTACCCTACCGTGCACTAAACTGATTGCATCCATCCACAAATGTGAACAAAGGGAGGGGGGATGCATGTATAGCAGTCTGCAACCAATCACATACACTAACATACAGGATGGGAGGGGGAGGCAGTGAATATTAATGAAGCTTATTAAGTAGACCGGGAAAAGAGTCTGACTGCAGTGTGATCCTCTGGAAAACACAGTATGTATATCTACCCTGCTCTTACTACCATTTAACTTCCATTTGTAGCCCCCTAGCTCTTACTACAGCCACTTTACAACCCAGAACTTTTCGTCCCCATTTACTTCTATGGGGTTCGTTGTCTGGGGGCTTAAGTTCAAGGTCAAGTTCGGCTACCGAACCCAATTTTTTTTTTAGTCCATGCTGGTTCTACAAACCTGAATATCCACGTGATCATTAATAAGGGGAAATACTGTAAATATTGAGACTTTACATAAATGATGTATTTGTCAATAAAAGTGTAAAAACTTCTGAAATGCTGATAATTCCACTTCAGTAACCATAGAAACATCTGACTAAATTATCTAAAAACACTGAAGCTGCAAACTTTGTGAAACCAAAATTTGAGTCAGTTTGAAAACTCTTGGCCAAGACAGTAATATCTAAGATAATTTTATCAATTGCATCTTGGCTGAAGGTCACCATTTTCCTATTTCCTGTAAATATGCATTTGTCTCCCATATAGAAGTTAAAATGTCTACAATATGTAGTGTAAGTGATTTTGAGCTGTGACTTATACATAATTTAAGTTTTTATTGAATAGATAATTGTTTTCTAGTTTTACTCCATTATGTATGTTTCCTTCTCATACAAACTGTTTATGAGCTACTTTACAGTACTTGAATTTATCATCATCTATTCCAGTTCTAAGACTGGACATTGCTCTCAAGGATTGTGTTGTTTGGGGAATTAAAATCTCTAAACCCCAGCGCTTTTAAGTAGACAGGCTACATGTACATACATTAAGCTGCTTCCTAGCAGATACTCCAAAACTCTCCTATTGATTAAACTATTCTACCTTAGAAAATGCATGGCTCCACACCAGTTCTCATGTAAGTATCCCAGTATTACTGGAAAGTTTTATTCTCGCCCTAGACTTTTTTTTGTCATGTCCAGGTGATTTCATAAACATACAGTAACAATGAGGGACAGTCCTAGATCAGGTAGATTTCATCCCAAAAGCTAAAATCCTTAATATGCAGAGATATCAATTGCATAAGGCAGTGATGGCCAACCTTTTAAGCTTGGTGTGTCAAAATTCGTAAGAAAAAAAAAAAGAGCATAACTTGGGTGGTGTGTAATTTCTCGAAAAAGCAATCATTTTGTGATATTTGTAGCTCTAATAACAAAACGTTATCTGATAATGACGGCTGGAGTGGAGGGGGAGAGGAGATAATGACTGCTGGGGGTAGGGGGAGAGGAGATAATGACTGCTGGGGGTAGGGGGAGAGGAGATAATGACTGCTGGGGGTAAGGGGAGAGGAGATAATGACTGCTGTGGGGAAGGGGAGAGGAGATCATGATTGCTGGGGGGGAAGGAGGGGAGGAGATCATGATTGCTGGGGGGAAGGGGAGAGGAGATAATCATTATGGAGATGATTAGCATAATCATTAGGAGATGATTATGTCATCCCGATCTATGAGACCGAACGCGACGATTTAACTAGAACTGCATGTGCCACCCCGGACCAGTCATTTCAGAACAGTTTAGCTGCACATGCAGTTCTAGTTAAATCACCGGCGGCCACAGCTTGTCTTATAGATCATGATGCGACTACTTGCCTCTGCCGCGTGTATCAGCAAAAATGGCTCAACGTGTCACCTCTGACACATGTGTCATAGGTTAGCCATCACTGACCTAAGGTGTTTTGTATCACTGGTATCTTTCTTCGACCTCAGAAATACTAAGCCAGTTATACTGACCTACAGTAAATCTACAAAATAAGTATAAGGAGAAGCTAAGAGCAGACCGTATAGGCAGCTTTGGCCCAATTACTTATTGAAAAGTGTAATTATTAATGGAACCCATAAATAAATAACAATAAACAAATAAATTATCACCTATAAGCCAATGAATCCTACTAATGGTATTTAGATATGATGCTCCCTGTATTATTGTATGGGCTATTATAGAGAAAAGTGACAATTTGTTGAAAAGTGTTGCACTTTATGTTATTATTATTATTAATTACTATATTTAAATATTTTTATAACGTTGCATGGCCTGTTTAAATGGACGCATATACATTAGATACATCATTCACTGCCATTCACAAACCCACTTAATATTGTTCAATTCCATTGGTGCCACTTTCTCCAACATCTTCAACACCACAGCAAAGGAAGCAAATAGTGTTCTAACTGTAAATGGATGTCAGAGATGGAGAGGGGGAGCCTCAGTGTCTCTAATAGCAGTCCATGGGTCTAAATATATACAATTACTCATCATAAATAAGTAATTTGTGAAAACCACATATGCTGCTCGACAAAAACACCAGCTTGTTCTGAGAATACAGACTTCTGGGTGTGCTTTCTATTTTGTGGTATAGAGAAAATGAGTGTTCCCTTACACCTACAGTGCTAACTTATAAGTGATGGGAATTAATGGGTTGCAGTAGTGTAAGGAGGTGATTTTGTGGTGCGGTTTAGTTTATTTTAGGAAACAGATGTTAAAGTGTTGTACTCTAAATGGATCACAGTTCACAAACCAAATCTAACAGTTATTCTAACACATTAAAGTATTACAACACCTCTCGTAACATTTGTACCAAGTGCAAATACTGTAGTGTTTAAAGAATCCACCATTCATAACATTCAGGGTGGTTATGCTGAATTGAGTATACAACATTTAATGAAGATAGTCCTTATATTGGGTATAAAGAAATATGAGGTGGGTACCCATAATGGCTCAAAGCAAAGCAGCATTAGGCCAAGTTGATTCCCGTTCTTCTAGGCAACTGTGGCAGTTGTGGCCTCCATTTCTTCCAGTCTCTTTCCTCTTTCTTGCTGCACCTGTCGCATCTTTGTAAATCATTAGGTTACAATATTCTTGGCCTCACTGAAAACAGGCATTAATCTCTGGGTTTACAGCACATTTCTGGATCCTCAGCAGTTCGAAATTTGTGTGATCCACTAATCTCTAATAACTTCTGTTATTGTGTTTCTGATGCTATATAACAGGGGTGGGGAACCTTTTTACTGCCAAAGGTTATTTGGAATTTTCTGCCAACCTTCAGGGGCTGCATCAAATTATGAACTTGAAAATTAATCTGCTATATTTGGTCAATTAATTAACTCACCTCTATTGTGCTGGCTGGAGCTGCTTCTCTTTGTTGCAGCTGTGATGTTCAGTGATATTGATGATGTTGTTTCTCACATCTGCTTTTCCAGTTTGTCTTGGTCTGGAGAGGCTGGGGGCATACACATCATAGGAGACGTTGGGGCATATACATCACAGGAGACACTGGGGGTACACATCACAGGAGGGGCTGGGTCATATACATCAAAGGAGAGGCTGGGACATACATCCCAGGAGAGGCTGGGACATATACATCCCAGAAGAGGCTGGGGCATATACATCCTACGAGAGGCTGGGGCATATACATCACAGGAGAGGCTGGGGCATATACATCACGGGAGAAGCTGGGGCATATACATCACAGGAGAAGCTGGGGCATATAAATCACAGGAGAGGCTGGGGCATATACATCAAAGGAGAATCTGGGGCATATACATCACAGGAGAGGCTGGGGCATATACAGTTAGGTCCAGAAATATTTGGACAGTGACACAAGTTTTGTTATTTTAGCTGTTTACAAAAACATGTTCAGAAATACAATTATATATATAATATGGGCTGAAAGTGCACACTCCCAGCTGCAATATGAGAGTTTACACATCCAAATCAGAGAAAGGGTTTAGGAATCATAGCTCTGTAATGCATAGCCTCCTCTTTTTCAAGGGACCAAAAGTAATTGGACAAGGGACTCTAAGGGCTGCAATTAACTCTGAAGGCGTCTCCCTCATTAACCTGTAATCAATGAAGTAATTAAAAGGTCTGGGGTTGATTACAGGTGTGTGGTTTTGCATTTGGAAGCTGTTGCTGTGACCAGACAACATACGGTCTAAGGAACTCTCAATTGAGGTGAAGCAGAACATCCTGAGGCTAAAAAAAAAGAAAAAATCCATCAGAGAGATAGCAGAAATGCTTGGAGTAGCAAAATCAACAGTCGGGTACATTCTGAGAAAAAAGGAATTGACTGGTGAGCTTGGGAACTCAAAAAGGCCTGTGCGTCCACGGATGACAACAGTGGTGGATGATCGCCGCATACTTTCTTTGGTGAAGAAGAACCCGTTCACAACATCAACTGAAGTCCAGAACACTCTCAGTGAAGTAGGTGTATATTTCCCTAAGTCAACAGTAAAGAGAGGACTCCATGAAAGTAAATACAAAGGGTTCACATCTAGATGCAAACCATTCATCAATTCCAAAAATAGACAGGCCAGAGTTAAATTTGCTGAAAAACACCTCATGAAGCCAGCTCAGTTCTGGAAAAGTATTCTATGGACAGATGAGACAAAGATCAACCTGTACCAGAATGATGGGAAGAAAAAAGTTTGGAGAAGAAAGGGAACGGCACATGATCCAAGGCACACCACATCCTCTGTAAAACATGGTGGAGGCAACGTGATGGCATAGGCATGCATGGCTTTCAATGGAACTGGGTCACTTGTGTTTATTGATGACATAACAGCAGATAAGAATAGCCGGATGAATTCTGAAGTGTACCGGGATATACTTTCAGCCCAGATTCAGCCAAATGCCGCAAAGTTGATCGGACGGCGCTTCATAGTACAGATGGACAATGACCCCAAGCATACAGCCAAAGCTACCCAGGAGTTCATGAGTGCAAAAAAGTGGAACATTCTGCAATTGCCAAGTCAATCCCCAGATCTTAACCCAATTGAGCATGCATTTCACTTGCTCAAATCCAGACTTAAGACGGAAAGACCCACAAGCAAGCAAGACCTGAAGGCTGCGGCTGTAAAGGCCTGGCAAAGCATTAAGAAGGAGGAAACCCAGCGTTTGGTGATGTCCATGGGTTCCAGACTTAAGGCAGTGATTGCCTCCAAAGGATTCGCAACAAAATATTGAAAATAAAAATATTTTGTTTGGGTTTGGTTTATTTGTCCAATTACTTTTGACCTCCTAAAATGTGGAGTGTTTGTAAAGAAATGTGTACAATTCCTACAATTTCTATCAGATATTTTTGTTCAAACCTTCAAATTAAACGTTACAATCTGCACTTGAATTCTGTTGTAGAGGTTTCATTTCAAATCCAATGTGGTGGCATGCAGAGCCCAACTCGCGAAAATTGTGTCACTGTCCAAATATTTCTGGACCTAACTGTATATGACACCCCACGGAGCTCAAGATAGGAGCATACCTCCGTACCTTGTATACTCATCGCCGGGCCAGTGGTTTGTAGAAGTCATGGCTTGACCCGGTTCCGTAGCCCCGTGGTGCACAGTAAAAGGGAGGTTAGCAAGGATAAGGCCGCCGCTGCATGGTACCTCGCCGGGGGAGATGTTGGGGTGCAGCCAGGATGATATCGATCCCCACAGGCGGAGCGCCCCCTGGGATGGAGAACGGGGAACTGTGAATTGCAGATCACAAGGTGACGACAAACAGAGTCAGAGACACTGGGTTGCGGGTTTCAGATTTTGTTTACTCACATATCCTGGGAAGGTGGCGTGCAGAGGAAAATATCCACCCCACCAATGTCTAAAACCTCCTCCTCCACATGAGAGAAGTCTGCAGGAGCCTTTATCAGATGGTGTTTATATACATGTTCTCTTACAACCACCCAAACATCTATGTGATCCACATGAATATATAAAGATAAAAGCTGGAAATATCTTCCATTGGAATACATGTACACGAATTCCTTCCAGCCAAAGGAAATCTAACCTGCTTCTAGACTTCATCCTCTGGAAAATCTTGTATCATAAACTATTCTTGGTGGTACTCCTTCCATACTGCTCCATTTTTTTCTTCTCTTCTGAAACAGCCCTCCCTCTTGTGGAGCGACTATACATGATAAAGGCCGTTGGGCCGAAACGTCCACCATCTTTTGTCGCCATCAAATAAATAATCACTTTTTTGCAAAGAAAAAAACTTTTTGTCTTCATTTTGTCAACAAGAGAGTGCAGTGTCTATTATATAATACGTTCTGGGACTATTGACCCCACACTAGCACCTCTAATGAAACCATACTCTAGCTGAGTGCACACCAATACCCTATAACTCTATTAAACATTCTGGAACAGGCCTCCTTATAATGCTCCAGGGCCCTCCAGGTACGCAGGTTTAGGGAACTAGAATGGTGGTCCCATCCCAGTGCGGGCTGCGGTGCCGGGCTCACCCTCCGGTCACCACTCACCAAGGCTCGCACCCGAGCAGTCCAAGTCATCTCCCCATCTTCTCCTGGTCCTGGGAAGGCAGGGTTCATGGCTCCTAGTGAATGTCCAACAAAGGGGGCGAGCACTGGTTTTCGCGCCCACTGCAAACCCACCCACGAAGGGCGGGTCAGTCCAGTCTCTGTTGGTAAGCATGGCGCCCATCCCATTCTCAATGGATGCCATTTTTACAGTCACAGTTCAGTAGTCACGGTGCCCACAGCAACGGGCACAAAATAAACATAAGATAGTCCAGTAAAGGCATGCAGTACCCATTGGATTGGGCACGCAATCCTGCCGACTACGCCAGTTGTAACACCCCACAGAGCTCAAGATAGGAGCATACCTTCATACCTTGTATACCCGTTGGCGGGCCAGTGGTTTATAGAAGTCGTGGCCTGACCCGGTTCTGTGGCCCCGTGGTGCACGGTAAAAGGGAGGCTAGCAAGGATTGTCCTGGAGAGGTAGTCACTGGTTACAGTGGTGACTGAGGTCCCGGCCTCCTCCGCTGCGGACGCTTCCTCCGACCTTTCCTCCTCCAGAAGTGGAACGGATGATGTCAACTATGCCACCTGTGGTGTGCAGCCATGGATAAGGCCGCCGCTATGTGGTACCTAGCCGGGGAAGATGTTGGGGTGCAGCCTGGATGATATCGCTCCCCACAGGCAGAGCGCCCCCTGGAAGAGAGAACGGGGAACTGGGAATCACCAGATAACAGGGCGACGACAAACAGAGTCAAAGTCACTGGGTGGCGGGTTTCAGATTTTGTTTACTCACAGTTCTTTCATACAATGATTACGTGTCGTTCCCAGGCAGGGCAGAGTTAAAGTCCTGTAGAGCAGCCTGTGGGCTTTCTCCCTCTGTATAGGCAATGTTAGGAGAATGAAACAACCACACAATCCAACTCAGATCCGGTAAAAACTGTAGACCTGTGGAAGCGTGATTATACACAAGACGGCTGTCGTCCTGGTAGGACCTGCACCCGGTCTTCATCCTGCGTTTTATATGCACCTATTTGTAAAATAAAGACGTTTTTTACTGGATCTGAGCTGTATTGTGCGGTTGTTTCATTCTCCTAACATTGGCTATATTGAGGCTCTTTATCCTTTCAACATGCACCCAGGACCGGTTTCCGTGAGATGTCCATTCCCCCAGGACTATTGTCAGGCTGGTTGTGGCGGTGCAGAACCATCTTTTCTTTTCTTTCTCCCCCTGTGCTCTCGTGTGGTGGTCCCCTCCTTGTCTCTGGAGCTCTTGGGACCCATTACTCTGCCACCCAAAGCTGCAGGGCTCTGTAGTTCATCCCGGCTAGCCACCTCTTCCATTCCAGATCTCTTCTGGCTAATGGACCTGGAGCCTCCTAACTGGCACTGTCCGCTCTCTCAGCTTAGGGGTCCTCAGCCATCCACTCGCCCGGTCCCTGGTAAGGAAAGGGTGTATGAACCGGTCTGGACTTGGTGGTTCCACTGCTCTGCCTCCCTGAGAGATAGACAGAGCTCCCTGAAGGAGCTGGTCACTACATGTCCTCTCTCAGTGCTTTCCCAAGGTGTTCTGAGGTAAACTCTCTGTTTGTAACTCCTTCCTACACGTGCCCCCACCTAAGGAATGTCCCCTCTGGCTGTGTGTGAGGCTGTGTGAAGCAGGAAATGAAACTTACTAAGATTTTAACCTCTGCTAGCCCAAGGTGGACGGATATTATAAAATACATAAAAATACAATACCTTGTAGCACCCAGTCTCAGGGGCACTACATATATATTCCAGGAGAGTTTGGGGCATACACATCACAGGAGGGGCTGGGGCGTATATGACACACCCACGGGGTCTGGAGTTACCTGTTACCGGGCCGCGGTTCTTCTGGGTCACCATAGTGGCCTTGCCCAGTTTACATGACCCCGGTGATGTCAATAAAGCTGGGAATGGAGACGATGGGAGTAGTTGTTCGTGATGCCACCTGTGGTGTGCGGCCAGTCATTAGCCACCGCTGCGGGAGGTCTCTCTTCTGGGACAGATTGTGACGCACCTCAGGTGTTGCAGCTCTCCACAGGTAGAGCTGGGCTCCTGGGAGGATGATAGAAGTGGTAGTCGCCAATGGTGCAGGGGTGCGATGTTGAAAATGCCGGCAGTAACGGGACTACACAGAAGGTGCAGTTCAAGATCTTTACACACTGGAAGCACAGCTGAAGATATCGCCGAACAAGCAGCCTGAGGGGGCGCAGCATTGAGCATGAGGAGGTGTGCAACATGCAGGATCAGGGGGTATGATACATGAAGGGTGGGTGAATGGAGCATGATGGGGTGTGCAACATGGAGAATCAGGGGGTGTGAAGGATGGAGCATGAGGGGGTGCGCACCATGTATGATCGAGGGTGGTGTACAGCATGGAGTATGGAGCATGAGGGGGTGCACAACATGGAGGATCAGGGCATGTGCAGCATGGAGGATGGGGGATGAAGCATGACAGGGTGCACATGTTGGATCAGGTGGTGTGCAGCATGAAGGATGGGGGGATTGAGTATGAGAGGGTGAGCGCAGTATAGCGAATGGGGGATACAGTATGGAGAATGGGAGGATAGTATGGAGAAGGGCTAGCCTGGGGGGCCACGGTTTGAGAATGTTGTAGCATGGGTGGAGCATGATATGGAGAATGCCTAGCATGAGAGGGCTCCATATGAAAAGGGTTGGCATGGGGGGGCTCACTATAGCGATGGGGTAGCCTCAGGGGGCACAATATGGAAAAGGAATAACATGGAAGGGGCACGGTATGGAGAAGGGGCATGGTGGGACTCGACTCATTATATGGAAGGGGTAGCATGGGGGGATTCGATATGGAGAATGGGTAGCATGGGGGGACTCGATATGGAGAATGGGTAGCATGGAGGGGAACTTGATATGGAGAAGGGGAGGCATGGGGGGACTCAATATGGAGAAGGGGTGGCATAGGGGACTCAATATGGAGAAGGGGTGGCATGGAGGGGCCTCAGTATGGAGAAGGGCTGGCATGGAGGGGGCTTGGTATGGAGAAGGGATGGCATAAAGGGGGCTTGATATATAAAAGGGGTGGCATTAAAAGGGCTTGGTATGGAGAAGGGGTGGCAAGAGGGGGCTCGGTATGGAAAAGGGATGGCATGGAGGGGGCTCAATATGAAGAAGGGGTGGCATGGGGGGGCTTGGTATGGAAAAGGGGAGGCATGAAGGGGGCTCGGTATGGAGAAGGAGTGGTATGGAGGGGGCTCGATATGGAGAAGGGGTGACATGGAGGAGGTTTGGTTCGGAGAAGAGGTAGCATAGAAGAGACTCGGTATTGAAAAGGGCTGGGGCAAAACAATCGCGGTCACAGGGGTCACCATTGCGACCGGACCCGGGGGTTCAGGAAGCCCGAGGACCTCAGCCAGTGATTCAATGGCTGCAGGCCACGCGACCGCTGGGAGCCTGTGACTCAGGAGAGCCCGGTGCCAGCGCTGGCAGCGGGCCCCCTGTTGAAAATCGCACTTTCAATTGTATAAGCATCACAGATGCCGATACAATTGAAAGCAATGATGAGAGACAGAGTGGCGCACTCCCTCTGTCATCGTTCTCCTGCTGTGTCTGTCTGCACTCTGCCTCTGACAGCTCTGCGGAGTGTGATGACGTCACCACTGTGTGATGTACAGAGCGGCAACACGGTGGACGCGCTGAGGAGACTGGTGCAGCAGGGGAACGAGGAGACGTGAGTATATGTATTTAATCATGGTGACAAGAGGGCTATGGGGGTCCATTAAACAATATGAGAGCTGTATACTACATGAAGGTACATAATACTATATGGAGAGTGTATTAGAATATATGGAGAGCTATGGGGAGTGTATTATAATGTATAGAGAGCTATGGGGAGTGTATTATAATGTATGGAGGACTATGGGGAGTGTATTATAATGTATAGCGAACTATGGGGAGTGTATTATAATATAAGGAGGTCTATGGGGAGTGTATTATAATGTACAGAGAACTATGGCGAGTGTATTATAATATATGGAGGACTATGGGGAGTGTATTATAATGTATGGAGATGTGGCGCCGCTGAGGCTTTAGTCGCCACAGGGTATTGCAGCTCACCAGAGATGCAGTATTCATCTCAGATATGAAGGAGGTCATTGCCGGTAAACCCCAATTCACCAACCTACACATGTCTAGTTTCCCTCTCACCAGGACTGGGTTAGGGATGTGTACCGCCCCGCCGAACTCAGCTGCGACCGCCGAGCCACTCGGATCCATGCTCGTACGGTGGGTGGTGGCTCGAGCTCCTCACGGACCCGGGGGTCACGTCGCTCTGCAAAGGGGGTTGGTGCTACACGCAGGGACTTCAGGGGGGGGGAAGTTCCACGGCCGGGGCCGCTGTGGTTTGGTTGGGGTGTAAGTTCGTGACGCCACCCAGGGGTTGTGGTGAATAGGTGGACACCACCGCTGCCGTTAACTAGGCCTCCCGGGGACGGTGTTGCGCAGCTTGCTGTTGACCCCTCCGTGGGTAGGGGAGTGATGGTCCCGGGGACCTGAAGGAGGTGCGAAGACGTGGGAGCGGGTGCGGGCGTATGATGGTGCAGTGCGGCGTGGTGCGCGGCCTGAAGGCGCTGGTGTACTCACTATGACACAATACACTGGAGTCTCTGGTAAACCAAACAGGATGATGAACGGAGTCTGCAGCCGGCTGCAGCTTCTCCTTGAACAGGTTGGTGGATTCCGCCTTTCTCCTGCACCTTTTTATATGAATGTTTGACTCCTATGCCTAAGCAACAGTAGTCCGCTCCCCGGCTTGCTGGTTGTCGGAAGAGCCCTGTTTGTCTGCAGACGCTGGCCCTTTGGGTCTTTATGCCTTGGCGGTGGCTTTGCCCTGTATGGTTGGGCTGTTGTCTTCTAACAGGTCTTGTGTGGGATAGGTCCTTAAGTCCAGTCCTCAATCAGTTGATTTGACTCAGCCCTGTCGGTTCGGGGCTTTGTACTGGGTCTAAGTACCCCTCCTGGTGCTCCGGTTTCCAATCAGTTCCCCGGTTCGGTACCGGCGGGCCACCGCCCGACCCCGGTCCCTACGGTTCCACCGGCTGTAATCCCAGCTCCTGCAGGCAGCCACCACCGTCTGCCTCCTTGCCAGAGGTGACTGGGCTCTGACCCAGCCACCTGAGTAGACTGTTGGCAGGCCTGGTCACAGGTCTGCCCTTGAACTCGACCTCTCTCCTTCACTGTCAAGACTACTCTCTTGTATGTCCTAGAACTAGAACTTGTGTCTTTCCCACCTCCAGGCCTGTGAACTTCTCGGTGGGCGGAGCCAACCACCTGGCTCCGCCCCCCTGTGTGGACATCAAACCTGGAGGGTGGTAACAAGGGTTTCTTGGTTGGCTGCTGTCACCTACTCAGGGAGGGTGTGTGTGTGTGTGTGTGTGTGTGACTACCTGGGACGACCTGACTAGTCCAGGGCGTCACAGTAGGGTCATTTAGGATGCTCACGATATCGTCTTGGGCCTCCCACCCACTAGCTCAGGAATCCGGGGGGTGGAGCAACTCTCCAGAGGCAGCAGGGCAACACACACAAACAAAAGCAGTTGAGAAACGACCGGGAACCAAGTGAGACACAGGAGAACATGGTCACTGAGGGGAGAGCTCATAGCTCTCTCAGGACCAGCTCACACCTTAGGGTGCGGAGCTCTAGACTGGTGGGCACTGCATTACTGCATTTCCCGCCAGCAGAATCCGCCGGGCAGAGGATTGCAGGTCTTCTGGCCCACACATAGCACCCGGGGGAAAGAAGCACATAGAGCTAGGAGTCGTAACCATAGGGCGGCTCCATCTACGGACTTGCGCTGCCTGCTATATGGGACAGGGGACTCAACAAAACACAAGCATTTGGGTCCCAGCGTAGCTTCAAGCTGCAGGGACTCACACAACACAGTGCAGGGAGGAAGGACTCACAGTGAATCCCCACCGGTTCTGACCTCCGAACTATCCGGGATCGGCTGGAGCTCATCACAGCAGAGTCCGGCAGTCCAACAGCGGGAGCAATTCAGTGAGTAAACAAACTAAACTGCAACCCCTGTGTCGTCTAGTCCTTCCCACGCCCCGTGCTCCAATACTGGAGGGGAACACTACTCCCAACATCCTCCCTGGCACATGGGCTCTGCATGTGGAGAGCTGGACCATCTGAGCTGTGTTACCATCCGCACCAGAGAGAAACAGATATCTCGCAGTGGTAGTGATAGCCGCACACCACAGGTGGCGTCACAAACACAAATATCCTACTCCCCTGTAAATAAACCCATCCCCATCTTTAATTGACACCAACGGGGTCACGGAACTGGGCCAGGCCGCTGTGACACCCCAAACCGGCCCGGTGTCGAGTAACCCAAAACCCCCAGAGACCCCGTGGGCGCGTCAGAGAGCTACAGGGAGTTAATTATAATATATGGAGAATTATTGGGAGACTATTATAATGTATGGAGAGCTATGGGGAGTGTATTATAATATATGGAAAACTATGGGGAGTGTATTATATTATATGGAGGACTATGGGGAGTGTATTATAATGTATGGAGGGCTATGAACAGTGTATGATAATGTATAGAAAACTATGGGGAGAGTATTATAATATATGGAGGACTATGGGGAGTGTATTATAATATATGGAGAGCTATGGGGAGTGTGTTATAATATATGGAGGACTATGGGGAGTGTATTATAATGTATGGAGAGCTATGGGGAGTGTATTATAATATATGGAGGACTATAGGGAGTGTAATACAAATGTATGGAGAACTATGGGGAGTGTGTTATAATGTATAGAGGGCTATGAACAGTGTATTATAATGTACAGTATAGAGAACTATGGGAAGTGTATTATAATATATGGAGGACTATGGGGAGTGTATTATAATGTATGAAGGACTATGGGGAGTGTATTATAACGTATGGAGAGCTATGGGGAGTGTATGATAATGTATGGACAACTATGGGGAGTGTATTATAATATATGGAGGACTATGGGGAGTGTATTATAATGTATGGAGAACTATGGGGAGTGTGTTGTAATATATAGAAGGCTATGAGCAGTGTAATATAATGTATGGAGAGCTATGGGGAGTGTATTATAATGTATGTAAGGCTATGAACATCGTATTATAATGTATAGAGAACTATGGGGAGTGTATTATAATATACTAGCTGTACTACCCCGCTTCGCCTGGGTTAATAACTGTTGTTAACGAAATAGAATGTATTAACAAAAATTTATTCTGCACACAAAAACCACAAAACAAATAGAAATGTACTTATTAAAAGGCAAAAACTAAGCTAATAGAAGCATTTCACAACATATATTTCAACACCACAGATATTCCACACAGATGTAACTAAATTGGCCAAGTAATGTGCTCCGTCTGTCTCTTTCCAGGTCTGTCTCTTTCCCCGTATGTCTCTTTCCAGGTCTGTCTCTTTCCCTGTCTGTCTCTTTCCCTGTCTGTCTCTTTCCCCGTCTGCCTGTCTCTGTCTGTCTCTTTTTTTGTCTGTCTCTATCTCTCTGTTTCTTTCCCATCTGTCTCTTTCTAGATCTGTCTCTTTCCCAGGTCTGTCTCTTTCCCCGTCTGTCTCCCCGTCTCTGTGTCTGTCTTTTCCTGTCTGTCTCTTTCCCTGTCTGCCTGTCTCTGTCTGTCTCTATTTCTCTGTCTCTATCCCCGTCTGTCTCTATCAAGGTCTGTGTCTTTCCTCATCTATATTTGTCTGTCTCTCTGGCTGTCTCCTCCTTCCCTGTCTGCCTGTCTCTGTCCCTGTCTGCATGTCTGTCTGTCTCTTTCCCCATCTATCTCTTTCCACATCTGTCTCTTTCCCAATCTGTCTCTTTCCAGGTCTGTCTCTTTCCAGGTCTGTCTCTGTCTGTCTCTTTCCAGGTCTGTCCTCTTTCCAGGTCTGTCTCTGTCTGTCTCTTTCCCCGTCTGTCTCTGTCTCTTTCACCGTCTGTCTCTGTCTGTCTCTTTCCCCGTCTGTCTCTGTCTCTTTCACCGTTTGTCTCTGTCTGTCTCTTTCCCTGTCTGTCCCTATCTCTCTGTCTCTTTCCCTGACTGTCTCTCTGTCTGTCTCTGTCTGTCTCTCTGTCTGTCTCTGTCTGTCTCTCTCTATCCATCTCCCCACCGAAACCTTATTACCTCCCATATAAGCTTCTTATACTATGAATGTCTTTTGTTGCTATAGCAACCAATCACAGCTCCTACTAATAACCTGTAGTTCCAGGCTCCATTTACTTTAATGGAGGCATGTTTTTTGGAGAGTAACTGTAAAGCGCGAGGTTACATTTTCCTGTCAAAACATAGTCTACGACGTTCCCTGGGTCACATAGGTGTCTGTGAAAAATTTCGTGATTGTAAATGCGACGGTGCGGATACACTTTTCGTTTCACTTTTTCCTTATTATGTAGATAGGGGCAAAATTGATTGGTAAATTGGAACGTGCGGGGTTAGAATTTCACCTCACAACATAGCCTATGATGCTCTCGGGGTCCAGACGTGTGAGTGTGCAAAATTTTGTGGCTGTAGCTGCGACGGTGCGGATGCCAATCCCGGACATACACACATACATACACACATTCAGCTTTATATATTAGATGGAGGACTATGGGGAGTGTATTATAATGTATGGAGTACTATGGAGAGTGTATTATAATATAAAGAGGACTATGGGGAGTGTATTATAATATATTGTGGACTATGAACAGTGTATTATGTATGGAGAGCTATGGGGAGTATATTATAATGTATGGAGAGCTATGGGGAGTGTATTATAATGTATGGAGGACTATGAACAGTGTATTATAATGTATAGAGAACTATTGGGAGTGTATTATAATTGGATGGAGGACTATGGGGAGTGTATTATAATGTATGGAGAACTATGGGGAGTGTATTATAATGTATGGAGAACTATGGGGAGTGTATTATAATGTATGGAGGACTATGGGAAGTGTATTATAATGTATGGAGAACTATGAACAGTGTATTGTAATGTATGGAGGACTATGGGGAGTGTATTATAATGGAGAACTATGAACAGTGTATTATGTATGGAGAGCTATGGAGAGTATATTATAATATATGGAGAGCTATGGGGAGTGTATTATAATGTATGGAGGACTATGGGAAGTGTATTATAATGTATGGAGAACTATGAACATTGATTGTAATGTATGGAGGACTATGGGGAGTGTATTATAATGTATGGAGAACTATGAACAGTGTATTGTAATGTATGGAGGACTATGGGGAGTATATTATAATGGAGAACTATGAACAGTGTATTATGTATGGAGAGCTATGGAGAGAATATTATAATGTATGGAGAGCTATGGGGAGTGTATTATAATGTATGGAGGACTATGAACAGTGTATTATAATGTATAGAGAACTATTGGGAGTGTATTATAATTGGATGGAGGACTATGGGGAGTGTATTATAATGTATGGAGAACTATGGGGAGTGTATTATAATGTATGGAGGACTATGAACAGTGTATTGTAATGTATGGAGGACTATGGAGAGTGTATTATAATGGAGAACTATGAACAGTGTATTATGTATGGAGAGCTATGGAGAGTATATTATAATATATGGAGAGCTATGGGGAGTGTATTATAATGTATGGAGGACTATGAACAGTGTATTATAATGTATAGAGAACTATTGGGAGTGTATTATAATTGGATGGAGGACTATGGGGAGTGTATTATAATATATGGAGGACTATGAGCAGTGTATGATAATGTATGGAGAACTATGAGATGTATTATAATCTTAGATTATATATATTATATCATCGGGATATCGAAGTATGGGAGGGCCAAGTGTCAGTGTAATTATCCTGTACCCCGAGCTTGGTATGCAGAAGCATGTCCTCATTTTCATATTAAATAAATGTTGCTTTTTCAGTAAATAGTAAACGCACCCTATCACTCCCTTTTTCAACTGCCCCCATGGTCTTGTTAGTGAGGCAATGTGCATCACTAAGGTCATGTGCGCACGCTGCGGATTGACCTGATGTTTCTAACATTTCTGCAGTCATTCCCCTGCAAAACCTATGGGTATAAAAAAATGCTGTGCGTACACAGCGTTTTTTTATGCGGATTTACCCACAGATTTTCCGCTGCAGAATTAATGTGCATGTGTGGCGCCCTGGACAAGCCAGGTCGTCACAGGTACTACACCAACACACCCTACACCCCGGCTAGGCACACCTAAGTCAAACACAAATCCTTGTTGCCTCCCTCCAGGGGCTGATGTCCACACCAGGGGGTTGGCCAGGCGGTTGGCCCCGCCCACCGAGAAGTTCACAGTCCTGGAGGCAGGAAAAGGAGTCAGATTAGTTTTGGAGAGGGAAGTGGTAGCAGAGGAGACTGACCGTGTCCGGGTACGTGGCCCGGACATACAGCAAGGTTGGCAGATGGTGGTGACCGTCTGCAGGAGAGGCTGATTGAAGTGAACCGTACGGACCGGGGACGGGCGGTGGCCCGCCGGTACCGGATCGGGGAGTGGAGAGAAGACAGCACCATCCGGCAGGGCCTACGGACCCCGACCAGGCTAGGAGTCGCCGTAAAACCGGTCAAATCCGTTAGCGAAGGGAACCTCCGGGGTTTCCCAGCAGCCAAGACCCGATTGAAGGCAACAGCTCACACCGTAGAGGGAAACACAGTCACCGCCAAGGCTACAGTTCCCAGGGCCAGAGCCTGCGGGCAAAAGGGGCTCCCTCAGCATCCATCCAAGCTGGGGAGCGGGTTACCGGTGGGAAGCCATTGGAACCGTAAACACAACACAGGTGCAGGGAAAGGCAGTCACCATCAACCTACCGGGAGGAGAACAACCGCAGACGCCTGTGGGACCCATCCATCCAGCCGTTTGTTTGACCAGAGACTCTGTGTGAATTACTGGCTGAGTGAGTACCACCGTGCCGTGTGGCATAGCGTTGCCCCCGCGACCCTGCACCTCACCAGGCCCCGTACCCGCCTGCCATCCCTAAAACCTTCACCGGGGCCCCGGGACAACCAACCCCCTACCCACGGAGGGGAGAACCAACATCCAAGCTGCTCCCTGTCATCGCTCCCGGGATCCCCATCCAGAGCAGCGGTGGTGTCACAACTTCACCACAACCGTGGGTGGCGTCACGGACAATATCCCCCAAACCTCACACCAATCCCCCCTTTCACTCACGGGCGAGGAACGCCGCTCGAGACCCCGGGATCCGGCCCACCGCTCGAGCCACCACCGAGCAGCAGCAGCTGGACCCGAACAGTGGGTGAGCGCAGCGTCCCCTCCTCCGCCCGCGACACATGTCACTTCATGTGGTGGCCAGAAGGACATACAATCCCCCTGTCCTCCAGATTCTGGTGATACAACATAAAGTTTGTTCCACCCTAGGGGACTGCACCCTGAACTGTGCCAGTCCCAAGGGAGCAATGTAGCTCTCTCCTCGGCAACCGTATTGTCTCCTCTGTACCACAGGAGCTACCAAAAAACCCATCCACTCATCTCCTCTTTTACTGAAGAACTACTCACTGTTGTGTCAGCTCCTAACTCCCCCTGGTGGCCGCTCCTCCCCTGATTCCCTTTCACTAGTGGGTGGCAGCCCCCCATGTTTGGTGACTACCTTAAGACTTGACCCTAGCCCGGTCCCCAATGTTGAGGGCAACCTAACTGTATGTATGAGTTTGTGTGTTGTGAAACCGGTAGCAACCTCCTCTGGACCCAGGATGAGTACCGCACCTTAAGTGAGGTGTAGTACCCTGTGGTGACTGAAGCCTCAGAGGTGCCACACTATAACCATGTAAGTGATGCACATTTTCTCACTAACAAGACATTGGGGGCAGATTAATATTTAAAAAAGATGCAACCTGTTCCCTTTAAGCTAAACTCTATATGCCTTGTATTATTTTTGCACGGAAGACATCTCCTATATAAATATTTCTGCAGTCTAGTTGTCATTTTGGGGTGACAGATTCCCTTTCAATCAGCTTAAAATTCATCTTACCAGACAAATTAAAGTTTTTCTCATGCATCGGGTGATTAACAGACTGTTTAGATAAATCAGTTTCCCATTTGAAGGAGTTTTCTCATGTTGGCAACTTATCCCCTATCCTTGGGATGGGGAATAACTTTCCAATACTGGAGGGTTACAACCACCATGGCCCCCAGATTTTCCGAGAACCAGGACCGAGGTCAATCATCCGCACTACCTCTTACCTCGTTCTTAATGGGGGGGCTTAGCCCACCGCTCTGCTGATCTTTGGTATTAGAATGAATGGAGCAGTGGTGCGGATAGTCACAAGCCATCAAGCAAAGAAGAACTGCTTACATTTTTGCACCAGGAGTGGCACAAGGTCACAAAAAAGCAGTGTGAAAGACTGGTGGAAAGCATGCCAAGACGCATGAAAGCTGCGATTAAAAATCATGGTTATTCCACAAAATATTGATTTCTGAACTCTTCCTAAGTTAAAACATTAGTATTGTTGTTTCAAAATGATTATGAGCTTGTTTTCTTTGAATTATTTGAGGTCTGAAAGCAATGCATTATTTTGTTATTTTGACCATTTCTCATTTTCAGAAAATAAATATAAAATGTATTGCTTGGAAACTTGGATACATGTTGTCAGTAGTTTATAGAAAAAAATGTTTACATTTTACTCAAAAATATACCTATAAAGAGAAAAATCAGAAAAACTGACAATTTTGCAGTGGTGTCTTAATTTTTGCCAGAGCTGTATATATATATATATATATATATATATATATATATATATATATATACATTTTTCACTCTTTGTTTCATTGCAGCCATTTGAGCCATTTGGTATTTTTTTGTTTTTTTCTCATTAATGTACACTCAATCGTGACAGAAAAAAAAACAGGAATGTAGAAATTTTGAAATTTTATTAAACAAGAAAAACTGAATTATCATATGGTCATAAGTATTCAACCCTTTGCTCAGTATTGAGTAGAAGCTCCCTTTTGAGTTAGTACAGACATGAGTCTTCTTGGGAATGAGGCAACAAGTTTTTCACACCTGGATTTGGGGATCCCCTGCCATTCTTCCTTGCAGATCCTCTCCAGTTCCGTCAGGTTGGATGGTAAACCTTGGTGGACAGCCATTTTCAGGTCCCTCCAGAGATGCTCAATTGGGTTTAGGTCAGGGCTCTAGCTGGGCCAATTAAGAATGGTCACAGAGTTGTGCTGAAGCCACTTCTTTGTTATTTTAGTTGTGTGCTTAGGGTCATTGTCTTGTTGGAAGGCGAACCTTTGGCCAAGTCTGAGGTTATCTCTGTACTTGGCTGCATTCATCTTTCCTTCTATTGCAACCAGTTATCCTGTTCCTGCAGCGGAAAAACACCCTGATAGCATGATGCTGCCACCATATTTCACTGTTAGGATAGTATTGGGCAGGTGATGAGCAGTGCCTGGTTTTCTTCACGCATACTGCTTAGAATTATCACAAAAAGTTCTATCTTCGTCTCATCAGACAAAAGAATCTTATTTCTCATAGTCTGGGAGTCCTTAATGTGTTTTTTTGCAAACTCTATTCTGGCTTTCATACGTTTTGCAATGAGGAGAGGCTTCCGTCGGGCCACTCTGCCTTAAAGGCCTGACTGGTAGAAGGTTGCAGTAATGGTTGACTTTGTGGAACTTTCTCCCATCTCCCTACTACATCTCTGGAGCTCAGCTACAGTGATCTTGGGGTTCTTCTTTAACTCTCTCACCAAAGCTCTTCTTCCATGATTGCTCAGTTTGGCTGGATGGCCAAGTCTAGGAAGAGTTCTGGTGGTCCCAAACATCTTTCATTTAAGGATTATGGAAGCCACTATGCTTTTAGGAACCTTGAATACTGCAGAAATTCCTTTGTAACCTTAGCCAGATATCTGCCTTGCCACAATTTTGTCTCTGAGCTCCTTGGGCAGTTCTGTCAGGTTTCCAGGTTTTCCAGTTCTCTTTTGAATGAGCTTGCCCTCGGTTAACATGGAGTTTACTGTTCTGTTGCCCTACTTCCTGTCCAGCTGCTTAAAAGGCCGCCTCTAAGCCTAGTCCAGTGCCTGAGTATACTGCTTGCTGTGTGCTCCTGCTTTGCTGCTGCTAATCCTGATTACCTTTGGATCCTCCTAAAGACTACCGACCGACCGACTCTGGACCTTACCCGGTTTCTCAAAGCTGTGCCCGGATTCCTTCTGCCATCTTCGGTCAGCACTCTGCCCGGTTCTCTCTGGTTCGTAACCACTCTGGACAATCATCCCGTACGGACACTCCTGGACTTTTACCGCTTGCCCCTTGTGTCCCGGCTGCTGCGCATTTAGGCCTTCCGGGGTGATTGCCGGACAGTCCCTGTATAGGGGTTCGCTCTGGTGGTCTCCCTGGGGGAGTCCGGTGCGTGGCCCCGGGAATTCCCTTCGCTCCGTTTCGGGAAGGTATTTGTGTATTTGTACCGCTGTGTTTTCCGTTGTGTATCTACCGTGGTTACATATTATAAAATATCTTGTACCAAGAACTCGTCTCTGATTGTCATTGCCCTACGCTATCGAAATCCTCAGAACATATATAAGTATTACATTATACTCAGGCCATAAGAGGATTTCGCTGGGGCAATGACTGAGACACGAGTAGACCAGCTCTTCTCCATGATTAACTCCCTGCAGCAGGAGATGGAGGCGGTGCAGAATAAACTTAGAGATGTGGAGGCACAGCTGGGCCATGATCACCAGGTACTGGGGCCGGCTATACAGGATTTGCAAGTCAGAGTGGAGGCTCAGGAAGCCGTCCCCACTACGTCCGTATCAGCTGCCGGTATGCCTAGGTTACCCCCATTCCGTTTCAATGGTGATCGTAGTCAGTTCCGTGGATTTGTTAACCAATGTATACTGTTTTTCGATGTACATTCTGATTATTACCGTTCTGATCGGTCAAAGGTGTTATGTATCATCATGTTATTAACCTCACGAGCACTGGCTTGGGCTAATCCCATGATAGAGAATAGGGACATCCGTTTGAATCACCTGGATGACTTTCTGAACGCAATGGCGCAAATGTTTGATGATCCGAATCGCCGTGCTACCGCTGAAGCGGCTCTCCTTTCCTTACGTCAGGGAAAGCGTTCTGTCGTTGAATACGCCACTGAGTTCAAGAGGTTAGTGGTAGACACCGATTGGGGAAACAATGCCTTATTGTCTGTTTTCAGAAAAGGTTTGTCCGGTACCATCAAGGACGAGTTAGCCCGTTCCGAATCTCCAGGGGATTTTGAACTGTTTCTCCAGCACTGTGTGCGCATTGATACCCGTTTGACGGAACGTAGACAGGAAAAATGGGCAGCTGTAAACCGTGTAAACAATATTGCGTTTCCTTCCAGAGAACCCGCTCTCAGGACGCCACGGGAGGCCGAGGACGTACCTATGCAAGTGGACTCTCTGCAAAAACGAGAGACCAACGAACGTCGTGAACACCGGCTCCGTGAGCGTTTGTGCTTCTATTGCGGTCAATCGGACCATTTCTTGATCGACTGCCCGAAACGTCCAAATCGCCCAAATAAGGTATTGGCAGCCATGGCCGAGTGTGACAACACGGACGCAGAGTCCGATATCTCTGAGGCAAGTGGACACTTGGATGCGGTATTTCCCTTGACGGTAATGTCCACCTCACCAAAGGACTCAGAGGGGAAATACACCCATTGCTCACTCCCCATTCAGATCCGTTGGGAGGGACAGCTAATTCCTACCTCTGCAATGATAGACTCTGGGGCAGGGGGAAATTTCATGGACTCTTCCTTTGCCAGGAAACACGGTATCCGTACTCAGCAAAGATCCTCACCGGTTACCATGGAGACGGTCGACGGATCCCCGTTAATCTCTGGACCAGTGGATCGGGAAACAGTACCGCTCGAATGCGTGATGAAGCCAGGTCAGCAGGGGACCCTTGTTTTCATGATAATTTCTTCTCCTCATTTTCCGGTTATTCTAGGTATTCCGTGGCTACGGTCTACAAATCCCGTCATCGATTGGGGGACTAAAGAAATATCCTTCCCACCGCAGAGTGGTCCGACCATTTGTCCAACTGTTCCGGTTCCAGTAACATCAAATACGGAGGGCACTGTACAGGTACCTGTTTTACCCCCGGTTTACCGTGACTTCGCTGATATATGCGACAAAAGAAAAGCTGATCGGCTTCCCCCGCATAGACCGTATGATTGCCCCATAGACTTACTCCCAGGGGCGGAGATTCCGTTTGGTCATGTCTACCCGTTGGCGGCACCTGAGCTAGAAGCACTAAAAGAGTATATTGATGAAAGCCTAGCCAAGGGATTTATTCGTCCGTCTACCTCACCCGCAGGGGCACCCATCTTTTTCGTGAAAAAGAAGGAGGGGACTCTGAGACCCTGTATTGACTACCGGGAACTGAATAAGATAACCATCCGGAACCGGTATCCGTTACCGTTGATTCCTGAGCTATTGGAGAGGGTCCAACAGGCAAAAATATTCACCAAATTAGACCTCCGTGGGGCATATAATCTGCTTCGTATACGTCCCGGAGACGAGTGGAAGACCGCGTTCCGATGTCGGTACGGACATTTTGAGTACCTAGTGATGCCTTTTGGACTTTGTAACGCTCCCGCGGCATTTCAACATCTGGTTAACGATATTTTTAGGGATATCATGGACCAATTCATGGTGATCTATCTGGACGATATCCTAATCTTTTCTGATTCTCTACAGGAACACCAGGAGCACGTTAAAGGGAACCTGTCATCAGAAATTTCGCCCAAAAGCTAAAAGATTCCCCCTCTGCAGCTC
This sequence comes from Anomaloglossus baeobatrachus, assembly GCF_048569485.1. Lineage (NCBI taxonomy): Eukaryota > Metazoa > Chordata > Amphibia > Anura > Aromobatidae > Anomaloglossus > Anomaloglossus baeobatrachus. The sequence goes on from NC_134358.1 coordinate 182,383,585, forward strand.
CTGGGCTGCATTCTAGGAAGATCCCTGTTATTATTGTGCCCCATGTGAGACCAAAATAAAGCCTTTATAAAGTTCTACCTTTTTGTATGCAGCTTCTGTAAATTCGTCCCGGGGGCGGGCTCTCTGCCGTCCGTTATTCTGCCTCCTGGTCCTGTATGCCGCCCCCATCGCTCCTTTCCATATCTGATGCACCGCCCACTGCTCCAGCCATCCCCGCGCATGCCCAGTGCCAGTCTCACAGGACTGAGCAGTTTGACCGCTGGTGACGTGTGCGCAGGCAAGTGATTATGGACGGGACTGTGACTGTTATCAGCAAGTACCCGGCCATAATCTCTTGAGCGCGCAAACCTCTCCAGCGGTCAGACACACTGTGCTCAGGGTAGTGCTAGACTGTATGGGCTGCTTTCAGGGATGATGTCCCTTTGTCATGTGATAGTATTTTGAACACGCCCCTATCACATGACAAAGGGACGTCATCCCTGGAAGCAGCCCATACAGTCTAGCACTACCCTGAGCACAGTGTGTCTGACCGCTGGAGAGGTTTGCGCGCTCAAGAGATTATGGCCGGGTACTTGCTGATAACAGTCACAGTCCCGTCCATAATCACTTGTCTGCGCACATGTCACCAGCGGTCAAACTGCTCAGTCCTGTGAGACTGGCACTGGGCATGCGCGGGGATGGCTGGAGCAGTGGGCGGTGCATCAGATATGGAAAGGAGCGATGGGGGCGGCATACAGGACCAGGAGGCAGAATAACGGACGGCAGAGAGCCCGCCCCCGGGACGGATTTACAGAAGCTGCATACAAAAAGGTAGAACTTTATAAAGGCTTTATTTTGGTCTCACATGGGGCACAATAATAACAGGGATCTTCCTAGAATGCAGCCCAGGAGCTGCAGAGGGGGAATCTTTTAGCTTTTGGGCGAAATTTCTGATGACAGGTTCCCTTTAAGACCGTACTTACCCGTCTGAGGGAGAACCACCTGTACATTAAACTGGAGAAATGCGAGTTCCACTGCTCACAAATACAATTCTTAGGTTATGTCATCTCTCCTCAGGGACTGAACATGGAATCTAGCAAGATACAAGCCATTCTAGACTGGCCGGAACCGGGAAACATCAAAGAGGTACAACGCTTTGTCGGTTTTGCCAACTTTTACCGACGCTTTATCCGTAACTTTTCAGAGATTGTTCGTCCCATCACTCTGTTAACCAAGAAAGGACAGAAGTTTGTGTGGTCCGCCCAGGCCCAGGAAGCATTCCATCGTCTCAAGGTATGTTTTACCTCAGCGCCAATATTAGTACATCCGAATCCCGCACTTCCCTTTATCGTGGAGGTCGACGCTTCCGACTATGCATTAGGGGCCATTCTTTCTCAAAGGACCGGGGACAAGAGTCTCTTGCATCCGTGTGCCTTCTTTTCCTGCCGGTTGTCCCCGGCAGAAAGGAACTATGACATTGCGGACAAGGAATTATTGGCGATTATTTCCGCTTTCAAGGAATGGAGACACCACTTACAGGGAGCCGTGCAGCAAGTGATAGTACTCACAGATCATCGTAATCTGGAATTTCTTAAGTCTGCCAGGTGCCTGTCTCCTCGGCAAGCCTATTTCTTAACCAATTCAATTTTATCGTTACATACCGTCCAGGTTCACGTAATGGGAAAGCCGATGTCTTGTCCCGAATCCACGCCGTGGACTCCGTGCCTGGAACCCCGTCTCAGACCGTGTTATCGGATGCCAATTTCGTTGGAGTAATCCAGGACCAGGACTTGTGGAAGGACATCAAGCTGGCCTATGATGGTGACGTATTTCTTGCTGCCCCCCCGAAGGATGTAACGCTTGTTCTTCGGAATGGTGTGTGGTTGAGAGAACGACGCATTTATGTCCCGGAGGCCGTAAGACTTCGGGTTCTCAAATTGGTCCATGACTCCGTGTTGGCTGGTCATAGGGGGGTACTGAAGACGCAGGAATTTCTGAGCCGTTTTTTCTGGTGGCCTACCTGTTTAAAGGATGTGAAGGACTATGTCCACTCATGTGTGGTTTGTGCCCGGTGCAAGGTCCCTCGTGTGGCTCCTACGGGACTCCTCCAACCGTTACCCGTGCCATCTCGCCCTTGGGGGTCTATCTCCATGGATTTTATTGTGGAGTTGCCAGTCTCAGGCGGGCACAATACCATTTTAGTGGTGGTGGATCGATTGACTAAAGCTGCTCACTTCATTCCGTGTACCGGTCTTCCCTCAGCCGCAGAGACAGTGGATTTGGTTATCCAGAACGTGTTCCGATTGCATGGGGTACCAGACGAGATCATCTCTGACCGGGGCGTGCAGTTCACGTCTAGATTCTGGAAGGGGTTTTGTACGGCACTCCAGATTGATGTCTGTTTGTCTTCTGCATACCATCCTCAGACAAATGGGCAGACCGAATGGACGAATCAAACCCTGGAACAATACCTTCGATGTTATGTCAGCCATCTCCAAGACGATTGGTTGAAGATGCTTCCGTTGGCGGAGTTCTCATATAACAACACTCAGAGCAGCTCCACTAAGGTAACGCCCTTTTTCGCTAACCTGGGTTACCATCCGACTGTTTTGCCTAGGTCACCGGTTGCGGTTTCGGTGCCAGCGGTGGAGGACAGATTGACGGAACTACGACAAAATCTGGAGGTTTTAAAGGACACTGTGTCTACGGCCCAGGAGCGTTACAAGAGGTCGGCAGACACTCACCGGAAACCGGCACCCAGGTACAAGGTAGGGGACTCTGTATGGTTATCCACCAAAAACCTGAGATTGGGTGTTCCTTCGCAGAAGCTGGGACAAAAATTCATCGGTCCGTTTAAGATCACCGGGATCGTGAGCCCTGTGGCCTGTCGGCTACGGTTACCGCACCATCTAAAGGTACACCCGGTCTTTCATGTGTCTCTCCTCAAACCCGTTTCCCCTAATACGTTTCATGGTCGTGTTGTGCCTCCTCCTCCGCCTGTGATGGTCGACGGCGAGGAGCAGTTCGTGGTTGAGGACATTATTGACTCCCGGCTCCATCGTCGTCGGCTTCAGTATCTGGTACGTTGGCAGGGGTACGCCCCCGAGGACGATTCCTGGGAACCGGTGGGTAACATTCGGGCACCCCGGAAGATTGCTCAGTTTCATCGGCGGTACCCGGACAAGCCAGGCCCTGATCCGTCCTGAGGCCGTCTCTGGGGGGGGGAGTAATGTCAGGTTTCCAGGTTTTCCAGTTCTCTTTTGAATGAGCTTGCCCTCGGTTAACATGGAGTTTACTGTTCTGTTGCCCTACTTCCTGTCCAGCTGCTTAAAAGGCCGCCTCTAAGCCTAGTCCAGTGCCTGAGTATACTGCTTGCTGTGTGCTCCTGCTTTGCTGCTGCTAATCCTGATTACGTTTGGATCCTCCTAAAGACTACCGACCGACCGACTCTGGACCTTACCCGGTTTCTCAAAGCTGTGCCCGGATTCCTTCTGCCATCTTCGGTCAGCACTCTGCCCGGTTCTCTCTGGTTCGTAACCACTCTGGACAATCATCCCGTACGGACACTCCTGGACTTTTACCGCTTGCCCCTTGTGTCCCGGCTGCTGCGCATTTAGGCCTTCCGGGGTGATTGCCGGACAGTCCCTGTATAGGGGTTCGCTCTGGTGGTCTCCCTGGGGGAGTCCGGTGCGTGGCCCCGGGAATTCCCTTCGCTCCGTTTCGGGAAGGTATTTGTGTATTTGTACCGCTGTGTTTTCCGTTGTGTATCTACCGTGGTTACATATTATAAAATATCTTGTACCAAGAACTCGTCTCTGATTGTCATTGCCCTACGCTATCGAAATCCTCAGAACATATATAAGTATTACAAGTTCCTTTGACCTCATGATTCTCATTTGGTCTGACATGCACTGTGAGCTGTGAGGTCTTATATAGACAGGTGTGCGCCTTTCCAAATCAAGTCCTATCAGTTTAATTAAACACAGCTGGACTGCAATGAAGGAGTAGAACCATCTCAAGGAGGATCACAAGGAAATGGACAGCATGTGACTTATATACAGTATACACACACAAACTGATATACAATTGAAACCAGAAGTTTATATACACTATCTGAAAGGACACATCTGCATGTTTTTTCTCACTATCTGACATAAAATCACAGTAAACCTTTCCCGTTTTGGACCAATCGGGTTTACAAAAGTTATTATATTTGCCAAATGCCAGAATAATGAAAGAGAGAGAATGTTTTAAGGAATTTTTATTAGTTTCTGCAAAGTTTACATACATTTCATTAGTATTTGGTACCATTGCCCTTAAACTGTATGACTTGATTCAAACGTTTTCTATATCCTTCCACAAGCTTCTCATAATAGTTGGCAGAAATTTGGGCCCATTCTTCCTGACAGAGCTGGGGTAACTGAGCCATGTTTGTAGGTCGCCTTGCTCGCACTGGCCTTTTCAGCTTTGCCCATAAATTTTCAATAGGATTGAGATCAGGGCTTTCTGATGGCTATTCCAAAACATTCTTAAGCCACTTTGTAACCAGTTTGGCTGTATTTTTTGGGTCATTGTCAATTTGGAAGACACATTTCCGCCGAAGCTTTAAGTTCCTGGCTGTCTTGAGATGTTGCTCAGTATTGTCACATAATCTTCTTTCCTCATGATGCCATCTATTTTGTGAAGTGAACCAGTCCCTCCTACAGCAAAACAGCCCCACAACATGATGTTGCCACCCCTATGTTTCACAGTTGATATGGTTTTCTTAGGCTTCAAAGATTCCGCCTTTTTTCTCATTATCCTGGCATTTGGCAAATACAAATAATTTTGGTTCCTAATTGACCTAAAATACTGACATAGTGAGAAAAATATGAATATGGGTCTTTTTAGATAGCGTATGTAAACTTCTGGTTTCAACTTTGTCTGTATAATTGTCAGGCATAAACGTGACTATCTTCTGCCTGTAGTTTCTGTGTTCTTCCTGTGTTTGCGTTAATTTTTAAATTGACTCATTATGAAATTGCCATTATTATGTGTTTGTCTGAGATTAGGAACTTAGATTGGAAACAAGGGTTGATGTGAGTGATTACAGTTTCTATACAGTGTTGGGGAATATGTTATCTCTATATAAGCAATTGGGGGGTAATGTATTATAGTCGTTTTCACCTAAGTAAAGTTTTAACCTGTATAAATAAATACCGTATTTTTCACTTTATAAGACGCACTTTTGTTCCCCCAAATTTTGGGGGAAAGTAGGGGGTGCGTCTTATAAACCTAATATACGAGGGGGGGGTATACATATATATATATATATATATATATATATATATATATATACTGCAGGGTCCGCTCTGGAGCACTGCTGGGGGCAGGGAAAGCTGGGAGCGGCAGCATTAGATCTCCTGCTCCCGCTCATATAATATGCACAGCCGCTGTACAGCAGTGTGGTGCTGAAATTGCATTGCGCTGAGGGGCTGGGGCAGCGGGGCATATTATATGTGCCTGTGCTCCCTTTGATCGCACATGATCCCTCCTGTGTTAGATATGGCCCCCTTGCTGCTGCCCATAATAAAATAAAAAAGCTTTACTTACCTCCAGCGCTGATCTCCGGTCTCCTGCTGCTGTTGTCTGTGATAAGGCACGCAGAGATGATATCACTCTGCCGTGCCGATCACATGACCGGCTGCAAGAACCAGGAAGTAAGGAAGCCGGAGCTCAACTGCGAGGTGGGAGACAGAGGAGGGACAGCATTGAGAAGGTAAGGAAAGAGTGTTTTATTTTATTATGGGCAGCAGCCTGGGGGCATATCTAACACAGGGGAGATTTGCCATCTATAGGGGCCATGGGCAGCTGTATGGGGGCCATATCTAACAGGGGAGATGTGCCATCTATAGGAGCCATGGGCAGCTGTATGGGGTCCATATCAAACACAGGGGAGATGTCCCATCTATAGGGGCCATGGGCAGCTGTATGGGTGCCATATCTAACAGGAGAGATGTGCCATCTATAGGGTCCATGGGCAGCTGTATGGGGGCCTAAATCAAACACAGGGGAGATGTGCCATCTATAAAAAATCTCTTTTCCTTCATAAAATTTGGGGGTGCGTCTTATAATCAGGTGCGTCTTATAAAGCGAAAAATACGGTATATGAAATATAGCTCTACATAATTCTATTGTTTACTAAGGAAAAATTTAGCTCTCTAGCCCACAAAACCATAACTTTGTCCTCCCCATTAGCTAATACTACACTTAAAAAAACAAATAAATAAAAATAAACATTTTAAAAGGATTTATCTTAAACTCACTTTGTAAATCGAAAGCATTACTATAACTGTGAGCCCGGATTTATCGATCTATCCATATTATAATCAGTTTTTAATATATTGAAATAAATTTATCACAAATGTGCCGCCCCCACGTCAGCAGCCGGGCTGCTCAGATCCGGATGCGCGGTGGCTCGAGGGGTGTCCGGACCCGGGGGTCGGGGTCGTGTGGCCACTCAAATAAAAAGGGGGATATTTATTTACATGGGACTGTATGGTTTAAGTTCGTGAAGCCACCCGAAGTGTTTGGTAAGATGGAGTACCACCGCTGCAGTTGGGGAGTACCCGGTGGCGATGTAGTGTGCAGCTAGGTGATTAACCCCTCCATGAGTAGAGGGAATGCCCCGGGACTCAGTGATGGTGACGGGGACGTGCCGTTGGGGAGGTAAGGGTCACTTGCGTACTCACTCAGTCCATAAAGCTGACACCAACAACTTAGTAAACCAAAGTTCTGGACACCATTGCCGCCGAGGGGAGCACGTTTGGGTCTCGTTCCCGCTGGTGTTGTTTGATGATCTGTGACCTTTCCCTTGGCATCTTGTTCTCTTCTTAGCTGGCCCCTACAGCTTGAAACTAGTTGGGTCCCACTCCCCAGTATGGCTAACTGAGGGAGCTTGCTCTCAGGGTTCATGCTTGGGATTTTCTGGACCGTTTTAGTGGAAAGTCCTATCCCCCTCGTTGCGCTATTACCCCGATTTTTGAGCAGGTGGAGAGCAGATCTTGAAGGCTCCGTTCTCATCGGGTCAATTGTCAGATTGCCAGAAGCTACTCCCTGACCTAGGGTCCACGTACCCCGTCGTGACCTGGTCTCAGCCCGGTGATGGTACAAGACCGCCAGCTGTCCTCCTTGACAATAACGTGCCCCTTGTCACGATCCCCTGCGACCGGGTGTCCAGCTCCTACCAGGCCCAGACCACTGTCTACTACCTAGTACTTCCAAGGAGCCCAGCTCCTGACCTCCTCTCAGTTTCTTGCTCTCCCTCCAACTCTCTGTCTCCTGACACTCCTGACCTCCCCTTACCAACCCCCCCAAGTGGGCGACCCTATTCCACTCAGGCCGTCCACTGGTGTGTCTGGTGGGTGTGGTGCAGAGTGTTCATAGGATTTTAATTATCTGCTGTTGGCAATACCATTGGTTGGGGACCCATAACCAAGGAGGAGGTGGACATTGCACAGAAGGGCAGATTGCACAATACCCTGTGACGACCTGATATGCCAGGGCGTGACACAAATATATCACAATATATTAAAATAAATATATACAATATACGAAAAGAAATATATCACACATTTAACATAAAGGATTTCCCCAACCTTTTGTCACGAGTTTCTCTTGCTATTAAGAGATTTGTGATGGTTCACGTTTCGGTTTTTTTCACTGCAGTCATTATATTGGGGTCTGTCCCCCGATACTCAAAAAGGTATCATCATCTAAAAAGCCATGTCATGTGGAGAGGAGTGACCAGGGTGTGTATATTTCCTCCATATACACATCTCACCATATTTGCTGATGTGGTTTTCGGTGAAAAAACTGAAAAAAATTCTGCTCTTATGGAAAGTAGTCAGGAGCCAACATGGACTTCCGGTTTGCTCAGATGGTTTGGCCAGTAGTCCTTTAGCGAGATCTATTCCCTTATTGGCCGTCGATTCTTCCCTCTCAGCCAGAGAGAATTTTCTCAAGTAATACATAATATAAACTTGCAGACAGGGAATCTTCACAGGGAGCACCTGTCATGCTATGCCTTGGAGGACCTGCCCAATCCCATCGTTTTGGGTCTTCCCTGGCTGAAAAACATAATCCATTGATTGATTGGCGGTCCGTAGAAGTTGTCAGCTGGGGCAGTTTTTGTGATAACAACTGTTTGTGTGCAATTATCGCCTCCATCCTAGTAAACCTACTCCCCCATTTCAAACTGAGATAACTAAGGTGCTTGCAGAGAGAAGGGGCAATAGTCTACCTACATCTCAGGGCTATACTAGGCCTCAGTGGCCCACTGGAAAAGGTGATCAAGGGATGGTAGTCATCCCCATTAATTGTACTGACCTTAAGGCCAAGATCTTTAAGACACAGGGAGATGCCTTTGTTGTCTTTCATTCTAGAGGATTTCCTTCTCTGAACAATCGCATGCATGGTAATAAACATTCAGGTCTGGACCTGTGGGTGAATGACTTTGTTTGGGTATCCACCAAAAACATCAGGTAGAAGTGTGAATTGGGGTCTCCGAGCTTTAGGTTTACCAGTGAATGTAGAGTGATGGACATAGTTAACCCTATCACTTTTCATCTAGAGCTACTCCCAGTATTGAAGTTGCATAACATCTTCCACGGGTCATCGCTAAGTAGATTTGTCACGTCTCCGGAGCCTGCTTTAGTACCGCCATCTTATGTTTGTGTGAACCTTGAAGGACAGGTGTCTATGGAGGGGAATGTGAGTGAGTTGGTCCATCCCTTCTGTAGGTCATATCCAAGCAAGTCTGGTCCTGAGAGTCCTGAGGCCCCTCTTAGAAAGGGGGTACTGTCATGAGTGTCTCTTGCCGTTGAGAGATTTGTGACGTTCACATTTAGTTTTGAGGTTCTGCAATTTTAACATATTTGCTTTCTGTTGGCACTGCAGGAGTTAATGTCATTTTTCCTTGCAGTCTGTTGCTAACTAGTTGATCTCAGCTGCAGCCGGTTTCTGACTACTCCCCTCCTCTTCAAATAGTCAAATGATCCTTCATGTGATGTCGGCTATAGATTTATTCTACACTGATCACTCAAAGAGTTCTTGTAAAGCTGAAGATCCTGCTTTTGTAGCCGTGTTGTGTGCTTTATGGTGTTTGACTGCCACTGTTGGCTATTTATCCTCTTGTTGTCAATAACTCATCTTGTCTTATGCCCACATGTTAGCGTGCTGTGTGATATATTTTTTGGTGTCCCCTGTTTGTCTATTTCTATGAGGTTACCTGGCTGTCTGCTGGGGTGGGGGAGGCGGAGTATTAGCTCAGGCATGGTCAAGAGCAGAACCAGGAAGGCGGCCCAGACATCCTCACCATCAAAGGTATCTCTATCTCTTGGAGCAGACATAGGTAGGGCCTTCTAGCCTGAGTGCCAGTCTAGGAGCCTCTGACCCCTGTTATCGCCACAAACTCCATATGACCTTTCAATATAGTTTAAATGTAGTATTGATCATTACATACATAATATAGAAATACATAGTATATGTAGTATGTAATAAATTAACAAGGTGATTATTTGCTTTTGAACTATATTATAATTCTGGAAATCCTACTTATTTTGAAGTTCAACCATTGTTACCCAATCCAAATCTGTTCATACTGTACATTCATCTCTATCTGAAATTCAAGACTATTGATTTAGCAAATTGAAAAAGGAAAATGGTAGTTTTCCCTTAAGACAAACTATAATTCAATTTTATTCCACTTTTGTGGTTTTTAGTAATTTGTTGAGTTTCTGTTACAGTCCACTGTTTGCAAGCTTTAAATAGAGTATGCATCATTTACCGATGGCTGTCTAGATTAAGACTTTTATAAAATAAGTTGACCTTGCTGGGCCTGAGACTATAGTAGGGATATAGTAGTTAAATGTAGCTGTTAGTGTGAATCCACTTCTATAGCTTACTTCTATTGGGAAAAAAAAAAGAAAAAACAAAGTGAGTTGAAGAGCTACAAGTTCTGTTGGTGCCCAAGGTGCAGATTCTAGAATGTCATCCCCCCCATTCTTTGGCATTTAACATGACATTTGCGGATGAACATTCATTCCTTTAAAAGACCCTGTTGCACATTTCCCAATAATCACTGTTTCCCAATAATCACTGGTATTCCTAATTTTACAAGGAGACACTAATATGTAAAACCTTCTGATGTAAAACAGCTTTGAGCTGCAGGTTTCTGATGACTAGAAGTATGGTATCTATCATGCAGATGTTACCGACATCAGATCACTCCAGAGTTAGAACATGATGGTCAAAGCAATCAGCAACTCCTACAGCATTTAGTACAAGATAGTATAGGTAAAACATTAAAGATCTCTAGAATGTGGGAAGATAATGGGTAAAAATTTGGGGAAGCATATGAACAAAAAAACTCTGCATATTGTGAGGTATCAACCGGCTGTATTACAAAGGGCCGGCATGTTTTGCAGAAGCGTGGGTGCTCTGCAATGTGAAGCTGGCTGGGACCTGTGGTTCCACAGGATTGCATTACATGTAGAGCCATGGAAGGGTGTGTGATGCTGATTACACACTCCTTACCACCTGTGGGTGTGGCTCCAGGGGTTAAAGCAATCCTGTCTCTGAACCTGGGTGAAGTGTGTCTAGGGCAGTCTAGAGAGAGACTGGCTCTAGATGTCCAGTGTGTGTGGACTGGAAACCAGTGAGAGCAGAGCCAGGAGCTTTGGGTGTATCAGCCTGCATGGAGGCTGATCACAAGGCTCTGATATAGAGTCTGAGGTGAGTGCGGCCAAGCCAGGCCAGGGCTGTAGGGCCGAATCTCTCCTGGAGGAGAGACAGACAGGGGCCTGCAGAGGGCCCTGGGTGCTGGAAGGAACCTTGGCTAGAGTTGTATGCTGGCAGGAGCCAGAGAGTGGGGAAGTTGCTAAACTTCCATTATGGACTTATTGTTTATGTTTGAGGGCAGTTTATGCTGAGTGTTTTTAATAAACTGCCAGAATTTCTATGAAGAGACTGTGTACGTGTGTTGCTGAAGCTACCTCATACCGCTGCAAGCGAGTGAAACCCCCACGTTGCAGGGCGCAACGTTCACATATGGTGTCTCGAATGCGGGCATGCGGTCTGGTTGCTAGGGGCAACGCAGCCTGGTTGCTAGGGGCAACGGCATAGAACATATTCCTGTGGATACGGACTGCTTGCGGTGGATCGGCGGGTCCACGAAAATTGTCTGCGCACTCAAGCAGCTGGCGGTGGATCGGCGGGTCCACGAACAGGGACAGCGCTCTCAAGCACCTGGTGGTGAATCAGCAGGTCGTTGGGGACCTGTGCTGCAGTGGCGAGAGTCCAGCGACTGGAGGTTCCAGGCCAGCCGGAATTGCAAGGCCCTGCTTGGTGAGCAGTGATACACCACAGGCTGGAGATCCTGGTTGTACGGGCGGTACAACCCGGAAAGGTTAGTGGTTCTCTAACCCCCCCCCTGTCTTTGACCACCGGGTATTACCCATTGGAGCGCCCCTCCTGTGCCTCTTTTTCGTTACAGCATGGAGGAGCTCCTGAACCAGCTGCTGCAGAGTCAGCAGCACCAACAGCATGTGCCTGGAGGTCCAGTGACAGCAGTGGGGGCTGAAAGCCAAAAAGAGGGAATGGTCCCTGCGGACATTGTGGAGGAGCTGTACCAGTTCCTGGTCCAGGGACAGCAGGAGCTGTCAGTGTGTAGCGATGTCACAGCCATGGACCAGTTTGAGCGTTCCCTTCAGGGGCCAGTATGGACACTGGGTGCCCAGGGAGACAAGGGCAAACGGTGTGAACTGGGGGCTAAGGACATTGCATGGAAACCGCAAAAGGGGGCGGAGTCCCAGAAGGGAATAGTTGCCCATAAGGGGGTGGAGTCCCATAAAGGGGTGGTTGCCCATAAGGGGGTGGAGTCCCATAAAGGGGTGGTTGCCCATAAGGGGGTGGAGTCCCATAAAGGGTTGGTTGCCCATAAGGGGGTGGAGTCCCATAAAGGGGTGGTTGCCCATAAGGGGGTGGAGTCCCAGAAAGCGGTGGTCCCCCAAAAGAGAGCGGAGCATCCCAAATCCAAGGGTGAAGTGGTGCAGATGGACTGTAGCCAGGGACAACAGTGTTCATGCCTTAAGTGTCCTGTTTGCAATATAGACCACCCATCCGACGAGAAGCCACGTCTGTGTTCCGTGGAAGTGGATGGGGAATCTATAACAGGAGTCGTAGACTCAAGGAGCTTGGTGACCCTGGTGAGGGCCACCTCTGATGTCCACTTGATTCCTGGAAGGAAGATCCACGTTGGCTCCACCCACAGTAATGAGACAGAATACCCGGTCTCCAGCGTGGTCATTAAGACAGCCTGGGACAGTGGTTCTCATGATGTTGGAGTAGTCTCAGATTTATTGCACCCAATTATTATAGGTTGGGACTCTAAATTATTTGTGCACTTGTGGAAGCAGGGGGACGTATACGGTTGCTTGTGTAAGAGCCGGAACAGCCCAAAGGAAACCCCACCACATTGGGAGGTGAAAAGGGGTCCTTGTTGTGCAGTTATGTGTGGTAAGGAGGAGATAGCACCTCCTAAAATTGACTGTCCTAAGTTAGGGGTGACCAAAGAAAATGATGGACGGACCCAACTTAGTGACATAAGGACTAAGGGAATAACCGATAGTGTGACCGTTAAAAACGGGGTAGCTCCAGAAAGGGAGGCAGACATCTGGTTAAGTGGGGACATGATAGTCCAGGATACCAGGGGGAGTGATGATGACTCCAGTAAAGACACTGACTCTAGAAAAGTGACACACGAGTACAGTGTGGTACAGATGGGCGAGAAGGGGAAAACTTCCTCCCGACGCCGAAGACGTAATAAGCGCCGAGAGGGGGCATAGTGTAGGCCGTCTGAGGGTGCAGAGAAAGTGACATGCCTGGTTAATGAAGACATGGTGCTAATAACACCTGCTACGGTGGAGTCAGACGGTGATATCCTACAAAAGACTGAGGAATCAGAGATTGAACTGACACATTGTGATGACAGAAATCAGCGCGCTGCAAGTGCAGAGAAGGAGCCAACCAAGGACGTAATGGTGGTGGTCCCTATGATTTCAAAGTGTGAAGTTGATAGTCTGTCAGGCGAGAGTGGTATAGGAAATGGAATCCTAGAGAGTGTGGGGGAAGGAATAATCCCCAACAGTCGTGGTGAGCAGACTGGTGAACTACCAAGTGCTGGGGTGGATGACAGCGAATGTAGCCCCAAAACTCTAAAAGGAACAGAGTGCCATGTTGAAGGGTGTGACACCCAGGCTGAGGGTGGCACTGCAGAGACCCCAGAGGAAGGTGAAGATAATGCAGTGAAGACCCAAGAAACAGCTGGCGCTGAAGTGAATAGAGCCTCTGAGGAGGTGAAGTCTGGACCAGAGGTCTCATCCAGGACTGGGAGCCTGCCTGACCTGCTTGGTAAAACCATGATGGAGGATATAGAGACGGTCATGGGTAAGAAGAGTAAGAAACCCAAATGTTCTGAAGCTAAGTTGGAAGAAGCCTCAGAAATAGTGTGTCGTAGACCAGAGAGGTCCGCAAGTGAAGACTCATTCAAGAGGATGAGCAAAGACCATCTGCAACAAGAGATACTTCTTAGGCAGCCTACTGAGAGTCGAGTAAGGGAGCTGGAGAAAGAAGTGGCTGAGCTCCGAAGTCGCTTGGCAGAGTACCAGTCCAAGTCCCAGGGAGCCTTGGAGCAGATGGAGCAGATGTCAATCCTGACCAAACTTGTTGAAGCTGGGGAGGCCCAAAGAGAGCTGACTTTGGAAGCTAAACTTGACAAGCATGTGGCAGGGATGAATGAGACTTCTGTAGTCAAGTGCATGGTGGATATACCTGAGGACTTAAGAGAAGCGTGTGCCACCGGGTACATGCATGACGAATTTAAGAGAGCTGTGGAAGCGTGTGAGGTCTACTGTACCCCAGGGGCTGAACAGTTAGTGATATTGTCTACCAGTAAAATTACTGGGCAGCGGGTGGCTATTCTAAAGGACATGCACTTCAGATGTGTTCGTATGAAGTGGCAGGTCCAACTGCAAAAGGAAGAAGCCACTAGACAGCTAGAGTATAAAAGGAAAGCGCAGAGTCTGGCGAAAGATATCGTCCAAGTACCCCGGGCTCTGGTGGGGAGAGTCATTGGAAAAACCGGACGAGTCATGCAAGACATGGTGAATAAATCAGGATTGGTGAGATTAAGAATCCCTGCTGCTAATGAGAGCAAGATACCCAGGGAAGCTGGTATGGTTCCGTTTGTCTGTGTCGGGACTGTAGAGAGTCTTGGAAACATTCGAAGCCTTATTGAATATCGGGTACACCATGTACGTGACATGGAGCGGTTGTGGCAAGAAAACCTGAAAATTAAGGAGCAGCTTCGCCAACTGTGTGGGGGACAGCAGCCGTCTTCCACCCGTTGTTCAGGGGAAAGAAGTGGAAGATGGCGTGTCGGTCCAGTAGTTCAGACGCGCGATAAAAGGAATCGCCGACAGAGTGGTAACCTACGATGTACAGTAGATAGTGGCCGCTATGAGCTTAGAGTTCCCGACAGTAGCCTTGGGGGTACTCGAGAAAGCCTAGGTTCGGACAAGACTGTAGGTTTGACTGGGGACATGTCTCTCTACTACGGTGACCCTGGGAGGGGGTCAGGGAGAGAACGGTCTGGAAATGGGACGTCCTTTAACCCTAGGTTGACAAGACAGAGTTTGGTGACAGTGTCGGGCGATGTCTCAGGGACTACTGCTCTTGGACGGCCCTCTCGACTGGTGGGGCATGGCAGCGGGAATGCCCTGTCTCGCGGCCCCAGGTCATTGGCAAGTGTTCTCCCCTACGGGTTTGAACAGAGGGGGAGGGTATGTGAGGTATCAACCGGCTGTATTACAAAGGGCCGGCATGTTTTGCAGAAGCGTGGGTGCTCTGCAATGTGAAGCTGGCTGGGACCTGTGGTTCCACAGGATTGCATTACATGTAGAGCCATGGAAGGGTGTGTGATGCTGATTACACACTCCTTACCACCTGTGGGTGTGGCTCCAGGGGTTAAAGCAATCCTGTCTCTGAACCTGGGTGAAGTGTGTCTAGGGCAGTCTAGAGAGAGACTGGCTCTAGATGTCCAGTGTGTGTGGACTGGAAACAAGTGAGAGCAGAGCCAGGAGCTTTGGGTGTATCAGCCTGCATGGAGGCTGATCACAAGGCTCTGATATAGAGTCTGAGGTGAGTGCGGCCAAGCCAGGCCAGGGCTGTAGGGCCGAATCTCTCCTGGAGGAGAGACAGACAGGGGTCTGCAGAGGGCCCTGGGTGCTGGAAGGAACCTTGGCTAGAGTTGTATGCTGGCAGGAGCCAGAGAGTGGGGAAGTTGCTAAACTTCCATTATGGACTTATTGTTTATGTTTGAGGGCAGTTTATGCTGAGTGTTTTTAATAAACTGCCAGAATTTCTATGAAGAGACTGTGTACGTGTGTTGCTGAAGCTACCTCATACCGCTGCAAGCGAGTGAAACCCCCACGTTGCAGGGCGCAACGTTCACAATATTAAATTACTGGATAGTAGCATATATTAAACTTTTGGAGGTTGGATCATAAAAAAACATAATGCCTGTGAGGAAACACAATTGCTGTAGAAGTAGCAAGCAGTTATTAAAGGCTGGATTAGTGTGCATGGTTTATTAAACTGTATAGAAAACTACCTACAGGTTAAAGAGATCAACATTTTTTGTAAGTGCTCATTATAAACTGCTCACTATTTGTATACGGGAATTTAGTCTTTTGCATTGCCTTATCCAGTATCTTATTAGAAGAAAGATGGAGCATAAAGTAAATGATTAGTGGAATGTTGCAGGAATAGCTATATATATATATATTACAGTTGGGTCCAGAAATATTTGGACAGTGACACAATTTTCGCGAGTTGGGCTCTGCATGCCACCACATTGGATTTGAAATGAAACCTCTACAACAGAATTCAAGTGCAGATTGTAACGTTTAATTTGAAGGTTTGAACAAAAATATCTGATAGAAATTGTAGGAATTGTACACATTTCTTTACAAACACTCCACATTTTAGGAGGTCAAAAGTAATTGGACAAATAAACCAAACCCAAACAAAATATTTTTATTTTCAATATTTTGTTGCAAATCCTTTGGAGGCAATCACTGCCTTAAGTCTGGAACCCATGG
Organism: Anomaloglossus baeobatrachus; assembly: GCF_048569485.1. Classification (NCBI taxonomy): domain Eukaryota; kingdom Metazoa; phylum Chordata; class Amphibia; order Anura; family Aromobatidae; genus Anomaloglossus; species Anomaloglossus baeobatrachus. The sequence goes on from NC_134358.1 coordinate 182,399,763, forward strand.
ACATCACCAAACGCTGGGTTTCCTCCTTCTTAATGCTTTGCCAGGCCTTTACAGCCGCAGCCTTCAGGTCTTGCTTGTTTGTGGGTCTTTCCGTCTTAAGTCTGGATTTGAGCAAGTTAAATGCATGCTCAATTGGGTTAAGATCTGGTGATTAACTTGGCCATTGCAGAATGTTCCACTTTTTTGCACTCATGAACTCCTGGGTAGCTTTGGCTGTATGCTTGGGGTCATTGTCCATCTGTACTATGAAGCGCCGTCCGATCAACTTTGCGGCATTTGGCTGAATCTGGGCTGAAAGTATATCCCGGTACACTTCAGAATTCATCCGGCTACTCTTGTCTGCTGTTATGTCATCAATAAACACAAGTGACCCAGTGCCATTGAAAGTCATGCATGCCCATGCCATCACGTTGCCTCCACCATGTTTTACAGAGGATGTGGTGTGCCTTGGATCATGTGCCATTCCCTTTCTTCTCCAAACTTTTTTCTTCCCATCATTCTGGTACAGGTTGATCTTTGTCTCATCTGTCCATAGAATACTTTTCCAGAACTGAGCTGGCTTCATGAGGTGTTTTTCAGCAAATTTAACTCTGGCCTGTCTATTTTTGGAATTGATGAATGGTTTGCATCTAGATGTGAACCCTTTGTATTTACTTTCATGGAGTCGTCTCTTTACTGTTGACTTAGAGACAGATACACCTACTTCACTGAGAGTGTTCTGGACTTCAGTTGATGTTGTGAACGGGTTCTTCTTCACCAAAGAAAATATGCGGCGATCATCCACCACTGTTGTCATCCGTGGACGCCCAGGCCTTATTGAGTTCCCAAGCTCACCAGTCAATTCCTTTTTTCTCAGAATGTACCCGACTGTTGATTTTGCTACTCCAAGCATGTCTGCTATCTCTCTGATGTATTTTTTATTTTTTTTCAGCCTCAGGATGTTCTGCTTCACCTCAATTGAGAGTTCCTTAGACCGCATGTTGTCTGGTAGCAGCAACAGCTTCCAAATGCAAAACCACACACCTGTAATCAACCCCAGACCTTTTAACTACTTCATTGATTACAGGTTAACGAGGGAGACGCCTTCAGAGTTAATTACAGCCCTTAGAGTCCCTTGTCCAATTACTTTTGGTCCCTTGAAAAAGAGGAGGCTATGTATTACAGAGCTATGATTCCTAAACCCTTTCTCCGATTTGGATGTGAAAACTCTCATATTGCAGCTGGGAGTGTGCACTTTCAGCCCATATTATATATATATAATTGTATTTCTGAACATGTTTTTGTAAACAGCTAAAATAACAAAACTTGTGTCACTGTCCAAATATTTCTGGACCTAACTGTACACAGTACAGACCAAAAGTTTGGACACACCTTCTCATTCAAAGAGTTTTCTTTATTCTCATGACTCTGAAAATTGTAGATTCACATTGAAGGCATCAAAACTATGAATTAACACATGTGGAATGAAATACTTAACAAAAAAGTGTGAAACAATTGAAAATGTGTCATATATTATAGGTTCTTCAAAGTAGCAACCTTTTGCTTTGATTACTGCTTTTCACAATCTTGGAATTCTCTTGATGAGCTTCAAGAGGTAGTCACCGGAAATGGTTTTCACTTCACAGGTGTGCCCTGTCAGGTTTAATAAGTGGGATTTCTTGCCTTATAAATGGGGTTGGGACCATCAGTTGTGTTGTGCAGAAGTCTGGTGGATACACAGCTGATAGTCCTACTGAATAACTGAATAGACTGTTAGAATTTGTATTATGGCAAGAAAAAAGCAGCTAAGTAAAGAAAAACGAGTGGCCATCATTACTTTAAAAATGAAGTTCAGTCAGTCCGCAAAAATTGGTGTGATACCAATGTGATATGACTGAAAGAATGTGTGATTAGATAGGAATCATAAAAGATAGGAGTGATCCCAGATATTATTTGACCTACCAATAATTCAGTATCAAAGAGATGTCCTTTGGATGGCCAATATGATGACCAAAGAATACATGTCAAACAGGTTTTTGAAGCAGTTTCAAGATAATGAGGAAGTCACATTTACAGTTCCACTTACCGGAAACTTGTGGTTGGCTTAAAGACAGGTTTAAGGAAGCTTGCATATGAAATTTACGGCTCATTGCAATATTTCACTAACACTATGGTCAAACTGTGGTCGTCCAGTTGACAACTGGCTAAATGTGCAGGAAATGTGCAGGAAGCTGCTGGTGCCCACAGCAGTTTGTGGTCAAGTTACATGAACATGACTCAGCTGTCACATGCTGGTGACCATTTAAACACAACCTACAAAGTTTTCCTATAAAAATACACCGGACTCGCTTAATGTTAGGGAAACCTTCCAGGACATTGAAGTGTACGTACGCACTGTTCCTGTGATGCAAGATGCCATGTTGATTCCTTATCATTAACTCGAGTTCCCTCCGATGTGAAAGGATTGCTACAACATAACGGTAATGTTGATGCATATTTCTGTTATTGTATAAGATTCTATGACTATAGTTCTAAATGCCTATGTACCATTGATTATATTCATGTGCTATTAAAATAAATAGTATCTTGCTATAAAGAATATTAGTATTCGTGCCTGATTAGGATATCAGTGAGCGCTTCGTAAGTACGGGCTTTCAGCCCCTTTTTAGTAGAATTTAGCAAGACATAAATTGGCGTAGTCGGCAGGATTACTTCTATAAGAAGTAATTAACGAATTTTTGTAATTTAGAAGTTAAAAACATATATTTGGCAAATTTCCAGATATTTTTCAATCTTTTTGCATAGTGTCAAAATGTTCAGAAAACGTAAGGATAATGTTAAGGATGTTGTTGTGGAGATCCCCGGCTGGACTGAGGCTCCCTACAATCTTATAGCACATGAATTGGTCAATTGTGGATTGGCAGAACAATGGCAGAATAAGCTCAAGGGTAGTGAGATTACTGATGTTGTTAATGTACTCAGTAGTGTCCCTGTGAAAGCAGGTGATGTAGTGTCTTTAGGACGGCGCATCTGGATTTTGGCAAGTGCATATCGCGAGATGCATGAGCGTAATCTAAAGATGCAGAAGAAATGTTCCCAAATGGAACAAAAGATGATAGAATTAGGTGGCCAGAAAACAGTTCTGGAATGTAATACCAGACTGTTGAAGGATAAATTGGAACATTATCAGAATGTGGCAGAAAAAGCTGCCGTAAAAATTGCTCAAAATAAGTACAAGAAAAGAGGAAGAGTAAATAAAACCAAAGTACATAAAAGTATCGCCTCAGCTTCTGTAAACTGGGATCCCGATGGGGATGTGTGGGATTCATCTTCATCATCTGATGAGGAGGATTACCATAAAGGGAAGATTCAGGCTAATCCCATGAGGAGGCGCTTAGAGAGGACAGAGAATGAGATCATCCGGGAACATGTCCGGGATGGTCAGGGGAATCTGCAATATGACGAAGATGGTAATGCCATCACAAATGAGAGAACGATCCCTCATGTAAAAAATCGAGTAACCATTGAAGATTACTCTCAGGGAGAAGTTGATAGCATTTTAACACAGTTTAGACAAAAACCAGGAGAAGGAGAAATTCCCTGGTTGGTCAGGGTGCACGATCTCGGAAGAGGTGGAGTGCACTTTGACGCCGGAGACGTGGCAAAATTTGTCACCATGTCTCGGGACCCAGTAATTCAGAGATCAATAAAAAATTATTTTGTTGATCATAATGAGCATGGTACTCAAAACTTAATCATGATCTTAGCCCATGCTTTTCTGGACAAATACCCATCAGAAGCAGACTTTCCTATCAATGATAAACCTTGGTATACCTTAAAAGATGGTATGGAAAAGCTGAAGGAAGAAGCAATGAGGAATGCTCTTCCTCTTTTGGGAATGGATGATGATTATCTCCAGTACCCATTAACAGCCAGAATAAGAAATAGGCTGGTTAAACATGCTCCTCCAGCATACAAAACAGTTATTTTAACCTTAACTGTAGCGCTGACTGGAGAATCAATCGGTGTAGTTCTAGGGAGGATGAGGGAGTTACAGGATATGGGACAGTGGGATAAATCATCCCCTGGAGGCCATGTTGGTAACAGTAAGCCAAACAATCCTGATTGGAAAAAGAAATCAGTAGGGGAGGCCCCACAGGTGTCTCGCAAAGACATGTTCCAGGCTTTGCTTAAAGCCGGGATCAATAAGGAAAGGATTGATGGAAAGGAGACAGGAGAATTATGGAAGTTGTACAAACAGAAAGTTCTATCTGCAAAGAAAGTGACCACTACAAATATGGAAGGGGGTTCAAAAACCCCCAAGGTAAAGAAATTAGAGGGAAAAGGGGAAAAAACCCCAAAGAAAGTGTCTTGGGAAGATTTTCAGTCAGTTTATCCATGGGAAGAACTGGCTGCAGCCGTGGCCACAAAGGTTACGGAAGGAAGGGCTAATGCACAGACTGAAGTCTGTGTAAATGAAAGTTCAGAAGGAAGTGATTTACTATAGGTAGCCAGCCAAGCCCCCCTATTGATAAAAAGGGACGAACGTCCCTACGTCAATCTTAGCATACATTGGAAAGGGGGAAATGTTCAAAGAGTCCCAGCTTTGATTGACACGGGGGCGGAGGCTACTTTAATTCATGGAAACCCAGAAAAAATAAAAGGACCTAGAGTAAAAATTGCTGGACTAGGTGGTCAAGTAATCACCGGGGTTCAGACACAGGTAGCTTTGAAGATAGGTAATTTACCTATCAAGAAGTATACGGTGCTGGTAGTTCCTATACCAGAATATATTTTGGGAATTGATGTCCTAAAAGGGATGACTCTTAATCTAACAGAAGGAAAATTCTCCTTTGGGATTAAGTCTTGTCATAAGGAAATGCGACCAGTGGTGGTGGGCAAAGTCAAAATGCCCCCTGTACATGTGCCTCCAGCTACAAAAATGGTAGCTATGAAACAATATCGAATACCAGGAGGTCACAGAGAGATAGGAGAAACCATTAAAGAATTGGTAGAAACTGGGGTAATGCGCCCTACTACTACCGCATGGAATAATCCTGTCTGGCCAGTTAAAAAGAGTGATGGCTCCTGGCGCATGACAGTTGATTATAGGGAGTTAAACAAGAATACTCCTCCCTTGACAGCTGCAGTTCCGGATACAATAACGATTGTGGAAAATATTCAGACTCACTCTGGAACTTGGTATGCAGTAATTGATTTGGCAAATGCTTTCTTTACTATACCTATAGAAGAGAAGGCTCAAGATCAATTTGCATTCACTTGGTTAGGAAGACAATATACCTTTACCAGGTTACCCCAAGGATGGCTACATAGCCCCACAATCTGTCACCGGACAGTGGCAGAGCATTTGGATGGATTTGATCTACCATCAGAAATGCAGATCTCACATTATATCGATGATATAATGATACAAGGACAAGATGAGCAAAGTGTGAAAGATCAATTGACAAAACTGATTGCTCATATGAGAAGTAAAGGATGGGAAATCAATGATGCCAAGGTTCAAGGACCGTCTCAGGTGGTAAAATTTCTAGGGATTCAGTGGAACAAGGGGCACAGAGAGATCTTGCCCAATGCCAGACAGAAAATTATTAATTTTCTGGTCCCTAAATCCAAACAGGAGACTCAGTCTTATATTGGATTGTTTGATTTTTGGAGACAACATATCCCTCATTTGGGACAAATGTTGGCTCATTTGTACAAAGTAACGAGGAAAAAATATGACTTCCACTGGGGAGAGGAACAGCAAAATGTGTTTGAGATGGTCAGGGAAGTGTGGCAAGACATTGAAGGGATTATTCAATCTACCAAGACCACTGTATTTCATGTCGATGCTCATGTCCCTACTAACTCACTTGAACGTTTGTTTAATTCAGAAGCAGATAAAGCAGCAGCCATCAGACAAGTCAGTCCAACAGTTGACAAGGCAAGGTACAGCTGTTTGGGCACACCAGAAAGAGCGACACCTTATTCAGCAGGTTTAGACCTCAGTACATTGGAAACTGTCGTGGTACCCCCAGGTAAGGTAAAACCAATTTCAACAGGATTGGGTTGCCAGATACCAAAGGATCATTATGGTCAAATAGCCACTCGTTCTAGTTTAGTGTTAAAAGGAGCCATAGTGGTGGGAGGGGTAATAGATGCAGATTATCAGGGAGAAATCAAGGTACTGATGCTAAATTTGGGAAATGAACCTTTGATATTGATGAAGCACCAGAAGGTAGCTCAGATGTTGATAATTCCAATAAACTTGTCTGAAATAAGAGAAGGAACTGCCCCGGCAGAATTAACAATACGGGGTATTAAAGGTTTTGGATCCTCTAATATTAGCAAAAATATGGATTCAAAACCTCCAAGGACCGCCCTCAGAGGCAGAGGTAATAGCGGTCGGAAAAGATCGTACTCTCCTGATAATGAGACCAAAAGTGGAGAAGTGGGAATATGTTCCACAAGAAAAATGTTATTTACGAGAATAATAGTGTATCTTTATTTGCAGAAGGTGTTGTAAATAAGCGGAATCCATGGTATCGGTTACTGGAAAGAGCTCGATAGTGATGACATGGAGAAATTCCTGTGTTTGATGTTTGCCTCTCTGGTCGTTGGATGGACAAGTCTACATCAGGAGGAACCTGTGGCGAATGAATTTCTGATGCACCATCACATTTTCAACACACAGATTGCTGGATCTGTACACATTCTTTGGTTACAGCCACCAGTATCCCTTATCTGGATGTCCCAGTATCGATGGAGGAAATCTTAAAGTAGAAAAGTTGTTCTGATCATCTTGCTGATAAAGACACTCGAAGTGTTCGTCTATAGAATACTACAGTACCCATTTCCATAGTGGGATGGATCAATCTTCCATGGTGGCAAGGCAATTTGAATGCAACAGTCACCAATTTGCAATATCTGGCTTTTAAGGGAGGAATTTGGGTACTAAGATATAAGACTGGACTGACTAACCTGGGATTCATCCCTATGGTGAATATAAAAATAAGTTTTGGGACAGCTATAAATACTGTAGATGCTTTTAAACCCAGCTTAGTGGAAAGGACAATTCATGATATGTTATGGCCTTATGCCAATATGTTCATAAATGGGACTAGTGAAACTTGTAGTAACATATCGGGAAATGTAATGTGTAATGATTCCTTTGAATATCGAGCAAATGCCAAAACACATGATATTCAAGGGAGCTTTTCAGATAATATTGCTTTTAGTTTTAATATACTGTACAAAAGTAGTGAAAGTGATTATATTTGTGATTCAACGTTTATCTAAACAAACCAAGAAAACAAAATTTGTGGCAAACAATATTTCTTGGTCATGGTATGGTATATTCCGAGTGATCTTCTTCTAGTGGAATACTGATGATGGAAAATAATCCCTGGGATCAAGGACCGATTGTGATACCAATGTGATATGACTGAAAGAATGTGTGATTAGATAGGAATCATAAAAGATAGGAGTGATCCCAGATATTATTTGACCTATCAATAATTCAGTATCAAAGAGATGTCCTTTGGATGGCCAATATGATGACCAAAGAATACATGTCAAACAGGTTTTTGAAGCAGTTTCAAGATAATGAGGAAGTCACATTTACAGTTCCACTTACCGGAAACTTGTGGTTGGCTTAAAGACAGGTTTAAGGAAGCTTGCATATGAAATTTACGGCTCATTGCAATATTTCACTAACACTATGGTCAAACTGTGGTCGTCCAGTTGACAACTGGCTAAATGTGCAGGAAATGTGCAGGAAGCTGCTGGTGCCCACAGCAGTTTGTGGTCAAGTTACATGAACATGACTCAGCTGTCACATGCTGGTGACCATTTAAACACAACCTACAAAGTTTTCCTATAAAAATACACCGGACTCGCTTAATGTTAGGGAAACCTTCCAGGACATTGAAGTGTACGTACGCACTGTTCCTGTGATGCAAGATGCCATGTTGATTCCTTATCATTAACTCGAGTTCCCTCCGATGTGAAAGGATTGCTACAACATAACGGTAATGTTGATGCATATTTCTGTTATTGTATAAGATTCTATGACTATAGTTCTAAATGCCTATGTACCATTGATTATATTCATGTGCTATTAAAATAAATAGTATCTTGCTATAAAGAATATTAGTATTCGTGCCTGATTAGGATATCAGTGAGCGCTTCGTAAGTACGGGCTTTCAGCCCCTTTTTAGTAGAATTTAGCAAGACAATTGGGAAAACTTTGAAAGTGTCCCCAAGTGCAGTGGGAAAAACCATCAAACGCTACAAAGAATCTGGCTCACATGAGGACCGCCCCAGGAAAGGAAGACAAAGAGTCACCTTTGCTGTGGAGGATAAGTTTATCCGAGTCACCAGCCTCAGAAATCTCAGGTTAACAGCAGCTCAGATTAGAGACCAGGTCAATGCCACACAGAGTTCTAGCAGCAGACACATCTCTAGAACAACTGCTAAGAGGACACTTTGTGCAGCAAGCCTTCATGGTAATATAGCTGCTAGGAAACCACTGCTAAGGACAGGTAACAAGCAGAAGAGACTTAGGCTAAAGAACACAAGGAATGGACATTAAACGAGTGGAAATCTGTGCTTTGGTCTGATGAGTTAAAATTTGAGATCTCTGGATCCAACCACCGTGTCTTTGTGTGACGCAGAAATGGTGAACGGATGGACTCTACATGCCTGGTTCCCACCGTGAAGCATGGAGTAGGAGGTGTGTTGGTGTGGGGGTGCTTTGCTGGTGACACTGTAGTGGATTCATTCAAAATTTAAGGCATACTGAACCAGCATGGCTACAACAGCATCTTGCAGCGGCATGCTATTCCATCCGGTATGCGCTTAGTTGGACCATCATTTATTTTTCAACAGGACAATGACCACAAACACAACTCCAGGCTGTGTAAGGGCTATTTGACTAAGAAGGAGAGTGATGGGGTGCTACACCAGATGACTTGGCCTCCACAGTCACCAGACCTGAACCCAATCGAGATGGTTTGGGGTGAGCTTTACCACAGAGTGAAGGCAAAAGGACCAACAAGTGCTAAGCATCTCTGGGAACTTCTTCAAGACTGTTGGAAGACCATTTCCGGTGACTACCTCTTGAAGCTCATCAAGAGAATGCCAAGAGTGAGCAAAGCATTAATCAAAGCAAAAGGTGGCTACTTTGAAGAACCTAGAATATAAGACATATTTTCAGTTGTTTCACAATTGTTTGTTAAGTATTTCATTCCACATGGGTTAATTCATAGTTTTGATGCCGTCATGTGAATCTACAATTTTCGAAGTCATGAGACTAAAGAAAACTCTTTGAATATGAAAGTGTGTCCAAACTTTTGGTCTGTACTGTATATTTTTTCAGGAGTAGCTATGTAAATTTGTTTTTTGTTTCTATAACTGCTGCTTTATATAAATGCAACGTCAACTTTACAAGCGTAAATTTCCTGATCTGTCTATGAACCACAATTTCCTGACAATAGGCTGAGAGGTACTTCCAAGTTAGGACGTACTTTTCCTTTAAGAAAAGGTGAGCACCAGCGCCCAAAATGCACTACCAGGACGCCTTACTGTGTGCACAGGCCCCGGGAGATGGCGTCAGCGACCGGGGATGGAGCAGCCACCGCTGAGCAGCCAGGAGGGTGAATGTGCCAGTGACCCTTCCAAGGGAGGGGGGCAGGACAGTGCAGGGACATCAGTAAGGGTGTTAGACTTCCCAAATCTCATACGGTTTAAAAACTGTCATGAAAACTCTGTAGAACAAAGACTTTTTGAATGGAGGGATTAAGCTGGTTGGGTACACGTAGTGACTTTTACTTATTATGAAGCTATGTAGTGATTGCTGTGTGTTTGTGTTTGGTTTCCCTCAGTCTGTCTTTCTGTGTGGGATTTACTACTTCAGTCCTGGCCCTCTCCCGGTTTGGGGATGAGGAGGTATTAGACATAGGGCTGATCAGGAGTCAGAGCTACTCTGGCAGTCCAGTCCTCTTCACTTTCAGAAGTACCTTTGGGATAAGGGACAGTTAGGGCCCCCTAGCCTGAGGGCCCGTTTAGCCCCTGTTCCCAGTTACTACATTCCCCCCATGACACGTATAGAAGACATCATATGAAAATTCATGGTAGCAATCCTGATACCTAATATTATTCATAAATAATTGTACAATAAAAGTAAACATAAATATAAGATCCATTAAATAGAGCACTAATCTAAATTCAATGATGATTCACACTAATTTCCAAACTTTCCAAGGTGTTTCCCCTCCAGTATATCTAGATTCATACACCCAGTATTGAAGTTTAATCAGAGGAGAACCTAGCTTCAAACATAGCAAGTAACATGTTGAGTTGCTCAAGGGGTGCGCCTTCCTAACAAAAAAATTGAGTGACATAACCCACACCAGCGCGCTCCCATAGTTGCAATGTACAGTTGGTACCACCACGTCACCTCTTGTGGCATATGCTCCAGAGTGGAACACGCAGCCAATAATGCGACTTTACTCCCTGTGGCATTCGTTACACAGTGGGATACGCTGCAAAGTGACACAAGATCTCCTGTAGCAAGCGCTCCACAGTTCGTTGCACAACAAATAGAGGAGAACTAAAAGATGTTATTTTCTTTGAAAGAGAATGAAACCAATGATAATAGAATGAAAACAAGGGGATACTGATATTATGACTATGAATAAATACAAATACTAAAATATGCGTAAACATGACTAAAGAATAGTCACTATAATTTACATGTTAAATATTATAATTATATAATAGCAATAACAGCAGAAAAAAGCCAGAAATCAGTGTAAAGAGAGGACTATCCCAAAGGGGAAATCACTATGATAATTTAGAACACTCTGACTATAAGAGATTAAAGACAAATAGTAAATTATATAATTATCTATAATTTTCTCTCACCGTGGAAAATTAGATCATAAATTTAACCACAACATTGTTTTAGATGAATCTGGAAAGACTCAATTGTTCATTTAACCCATTGGGGATCCATTAGGTCTCGCTCTTCTCCTATGCCTATACGTAAATGGCATTTCGTTTGGCCAACAAAATTTAAGTGGCCGCTACATGTAGAAAGAAATACCTCTCCAAATGTCCTACAATTAGCAAATTAGTTATTGGAGTACATCCTACCTGTTATATCATTCTGAAAGGTTTTGGTGAAATTGATAAATCTACAGGATTTACAATTCCCACATTTATAAGTGCCAAGAATTTTCAACTGATTTAACCATGTCCTGGAAGGTTTAGGTGGAACATATGAACCAATTTGTCTTTTAAGGATCTTCCCTTTATAAAGGTCACTAAAGGAAATGGTGACATAAATCATGAAGATCACAATCAGCGATCATAATGCCCCAACGTCTCCTCAAAATCGTCATGTCCTTATCAACTTATCTGTCATAGACGCTTATAAGGCTACTAATAGAGTTAGATGTCTGTTTAGGTGTTAATACAGTTTGTCTATTCACAAGGTAGAGATGAACAGGTCGCACTCCAATGGTCAAATAAAGAATTTCTTTTATTCCACGATCACATCAGGGTACAGGTAGTGAGGGAGGATGAGGGTGTGCCACGTCGGACGACGGCAGCCGTTTCGCAAGTAACCTTGCTTCTACGGGTCCAGTGCATGCAAAGGTGCTGCATCCGCCCTTAAATAACAGGTGAAACAGATGCAGCGTCCTTGCGTGAGTGTAGTGCCAATTAAAAACATATACCAGCTGTACAAACATCAGATTCACATAGAAACTTGTTATATATCAATTCCAGAATGGATTATAAAGTTTCATTATGTACATGGGTAAGGGTAGAGTAAAGAATTGATTTAAATACAATGCTCATTATAGTCTAGCAAAAGACATCGCAAAATACAATATGCAAAGCAGGCTTAAGGAAGAAGAAAAAAAAAAAAAAAAAAAACACCAGCATTATAAGAACACTGACAAGTCATTTTTATCATTAAGGCCAAGGGGACCGAGAGCATTTAAGTCTATAATCAGTCTTGATTCTTTTCTAAGTAAAGAACGATGCATATCACCACCTGTGGGACAGGGATTAATTTTTATTATGCCTGCAAATTTTAAAAGGCGTGGATTGCCACTATGATATTCCTGCATGTGGGCAATTAAACGTGGAGAACCTATCCCAGAGGTTATAGACTTAAAATGCTCCCGAAAACGAACATATAAAGGCCGAATTGTTTTACCTATATAGTATCTTTGGCAAGGACAAAAAATAACATATACCAAGTAGTTAGATTTACAAGTAATCAGATCTTTTATTTTAAATAGCTCTGTACCAATTTTTAAAGTGTCTCCTATACAGTGATATTCACAAAAGGGGCAGCCACCGCACCTATAGTTTCCCTTGATTTTATTTCGATCCAACCACGTACCTAGTTTAGGGGTAGTAATACGATTATTAACAAGGATATCTCCTATGTTTTTACACCTCCTATATGAAATCAAAGGTCCCTCATTTGCCATTTCACAAAGATCCTTATCTTTATTAATTAAATGCCAATGTTTTTTGATGCTTGATTTTATTGCATCATACATAGAATTAAATTTAAAATTAAAAACGCATCTATTTATACTTTCAGTTTTCGTTTCTTTCAAGATGGTATCTATGTTTTTGTTTTTATTCTCACTTTTATTGTTAGGTTCTTTATTTTTATTCTTATTTTTATTCTTGGGATCATGATTCAAAGATTTGTCAAGGGCAGAATTGATGACTGATATCGGATATCCTCGTTCTAATAGACGTTTTTTTAGATCTAACGCTTGATGCAGAAAGGTCTCAGGATTATTGTGCACTCTTTTTAGGCGCAAAAATTGTCCATATGGAAGGGCTTTCTTCGTATGGGAGGGATGCGCACTATTAAAATGAAGCAGATTGTTCACTGCAGTGGGTTTTCTATATACCTGTCTGTCAATAATGCCATCAGATATATTGAGTGTAACATCCAAAAAATCTAGTTTTTGATTACCAAAAATATGCGTGAAATACATGTTATAGGAATTGTTATTATTTAGATATAACACAAAATTATCAAAATCTTGTGCAGAGCCATCCCATACGAAGAAGCCATCGTCCATATATCTGGCATATTTTTTAATATGTTTCAGATATGGATTTTTAGAACTATAAATAAAATCTTCTTCAAATGCTGCCAGATAAAGATTTGCAAAAGTACATGCTGCGGGGGTACCCATCGCGGTACCCCCGCATTGTAAGTACCATTGATCGTCAAATTTAAATGCATTATGGTGCAGAACAAAATCCAAAGCCTCTGTAATGAAGTCCACTAGCATTGGATTCTGATCAAAATTCATCAGGACTCTCTTGATAGTCTGCACACCCTGATCCTGTGGGATTCGGGTGTACAGACTCTCAATGTCCAAAGAGGCAAGGGAGAAGCCTTTCTGCCATTGAAAATTGTCAAGCATTTTAATTAGATCTCCTGTGTCTTTTAAGAACGAGGGGATGCGAGTCAGTAATGGTTTAAGTAACCATTCTAGGTAGTGGGACAAAGGTTCTGTTACTGAACCTATTCCTGCCACAATAGGGCGGCCAGGGGGGGAGGCACTGTTCTTATGAATCTTTGGCAAATAATACCAATAAGGTTTTTTCGGAAAAAGAGGAAGTAATTTTTCAGCAGTTTTTTTAGATATAGTGCCTAAACTTACATATTTATGTAGAAGGCTTCTAAGTTTTTTGACAAAAGACCCAGTTGGATCATTAGATAATTTCTGGTATACTCTTGTATCTTGAAGTTGCCTATTGGCCTCATGTACATAGGCTTCTTTTGTTAATAGAACAGTGGCGCCCCCTTTGTCCGCTCTGCGAATGATAATATCTTTTTGTGACTGCAGGATTTTAAGTGCCGTGGCTTCTCCCTGGGTGAGATTCTGGAGAGGAGAAGGGTATTTTAGAGCTTGTATATCTTTTATTACCAACTCCTGAAACAAGTCTATATTGTTTCCGGGAGTAAGTGGGGGGCGAAAGGTGGATTTTATCCCTTTATTAAAAAACGCAGATCTAGATGCAGGATTCATTTGGATATCTGCAATTCCTGGAAAACTGAGTTCAGTGTGACTGGGGTCCGCTATGCTTAGGAGTAGCAACGCATCTTTTTCGATAGCGGTATATTCATTATTCATACCAAAAAAGCCAAGCGGGCCTATTTCACACTGTAAGTCAGTTATTTCAGACGTAAGTTGACTTTTCTTTTGACTATAAAATTTTTTTAGATGTAATTTCCTACAGCCTTTAAATAAATCGATCTGAAAATCAGTTACATCAAATGACTCTGGTATACAGTAATTCAGACCCTTTTCCAACACGGATGACATATCAGGTGTTAATATCAGTGGGGTGAGATTATATATTTTACGCAAGCATGGCATAATATTATCCACTGAACAGGAAGGAATATTTTCCATATTTATTACAGAAAATGTCTCTGACACCATACTGTCCAGAAATGTCTCTGACACCATAGTTTCACGTTCATGGCATGGAGGTGTTAATCCCTCCAGGAGACGCTCTTGCGTTTTCCTGGGGTCGGTTTTTTTCCTGCATCTCCGTCTGCCTCCTCTCCTTGTAGATCTTCTAAAGGGGGATTATCAGATGTAGAAGCTTGTGCAGCAGCAGGTGTTTTAAATTTTTTTGCAGGTGCTAAATCTTCAGCTCCACTCGAGTCAGAGTCTGTGGTCCAGGCATTTTTCCTGGCGGTTTTTGATGTGTGTTTTTTCTGATATCTCTGAAAGAATTTTTTATTCCCAGGTGTAGAAGATTTCTTCCAGGAAAAGATCTGGTTGTTTTCATAATCTAACTTGTCTCTGATAAATTTTTCTTTTTTATTTTCTTTAATTAAAGTTTGATATGGTAAAAGTTTTTTGTCTAACCTTGATAGGAAAGTGCACCATGCTTCTTTTGAAATGCGACTTTCCATTTCTTGTCTCAATTTCAATAATTCATTTTGGACAGTTTGTCTATTACTACACAATGCACGTTTGAAGGCCTTATCTATGACAGAACTAGCTTTTATCTAAAAACCTCCATCTGAGATCCACAGCCTGGTGATTAAAATCAATAATCAATCAATAGTTTCTTCTGATCATAGAATATGTGCCTTGGAAATACTCTTCTTAAGGCCTGAAACACACATCCGTGAAACACGTGCGTGTTTGGTCCGTTTCCGTGTATACTGGAGACACGGCCAAACGTGCACCAATGTTTTTGTATGATAAAAGCTCCACGTGCATTTTTGATGCATGTCCGTTAGTCCGTGTCCGTGATCCGTACCTGTGTGCGTTTTGCACGGAAGCATGTCCGTTTTCTGCACGCAACACGCAGCACGGACCCAATGAAAGTCAATAGGTCTGTGCGCACGTCCGAGTGACACGGACGCATCTCTGTTTGCTCCCTGTACGTTTTGTGCTTTTTTCATGTGATGTCGGTCTTTTTTCTTTTTCTGTTTCATTCTCTCCCTCAGTCCGTCGGTCGGTCTCTATGTCTGTCGGTCGGTCTCTCTGTCTTATCTGTCCCTCTCGCTGTCTGTCGGTCAGTTCCCCCCCTCTCTCATACTTACCGTTCCCCGATCTCCGGCGCGGCGCTGCACGGCTGTTATAAAAACTCCGGCGGCTTTTACTATTTTGAAAAAGCCGGCCGCCCATTAATCAATCTCGTATTCCCTGCTTTACCCGCCCACCGGCACCTGTGATTGGTTGCAGTCACACACACCCACCACGCTGAGTGACAGCTGTGTCACTGCACCCAATCACAGCAGCCGGTGGGCGTGTCTATACTGTGCAGTAAAATAAATAAGTAATTTTAAAAAACCGGCGTGCGGTCCCCCCCCCATTTTAATACCAGCCAGATAAAGCCATACGGCTGAAGGCTGGTATTCTCAGGATGGGGAGCCCCACGTTATGGGGAGCTCCCCAGCCTAACAATATCAGTCAGCAGCCGCCCAGAATTGCCGCATACATTATATGCGACAGTTCTGGGGCTGTACCCGGCTCTTCCCGATTTGCCCTGGTGCGTTGTCAAATCGTGGTAATAAGGAGTTATTGGCAGCCCATAGCTGCCAATATGTCCTAGATTAATCATGTCAGGCGTCTCCCCGAGATACCTTCCATGATTAATCTGTAAGTGACAGTTAAAAAACACACACACACCCGAAAAAATAATTTATTAGAAATAAAAAACACTAACAAAGTCCGTCATCCCCAAATTATTAACCCCGACAAAGCCCTCCATGTCCGGCGTAAACCATGGACCTCCAGCGTCGCATCCAGCTCTGCTGCATGGAGGTGACCGGAGCAGCAGAAGACACCGCCGCTCCTGTCAGCTCCACGCAACAAATGAGGTGAGTAGCGCGATCAGCTGCTGTTAGTCAGGTAACTCGCGGCCACCGCTGGATCCAGCGGTGGCCGCGGGTAACCTCAGTGACAGCTCAGCTGATCGCGCTACTCACCTCAGTTGCTGCGTAGAGCTGACAGGAGCGGCGGTGTCTTCTGCTGCTCCTGTCACCTGCATGCAGCAGAGCTGGATGCGACGCTGGAGGTCTGTGGATTACGCCGGACATGGAGGGCTTTGTCGGGGTTAATAAATTGGTGATGAGGGACTTTGTTAGTGTTTTTTATTTCTAATAAATTATTTTTTCAGGTGTGTGTGTGTGTGTTTTTTAACTGTCACTTACAGATTAATCATGGAAGGTATCTCGGGGAGACGCCTGACATGATTAATCTAGGACTTATTGGCAGCTATGGGCTGCCAATAACTCGTTATTACCCCGATTTGCCAACGCACCAGGGCAAATCAGGAAGAGCCGGGTATAGCCCCAGAACTGTCGCATATAATGTATGCGGCAATTCTGGGCGGCTGCTGACTGATATTGTTAGGCTGGGGGGCTCCCCATAACGTGGAGCTCCCCATCCTGAGAATACCAGCCTTCAGCCGTATGGCTTTATCTGGCTGGTATTAAAATGGGGGGGGACCGCACGCCGTTTTTTTTAATTATTTATTTATTTATTTCTATACTCCATAGTGACACGCCCACCGGCTGCTGTGATTGGGTGCAGTGAGACACCTGTCACTCAGCGTGGGGGCGTGTCTCACTGCAACCAATCACAGGCGCCGGTGGGTGGAGAAAGCAGGGAATACGAGATTGTTTAATGAGCGGCCGGCTTTTTCAAATTAGAAAAAGCCGGCGGAGCAGTGTGAACGCCGTGCAGCGCCGGTGATCGGGGATCGGTGAGTATGAGAGAGGGGGGGACACTTCAGTAACTCGGGGGATTAGCGGTCACCGGTGAATCCTTCACAGGTGACCGCTAATCAGTACACGGCACAGACAGAGCCGCAGCATGACAATGAAGTCGGGTGAAGTTCACCCGAGTTCATTCTCATCCCGCTACTCTGTCTTCCGACATGTAGTAACGACATTTTGCATCACACACGTACATTTCACACGGACAACACATACACATGTCAGTTATTTCACTCACGCACACACGGACATTCCACACGCACATACGGCTAGCATACGGGATACACACGCAGGCCACACATACCATAAAAACGGACCTAAAAAACGGAAAACGGACCCGAAAAACAGCCCGTTTTACACGTGCGTGGTTTTCAAGGACATGTGTTTAGGCCTAAGACGGTCAGGAGGACATCTATCCCAACAAAGTAAGCTGTTAGTTGCAATGGGTTTTAGAAAGACCACCTCACTGGTAAATCTGAGACCAATAGTTTGGCTGCTCAAGTATGGCTAAGTTCACACATCCTGTGTTTTCAATCCGTCAGGTCCGTCAGCAACGGATCAGTCATTTTCAAGATGTCAACTGATGCAACTGATGTGTTTTTCACAGGATTCCTTTCACAGGAATCCTGTGAAAAAACGGATCAGTTGCGTCCGTTACATCCGCTGTGCGTCCGTTTTTTGACGGATCAGTCATGATCCGTCTGTGTTTGGGACAGCCCAGTGGGCCTGCCAAGCATGCTGGGCATGCTCAGTAGAGCATGACGGAATCCTGCGCTGGATTCCGTTGTAAGACGGATTACGACGGAATCCAGCACCATAGACATGCATTACAAGCTTGACGGATGGCGACGGATTCCTGCGCGGCGCGTTAATTTTGACGGCCCGAAAAACGTTACATTCTGCGTTGCTCCCCGCTCGGCGGTCAGTCAAAAACGACGGACCGCGACGCAGCGGATGCAACGCAGGGTCATCAGTCGCAATCCGTCGCTAATAGAAGTCTATGGGGAAATACAGGATTCCTGCAAAATATTTTGCAGGTTACCGTAATTCCCCAAGGCGACGGATTGTGACTGATGCAAAACACAGGATGTGTGAACTTAGCCTATTACACAAATTCTGACCATGGTGGCTTAGTGGTTAGCACTGCAGCCTTGCAGCGCTGGGGTCCTGGGTTTGAATCCCACCAAGGACAACATCTGCAAGGAGTTTGTATGTTCTCCCCGTGTTTGCGTGGATTTCCTCTGGGTACCCCGGTTTCCTCCCACACTCCAAAGACATACAGATAGGGAATTTAGATTGTGAGCCCCAATGGGGACAGCGTTCCTGATTTATGTGAAGCGCTGCGGAATATGTTAGCGCTATATAAAAATAAAGATTTTTTTTTTTTGTTTTTTGAATGATCACTTGCCGACAAGTGTGAGAAGAAGCAGTACAGAAGATTTTCATTGAGTTGGCGTAGGGACCACTGCACCTCAATATGAATCACTTTGGTCATGGGAATGTTAAATGTTTAGACAATCCCATGTCTTGTCCACAGAGTGTGTAATCCATTATTTTCAATAATATTCACGGCATTTATGGTTGCACTTAGACTGAATTTATTATGTAAAATAGTGTGCGTGTAACATCTGTTTTAAATAATTGTATAAACACGACACAAAATACTTGAAAAAATATTTTGGTCCTCCCAGACTTTCTAACATTGGTACCACCTACAATAATTGTAGAGGAATCCAAAATTGTTTTCAAAAGTGAAGATTATTTTTATTCATAAACATAATATATAACAACATCACATTAATTCAAATAGCAATAGGACAACAGTTTTGTGAAGAATGGGGAAGAATAGTATAGTCGCACCAATAATAATTAGGTAGCGGTCTCCAAACAGATGGTGACCACCTGTAGTATATTATCTATTAGACCTCAGTATTGGCTAAATTATAAAGGCTTTTTGAGGGAGTTAGTATGTATGAAGTACACATTACCATGCTTGTATATATCCATACGTGGACATCGAATAGTCTCCTTGTGTGCAAGGAGAACTATATATAGTAAAATTATAAGTGCAAATGACTGTAGGTCACATAGAGGCCACAAGCGGATACCATTCAATACATGTATCTGTATGGCAGGATATTCACCCTCGATGAAAATTAAATGCCCGTATTAAATGTATAAAACATACACATATTTGCATGCATCCACATGTGGACATCCAATGACCTCCTAATATCCAAGGACTATATATAGTAAGATAGTGAATACAGTGAGCATAGGTCACACAGGGGCCACAAATGGATACCATTCAATACATGTATAGAAATGACAAAGTATTCACCCTCAAAACATTTATGTCTATATTTAGTTCATACCTGAAGTCATATCAGCAGTAAATAGGTAGTCACCACATGGTTGGATGCCGTCACCTATACCTCTACGCGCGTTTCACCACTCAAGTTTCGGTTTCGAAAAATTACCATATTTTTCATATTCTAAGATGCACTTTTGCTCCCAAAAATTTGGGAGGAAAATAAGGTGTGCATCTTATAATTCAAATGTAGCTTACTGGGAGGTAGTGGAGAGGGGTAGCAGAAGGTAGCCGCGATGCTGTTCTGCTGGGGCTGCAGTTGATGCATTGTGCTGCTAGGGCTTTGCTGTTGGGACTGCAGGCGCTGTGCTGCTGGGCTGCGGGCGGTGAGGTACTGGTAGGGGCCATCTTGAAAATGGTAGCAGTACAAGGTTCAAATAATGGTGCCTGGAGTCGGCGCATGCGCAGAAGGAGCTCTCGACTCAAGATCTCATCTGTACATGCACCACCTCCAACCCAATGATCTCCCAACAGCGAACTTAAGGAGAATGCGCAGAGGGATCTCAGCCTTGTCATTGAGCCAATAGCTCAATCTGCGCTCGCGCTGACCCCAGGCACCATTTCTTTGAAACCTGCACAGCTGACAGTTTCTGGATGTTGCCTGCCTCACCCACAGCGCCCACAGCCAGCATCTGGGACACCTGCCGCACCGCCGTACTCCACCACTGCCACTGCTTCCTGTGACCCCACTCCACCACCACTGATACCCCTCCCCGGGAAGACACCACAGGATTTTTCTTCTCAAAATTTGGGGTGCGTCTTATAATTCGAGGCATCTTATAAACCGCAGAATATGGTATTTAAAAAAAATGTGAGTTTAATTCTACTTTGCATAATAAATTCAGTTTATGTGCAACCTTAAGTGCCGTGGTTATTTATCAAAATGTATTAATATTGTTGGAATAAACTTTCTACCACTGAACACCTCTTACCCTGCAGTGCCATCCATATGAAATTGAGATTATTGTCAAGCAATCTCTGGCTCACTACAATATGTGACATATTTGCATACACAGAAAGATATAAGACACTTAAGGCCCCGTCACATGCTTCAATATATCGTGCGATTGCATGAGCGATCGCCCCCGTCGTTTGTGCGTCTCGGGCAATTTGTTGCCCGTGGCGCACAATGTCGTTAACCCCTGTCACACGTACTTACCTCCCTCACGGCGTCGCAGTGGGCGGCGAACATCCTCTTCCTGAAGGGGGAGGGACGTTCGGTGTCACAGCGACGTCACACAGCGTCCGCCAAATAGAAGCGGAGGGGCAGAGATGAGCGGGACGTAGCATCCTGCCCATCTCCTTCCTTCCGCATTGCCGGCGGGACGCAGGTAAGCTGTGTTCATCGTTCCCGGGGTGTCACACGTAGCGATGTGTGCTGCCACGGGAACGACAAACAACCGGAGCGCAGAAGGAGGAACGACATTATGAAAATGAACGACGTGTCAACGAGCAACGATAAGGTGAGTATTTTTACTCGTCAACAGTCATTCGGAGGTGTCACACGCTACGACATCTGTAACGATGCCGGATGTGCGTCACGAATTCAGTGACCCCGACAACATATCGTTAGATATATCGTAGCGTGTGACGGGGGCTTTAGCCCAAGAAACTTTGATTTATAATAGTGCAAGTAAAATGAAGCCTGATGAGTGACAGATTGCATCTTTTTCTTGATCAATTCTGAAGCATTCGTTCCTTGACAGGTGACAGTAAATGTTAGGCATTTTGGACTATTGGGAACATGGTGATTTTATAGCTGCATTTGTAGTGTTTTTTTATCTTCTTCTTCTGCCTCAAGAACAGAATAGGAGTGCAAGGACTGAGACAGATATTATAGAATTTAGCGTCATTATCAGATTTTGAGTCAGATTTTGAAACTAGAGATTTTTTCAATGTGTTTGAAATTTGTTTAATGAATCTAAAGATTATTTAAAGGTGTTTCAAATTAGTTACAGAAGAAACTAGAGATTATATAAAAGTACCTGAAGTTAGTTTCACAGACGGGATCTAGATTCTGAGGCTAGTGATTATTCCATGGTACCTGGAATTAGTCACATGGAACCAACTGGCAGGGATGCAACTAGTTTACCTAGACTTTCAGGTTGAGAATTCCAAGCAATGTAGCTCGTAGAGAGGGGACACAGCAAGATGTAGTACAAGACAGAATAATTAAGGCTGTGTCACACGGTGTTTGGCTTTAAACTCACCAAGTGTCATGACGCTGTTGAGACTACAGACTCTAACATGCCACACTATGCTTTCTCGGGTGATTCTGCATTGCACAGGCAGGCTTGGGCATCGACCAGCTCTGAGCTCATTAGTGATCGATAGAAGATGTTATGGCGATCTGGTCCAGATGGAAAGGATGGGAAAAGTGAACAACTCAATTAAAAAAAATGTCATCTGTAATGCGGGTGTCACACGATACGATCTATCGTGCTATCGCACGAGCGATCGTACCCGCCCCCGTCGTTTGTGCGTCACGGGCAATTAGTTGCCCGTGGAGCACAAAGTCGTTAAACCGCCGTCTCACGCAATTACCTGCTGAGCGACCTCACTGTGGGCGGCGAACATCCACTTCCTGAAGGGAGAGGAACGTTCGGCGTCACAGCGACGTCACACAGCGGCCGGCCAATAGCAGCGGAGGGGTGGAGATGAGCGGGACGTAAACATACCGCCCACCTTCTTCCTTCAGCATTGCCGGCGGCCGCAGGTAAGCTGCAGTTCATTGTTCCCAGGGTGTCACATGGATTGATGTGTGCTACCCCGGGTACGATGAACAACCGGCGCAAAGAAGAATAAACGATTTTTTAAAAATAAACGACGTGTAAATGATACACGATTTGCAACTGATTTGCGATCGTTCTGAGACGCTCGTAGGTGTCACACGAAACAACGTCGCAAACGATGCCGGATGTGCGTCACGAAAACCGTGACCCCGACGACATATCGCACGATAGATCGTCTCGTGTGACGCCCGCATAAGTCTCAATCTATAACTATACTGTGCTCTCTTACATTTTCTACAGGTCTGGTATCTAACAGTATACAGTCACCATGTGGCAGTAATAATGGTGCTGGTCTTTGTGTAGAGATTTAATTTCACTAACAGCGTTGTCATCTACTGAGGTTCCCCTGTACCCACTATTGGGCAGTGCCACCATAGTTATTATCAGGGTTACTGTTTAGGGGCTCACTCAGATGTTTCAGCCCCCCATCCCCCTAAGCTGAACCCCTGGCTACACCTCTGGGGGTACACCCATACACTTAAGTTCAGAAGACACCATCAGACTAATTAATGTTGTAGACTTTTGGCTATGTAATAATTCTATATTGGTCAAGTCAATGTAAATGATGTCCTTTGATAAAAGAGAAGTTGTGTGTTTCTGAATTTTGGAACATGACTAAAATAAGTTACATTTATTGGGTAAGGTCAGGAACATGGTTGTAGTACATCCTGTGATGGGATTGACAAGAACCCAGGTTGGCAGGCAAACCAAACAATGAATGTGAGAGACTGATTTGATTGGGAAGAGAGCAAAGAACAATGGAGCAATTTACTGCTAAACATAAGTTTTGGGAAAACACCTGATAGGTAAACGCAAGTGAGTTTATCTGCCCAGGAAAAGAACAAGCAGGGAATAAAGAAATGAGACCATGGAGCATAGACAGGGAGATATGTTCATTATGGGTCACAAACAAGGGTGCCATTGTTTCGCTTGGGTGTTGAGGCACAATGTGAAAATAGGAATTACTACTTACCGGTAATGATGTTTCCAGGAGCCAACATGACAGCACGGTAGGAGTTGCTCCTTTGACCTTTACATGGACAGGAAACGCAAGAGTTTAAAAACCCCTCCCCATCCCCCTCTCCTCAGTGATTTTTCAAGTACCACACCAGGATGGGAGATAACACCATTTCATTAATGCAGAACGTACAACACACGGTACCTAATCAGACGGGAGGGAATAAGCGTGCTGTCATGTTGGCTCCTGGAAACATCATTACCGGTAAGTAGTAATTCCTATTTTCCAGGACGCCACATGACAGCACGGTAGGAGAATGCCAAAGTAATCCCTATGAGGGGGGGACCACAGCCAGCAAAGCCCTTTTATTGAACAACATGTGCTGATCGTTGAGAAGGCCCAGTTTATAATGCTTACAAAACGTGTGGGGACCCGACCACGTAGCCGTACGACAAATCAGTTCCAAGGAACCCCCCGCCCTCTCCGCCCAAGAAGTGGACAGAGCCCTGGCGGAGTGGGCCCTAATGCGAGTTGGGAGGTCCCGATCCGCGGACTGGTAAGTAGCTGAAATAGTGGACCTAACCCACCGAGACAGAGTTGTCTTAGACACCGTCTTCCCTTGGTTCTGTCCCGCAAATTGCTCCAAGAGGGCAGAATCTACGCGCCAGCTCGGGTAGCCTCCAAATATGCCAGAACTGTTTGTCAGACGTCCAAAGAGTGAAGGAGCTCTTCATGGTGGGAATGAGAATAAATGAGGCAGACAGCTTATACTACAGAGACCAGATATAGTGAGATACACCTGAAAATGGATTAAATGAACATTCTTAACACCGCAACTATAGAATAGAAGTTAAAGCCCTTAACAGCCTATCCAGGAATGAATAAACCACAGCCCGATAGAATGACCACCGGCTAGATCAAGAAGAACTTGTCAGAGCGTAATAAACCAGGTCAGTACTGACATCAGCTCTCCTAGGTTCAAACGACTACCCCTGGTCACAGACCAGCCCACCGTACCGCCAGAGGTCACATGCTGGCTCCAGAAGCCCGAGATGTCAATGCATAAACTACTGGACCTCGAGTAATGAGAAGGACCATCAGGAAACTAAAGACATGAAGAGTTGGAGGCCGGAAGGCACGTCTTCCGATATTAGTAAGCCAAGTACATCATCCGACCACTTGAAGGAAGCCTTGTTCCCAAGATGCAGATGCCAAGGACAGCGGGGTATGGAATCTGGATGTGAGGAAGCGTCCCCGAATGTAGGTGGCCAAACCTCATAGATACACTGTATACAGTATAGGTATTGGAATTTAAAGAAGTGGTTTGCCCTATCCGTGGCTGCAATACAGGAGACTAGTGTTGCCCTGAGCTGGTGTAAAGAAACCACTATCACCTGGGCAGACTACCCAACCAGAAATGCACTATACTCCATTAGCATGTAATTACCACCATATCGGACACTAGCGTAAACATAACACACAGTCTTCCATAGTGACCAGGGAACATCTTCCAGAGGAGTGAGGGCCTCTAATAATCACAGAGTGATAGTTCATGTGACAGTGGTGAGACCCTGGATTTTATCCCTTGAGAGCAGTGAGCCTATGAGGGAGACTATGGAGCTTCCTGCCACAAGAGGCTGGAAAACCTCACAGGTTATTTACGAGATTCCAGATGTTGAACAATGGTCCAGAAAACCAGTTCAATTGCCATCAAAGGACCCGTCACAGTAAAACGGGGCTAATACCATGATCGGCTACATTCAGTTCTTTCCACCATAGGATGAACTCGATAAACATTTCTCATTCGTCATAAGTTATAAATGAGAGACCAGAGCTAAGCAACTATGCACCGCTGAATACTACTGATTAGAAAGGAAGGACCGTAGCTGAACTCAGATTCCATTTCTGAGCCATAATAAGGAGAAATACTAGGCCAACTCAAACATGGCTGCCTATCATGGCTAAGCCAAGTGCAGTTCCCGAAGCGTGAGGCCCTTCTAACCAAAGCCGATGCTAGAGACCCAAGATGCGAAGTATGCAGCCCGAGGCGCAAGGGACGAGGCCACTGCAAGGCCAAAGGCGCAGAGGCGCAAGGCCAAAGTCGCAGAGGCATAAGGCCCAAGGTGCAGAAGCGCAAGGCCCAAGGCGCAGAGGCGCAAGGTCCAATGTGCAGAGGCACAGAAGTGCAAGGCGCAGAGGCGCAAGGCCCAATGCCAGACTCGCAAGGCCAGAACATGAAGCGCAAGGCGCAAGTCCGGAAGCGCAAGGCCAGAGGCGCAAGGCACAAGGCCAGAGGCGCAAGGCCAGAGGCGCAAGGCACAATGCCAGAGGCACAAGGCGCAATGCCAGACACGCAAGGCCGGAACATGAAGCGCAAGGCGCAAGCCTCGAGGCGCAAGGCGCAATGCCAGAGGTGCCAGGCACAATGCCAGAGGTGCAAGGCCAGAGGCGCAAGGCGCAATGCCAGAGGTGCAAGGCCAGAGGCACAAGGCGCAATGCCAGAGGCGCAAGGCCAGAGGCACAAGGTGCAATGCCATAGGCGCAAGGCCAGAGGCACAAGGCGCAATGCCATAGGCGCAAGGCCAGAGGTACAAGGCGCAATGCAAGACGCACAAGGCCAGAAGCATGAAGCGTAATGCGCAAGCCCGGAGGCACAAGCCCGGAGGCACAAGGCACAATCCCAGAGGAACAAGGCACAAGCCCAGAGGCACAATCCCCAAGCCCAGAGGCACAAGCCCCAAGCCCAGAGGCACAAGCCCAAGGCACAAGGCACAAGCCCAGAGGCACAAGCCTAGAGGCACAAGGCACAAGCCCAGAGGCACAAGGCACAAGCCCAGATGCACAAGCTTAGAGACACAAGGCACAAGCCCAGAGGCACAAGCTTAGAGACACAAGGCACAAGCCCAGAGGCACAAGCCCAGACACACAAGGCACAAACCCAGAGGCACAAGCCTAGAGACACAAGGCACAAGCCCAGAGGCACAAGCCTAGAGACACAAGGCACAAGCCCAGAGGCACAAGCCTAGACACAAGGCACAAGCCCAGAGGCACAAGCCTAGAGACACAAGGCACAAGCCCAGAGGCACAAGCCTAGACACAAGGCACAAGCCCAGAGGCACAAGCCTAGAGACACAAGACACAAGCCCAGAGGCACAAGCCTAGAGACACAAGGCACAAGCCCAGAAGCACAAGCCCAGAGACACAAGGCACAAGCCCAGAAGCACAAGCCTAGAGGCACAAGGCACAAGGCCAGAAGCACAAGCCTAGAGGCACAAGGCACAAGGCCAGAGGCACAAGCCGAGAGGCACAAGCCACAAGCCCAGAGGCACAAGCCTAGAGGCACAAGGCACAAGTCCAGAGGCACAAGCCACAAGCCCAGAGGCACAAGCCTAGAGGCCCAAGCACAAGCCCAGAGGCCAAGAGCCAGTGAAGCCAAGCCATGAAGGGCAAGGCTGAGAAACAGTAAGACCAGACGTCAAGCAGTGAGGCCTTGACAGACCCAAGGTGCCAAGCCAACGTGTGGTCAGAGCTGTGTGGCGTGTGGGCTGAGGTCAAAGCCGTGAGGCGCGACGCCGGAGTCCCAAGTTGTGAGGTACGAGCCAGGAGGCTCGAGGCCGGAGCCTGGAGTCATGAGGCGCGAGGCTGGAGCCAGGAGGCCGGAGCCAGGAGGCCAGCGCAGTGAAGCGTGAGCCAGAGTCATCACGAGGCCAGAACTCTGAGGCGCGAGGCCGGAGTTGTGAGGCCCCATCAGAGTTACCCCTAAGAGTGTAATTCACCTGTGAACTTCAGGATACACCTACTTCATGAGTGGTATCCTAAATGCCAATTTAGTCACACCTGAACCAAGTAACTCATCTGGAAGTTCAGCTGGAGGGCAAGTTCCAAATGCGAGATAATGTGTTATATCCACAATTTTCCCTCCTATAGAAGGAGTAAATCAGACAGAATCCGGTCTGGTGAGATAATAGTGGAATCAAATGTGTTATGAAACCACAACAGGAGGATCCCCATAAGGTTCCATCAACAGGTAAATTCTGGACTTAAACATGAGGTCTGCTGAACCCAGCAAAACATGAGGCAGCAACCTCACCATGCAGCATAATCTACTTAGAAAGTTCCAAGCCTAAATTTCTAATGTTAGTGCAGGACTCTGACAGATGTGAATGACAGACTGCGTACTTTTTTATTCTGGCCGACTTCCTCTGAACTTTTTTAGGGATAGTGCCGGTGCGAGCCGTGGAAGAATCCTAAAGGAAGGGGAGACAGAATCAGGCTCTACCCACACCACTACAGGCCAGATTCCTGACGCACCTGCACTTACGTGACCCTGGGACTCATCAGGGGGGCTAGCATCTGACCTGTCACCTTCATCCATTGTAATAAGCAGTGAGTAGGTCGTTATACAGAAACACACAGAATGCACATTTCCCCGTTCCCAAGGTTTGATACCTGTTTGGGCGACAACAGGGCCCGTTCCCGCCTCCAGTGTTCCGTCCTGGATCACACGCCGCCTTCCAGGGCGCCACCATATTCCGACCAGGAAATGCGGAAGTCTTTGCACTGCACATGCGTCAGCGTGCGTGTCAGGCTGGAACGCATGGCGCGCGCACACCCGGAATGCCACATGGCCGCGGCAGACAGCGGGATGCCGAGAGCCCTCACCTGAGGGAAGCGGCTTTGCCGGGAACTCCTGCTCCACCGGCCGGCTGAGGGACCTCTCCTTTAGAGGTGTCGGCCAGGGGCTGCTTGACAGGCCGGAACGAGAGAGCAAGACCCCCCCGATCCGCCTGGACCCCGTACATCCCGACGGTAAGACTTGCGTCCGTCCTGTACAGGGACAGGAAAAACACTGAGGAGAAGGGGATGGGGAGGGGGCTTTTAAACTCTTGCGTTTCCTGTCCCTGTAAAGGTCAAAGGAGCAACTCCTACCGTGCTGTCATGTGGCGTCCTGGAAAACATGGGGCCTAGATGATCAAAGAGGGAGGCAACAATTGTTGCCCGATCATACGGTATCATATAGCCCCATGGCTCACAGTACTGAGAATTGTTCATATTTCCTTAGAAGTTTTACTTTTTTTCTGAATCTTATGTTAAGTGATGGGATAGTATTCCAACCCTCTGGACTGAACTTTTTTTGGGGACATGATACAAAGGAGGCAAGGGAAACATGCATCTTGATCTCCATCAGCCAGATGAGTCTGAGAAGAAAAATACCTGCCTTATAAAAAAAAAACATGTCAGTCAATCTATGATTATGTAGGTAAAACATTATATAAAGTGGGAAAGGAATCAGAAAGAAGAGTTCTGAAAACTCACAAGCTGAGTGGAAGACAGAATGTACCAGTTCATTATCCTGGTAAAATCTACCCTAGTACAGGGTCTTGCTAAATGATTAATTACCTTTGTAGTGATATGCACAGTATTGATCTGTGTACCAGCTTATGCGAAAAGGCTAACCGGATATTTACAGAAATATAGAGCTGCATTGTGTGTTCTAGCAAAAAATCAAAACACTCCTTTCTCATAAATCACGACCAGCTGACCAACACTGCAGCAGCATGTCAACCAAAAGTTAACAATAGTGAGGATCGAGCACTACCATGCTTGAGTGCTAGCTCTGAAGAGGTTTCTGAAAAATGCTCGAGTTCCCCATTGACTTCCATTATATTCGGTACATGAGCCTAGCCCAGCTCAGCACCCGAGCAAGGTAGTGCTCACTCATCACTAGTTACCACCACATGTTGCAGCTCTGGTCAAACCTATCCTTGGAATGGCACTTCTTGCAAATCTTGTGCTATCCATAGCACAGTGAAAGCTTGCGTTGAGATGGCTGAATGGTCTACCCCATGTAGTTTAGGGCTTATCCCTTTACTGTGGGAAGTAGGGGTGGGTTCGCCAACTTCATCCTTTAGGAAGTGAAAGGGTTATGACAGCCATTAAGAAAAAAAGGTAATATGTTAGAATAAGGAAGAAGTCAATACCTTTAGGTCTTTCAAATCTCACAGGGTATGGTAGTGTGGCGCCCCTGACCTGGTCAGGCACCACTGAGTACTGCACCCATGCTGGGGACAGTACAACACAGGTAATCCAGAAGGCTGACCGAGGTGTGACTACACAGGCGCATAGTGATCAGGTCTCACACATGTACCTTTGAGAGGACCCCTGGGGATCCCAGGAGGGGGCGAAGCCTCCACCTCCACCCGAGGGGTGGAGGGGGCGAAGCCTCCATCTCCACTCAAGGGGTGTGGTAGAGAGCCTGGTTGCTAGGTGGCGTAGGCAGGCACAAAAGGGAAAAGAGGAAGGAGGAGGAGAGGGGCAGTCTGAAGCAGAGTGTGGAGGAGTGAGGAGCATGGAAGTGGAGCTCAGACAGGAGTAGCAGTGCAGGTTCCACGAGTGAGCCGGTTTAGTGTGCAGCTCAGGGAAAGCAGACGTGAGGAGCAGACCCTGGAGCTGTGGCAGTCTAACAGCGTCCGCGCAGTGACTACCGACGGGGGAGAACGGTCACCTGGGAGTGCTACCCGAAATCCACACACAGCTAAAGAGAGAGCAACGGAGTGGAAAGTAAGGAGACTGTCAGGGAGAACCAGGCCCAAACGGGTAGCAGGTCCCAGTGCAGGGATAGATCCACCTTTCCTTTGCCAAACCTGCATGAGGGGGCACTTTACACCCCCAAGACAACACTACAGAGTCCGCAGCCACGTAGCCACAGTTAGGGCCCATAGTTCACAGGAGGCAAGCAGCTGGAGTGATCTGGTCCAGGCTACAAGCAAACGGGCCAAAAAGAAGGGGAGAGAGGCGCCAGCAACTTCCCTGGGTGACCCCCATAGGGACTAAAAGTCGGGGTTACCCCAAAACGTAAAGGGCTAAGGAAGGCGAGTCGGTAGCCACCCTCATCAGTCAGCCTGAAGGACACCTGGTTCCAGCCTGGTTCATCCCAGCTACGCCCGGGTTACTCACCCTGCCACCTTCCGTGAGTAAAACCCCTGAAAGACATCCTGCTTGTGTTGAGTTATTCTGCGCCTTGTGGTTCTACACACCTACACGGGACCCTGGGGCATGCCTCACTCTCAGGAGGCTACTACAACTGACTGCACCTACCATCAGCCCCAGGCACCCCCAACCTGCAGTGGCGGTCTCCACTGACCGCAATTCTGAGAGTGGCGTCACGACAATCCTAGAAGAAGGTTCCCTACCTGTGACCAGACTGTTCCATCCATGTGGAGTCCCTGAAGGTAATGCACCGACACAACACTTGTGGGGCTTCACATCTGGCGTCACGAACAGGATAAGGACTAGACCTGTTCAGACAGGTGACCATGTGCCTGGGCGGTCCGCTTGGAAAATTGGAAGCGCCGCCATATTGCCACCATGAAAAGCGCGCTGAAAAACAACAGCAGCCCGCGCTGGGAGAAGTTACCGCCCACGAAGAGGTGTGGCTACCCAGAGATCCCCTGAAGAGTCCTGTCCTCGCAAGTGATGAGAGCGGAGGCGTTCAGAGACGTCGGGACAGAAAGGGAGCCAGAAGCCTGCTGCTGGGAAAGGAGTTGCAGGAAGTGAAGGAATTGGCACTTCGGCTGCAAGAAGAAGTCAGAAGTCTGCTGCTGAGAGAAGACCTGGAGAGCAGCGACGACGCGGTGAAGATGGCGTCTGAAGATAGGAGCCCAGAGCCGGGTTCCGCTGCCTGGTGGGCCCGGGAGCTTGCCCAGTTCAGTGACCGACTGGAGGCGAGGATCGTGCAGCAGATCAGAGAGGGACGCACGGAGCTTCTGGAGATGGCTGCGGCGGTTCAGGCCTACGAGGGGAGAGCCACGCGACGAGTGCCAGACCGAGCGGCGACGACTCAGACCCCGATGATGCCACCGATGGGTGAGTCCAGTGTTGCCCCTGCCAGCGCGAGTGCCCCGACCCCTGCTGCCACGCCCGCGGTCCCTGAAGAGGCGCCCGGCGCGGCGACGCTGAATCAGGCCGCAGCCACGCCAGGTGCGGCCCGCCAAGCCCAGGCCGCCGCAACGATGCCCTGCCCGGCCCGCAAAGATCCGGCTGCCGCCGCGACCCTCATCCACGCCGCAGGTGTGACGCTGACCCAGGCCGCCGCCATGCTAGGCCCGGCCCGCCAAGACAAGACTGTACCACTGTTTACCCCGGCCTGCAAGGCCAGAGCAGACACCGCTCCCCAGTCTAAGGAAGTCCCTGCTAGGAAGTCCCTGCTAGGGGAGGACCCCGAATACTGGA
Source organism: Anomaloglossus baeobatrachus (assembly GCF_048569485.1). Classification (NCBI taxonomy): domain Eukaryota; kingdom Metazoa; phylum Chordata; class Amphibia; order Anura; family Aromobatidae; genus Anomaloglossus; species Anomaloglossus baeobatrachus. Next base: position 182,431,397 of record NC_134358.1, read on the forward strand.
AGCTGAAGGCTGACCTAGAGGCCCAGTTCCCACAGGAGATGGTGGACCGGTATCTGCTCCCTCCGCACACCCCCAGGAGGATTCCGGCAATATCCACGCCAAAAAGTCCATTGCCCTGGCCGGCTGATGAACACCCATCCCCAGCGCTGCCACAACAGGAGTGCTCAGAAGAACTAAGGGGGAGAGGAGAACAGAAGGCTGAGGAGCTGACCCCGGAGCCATCAGCAGTGGATCCATGCCCAGAGCCAGAGATGTTGCCATATTCCCGCTGGGATGAAGAGAGCCCGACACCCTCCGCTGGGGAGGATTTGCCCAGGTGCCTCACCTGGGAGCCTGCAAGCAGTGAAGTAGCAACCCAGCGGAATCCAGCCCGCGGGACACGGCGCCGCAGCAGAACAGGGTTTTCCCCTGCACAGCAGTCTCCGAATAGGAAGGATGAAGTAACCGCCAGAGACTTGGAAGGGAAGCGGTCTTTGAGAGGAGCCAGGTCACAGGTCGGGGGCCCACTTTGTCGTGGAGTTGTGGAAGACTTCAGCTTGAAGAGTGGATATGGTTTCATAGTTGCACCTGGCATGAAAGAAGGTATCTTTGTAAACAGAAGGGACGTTAGAGCCCATTTGCCTAGAGGACATCCAGGAAGAAACTTACAGATGGGAGACTCAGTGGAATTCACCATGCACCAAGGAGAACGCGGATGGTACGCACTGGATGTTACACCATGTCCCAGAAGTCCCTACAGTAATCCTGCAAAAGAAACAGACACAGAAAAAGAAACAGACACAGAAGAAGAGGAAAGAAAAGACAAAGAACCCATTGATGAGACCACTACAGATGATGACAGAGATGGAGAAAGCAACAGGTGCCGCAGCCCTACAGGCCCAAGCCCTGGTGAGGAGGAATCTGTGTAAAGCATGTAAAGTAAAGTACAGAAGTTAAAGTTTGAAGTTTTGCAACGTTAATGTTCAAGAAATGTGCCCACATGAACTAATGTGAGAAACCCATGAACCTTAAGGCTATGAACTGGCTATAGCCACAAACTCTCGCAGTGTTTATAGTTACCCCAGAGGTACCACCACCAGAGCCAGCCTGTTTGGGGGCCTGGCTCGCCTGCAACCAGGGAGCACGCCTGTTTATGGGGCCTGGCTCTCCACCACAAAGAGGGTACCTGGTCAGCACCAACTGTGGAGGCCGCCTCTACATCCTGCCAGAAGAGGCTGAAGGCGCGGCTCCACCAGGCCAGGTATACCCTGAAACCACCAGACCATGAAAGCCGCCTCTACATCCTGCCAGAAGTGGCTGAAGGCGCGGCCAACGAGAGAGGGTTTAGGGTGGGTTAACGGACTTGTGGGTGGAGGGTGGTGATGTATGGTACCTGATGGTTTTAAAACGTTTTACCATGTTTTACTGTTTTATGCATTTTAAAATGTTGTCTTGCAGCCCGAGGACGTGCTGGTGATAACTAAGGGGGAATGTGGCGCCCCTGACCTGGTCAGGCACCACTGAGTACTGCACCCATGCTGGGGACAGTACAACACAGGTAATCCAGAAGGCTGACCGAGGTGTGACTACACAGGCGCATAGTGATCAGGTCTCACACATGTACCTTTGAGAGGACCCCTGGGGATCCCAGGAGGGGGCGAAGCCTCCACCTCCACCCGAGGGGTGGAGGGGGCGAAGCCTCCATCTCCACTCAAGGGGTGTGGTAGAGAGCCTGGTTGCTAGGTGGCGTAGGCAGGCACAAAAGGGAAAAGAGGAAGGAGGAGGAGAGGGGCAGTCTGAAGCAGAGTGTGGAGGAGTGAGGAGCATGGAAGTGGAGCTTAGACAGGAGTAGCAGTGCAGGTTCCACGAGTGAGCCAGTTTAGTGTGCAGCTCAGGGAAAGCAGACGTGAGGAGCAGACCCTGGAGCTGTGGCAGTCTAACAGCGTCCGCGCAGTGACTACCGACGGGGGAGAATGGTCACCTGGGAGTGCTACCCGAAATCCACACACAGCTAAAGAGAGAGCAACGGAGTGGAAAGTAAGGAGACTGTCAGGGAGAACCAGGCCCAAACGGGTAGCAGGTCCCAGTGCAGGGATAGATCCACCTTTCCTTTGCCAAACCTGCATGAGGGGGCACTTTACACCCCCAAGACAACACTACAGAGTCCGCAGCCACGTAGCCACAGTTAGGGCCCATAGTTCACAGGAGGCAAGCAGCTGGAGTGATCTGGTCCAGGCTACAAGCAAACGGGCCAAAAAGAAGGGGAGAGAGGCGCCAGCAACTTCCCTGGGTGACCCCCATAGGGACTAAAAGTCGGGGTTACCCCAAAACGTAAAGGGCTAAGGAAGGCGAGTCGGTAGCCACCCTCATCAGTCAGCCTGAAGGACACCTGGTTCCAGCCTGGTTCATCCCAGCTACGCCCGGGTTACTCACCCTGCCACCTTCCGTGAGTAAAACCCCTGAAAGACATCCTGCTTGTGTTGAGTTATTCTGCGCCTTGTGGTTCTACACACCTACACGGGACCCTGGGGCATGCCTCACTCTCAGGAGGCTACTACAACTGACTGCACCTACCATCAGCCCCAGGCACCCCTAACCTGCAGTGGCGGTCTCCACTGACCGCAATTCTGAGAGTGGCGTCACGACAATCCTAGAAGAAGGTTCCCTACCTGTGACCAGACTGTTCCATCCATGTGGAGTCCCTGAAGGTAATGCACCGACACAACACTTGTGGGGCTTCACAGTAGCTCTCACGAGAACTGTTCAAATCAAAGACTTTTCGAGCAGTGTGAAATACTGGATGGATACAGGGAGTGCCTTTTATTTAGTATGCAGCTATATTTTCTGCTATTTGCTATAATTTCAGAAACATCTAATTCTATATATGAAACACCAATCTTCATGAAGGGTACAAAATAAACGGGCACTGTTTTAAAATTTGGAGGTTGTTGTAAATCACAAACCTGTGGATTTCTCCATTTTCACTGGTGGTCGACTGAATAGCAGAAACTTATAAATTGGAGTTATCTCTCTTCTACCACGCTTGTTCATGATAATCAAGCAGTTTAAAACCAACTTTACACTAAAACCAAAACCTAGATGACAAATCTTGATAATAGTTAAGTCCAACATTTTTCACTATGCTAATTCCACACAGATGCTAAGATATGTGAGCTTGTTTAGAGAGGTTCTTCTTACTTTATAGTTATGAGTAGGCCGTTTTAATGGTGCATACTTAACACAGGATACTCATATTTCTAGATAAAGTGTTAGTAGCATTTATAGTATGGAACCTAGAGCTCGTATTTTATTAGTATTAATACAGTATTATGTGCCTAATCCGTCTTAAAACATTCTTCAGTTAGCATATACCTTATAAACATAAGTCATCTTCTCTGAAGCTAATGTAACCACATACATCAAATGTGATAACACTTCAATTAGATTGTTAGAGGTTTCATAACTCCCCAGTTCTAGATATAATAACTTCAATATAATTAGAATTGATATGTGAATGATTTGTGATGGAGCTCAAGATAAGTATGTTAATTAAACCCTTGTGGTAGCTGATGTATAGGTTTACAATATCACCTTTCATCAATAATGGCAGCAGTAGCCAGGAGACTATTGTATGTATTCAACCATCAGTGTCAAGATACCGTAGTTCATATGGTTTACATTTGAGCGTTCTCATTTATACGTATATTAAATATTTCCAATTCTCCAGGTTGGGATGCACCCATATACTTTAGCAGAAGATAAACTTTGTTTTCAGATGCCGTCTTATCTAAAGGCATCATGTTATAAGATTTGAAAGATCTAAGCATACTATCCCTTAAAGCCTGCTTTACACGTTGCAATTAGGTGTGCGATCTCGTATGCGATGTGACACGCCCAGGTTGCATATGCGATCTGATGAGATCGCACGTAGTTCGTTTATATGCTGTCACACGAGTGTTCGTATCATGTGCGAAATTATTCAATTTTGTGTTTTTATTCTTTTGATCATGTGTTCTGTGACGTTTTCCTCCCTTTTTTTTATTTCCACCCAGACAGATGCAAATATGCTTCCAAGTAGACACCCTCTTTTTTTTTCATCCAAGCAAACTAACAATTAACGCATTTACTTGATTAAATTGTTTAATCATCCACACCTAAAATAATTGCGATTACTTCATGTCTATAAAAGGCTTTCAAAGAATGTCTAATCTGGGAAACCACATTCACCATAACGCATGTGCTCACAATTTCGTATAATTAGGATGGGCGTATCAGCGTCACATGAAAAGACACAACCCCCTCACCGTATGACGACGGCTTGTAAGATCTATTGAAGCGTGTAAAGCAGGCTTTAAGAACAATTCACTTTTTACCTGCACTTCTTCTACCACATTTAATGTACTTTGTGGTATAAATGACCTGGTAACTACAGAGTTGTTCTACAGGTCACTACAGTTATCATGATCCCCAATTTATGGTGAATTGTAGCAGTTATGGTGATCCCAAAATATACCAAAATTTTGAGAGTCATACCTTTTATGTATTTTTCTGCAGATAGAGTGTATGAGGGCTTATTTTTTTTATCAGAGCTGAAATTTTTATCATTACCATTTTTCAGTCTTTTATTGATTGTTTTAAAGGGAATCTGTCCACTTTTGAGATTTTTAAGTTCCTAATAGGGGCATACAGGTAGCATAGAGTTGAAAGTAGCCATACCTATATGCCTCCTGGATAAAGGGTTGTTTTGGAAAAATCTTCTTTTATATCTTCTATAAACTGGGCTATGGAACGTGTACTGCCCCGAAGATAAGCCTGCCTCCTGTCTTCATTATAAAGGATTTTCCTCCCCTTCTATTTAGTATGCCTGTGATGTCAGGTGTGTGGTCAGATCATCTTGCGCCTACACATTCTGCTTGCCGTCTCTCCCCTGCGCTGTGAAGTTGCAGTGACTCCGCGGCGCCTACGCACATTAGAATTGAAGATTACCCATGGACAGGCACAAACTTCAGTTTTGCTGTACACAGGGACCGGGGACTCACTGCGACTTCACATTGCAGGGGAGGGACAGCAAGCAGAACGCACAGACGTGGGATTTACAGCAACGCACCTGACGTGAATGGCATACTAAAGAGGAGGGGAGGAAGAATCCTGTACTTTGTATAAAAAAAAACATGTCAGTCAATCTATGATTATGTAGGTAAAACATTAAATAAAGTGGGAAAGGAATCAGAAATAAGAGTTCTGAAAAACTAACTCACAAGCTGAGTGGAAGACAGAATGTCCCAGTTGGTTATCCTGGTAAAATCTACCCTAGTACAGGGTCTTGCTAAATGATTAATTACCTTTGTAGTGAGTGATATGCACAGTATTGATCTGTGTACCAGCTTATGCGGAAAGGCTAACCGGATATTTACAGAAATATAAAGCTGCATTGTGTGTTCTAGCAAAAAATCAAAACACTCCTATCTTTCTCATAAATCACGACCAGCTGACCAACACTGCAGCAGCATGTCAACCAAAAGTTAACAATAGTGAGGATCGAGCACAACCATGCTTGAGTGCTAGCTCGGAAGAAGTTTCTGAAAAATGCTCGAGTTCCCCATTGACTTACATTATACTCGGTACATAAGCCTAGCCCATCTGAGCGTACAACCGCTCATCACTAGTTACCACCACATGTTGCAGCTCTGGTCAAACCTATTCTTCGAATGGCACTTCTTGCAAATCTTGTGCTATCCATAGCACAGTGAAAGCTTGCGTTGAGATGGCTGAATGGTCTACCCCATGTAGTTTAGGGCTTATCCCTTTACTGTGGGAAGTAGGGGTGGGTTCGCCAACTTCATCCTTTAGGAAGTGAAAGGGTTATGACAGCCAATAAGAAAAAAAGGTAAAATGTTAGAATAAGGAAGGAGTCAATACCTTTAGGTCTTTCAAATCTCACAGGGTATGGTAGCTCTCACGAGAACTGTTCAAATCAAAGACTTTTCGAGCAGTGTGAAATACTGGATGGATACAGGGAGTGCCTTTTATTTAGTATGCAGCTATATTTTCTGCTATTTGCTATAATTTCAAACCAACAATTAACGCATTTACTTGATTAAATTGTTTAATCATCCACACCTAAAATAATTGTGATTACTTCATGTCTATAAAGGCTTTCAAAGAATGTCTAATCTGGGAAACCACATTCACCATAACGCATGTGCTCACAATTTCGTATAATTAGGATGGGCGTATCAGCGTCACATGAAAAGACACAACCCCCTCACCGTATGACGTGCAAAATATGGGAGGAACACATCTTATGAGGGATGTCACACGCTTCCATTGACTTGGTTCATGCAACAAAACGTTCAATGCTAGAGAAATAAACAATGTGTATGCGATCAATGTATTTTCGTTCAATCTTGATCGCACGTAGGTGTCACACGCAAATACGTCACGAACGATGCCGGATATGCATCACTTACAACTTGACCCCAACGACGGATTATAAGATCTATTGAAGCGTGTAAAGCAGGCTTTAAGAACAATTCACTTTTTACCTGCACTTCTTCTACCACATTTAATGTACTTTGTGGTATAAATGACCTGGTAACTACAGAGTTGTTCTACAGGTCACTACAGTTATCATGATCCCCAATTTATGGTGAATTGTAGCAGTTATGGTGATCCCAAAATATACCAAAATTTTGAGAGTCATACCTTTTATGTATTTTTCTGCAGATAGAGTGTGAGGGCTTATTTTTTTTATCAGAGCTGAAATTTTTATCATTACCATTTTTTAGTCTTTTATTGATTGTTTTAAAGGGAATCTGTCCACTTTTGAGATTTTTAAGTTCCTAATAGGGGCATACAGGTAGCATAGAGTTGAAAGTAGCCATACCTATATGCCTCCTGGATAAGGGGTTGTTTTGGAAAAATCTTCTTTTATATCTTCTATAAACTGGGCTATGGAACGTGTACTGCCCCGAAGATAAGCCTGCCTCCTGTCTTCATTATAACTCTGCGGCGCCTACGCACATTAGAATTGAAGATTACCCATGGACAGGCACAAACTTCAGTTTTGCTGTAAACAGGGACCGGGGACTCACTGCGACTTCACATTGCAGGGGAGGGACAGCAAGCAGAACGCACAGACGTGGGATTTACAGCAACGCACCTGACGTGAATGGCATACTAAAGAGGAGGGGAGGAAGAATCCTGTACTTTGGTTGTGCTAGAAGGCAATGTGATGAATTGGTATTGGCAATTCAATGGCATAACCACCCAAACAGTTCTCTCTTGATGTCTCCGCTATGTGATCACTACATTAGGAGTCAGAGCTCAACAGCACAAAAAAGGGGTGAAGAACTATTGATAATTTGTTATGTGACATTTGGAGGTATAGCTCCTGTCCTGTGTGTAAAATCAAGTAGAGAAATGAATGCTGTGAGTTTTATTTCTCTCCTCTTATGCCCTTTCTTTGTAATATCCTTTGATATCCCATAATACTGGACTGGACATGTTAGGAATAGTAATTCTCTTGACTTATTCCTCCACTCTGTTAGGTATTGGGGAAATTATTTAATTAATTATTGTTAGACACATACCCCTTCCCTTTAACCTCTCAAATCCCTCAATTGATCTTGATGGACAGAAGTATTTTGTCAACTGTTTTAACTACTGTATATAAGTCTTACCTAAATGAAACTGCGAAAAGAAGAAAGTAAGGGGAAATTAGAATCACTTCCTGCATTTGAAAGCAGCAGAGAAACAAAATATCCGTTAGTGTTTCAAAGTAATATATAATTTAACAAGCTATGCATAATCCATCATAAAGGAAAATCTCCATTGTATTTTAGTTTTGTTACATGAGTGGTACTAAATAATAGATTAAAACAGAACAACAAAACAAGGAGAAGTGATTGGTTTATTAAGGGTTGTCCACCTACTAGTTTATCTGACCTAGTACAGTTCCTGATTTATGGAAGGATAAAAAAATGTTGTAAGTATGCAAACATGGTATAGATGTATACAAACATCAAGGGCAATTGTTTCCTTCACTCTAAAGTGTGAATATTTACCATTCTGTAGGGGGGAGTCTAAAAAATGATGATTCTCTTTGTGAAATTCACTTACAGAGTTAAGGCTGCTTTACACGCTGCGACATCGCTAAAGTGATGTCGTTGGAGTCACGGAATTTGTGACGCACATCTGGCCGCGTTAGCGATGTTGTTGCGTGTGACACCTAGGGGTGTACCGCACCCGTGCCAGCAGCCGGCGCTGCTCGGTTCCGGGCCTTTAGGGGTGGTGGCTCGAGGGTCTCCGGACCCAGGGATCTCGCGGACACGCCGAATAAATGGGGGGGACGTAAATATACGGGCTAGGCCGTAGTAAGTTCGTGACGCCGCCCACGGTGTGTGGTGAGGTGGGACACCACTGCTGCTGTCATGGGGCACACGGGTATAGATGTTGTGCAGCAAGTTGTTAACCCCTCCGCGGGTAGAGATGGTGGCCCTGGGACCCAGTGGCTCAGTGCAGGGGATGACGACCGCAGGGGCTGCTGGTGTACTCACTGTTAGTAAAACACATAAGTCTCTGGTAAACCAAGGTGATGGTGGCCGATGCCGCGGCCGGTTGCGTTCGGGTCCTCCATCCGGTTGGTGGTCTCTATCCTTTTCCTGCACTGCTTTGTGTAAGGAAAAGGACTTTCCTAGCGTGAAACTCAGGAGTCTGCTCCTGGCTGGATGTGGCCTAAGGAGCCGTGCCCGCAGACGCTGGCCCGTGGGATCTATGGCCCTGGCTGTGACCTCTAATCCCTAATCGGTGGGCTGTTGTCTTCTATGAGGGACTTTGGGTGGGACAAGACCTCTAATCCTGGCCTCAATCGGTTAATTAACTAGTTCCGCTTGGTTCCGGTCCTGGCTTCAGGGTCCTAGTGCCCCCCTTTGTGCTCTGGTTTCTGGGTCAGTTCCCCGTGTCGGTACCGGTGGGCTACAACCCTGTCCCGGTCCACCTCCGTTCTGCCGAGCCGTCTTCCCATCTCCTGCTGACGAAGACCACTGTCTGCCTCCTAGCCAGTGGCACCAGGGCTCCTACCCTGGTACCGTTCAACTTGAACTTCCTTGCTGGAGCTACACTTAGCTCCAGCCCACACTCCTCTCCAAACTGAACTACAAACTTAGACTGCTTGTTTTCCCTCCCCGGGCTGTCTGAACCCCTGGGTGGACATGTCCCAACCGCCTGGTCACGCCCACTGGTGTGTCTATCTTTCGCTAAGGGGGGTGACTAGGGTTTCTGGTTGGCTGTGTGTTTCCTAGTGAGGGAACGGTGTAATGCGGGGGCCTAACTGTGACTACCTGGTTTTGCCAGGGCATCACATGAGCGACTTTGAATCGTCGCAAACACGTGCAAAATCGCTAATCGGTGACATGCCCCCCTATTCCCAATTATCGTTGCTGCTGCAGGTACAATGTTGTTCATCATTCCTGCGGCAGCACACTTCGCTATGTGTGACACTGCAGGAACGAGGAACCTCACCTTACCTGTGGCCGCCCGCAATGAGGAATGAAGGAGGTGGGCGGGATGTTAGTCCTGCTCATCTCCACCCCTCCGCTTTGATTGGGTGGCCGCTTAGTGACATTGCTGTGACACCGAACTAACCGCCCCCTTAGAAAGGAGGCGGTTCGCCGGTCACAGCGACGTCGCTAGGCAGATAAGAAATGTGACGGGTGCGCACGATTTTGTGCGCCACCGGCAGCGATTTGCCCGTGATGCACAAACGATGGGGGTGGGTACTCACGCTAGCATTCTCGCTAGCGAGATCGCAGCGTGTAAAGCAGCCTTTAAATGAAGGGGAAAAAAGCATATATGGATTAAAGTTCATTACAGATCTCATAAATACAATTTTCAGAATTGCATCTATAGAATAATTTTAATAAACGAGAATATCGATGGTAGTATGTTACTTAAGAAAAAATTTAGAAAGTGTATTTCAATTCTATTTTAGTTAATACTGAATACTGAGTATATCTTATCCCTTTTATGAATTTTACAAAATACTTTGCTTTAATAAACTACATTCAGAATAATTTTGGACGAATCTATTTTGGTGTGACCAACCAACCATTTAAGTTGTATTTATGGCCTACAGTAGTTCAGCAGATATCATGGAAAAAGGATTGTGTGCATGTTGAATTTCAACATGCCTGATCTTTTGTCATCAAGTTAGATAAGGAGCTACTATGTCTCACCTGATGATATGGATCTTCAAAGCCTTTGGTACAGATGTGAAGATGAAGTGCAGCATGGACAGTTGACATTGATGCAGTGAGGTGAACTCTTTGGAGCAACCAAAGGTGTAGAGGCTGGATGACAGATGGAAAAATGGAAGCTGTGGTGGCTGGATGGCAACTGTACATAGAGGCTATAAAGTAATATAGAGAAACTGGAGACTCGGTGAAGTAGCAGAATTGACATGTTGGTATTCATGGTTCCCTCATGGAACTGTAGATCCCCACAGTCAACAGCATTCATGCAGCCCCAAACCATGACTCTGATGATTCTGTTTTATAATTGCTTGGAGTGTATTATCTTATATATCCTTAAGCTTTAGTAATTTTTCAAGTCACCCATCAAGCCTTAGTTGGGTATTAATTCCAGACCACACTTATTGACATGCCCTTTCTCTGCTATGTCTAGTAACTGTGTAGTCAACTAGGCTATATTCCCCTAATAAATTTTGGCAAGTTGTTGGCAGCTTGATAACAATTTTGTACAAGAATAACCGTGCATGGGGATTTTTCCCCACACTATGGTTTGTTTTTTTCTATGTGAATTCTCCAAGTGGGACATTGGCTGCTCTTGGCAGTGCCCTGTTTTGTTTGTTTGTGTGTTTTAAATCTTTTAATATATAGAGAGAAGGGATGCACACCAGTGACATTGCAAAGGGAATAAATGTAAAGCAGAAACTGCTATGCGAATACTGACATGAAAAATACAATAGCTATATGTAAAAATGAAAATATGACAATGGAATCTGCATAACTGCTATGAACTTTAAGAATAAAGAGAATTTTAGGTATTGAAATGATCAATACAACAGAGCCCCAACACCTCGTCATGGTATTCTCTTACATTAGGGTCCCTAAATAATGTGTGTCCTCTCTTGCAGTTAAAAAAACTACCGTGTATGGGAAGCTGAGACCCAGGCTATATATGCATAATGTGGACCGGAAATAAGTGTGGGTGGGACCGGGTTCACAAATGAAAGACTACAAACTAATTAAGAAATAACGTTTGGAACACCATATATACACACACATATACACAATAGCTAGGCAATAGGATAAAGAGTTGCACACAAGTCACAAAGTGTATGGGAATGATGAAAAGCAAAACTGCTATGGGAATACTAGATTGAAAAATACAATGAACTATCTGAAAAAGTGAAAAAAAGATGAAAAATGGAATATGCATAACTGCTATGAATAATAGGAATATAAGAGATGTTTAGCAATTGTATTGATCAATGCAAAAGAGCCCCAAAACCAATGCCAAGGTAATCTCTATTTTTCTTGCTATTTTAGCAGCACATCTAGCCTCTGGAGTTGATTCGGACCATTGCTCTTACTGGTGCAGCAATGATCAATGTGTTGCTACTGCAATATCCAGAGCAAAAAAGTCTGATTCAAGCAAAGAAGGATTGCTGAGGAGGGGAAGAAATTATGGCAACTCCAGCACTCCTGCAGCATCAGCTTTTTCATGAATTGTAAGTGCATTTTCTTCTGTGCCCTTATAAGTTTCCTTCTAACAGCAGGGTGGACACATAGGTTGGTTGATTAATAGAATGAGAGCTTTTGAAGTAGAGATGGTGCTGGCACAGTTTTTATTGTGCATTGAAGTGCAGTAGAACCTATGTGACATTTACATATATCCTTGAAAAAGACCAATAACCGAAGTGTTGGATCTCATATCTGTCTGCATGTGTTGGTTGAATAAAATAAAAGCACTTTGATTCAGCTACCTCTAAAGTGTCTTATCCTCAGTGCCGATGGCTACCTAAAAATTTCAATGTTTTTTAATCAGATCCTCCTGAACTCAATACTACCATTACTCAGTTGTGCAAGATTTCTTGCCTAAATATTATCTCATTGGTGTCAGTCATTTTTTTAATCTCATCAGATCCTTGAATGGAATAATTAACCCTGGTTTTGCTTGCAAAATTTACCTTACTATTGAATTCTGAAATCTTGCAAGATGTGCATGTGTGAAGATGGGAAAGTAAATTTTTCATTGTTTAGCAATTGTTGACACAATGTCATATTACAGATCACAATCAAAAACAAAGTCACTTTACTATTTCTAATGTTTCTAACTAGTAATTGTAATTTTAATCTAACTATGCATTCAAAAGATTCTGCATGTAGGCACGGATTCATCAAGACCGGCTGTCACGGTGCCCAGGGAACACAGGTTAACCTATACTGGCCCTAAGGCTGGGGCTCCTGCGCTCACCCTCACACCTGGAGGTACCCATGAAGGTAGGAAAGTCTGGACCCCCAACCTGGCCCTCTCTCCTATCCTTGGGCCTTATGGTAAGACCCCCCTCTACAACCCACCACCTGGGAGAAAGGGGCAAGAACAGAAGCCAACAACCCCACCAACAAATAAAGACTAACCGGGGTAACAATGACAACTTGTACACACGGCAACCACACACAAAGGAGCCACTAAAAGTGCAGAAATGGGAAACAACATAAAAGGGGGAAGTAAAAAGACTATACAGTAACTTTCAAATCATACAACCAGCACACTATGAACTACAGAAGCCTGGACCAATGCTGCAGCCAACAAAACATAGAGAGGGTTTCTCCAGCATCTTACTTCTCCTGGCCAAGCTTCCAAATGAATGAAAAATAACCGGCACCCTCTGCTGGAAGTTGAGGGTATATAAAGGACCTGGGCATGGTCCAAACCGGAAACACCTGACCAGGAGTCAGGAGCTGTTGGAAGGTAAACTGACATTAACCCTCGCCTCTCCAAAGGAAAGGGAATCCATTTAATCAGCAGAGTCTCACAAGGTAAAGTGAGACTCTGACCAAGAACATGTCACTAAACTCTGCAACAGATAGATGACCATCACACCGGCATTGTTCATGCTGTTCTTGAATAAAAGGAGTGCTGGAGTCAGACACTTGTGATGCCCTGGGCAAGCCAGGGGTCACAGGTCATCACACCACCACACCCTACATCCCAGTCAGGAACACCAAAGCTACTAAAATCCTTGTTGCCTTCCTCCAGGGGCTGATGTTCACACCAGGGGGTGGGCCAGGCAGTTGGCTCCGCCCACCGAGGAGTTCACAGCTCTGGAGGCGGGAAGAACGAGTTCAGTTAAGCTAGGGGAGTGAAGTAGAAGGAAGTGGTAGAGGAGCTAAGTGAAAGTGAAGTAGTAGTGGAGCAAAGAAGAAAAGAGTAAAAGTGAGCGTAGAAAGACCTGAAGTTGGTCCGGCTAAGTGCAGGACAGTGTCAGCAAGGTCAGCAACAGCGGTGATCGTCTGGAGGGGGACTGCTCGGAGGTTGCTGGAAGGACCGCGGACAGGTAGTGGCCCGGCGGTCTGGAGCAGTATACGAAGGACAGTCAGCACCAGGGCAGGGGCCTCTCGGACCCCGGCAAGGCTAGGAGTCGCCATAATTTGCCAAATCCGTCAGTGAAGGGGACGTCGATCCCCCAACAACCAAGTCCCGACTGAAGGCAAAAGTCCAACCATTAAGGAGGAACACCGCCACCGCCAGGGCACCACCAGTTCCTCGGGGCCAGCGTCTGCGGGCACAGCAGGGCTCCTCCGGCCCATATCCAAGCCGGGGAGCGGGTTACCGGTGGGAACCCATCGCTACCAACATAGAAACACTAAGTGCAGGTCAAAGGGACATCACCGTTACCTACTGGGAGAGCAAGTGCAGCCGTCCGTGGGAACTGTCTTTCCAGCCGTGTGGTTTACCGTAAAACTGTGTCAAAGTCTCAGGCTGAGTGAGTACCACAGTGCCGCAAGGCACAGCGCTGCCCCCGCGTCCCTGCGCCCACCAAGCCCTGCATCTCCCACCTCCTCACTGGGGCCCGGGATCACCAACCCCTACCCACGGAGGGGCAACACAACAGCTGGCTGCTCCATACCATCCTTCCCGGGATCCCCGTACAGAGCAGCGGTGGTGTCAACCAAATCACCACAACCGTGGGTGGCGTCACGGACAATCAACCATCCCCACACCCAACAACCCCCCTTTCACTCACGGGCGAGGAGTGCCGCTAGAGTCCCCGGGATCCGGCTCATCGCTCCAGCCACCGAGCAGCAGCAGGCCGCAGCAGCCGCGGCAGCCGGACCCGAGCAGCAGTGGGAGAGCGCGGCGTCCCCTCCTCCGCCCGCGACACACTCATGATTCATAAAGAGGTGTCCATATATAATGAATCAACACCATCTGATGAGTGGCATGCTTTTTCATATGCTAAGCCATAAATATAAAACCAGTCAAGTGCTGGAGTGAGATTTCTGGCCTAGGGAACACCACAGCGCCACATGAAATAGAAGAGCTGTGGTGTCCTATACCCGCCATGCCTCCATCCTGCCCCAGCTCTGCCCATTTTTTTCAGAGCTAACAGACAGTGGTGTAAAAACGCCACTCCGAGTTGCACCTAAATTTAGTGACTCTTCAAAGGTTTTCCACCAGAATTCTCATGTGAAAGCTTTAATAAATCAGGCACATTGTGTTTTCTGTGTAGTTTTTCTCTTATTCTTATTGAGCAGAACTTGAGATTTTCTTGCCTCATAGGATAAAGGAAATATTTGCATTAAATACTGAACAGAATTCACACTGTAGACACCTGGCTCATATTTATTTTTTGAGGATCTAAACAAATTTCCTTCTACCTCCCTCTGCCGATATGCCGTTTTTTTTAGAGTTTTACTGGCATTATATATATATATATATTTTTTTTTACTTCTGGTAATTGCCTCAAAAGAACAAAGCTCTTTGGTTAAGGGGAGCTCAGGGAAATCTTAATTGCCATAAGAAACCAGACAGTTTCCAAGTATTCCTGAATGACTTTTTCTTTTTACATTAAATATTTAATATCTAATGAGGTAGGTAAACCTTTCATAAAGAGACTGTAGAATTGTATTCCTTAACACCACTCCACCTAATCTAGTGAGATAAATGTTAATAAACAGTTATTTAGCTTTTTATATTTCATTTTATTTGGACGTATGTGTGAAGAAAACCTGAATTAAAAGTGTATATAAATATAATCACTTGATAAAAGTGATAGAAACTATCCCAGGCTGGCAGTTGATCAAGTTTTAATGTGTGTAGTTCAGTCGACTTGGCACTTATCTGATGCAAATATCTATTTGAAAGAAACGTATGCCACGTTCTTGGCATCTGAGAACCACCAAAGTAGTCTTAGAGATTTACTGGGCTAGGACGGAGTGACAGTTTAAGACTGTGCGGTCATCAGATTTTATTGGTTTTGCTTACTGTACATTGCCTCATACAAAGTAGAACATTTGTATTTAAAAATCGGACAGCTCTCTTATCTCTTTCAGAAATTAGAATTTGACATACATTACTGGCAATCTATAAAATATGCAAACAACCCGGCACAGCTCCGGATTTTCTATGCATAGCATGGCTAATAGTTTTACAAATACATAGTGTTATTGCAGTATGCCCCCAAATAACCTTATGTGAATGCCATCATCTTATTGTATATAATAATATATTACGTTCTCCTTCGTGATGTCAGTGTTTTCACTTAGAGTGATGAATATAATGACTAAAGCCCGCTACACACGCTTCAATATATCTCACAATCCGTCGTTGGGGTCAAGTTGTAAGTGACGCACATCCGGCATCGTTTGTGAGGTATCTGCGTGTGACATCTACGTGCGATCAGGATTGAACGCAAAACCGTTGATCGCAAACACATCGTATCTTTGTCTAGAATTGAGCGTTTTGTTGCACGAACCTAGTCAATTGTAACGTGTGACATCCCTCATACGATTTTGGTGTCTGGTGCTATGTGCGCAGGTGTGCGCTCTGCACCGCAGCTTACAAAAAGGTCCGCTTCAGAGCGCAGCTGAAAAGCTGCGTTCTGAAGCGCCTCACAATGTCTGTAATTCACTAATCTCTGTCAGTCGGTCACTATCTCTGTCCCTCTTTCTCTGTCCATGTCAGTCTATCCCCCTCTCTCATATACTCACCGATCCCCGATCCCCGGCGCTGCACGGCGTTCACACTGCTCCGGCGGCTTTTACTGTTTTGAAAAAGCCGGCCGCCCATTAAACAATCTCGAATTCCCTTTTATCCCCGCCCACCGGCGCCTATGATTGGTTACAGTGAGACACGCCCCCACGCTGAGTGACAGGTGTCTCACTGCACCCAATCACAGCAGCCGGTGGGCGTGTCTATACTGTGTAGGGAAATAAATAATTAAATAATTAAAAAAAACGGCGTGCGGTCCCCCCCAATTTTAAAACCAGCCAGATAAAGCCATACGGCTGAAGGCTGGTATTCTCAGGATGGGGAGCTCCACGTTATGGGGAGCCCCCCAGCCTAACAATATCAGCCAACAGCCGCCCAGAATTGCCGCATACATTAGATGCGACAGTTCTGGGACTGTACCCGGCTCTTCCCGATTTGCCCTGGTGCGTTGGCAAATCGGGGTAATAAGGAGTTATTGGCAGCCCATAGCTGCCAATAAGTCCTAGATTAATCATGTCAGGCGTCTATGAGACACCTTCCATGATTAATCTGTAAATTACAGTAAATAAACACACACACCCGAAAAAATCCTTTATTAGAAATAAAAAACACAAACATATACCCTGGTTAACCACTTTAATCAGCCCCAAAAAGCCCTCCATGTCCGGCGGAATCCAGGATGCTCCAGCGTCGCTTCCAGCGCTGCTGCATGGAGGTGACAGGAGCTGCAGAATACACAGCCGCTCCGGTCAGCTTCACACAGCAACTGAAGACAGCCGCGCGATCAGCTGAGCTGTCACTGAGGTTACCCGCGGCCACCGCTGCATCCACCGCTGGATCCAGTGACAGCGGGTAACCTCAGTGACAGCTCAGCTGATCGCGCGGCTGTCTTCAGTTGCTGTGTGAAGCTGACCGGAGCAGCGGCGGTGTATTCTGCAGCTCCGGTCACCTCCATGCAGCAGCGCTGGAAGCGACGCTGGAGCATCCTGGATTCCGCCGGACATGGAGGGCTTTTTGGGGCTGATTAAAGTGGTTAACCAGGGTATATGTTTGTGTTTTTTATTTCTAATAAAGGATTTTTTCGGGTGTGTGTGTTTATTTACTGTAATTTACAGATTAATCATGGAAGGTGTCTCATAGACGCCTGACATGATTAATCTAGGACTTATTGGCAGCTATGGGCTGCCAATAACTCCTTATTACCCCGATTTGCCAACGCACCAGGGCAAATCGGGAAGAGCCGGGTACAGTCCCACAATTGTCGCATCTAATGTATGCGGCAATTCTGGGCGGCTGTTGGCTGATATTGTTAGGCTGGGGGGCTCCCCATAACGTGGAGCTCCGCATCCTGAGAATACCAGCCTTCAGCCGTATGGCTTTATCTGGCTGGTTTTAAAATTGGGGGGACCGCACACCGTTTTTTTTAATTATTTAATTATTTATTTCACTACACAGTATAGACACGCCCACCGGCTGCTGTGATTGGGTGCAGTGTAACACCTGTCACTCAGCGTGGGGGCGTGTCTCACTGTAACCAATCATAGGCGCCAGTGGGCGGGGAAAGCAGGGAATACGAGATTGTTTAAAGGGCGGCCGGCTTTTTCAAAATAGTAAAAGCCGCCGCCGGGGATCGGGTATCGGTGAGTATATGAGAGAGGGCTGCTCAATTCAGTTACTCAGGAGTTTAGCGCTCACCGGTGAGTCCTTCACAGGTGATCGCTATTCAGGACGCGACACAGACAGAGCCGCAGCATGACAATGAAGTCGGGTGAGGTTCACCCGAGTTCATTCTGACAGTGCGGCTCTTTCTGTGTCTGCTCTCAACTACCATTCACCGCTGCTACATGGCTGTCTGTGTCTGCTGTCAGCGGCCATGTAGCAGAGCTGAATGGCAGATGACATAGTAAAAACGCATCTCTACACATTACACACGCTTGGCAAGTCAATAAATTAAAAAAAAAAAAAAAAGGTGCCCAATGCATACGTCACAGAGCACATGATCTAAAGGATCGCACACAAAATTAATCAATTTAACATAGAATACTAACGCTCGTGTGACAGCAAATGACCGACCTATGTGCAATCTCATAAGATCCCGTATGCAACCTGGGCGTGTCACATCGCAAATGCGATTGTACAACTAATTGCAACGTGTAAAGCTGGCTTTAGATGCTCCCGTTTTATGCAATTTCTTTCCTATTTTTCACATAGCAACAATTGTTTTCAAATAAAAGTTATAGAGTAGAGATGAGTGGATCAATCCACAGAGGATCAAGTTTTAATCAAATTTCCTGAAATTCATGGTTTCACGCAAATTTAAAAAACCTTGTACAATGGTGGTCACTGCCCTGGACATCGAAGATCAATAGGTCCCAATTTAGTATTGTTTGTATGGCAGATTAATTTTCTATCTCTAGCTTCACTGGATCAGTGTCTCTCTCCTCTGTGGAATACATGTTTCAATACATGGCAATTAATTTATACATGAACTCAATTATTGCTGTATACATCACAAACGTAATGTACTTAGCTTCTTTTTATCAAAAAGCGCAGCAGCAATGCAACCACATGAAGGTGCACCTATAATATAGATGGGGCCTAACCACTAAATGTCCTACTTCTCCATGTGCCAAAATAGCCTCATCTGAATGGGGAGTGAAAAGGAGACCAAGCATAGCTTGTAATTAACTGGCGGACAAAAAAAGAAAGAACAATATATGGGCCATTTTCAGTCCAATAACTCATCATTATGCAAAATTCCAACTGATTTGGAAGTGGAAATGGGCCTTCCTACCTCTTGTGCCCTTGTGCGGGTGCACAGGCTGTACCAATGATATCAATACAAAAGTTCTCAAACTAATGCAGAACATTATGGCAATTCATATGCCGCTGCAAGGCTAAACCATTGCTCTGCACTACTCAGAATTAGAGTTGTGCGGACTGCAAATAATCCGGGTCCGGCGGATCCGCGGCGGATCCGCAAAGAAGTCCGGATCCGATCCGTAATCCGGCCCCATATTTGTCAATGGGGCATCGGAATCTGGGACGAGGAGGGAGGGAGAGGGAGAGAGAGGGAGAGAGAGAGAGTTCTGGGTGAGACTCGGATCGGACGCTGAAACCGCACGGATCCGGATTTTTACAGTTCGGGTCCGCTCAACACTACTCAGAATACATAATTGACACAAGAGGACAAGAGTATAACGTGCAAAAAATTTACAATTTTTATTTAGACAAAAGTGGATCACAAACAACAATGCAATAAAAACCATCGTGTAAAAACAGGCTTGAGAGGGAATATGACCGGTTGGAGAGCCAGTAACAATTATAACCCATCAAAATGATTGAAAAAAGTTAAAATGGAGGAAGATATGAGTACAGTTGCTATAAGGTAAGTATATATATAAATGCATAGCTACCCCTCCACTTTCCCAATCAAGGCCCAAGATGTAACATGCAAAAGATTTGTAATTTAGCTTAAGGTGCCATACAAAGAAAAGGACAGAAGGTGGGTCAGTTAATATAGAGGTCTGGCGGCAACCCATGTCAAACCAGCACTAAAAATTTAAGTTAAGGCAAGATCCTGTGCAGCTCCCTCCCTGATTAAGCAAAAAACCCTAGCTAAACGTACATTGGGGTCTCCAGGTCCTTGTGGGGATCACTGTGACTGGCT
Organism: Anomaloglossus baeobatrachus; assembly: GCF_048569485.1. Taxonomy (NCBI): domain Eukaryota; kingdom Metazoa; phylum Chordata; class Amphibia; order Anura; family Aromobatidae; genus Anomaloglossus; species Anomaloglossus baeobatrachus. Next base: position 182,451,285 of record NC_134358.1, read on the forward strand.
GGATCTCTCCCTGTCCATCACCCTGCACTAGGCACATTGGGTAACATGTTTATCCATTTTTAGTGCTGGTTTGACATGGGTTGCCTCCAGACCTCTATATTAACCTACCCATCTTCTGCCCTCTTGTGTTCAGCACCTTAAGCTAAACTACAAATCTTTTGCATGTTACATCTTGGGCCTTGATTGGGCAAGTGGAGGGTAGCTATGTATTTATATATATATATATATATATATATATATATATATATATATATATATATATATATATATATACTAGCTGTACTACCCGGGTTAATAACTGCTGTTAACAAAATAGAATGTATGAACAAAAATGTATTCTGCACACAAAAACCACAAAACAAATAGATAGAAATGTAATTATAATGTCTGTCTCCACCTCTGTATATATCTCTCTGTCTCTCTCTCTATCTCTTTGTCTGTCTGTCTCTTTCCCTGTCTGTCTCTGACTGTCTCTTTCCCTGTCTGTCTATCTCTGTCACTTTCCCTGTCTGTCTCTTTACCTGTCTTTTTGTCTGTCTCTTACCCTGTCTGTCTCTTTCCCTCTCTTTCCCTGTCTGTCTGTTTCCCTGTGTCTGTCTCTGTCTCTTTGTCTGTGTCTGTCTCTTTACCTGTCTGTGTCTGTCTCTTAACCTGTCTCTCTCTTTCCCTGTCTGTCTCTTTCCTGTCAGTCTGTCTCTCTGTCTGTGTCTGTCTCTTTGTGTCTGTCTCTTACCCTTTCTATGTCTGTTTCTTACCCTGTCTGTGTCTGCCTCTTTCCCTGTCTGTGTCTGTCTCTTTCCCTGTCTGCATTGTGATACGCCAACATTCTATTTAAGGGTGTGGCTGCGCAATCTTCTGAAGTTCTTGCTGCACTGTGGCTCCCAGCTCCATTCGCTTTAATGGAGGCAGGTTTTTTGGTGAATAACTGTAAAGCGCGGAGTTAAAATTTCCCCTCAAAACATAGCCTATGACGCTCTCGGGGTCCAGACGGGTGAGTGTGCAAAATTTTGTGGCTGTAGCTGCGACGGTGCAGATGACAATCCCGGACATACATATGCACATTCAACTTTATATATTAGATATACCCACACATGTATATATATATATATATATATATATCTATATATATATAATTGCCTTATTCTGTCTGTCTGTCTGTCTGTCTGTCTGTCTATCTGTCTGTCTGTCATGCTCCGAAATTGTGTCCTTACGGTGACACAAAGCTGATTGGCCGCTGGGCTCGCCATGGCCCCGCCCCCCCACACGGATTGGCCTCTCGCCCCGGCTCTCTGCAGGCCCCGCCCCCCTCACGCAATGCACGCTCGCTCTGGCCCAACTGACACGGAGCCCCGATTCCCAGGTGAGTACACACACACATCAGATCACACTCACTCTCACACTCACTCTCACACACACCTCACACATCACAACATGCTGGGATATCGCTTGCTTCTACACCGGCTCCGTCAGGATCCCAGCAGCTCCACACATAACCTTGCGATGCTGGGATCTTCACGGAGGCCGTGAAAGCTGGTAACCATTATACACATCGGGTAACTAAGGTCCCTTAGTTACCCGATGTGTATCATAGTTACCAGTGTACACCGGCTCACACTCACTCTCACACACACCTCACACACACATCACATCGCATCCACACATCAAGGTCCTGCAGCGGCGGAAAATACAGACACATAACAGCACACACATAACAGCACACACATACACACACACAAATCAGATCACACTCACTCACACACACACATCACATCGCATCCACATACTCACAACATCCTGGGATATCGCTTGCTTCTCGGCCTCGATACTGTGCTGTTGTGATCTTCCAGGACCTGCCGGAGGATCACATGGCCAGAAGCATGTGATATCCCCGGATGTTGTGAGTATAAGCGCGTATGTGCGATATCGTCAGTGTCTGTGTGTGTGAGTGGATGCGATCGGGTGTGTGTGAGTGGATGCGATCGGGTGTGTGTGAGTGGATGCGATCGGGTGTGTGTGAGTGGATGCGATCGGGTGTGTGTGAGTGGATGCGATCGGGTGTGTGTGAGTGGATGCGATCGGGTGTGTGAGTGTCGGCAGAGGAGCACGGCGTGCTGGAGGAGGCTGGGAGCAGAGAGGCTGATCATGGGGAAGGCTGGGAGGAGAGAGGCTGATGCTGGGGGAGGCTGGGAGGGGGAGGCTGGGACGAGGGAGGCTGATGCTGGTGGAGGCTGATGCTTGGGGAGGCTGATGCTGGGGGAGGCTGGAAGGAGAGGGGCTAATGCTGGTGGAGGCTGATGCTTGGGGAGGCTGATGCTGGGGGAGACTGGGAGGGGAAGGCTGATGCTGAGAGAGGCTGGGAGGAAGGAGGCTGGGAGGAGAGAGGCTGATCCTGGGGAAGGCTGGGAACGGGAGGCTGATGCTGAGGGAGGCTGGAAGGAGAGAGGCTGATGCTGGGGGAGGCTGGAAGGAGAGAGGCTGATGCTGGTGGAGGCTGATGCTTGGGGAGGCTGATGCTGGGGGAGACTGGGAGCGGAAGGCTGATGCTGAGGGAGGCTGGGAGAGGGAGGCTGGGAGGAAGGAGGCTGGGAGGAGAGAGGCTGATCCTGGGGAAGGCTGGGAAGGGGAGGCTGATGCTGGGGGAGGCTGGAAGGAGAGAGGCTGGAAGGAGAGAGGCTGATGCTGGTGGAGGCTGATGCATGGGGAGGCTGATGCTGGGGGAGACTGGGAGCAGAAGGCTGATGCTGAGGGAGGCTGGGAGGAAGGAGGATGGGAGGAAGGAGGCTGGGAGGAGAGAGGCTGATCCTGGGGAAGGCTGGGAAGGGGAGGCTGATGCTGAGGGAAGCTGGAAGGAGAGAGGCTGATGCTGGGGGAGGCTGGAAGGAGAGAGGCTGAGGCTGGGAGGAGAGAGGCTGATGCTGGGGAAGGTTGATGCTGAGGGAGGCTGGGAGGGGAAAGCTGATGCTGGGGAAGGCTGGGAGGACGGAGGCTGGGAGGAGAGAGGCTGATCCTGGGGAAGGCTGGGAGAGGGAGGCTGATGCTGGAGGAGGCTGGAAGGAGAGAGGCTGATGCTGGCGGAGGCTGATGCTGGGGAGGCTGGGAGAGGGAGGCTGATGCTGAGGGAGGCTGGGAGGAGGGAGGCTGGGAGAGGTAGGCTGAGAGAAGAGAGGCTGATGCACACACACACACACACGCGCGCGCACTGCACAACACACCACACACACACACACACACACTGGGAACCACAAACAACTGCCCTACACAGACACCCACACACACAGACAACGCTGCACACACACAACACCCAACACACAAACACCGCGGCACACACAAATATACGCACATACCGCACAACACACACATTGCACAAAACATACCTCCCCCCAAAACACACCACACACACACAAACCGCGCAACACACACACAACGCTACAGACACACAGCGCTCCACAAACAACACAACACACGCAACACACATACAACACCGCTCTCACCCCCCGTCACACCCAGACAACACCCAGAACATGTACAGCGCCTACACAAACACTTGGTAACTACAGACAACAACATCTCTCTCTATATATATATATATATATATATAACAAAAATCATACATGAACTACACAATACGTAAATTCTAGAATACCCGATGCGTAGAATCGGGCCACCTTCTAGTATATATATATATATATATGCATACACTCACATTGAAGTCATCAAAACTATGAATTAAAACATGTGGAGTGAAATACTTAAAAAAGTGTGAAACAACTGAAAATATGTCTTATATTCTAGGTTCTTCAAAGTAGCCACCTTTTGCTTTCATTACTACTTTGCACACTCTTGGCATTCTCTTGATGAGCTTCTAGAGTTAGTCACCGGAAATGGTTTTCTAACTGTTTTGAAGGAATTCCCAGAGATGCTTAGCACTTGTTGGCCCTTTTACCTTCACTCTGCGGTCCAGCTTACCCCAAACCATTTCGATTGGGTTCAGGTCTGGTGACTGTGGAGGCCAGGTCATCTGGCATTATACCCCATCACTCTACTTCTTAGTCAAATAGCCCTTACACAGCCTGAAGGTGTGTTTGGGGTCATTGTCCTGTTGAAAAATAAATGATGGTCCAACTAAACGCAAATCGGATGGAATAGCATGCCACTGCAAGATGCTGTGGTAGCCATGCTGGTTCTGCATGCCTTCAATTTTGAATAAATCCCCAACAGTGTCACCAGCAAAACACCCCCACACCATCACACCTCCTCCTCCATGCTTCACGGTGGGAACCAGCCATGTAGAGTCCATCCGTTCACCTTTTCTACAAAGACGGTGGTTGGATCCAAAGATCTCAAATTTGGACTCATCAGACCAAAGCACAGATTTCCACTGGTCTAATGTCCATTCCTTGTGTTCTTTAGCCCAAACAAGTCTCTTCTTCTTGTTGCCTGTCCTTAGCAGTGGTTTTCTAGCAGCTATTTTACAATGAAGGCCTGCTGCACAACAAAGTGTCCTCTTAACAGTTGAGAAGGTGTGTCCAAACTTTTGGTCTGTACTGTATATATATATATATATATGTATATATACACACACTTACCGCATAGCCTTATAGCAACTGTACTCATATCTGGCCCCATTTTAACCTTTTTCACTCATTTTGAGGGGTTATAATTGTTACTGGCTCTCCACCAGATCATATTCCCTCTCATTCTTGTTTTTACATGGTGGTTTTTATTGCATTGTTCTTTGTGATCCACTTTTGTCTAAATAAAAATTGTTGTCCACCTCTCTCGTAATTAACACCTTGTGTAGGAAAGATGGGTGAATAAGGGTGTTGATCCTTGGAGGGGGCTACACCCCCTCCGATATGTACTATAAAAAAAAGAAAAAAATAGGTCTCACACACCTTTAGTATTACATTTGGCACATGGAGAGGTAGGCCATTTGGAGGTTAGGATCCATCCATATTAAAAAGTACACCTTGATGTAGTTGCATGGGTTTTGCACTCTGATCAAAAAACGCTAAGTACCTTACGTTTTTAATGTTTATAGCAATATTGTAGTTCATGTATTCATTAATCGCCATGTGCTGATGCACCGTGTATGTATATGTCTGTATACTGGCAACATAGCATATCTATGCACCCCTTTAGCGATTTTCCATTTTTAATTTCTTTTTTTCCTCCCCTTCTAACTTTTTTATTTTTCCATCACTGTAGCCATATGAAGGCTTGTTTTTTCCTGGAAAAGTTGAACTTTGAATGACACCATTAATTCTGCCTCATATTGCACCTGAAAATGGGGGAAAAAATCCAAGTGCAAAAATGCAAAAAAAAAGTGCAATTTAATGATTAATTTTGTTTTTTTTGCGCTTTTGTCGCTATTTTCCGCCATTTTCCGAGACCCTTAGCGTTCTCATTTTTCCGAATCAGGGGCTATGTGATGGCTTATTTTTTGTGTCGTGAGCTGACATTTTTAATCATACTATTTTTGTGTACATACAATGTTTTGATCGCCTGTTATTGCATTTCAATGCAATGTTGAGGCGACCAAAAAAACATAATTCTGCCGTTTTCATTTTTTTCTCACTACGCCCTTTATTGATCAGATTAAGTGATATTATATTTTGATAGATTGGTCATTTCTGAACTCAGCAATACTAAATATGTGATTTTTTTTATGACTATTATTATTATTATTATTATTATTGTTTTATTTTCAATGGGGCAAAATTTGGGTGAATTGAACTTTTAGGGGTTTTTTCAAATTTTTAAAAACTTTTTTTTACATTTTTTATTGATTTTACTAGTCCCCTTAAGGAAGTTTATTCCTGCACTATCCAATCACATCTGCCGATCAGATTGATGCTTCAGCATTGCTCTGATCAGCAGAAATGAAGGGAGTCATGACAGTGACAGGGATCATCAGCTGACCCTGTGCTGCCATGACAACCAATTGATGCCCCGTGATCGTGTCATTGATGGTGGCGGGGAACAGCATGATCACCGTTGGAGTGCGTAAGTGTCACGCTCCCCGGATCCCGACGTCGTTCCTCACTCACCGCTCCAGTCCCCGGGTCTCCTGCCTCCAGTCACACGTCCTCCTCGGCACCGCTCCCTGCTCTGGCCTCCGGCACCCGGGCGTCGCGCATGCGCATTAGGGCGCGCGCGCGGTCACTGACCTCCTCTTTAAGGCCCAGCACTCCCTAAACAGGATATTGCATCAGTCAGGGTCAGGTATATTAGGAGCTTCCTGCCTGGAGGGCGTCGCCTGTTCTACGAGTTCTATAGCTAGGAGTCCAGGTCCCGCTTGCTGTGTCTTGCATTAACACTGTGTCTTCCACAGAACCACTTCTACCAAGTTATCCTGGTCCTGTCCGAGAGGTTCTGCGGGGACTGTCCTGCCAAGCTATCCTAGCCTGGGCCACAGCCTGTCCGAGTGGTCCTACGGGGACTATCAGCTGAGACGCTACTATCTTCTTCAGTCTGAACCTGCCTCCTACCCTCGGCTTCACCCGGTGACCTTTGCCTCCTCTACCGGTTGGTCTCTGTTCACGTCTGACATCTCTACCTGCCATCAGTACCCGGGCACCGTCATCACACCTGGCACCAGGAACTCTTTGTCCCCAGGGACTTCCTCATTCCAGCTTCTGGAAAGGACTCTGACCTTATCCTGCTTAGTGCTCCGGGAACCGTGCACCTAGGCCCTCTAGTGGGGTGACCGGACAGTCCCTGTATAGGGGTTAGCTCTGTGTTGCCTCACTGGGGGAGTCCGGTGCACGGCCCAGAGGATCCACCACCCGTGCATTACAGATAGAACAGGCCATGGATCCCGCCGAAGCTTTAGCGGCTCAGTTGGCCGGATTGCAGCAGGAGCTGGTCCGTCAACGCGAAACCCAATCCCGTATGCTGGCCTTCATGACGTCAGTGGACACCCGCCTGAACACGCTGCAAGCAACCGCCACGTCCCTATCAACACCAGCCACGTCCACGACCTCCGTAGGAGCCGCCACCGAGACTTCAAGACTCCGACTGGCTTCTCCGCCCCGGTACGCCGGGGATCCCAAGACCTGCAGGGGGTTCTTGAACCAGTGCTCGCTCCACTTCAAACTGCTGCCGCGCCTCTTCGCTTCTGACCAGGCCAAGGTAGCCTTCATAATGTCCCACCTGGAGGGTGAGGCACTGGCATGGATGAATCCCTTGTGGGAGAAGGAAGATCTCGTAACCAACTACATCCGAGACTTCCTGCATGCCTTCCGGGCCACCTTTGAAGAACCTGGACGCGCCTCCACGTCGGCTTCCTCGCTATTCAGACTACGACAAGGGACTTTGACAGTGGGACAGTATGCTATCCGGTTCCGTACCCTGGCCTCTGAGCAAGGGTGGAACAATGAAGCCTTGACTGCCGCCTTCTGGGAGGGACTTACCGGTCGTATCAAGGACGAGCTGGCCGGCCGAGACGTCCCCTCTACCTTGGACGCCTTGATCGCCCTTGCAACCCGGATAGACCTCCGCTTTCAAGAAAGGTCTAAAGAAATGTCCCGCGAGCGGCGTCCTGTATGGCACTCCGCTTCTCCACAGAAGCCCATCCTCTCCTCATCCGTGCTCCCTGGCTCCTCCATCCATGAGCCCATGCAAGTGGACCGGCTACGGTCCTCCGAGCAGCGTCGAGCGGAACAAGCCGCCAAGGGCCTATGCTTCTATTGTGGAGACGGCGCACACCAGGTGCGTTCCTGCCCAGAGAAACCGGGAAACTCCAAAGCCTAGGGTTGGTAGGAGAGGCCACCCTAGGTTCTGGGAAGCTCTCTGACCCAGTGACATGGACTGTACAGGTGACAACAGGAGAAACCCACTTCACGGCAGAGGCGTATCTCGACTCCGGGGCAGCGGGTAACTTCATCCACTAGGCCACAGTGGACAAGTACCAGGTACCTGTCACCCCGCTGCAGACACCCCTTATGATAGCCTCTGTGGATGGGGAACCTCTCTCTGACACCGTCCTGTTCGTCACCAAACCTGTGAAACTGCGTATCGGTGCGCTACACACCGAAGAAATCGCCTTCCATGTTCTGCCACGCATGTCTCATCCGCTTCTACTGGGTTTACCCTGGTTACGGGTACATGAACCTACGGTTAGCTGGCGTACTGGAGAAATCATCCGTTGGGGTCCGTCTTGTCATGAGAACTGCCTCCAGTCAGTCCAGCCCATCCATCGTCCTCCGGCCCCGGACTCCTTACCGGGCCTTCCTCCAAGCCTATTGGTCCTTCGCAGATGTCTTTGATAAGAAGGAGTCGGAGGTATTGCCTCCACATCGACCCTACGACTGTGCCATTGACCTTCTGCCGGGAACCACACCCCCTCGGTGGCGGATATACCCTTTGTCCCCTGCTGAGACCTGGGCCATGTCTGACTACATCACCGAGAACCTGGCATGGGGATTTATTCGACGGTCCTCGTCCCCGGCTGGTGCGGGCTTCTTCTTCGTCAAGAAAAAAGAAGGCGACTTACGGCCCTGTATCGATTACCGGGGACTGAACCAAATCACGGTAAAAAACAAATACCCCCTGCCTCTCATCCCTGAACTCTTCGATCGGCTCAGGGGGGCCCATATATTCACCAATTTGGATCTCCGTGGGGCCTACAACCTGGTTCGCATGCGCTCCGGAGACGAGTGGAAGACCGCCTTCAACACCCGGGACGGGCACTATGAATATTGCGTGATGCCCTTCGGTCTTTGCAATGCCCCGGCAGTCTTCCAGGAGCTGGTGAACGACGTATTCAGGGACCTCCTCTACGTCTGTGTGGTCGTATATCTGGACGACATCTTAATCTACTCCCCAGACTTACGGACTCACAGAGAGCACGTGCAGATCGTGCTACAGAGGCTGAGGAAGAATCGCTTATACGCCAAACACGAGAAGTGTGTGTTCGAGCAATCATCCCTTCCCTTTTTGGGCTATGTGATATCGGACACCGGTCTGCAGATGGATCCCGGGAAGGTCTCTGCTATCCTCGACTGGCCTCCTGCTTTGGGACTAAAAGCCATCCAACGTTTCCTCGGCTTTGCTAACTACTATCGCCAGTTCGTCCCTCACTTCTCGACCCTAACTGCTCTGCTCTCCGCCCTGACCAAGAAGGGGGCCAATCCGAAGGCGTGGACACCCGAGGCCGAAGCCGCCTTCTGCTCTCTGAAGCGGTCCTTTGCTTCTTCTCCAGTCCTTCACCGACCTGAGTTGAACCGCCAATTCACCCTGGAGGTTGACGCCTCCTCTGCAGGGGCAGGGGCCGTACTTATGCAGAAGTCCACCACCGGGAAGATGGTCACCTGCGGCTTCTTCTCCAAGATCTTCCAAGCCCCAGAACGCAATTATACCATTGGTGATCGAGAGCTCCTGGCTGTTAAGATGGCATTGGAGGAATGGCGATATCTCTTGGAGGGAGCGGTTTACCCGGTGATCATCTATACTGACCACAAAAACCTGGAGTATATACGCTCCGCTCAAAGGCTGAATCCGCGCCAAGCACGTTGGTCTCTCTTCTTCGCCAGGTTTGACTTTCAGCTACACTACCGGCCCGCGGACAAGAACGTAAGGGCGGATGCCCTGTCTCGGTCCTTCGTTCCGGTGGACCAAGAGGAGGAGCCAAACCAGTCCATCATCTGTCCTAGCAAGGTCATCCCGGTGGCTCCCGTCTCTCTGGCACAGATCGCTCCTGGGAAGACGTACGTCACGGAGACCGACCGACTCAAGGTCCTCCAATGGGGACACTCCTCGAAAGTGGCCGGACACGCCGGCCAGAAGAAAACCTGGGGCGCAATCGCCCGTCATTATTGGTGGCCGTCTCTTCGTACGGATGTCACCACCTTCGTCTCTGCATGTTCCTCCTGTGCCCGGAACAAGACGCCTAAGCATCTGCCCTTTGGTCCTCTTCTTCCTCTGCCGATACCTTCCATTCCCTGGCAACACATAGCCATGAACTTTGTCACGGACTTGCCCTTGTCCTCCGGTCATACGGCCATCTGGGTCGTGGTGGACCGGTTCTCGAAAATGGCTCATTTTGTTCCTATGGCTGGATTGCCCTCTGCTCAAGAGCTTGCGGACGCCTTCAACTTCCGGCTGCACGGCTTTCCTGCCCATATTGTGTCCGACAGAGGAACCCAATTCACCTCACGCTTCTGGAGGGCTCTCTGTGAACACCTGGGGGTGTCTCTGGACTTTTCCTCTGCCTACCACCCTCAGTCAAACGGACAAGTGGAACGAGTCAACCAGATAATGACCACCTTCCTTCGCCACTACGTCAATGTCCACCAGGACAACTGGTCCCCGCTCCTTCCTTGGGCTGAATTCTCTCATAACCACCAGGTCAGCGAATCCACCTCCAGTTCTCCCTTCCATGTTGTCTATGGTCTCCAGCCTTCTGTGCCGTTACCAGTCTCTCCAGCTTCCGATGTACCTGCAGCAGATGCCGTGGCCAGAGACTTCTCTGCTACATGGGCCTCAGTAAAGACCTCCCTGGGACATGCTGCTGCACGAATGAAGAAACATGCGGACAAGAGACGTCTTGATCCTCCTCGCTTCTCTCCTGGGGACTTGGTCTGGCTTGCCTCCAAGTACGTCCGACTCAAGATTCCTTCGTACAAGCTGGGTCCGCGGTACATTGGTCCCTTCAAGGTCCTCAGGAAGATCAACGAGGTATCCTACAAATTGCAGCTTCCGCCCTCCCTGCGGATACCCAACTCCTTCCATGTGTCCTTGCTGAAACCTGTTGTCCTTGGTCCCTTCTCTTCTGATGCCAGTCCTCCTCCTCCCATAGCCGATGATGACATCTATGCGGTAAGAGATATCGTGGCCATGAAGACCGTCAGGGGACGGCAGTACTTCCTGGTCGACTGGGCAGGTTATGGTCCCGAGGATAGGTCCTGGGAACCCCGGGAGAATGTGGGTACTCCTCTGATTCGTGCCTTTCTGTCCCGGTTACGGGGAGGGGGGCCTGGGGGGGTACTATCACACTCCCCGGGTCCCGACGTCGTTCCTCACTCACCGCTCCAGTCCCCGGGTCTCCTGCCTCCAGTCACACGTCCTCCTCAGCACCGCTCCCTGCTCTGGCCTCCGGCACCCGGGCGTCGCGCATGCGCATTAGGGCGCGCGCGCGGTCACTGACCTCCTCTTTAAGGCCCAATACTCCCTAAACAGGATATTGCATCAGTCAGGGTCAGGTATATTAGGAGCTTCCTGCCTGGAGGGTGTCGCCTGTTCTACGAGTTCTATAGCTAGGAGTCCAGGTCCCGCTTGCTGTGTCTTGCATTAACACTGTGTCTTCCACAGAACCACTTCTACCAAGTTATCCTGGTCCTGTCCGAGAGGTCCTGCGGGGAATGACCTGCCAAGCTATCCTGGCCTGGGCCACAGCCTGTCCGAGTGGTCCTACGGGGACTATCAGCTGAGACGCTACTATCTTCTTCAGTCTGAACCTGCCTCCTACCCTCGGCTTCACCCGGTGACCTTTGCCTCCTCTACCGGTTGGACTCTGTTCACGTCTGACATCTCTACCTGCCATCAGTACCCGGGCACCGTCATCACACCTGGCACCAGGAACTCTTTGTCCCCAGGGACTTCCTCATTCCAGCTTCTGGAAAGGACTCTGACCTTATCCTGCTTAGTGCTCCGGCAACCGTGCCCCTAGGCCCTCTAGTGGGGTGACCGGACAATCCCTGTATAGGGGTTAGCTCTGTGTTGCCTCACTGGGGGAGTCCGGTGCACGGCCCAGAGGATCCACCACCCGGGCATTACAGTAAGATCGCGCTGTCAGAATTTGACAGTGCGATCTAAGGGGTTAATAAGATCTGAGATACACGCGTGCCTGTTAGCTGCACTGCACATGTCTGCTGATCAGATCAGTAGACATGTGCAAGGAATAATGCGGACTCACTGAGCAAGCCCACATTATAAGGAGGGAGGCAATATATATACATCCTAGGTTGTATTTTAATACTAAAGGTGGACAGGTCCTATTTTTTCTTCTTGGCACATGAATAAACAGGACATCTAGGGATTGGGTTTCATCCATATTATTAAGAACACATTGACATGACTGTAAGGCAGGCTTTACTCGCTGCGACATCGCTAGCAATTGCTAGCGATGTCGAGCGCGATAGTGTGGCGCCCTAGACTAGCCAGGTCGTCACAGGTAACATACATATACCCCCACCCCCACTAGACAGCAACATTAGCCAAACACAAAACCCTTGTTGCCTCCCTCCAGGGTCTGATGTCCACACCAAGTGGGGCGGAGCCAAGCAGTTGGCCCCACCCACCGAGGAGTTCACAGGCCTGGAGGTGGGAAAAAGTAGTTGGAAGTTGGAGGTTGAAGTGAGAGGAGTAAAGTGGAGAGTGTCTGGGTTTGTGGCCCAGGCACTGACAACAAGGTTGGCAGACGGTGGTGGCCGTCTGCAGGAGTGGTGAATCAACGTGGAACCGTAGGACCGGGGTCGGGCGTTGGCCCGCCGGTACCGACCGGGGAGCGAAGTGAAGCCAGCACACACAGGCAGGGCCATCGGACCCCGGCTAGGCTTGGAGTCGCCGTCAACAGTCAAATCCGAGTGTGACAGGAACCCCAGGGGTTTCCTAACAGCCAAAGACCCGTTAGAAGGCAACCGCCCACACCGTGAGGGTATACAGCTACCGCCTCAGGCTAGAGACCCAATGGCCAGCACCTGCGGGCAAACGGGCTCCTCCGGCATCCACACACCGGGCAGCTGACTACCGTTGGGAATCCATCGTAGTCAAACAAGTACACAAAGGTGCAGGGAAAGACAGCCGCCATCACCTGTCCGGGGAGAGACACTGCAGCCGGCTGCGGGACCCGTCCATCCAGCCGTTTGGTTTACCGAGGACTTTGTGCATCTCTTACTGAGTGAGTACACCCGTGCCATCCGGCACCGCACCACGCTGCCCCTGCAAACCTGCACCTCACCAACCCTGCCTCCCTGTCACACCACCGGGCTCCGGGACCACCGACCCCTACCCTCGGAGGGGGAAAACAACATCCCAGCTGCTCCCTACCATCGCTCCCGGGATGCCTGTCACCAGCAGCGGTGGTGCCCATCTTCACCACAACCCGTGGGTGGCGTCACAGACTAAATCCCCCAAAACCAACCACCCTTTTCACTCACGGGCGAGGAGCGCCGCTCGAGTCCCCGGATCCGGCCCACCGCTCGAGCCACCGAGCAGCAGCCGCAGCAGAGCCGGACCCGAGCGTTAGCGAGAGAGCAGCGGCGGCGTGCCTACCCGCCCGCGACAATAGCACCCACCCCCGTAGTACATGCGATATCTGGTTCTTGCTGCCGTAGCGAACATTATTGCTACGGCAGCTTCACGCGCACATACCTGGTCGGCGACGTCGCTGTGACCGCCGAACAATCCCTCCTTCAAGGAGGAGGTGCGTTCGGCGTTACAGCGACGTCATCGGATGTGCGTCACTAACGACGTGACCCCGACGATATATCGGTAGTGATGTCGCAACGTGTAAAGCCCGCCTAAGGCTTTTGCGCTCTTTGATCAAAAAATGCTACCTAAGTACCCTATATTTTTAACATTTACAGCACTATTGGAGTTAATGTATTAATTAATCACAGTTTGCTGATGCATTGTGAATGTATATCTCTTCTCTAGCGTGTCAGCTGTTATGGTCAGTGGGGTTCTCTCTTTCCCATAGACTATAAGTTCCTATGGTTAGTGGGATCCTGTCTCTCTCTCTCTCCTCTAGTCTGTAAGCACTTATGGGCAGCAGAGTCCTTTCTCTCCTGTAGAATGTAAGCTGTTATGATCAGAAAGCTCCTCTGTCTCCTGTAGTGTGTAAGCATTTATGGTCAACGTGATTCATAGTTAGGCCAGGTTCAGGGAGCCATAGTAATATTCAAGCCAGTCATGTCAAATGCCATGTACAGCACATGGGATTGTTTGCATCACTACAAGTGTTTTCACATAGACTAAATGTTGACGAGCATATTGGTTCATGTGTGAGATGTTGTGCACACAGACTGCACATCCCAGTCTGAATAAGGTCTTACATATTCCATGTACCACAACATGCCAATTTAAAACAAAAAACAATAATGACAAATGAAACTGTAATATATGGGAGATTAAAATAAAAAAAATCTTGCTTTATTAGCTAATAATAAAGATATACAGATCATTGTTCTCTTCTTGTGAATACACAACACAATGGCTCCAATTCATCAGTGTTTAAGCAAACAATTTAGCAGAAACAAAGAGGAATCTGTGGACAAAAAAGCGCAATCACTTGAGATTTGATGTATCTTGTACCTGCTGGTCCTGAGGAAGGGAGCTGAGCCTCCTGAAACGCGTAGACCTGTGCCAAAATAAAAGTTTACATTAATCCAAGATTACATCTGTGATCTCTGGCGCGGTTCTTTAAAGCCCCGTTCCACTACTTCTCTCTGCTATAAGCAAACAATTTAAAAAGATGGCACAAATGTCATGCCTTTTGGAGTTTTCACAACAGTTTCGGCCAGCTCCGCCAACATGGGAAGAATTTGCCAGGGACAAAGGCAGAACAGGGCGATGCCCACTCGTCTAGTTCATGATGAGTTGTGCCATGCCTTATGCCATAAATTACGCCACAAACATTTGTGATGAGGCGCACAGAGGTGCACTCCATTTTTAAGATAATTCATTAAGAAGCACACACCCTCATCAAGACTGGCATGAACAATGCTGTTCTTGATGAATTGAGACCAATTATTCCAATTTTGATACTCTCTGATGACCAGTTAAAAGAAAGAGCAGAACTAAATGTTAGCAATAAATGTCCTATTCATGAATGACAATGTGATAAAAGTTATATATGGTAAAAGTAGGAGAAGTGAGTACAAGCTTGTAGGGGTAAATTTCTTGCCAACGTGGTAAAAAATTATAATTACATTTTGAAAAGTGAATGTAAGCTTTAAATAAGGCCTTCACTATGGAATATACATGAAAGTGCTATACATCTTTATATTATATCTTAAGAACATTTCTATAAGGCCAGTTCACCTAAAACGTTCTAATCAATAATTCACTTTGGAAGGTCAATATTTACTTATTCCCATTGGCTCAAATGAAAAGGAAAATGGGTCTGAAGCTGACGTATAACAGCCTGTGTAAATAATGGATGCATGGTCAGTCCCTTATACTCCAAAGACCATCAGTCTAACGTTAATGTATGAGATAACTAGCTGCATCTCTTGTAAATTTATCACACTAGCATTAATGCATTTGCTGAGTGCATGAATATTTCACAATAGAACTGTGTCAGGATTAGAAGACCGCATGGGAATTACACTGGTGAAACCTAAAAGGCATCAGGGATCGGACAAATATATTAAATACAATAATGATATTCTTATTTGTATGCAGTCATATGAAAAAGTTTGGGCACCCCTATTAATGTTAACCTTTTTTCTTTATAACAATGTGGGTTTTTGCAACAGCTATTTCAGTTTCATATATCTAATAACTGATGGACGTAATATTTCTGGATTGAAATGAGGTTTATTGTACCAACAGAAAATGTGCAATCCGCATTTAAACAAAATTTGACAGGTGCAAAAGTATGGGCACCTCAACATAAAAGTGACATTGATATTTTGTAGATCCTCCTTTTGCAAAAATAACAGCCTCTAGTCGCTTCCTGTAGCTTTTAATGAGTTCCTGGATCCTGGATGAAGGTATATTTGACCATTCCTCTTTACAAAACAATTCCAGTTCAGTTAGGTTTGATGGTCGCCGAGCATGGACAGCACTCTTCAAATCATCCCACAGATGTTCAATGATATTCAGGTCTGGGGACTGGGATGGCCATTCCAGAACATTGTAATTGTTCCTCTGCATGAATGCCTGAGTAGATTTGGAGCGGTGTTTTGGATCATTGTCTTGCTGAAATATCCATCCCCTGCGTAACTTCAACTTCGTCACTGACTCTTGAACAATATTGTCAAGAATCTGCTGATACTGAGTTGAATCCATGCGACCCTCAACTTTAACAAGATTCCCGGTGCCGGCATTGGCCACACAGCCCCAAAGCATGATGGAACCTCCACCAAATTTTACTGTGGGTAGCAAGTGCTTTTCTTGGAATACCGTGTTTTTTTGCCTCCATGCATAACGCCTTTTTGTATGACCAAACAACTCCATCTTTGTTTCATCAGTCCACAGGACCTTCTTCCAAAATGTAAATGGCTTGTCCAAATGTGCTTTTGCATACCTCAGGCGACTCTGTTTGTGGCGTGCTTGCAGAAACGGCTTCTTTCGCATCTCTCTCCCTTACAGCTTCTCCTTGTGCAAAGTGCGCTGTATTGTTGACCGATGCACATTGACACCATCTGCAGCAAGATGATGCTGCAGGTCTTTGGAGGTGGTCTGTGGATTGTCCTTGACTGTTCTCACCATTCTTCTTCTCTGCCTTTCTGATTTTTTTCTTGGCCTGCCACTTCTGGGCTTAACAAGAACTGTACCTGTGTTCTTCCATTTCCTTACTATGTTCCTCACAGTGGAAACTGACAGTTTAAATCTCTGAGACAACTTTTTGTATCCTTCCCTTGAACAACTATATTGAATAATCTTTGTTTTCAGATCATTTGAGAGTTGTTTTGAGGAGCCCATGATGCCACTCTTCATAGGAGATTCAAATAGGAGAACAACTTGCAAGTGGCCACCTTAAATACCTTTTCTCATGATTGGATACACCTGCCTATGACGTTCAAAGCTCAATGAGGTTACAAAACCAATTTAGTGCTTCAGTAAATCAGTAAAAAGGAGTTAGGAGTGTTCAAATCAAGAAATTGATAAGGGTGCCCATACTTTTGCACCTGTCAAATTTTGTTTAAATGCGGATTGCACATTTTCTGTTAGTACAATAAACCTCATTTCAATCCAGAAAAATTACTGAGTCCATCAGTTATTAGATATATGAAACTGAAATAGCTGTTGCAAAAACCCAAATTGTTATAAAGAAAAAAGGTTAACATTAATAGGGGTGCCCAAACTTTTTCATATGACTGTATAAATGAATGATCAAGTTTAAGAACCATTGACCCAAACAATAACTCGATCAGGATCAGTTGAGTTTTTAACGCTGCAGAATTTCTGCACCATTTTCACACCTTAGTTTACTTGCATTTTTTTCATTGCGTTTTTGACGCTGCATTTTTATCTCATTTTTTTAAGCTACATGGGTCATCCTATAAATAAAACTGTTTTGTTTTTTAATCTTCCTGGTATTGACATAGTTAAGTGTGGATTACATACGTATTTGATGCGTTTCTGCAGTGCAAATTCACCAAAAATGCATGTTCATTTTTTACCTTCGGCGTTTCCACATCTAATGCAAGTCTATGGGGAAATTCTACACAGAAAACTCAATGTACACGCAATAGATATTAACATGCTGTGGCTGAGTTTACGCAGCATAAAAAAGAAGCACAGTGGAAGACAGGAGATTTCTATTAATCACACCCACTTTGCTTGTACTATAAAATTCTGAGTTTTTAACGCAGCAAAAATACGCAAAGTCAAATACACAAGTAAAGCGCATCATGTGCATGTACCCTAATATGGACAGCACACTCTTAAGGCCACTTCACACATAACGAGATCGTACAACGAGATCGTTACTACGTCACAGTTTCTGTGACGCAAGAACGACTCCAATTGCGATCTCGTCATGTTTGACACGTACCAACGATTCACCCCCTGCTGCGAAATCGCTGATCGATGCCGAACAGCTTGGGCCATTTTTGGCTCGTTGGAGTCCTGCTGGGCTGCATGAATCTGTATGTTTGACACCCTATTTACGATTTCGTTGACGACCTAGATGAGATGCACGAAGGCGTGTTGTTGCGTCCCCGTTTCCACGCCCCTTCTGCGCCCATTGGTTGGCGCTGAGAACAATAGTGTGTAGTTACGTCGCCATTTCCGCGCCCCCTCTCTGCAACGATTGGTTAGCAATGAGAACACTATTGCGCTCTGATTGGGTATCGCTTCATGCTTTGTTCCCTTTTGAGTCTTCTAGGAGCAAACCTGTGACTACACCCAGATTCATTCGTGCTTTGTTCCCGCTTGCTTGGTTTTCGGATCAAAGCTGCATCTTCCCTCATTCGTTCCCGAGCGTGTCGCTGTATTACAGATTCATTCGTGCTTTGTTCCCGCTTGCTTGGTTTTCGAATCAAAGCCGCATCTGCACTTGTATATCCCTCATTCGTTCCCGAGCGTGTCGCTGTGAGGATCGAAACTGCGATTATTAATAGATAGCATAGACGGCTGCATTTTCTGGACGTGGTAAGTCATTTTCGTAAAGTCTATGTTACTTGTTCCATGTTTTTGTTATAGTATGGAAAGTATTTGTGTTTATAGATAGTAATTATTTTTGCGGATCATGAAAGTGGTTGGTTGTTATCTGTATACATATTGCCTTTTGTGCGTCCATCGTCCTTTTATGTGTCCTTATCTAGTATTGCTGGTTATTTTGTCTCTCTGCTACAGCCGCCATTTTGTTTCTCTGACACAGTTACAGCCGCCATTTTGTTTCTCTGACACAGTTACAGCCGCCATTTTGTTTCTCTGACACAGTTACAGCCGCCATTTTGTTTCTCTGACACAGTTCCAGCCGCCATTTTGTTTCTCTGACACAGTTACAGCCGCCATTTTGTTTCTCTGACACAGTTACAGCCGCCATTTGTTTCTCTGACACAGTTAGAAGTGGTGCACTTCTATGGGGGCGGCCATTTTAGTGTCTCTTTTACACCCCCCCAAAAAATGTGATTGGTTTATAGCAACTTTTCTCATCTTTACATGTTTTTTTGCAGTGTGGACAACATGAACGACATGCAGCGTGTTGTGCTGGGTGCTGCATTGATGTTTGAGGCCGGTCGGCTACGTGAAGTGGAACAGAGGCGTTCCAAACGAAAGCGCCGCATGTGGACCAGAGAGTGGCTGCAGAAGAGGTACAAATACTCCCACATGCAACTGCTAAGAGAGCTGCAGGAAAATAATCCTCAGGATTTCCGCAATTTTCTGCGGATGTCAGAAGAATCATTTAGCCTTTTACTCGAAAGAGTTACGCCAATTATTCAGCGCAAGAATACAGCGATGCGTGCTGCCATCCCGGCAGATGAAAGATTGGCAGTCACGCTGCGTTTCCTGGCCACCGGACGCTCCCTGCAAGACTTACATTTTTCTTCTGCAATTTCAAGGTCCCTGCTCAGCGTTCTTATTCCGGAGACATGTAGAGCAATTTTCCACAGTCTGCGTAACTACATTGAGTTCCCCAAAACTGTGGAGGAATGGCAGAAGATTGCCACCGATTTTGAACACCTTTGGCAGTTCCCAAACTGTGGTGGTGCTTTGGACGGGAAACATGTGCGGATCACTCAACCACTGAACAGCGGCTCCTATTTTTATAACTATAAGGGCTATTTCAGCATCATCCTAATGGCCCTTGTGAATGCCAATTACGAATTTATTGCTGTTGATGTTGGCATGAATGGCAGGGTTTCTGACGGTGGGGTTTTAGAACACACAGGCTTTGGTGAACGTTTGCAAAATGGTGAACTGCATTTGCCCCCCAACTCTGACACTACCGCAAACCTTAACTTTGTATTTGTGGGCGATGAAGCCTTCCCACTTCATCCCAATCTCATGAAACCATTCCCACAGAAAAGTCTAACGGCGGAAAGACAAAGGTTCAATTACAGATTATCAAGGGCACGCAGGGTTGTGGAAAATGCCTTTGGGATAATGGCAAATCGCTTCCGCGTTTTCCACACACCAATTAACCTGAGTCTACCATCAATAGACGCAGTTGTTTTGGCCTGTTGCGCCCTTCACAACTTTCTTCGACGGCGAGATGCTATTACGTACTGTCCAACAGGCTTTGTAGACTCTGATGACTTAAATGGCGAAGTGGTGCTTGGCGAATGGCATTCTGAAGATCCCGCAATCGCAGGACTTCAACCATTGGCGCCCGGCAGAAATACCGATGATGCGAAGGCCTGTCGAGAAAAGTACTGCCAATATTTTAATGGTCCTGGTGCAATTACGTGGCAGCATTAGATAAACTTGTATTGAGCACATTTATTATGCTGAGTTTTATTTTCTTGTATTGATTTTTTTTAGAAACTTCCCTTCTTAATTTTAAAATATATGGTTACTTGTATTGTTATGTTCATCACATTTATACTAAAATGTCATTTTTGCAAAATGATTACTTTAATAAACATTTGTTTTAAGTTTCCACAAGATTTGTTTGTCATTCATTCACTATTAAGGGCTACTGTGGGGAGCAGTACCACCATTGCTGCCGTTACATCACCCCCGGAGGCCCCATACAGCAGCGGCGGTTTAAGGTGGCGTCACGAATATAAACTACAATCACCCCCACTGAAGCCATGACTCCGGCAACCACTTACGACCCCCAGACTAGTCCGGCCCGGCACCGGGTGTCATCACCGCTATCATTGGGCCTCCTGCTCCGGATCGCACATTGAGAGTGAGCGTAGCGAACAACAGCGTGCCAAAATATGTGCCAAACCAGTTGATTTCAACCACATATTACATATGGGTGCACTAAGAAGAAATTGCACAATATATTTTATGGTGAATTTTATCTTGATACCATAGTAGAAATGCTCAATGGTATGACTAAAATTTGTTTTTGGGTTTAAAAGTAAAATGTTCACTTTTAACTTCAACATTGCTTTTCTTTAGGTAAAACCCTGCAAAGGTTTATTTACTTCCTCAATTTGGCGTCCAGCTGTATGATGAATACATCATTTAGGGCTCTTGTACAATTTTGATTTCCATGTACCAATGCAATAAAAAAAAAAAACACACAAATTATGAATATGAAGCCTTATATATTTTCATTTGGGGTTTTTAAACGGGGACGTTTGTGCGTCCCCGAAACCTTCAAACGACATCTCTTTTTCGATTTTTTATAATTGTATGTGCGCTCGCAGTGTGTGATACCACGACCCCTTGACACAGCATTTGCGTCATGGCGCGATCTCATTTCTGCAGCAAAGATCATTCTGATTTGTTAAAAGTGCGTCGCACTTTCACCTTCAAACATAGCATTTGTAATATTTCACAAATCAACAATCCAGCCATGGCCGAAGATGTAATATCGGCGGCCATTGGCTGGAGCAGGATCAACAACGTCCACCCCAATCTGATTGGAGCTAGCGTTCACGTGACGCTATCCGTCAAATCAGATGTGAAGAGGCGTTACCGCGGGTGACGCAACTGCGTTTGCTACGTAGACACACCAGCGAACAATGGCGGCACGCAGGAGGGCAACAGCTTGGGGAGAGGCGGAGGTCCGTTACCTAATTAGAGAAGTGGATGCTCGCGATTATGATTGCCGTGAGGCGCAAGAGCATCCACTTCTCCATAAGAAAGCGGTATTGCGCAGGATCCAACGTGGGTTGAGGAGGAGATTTAATTTGGAGCGCACCTGCGCCCAGATCCGCAAAAAATTAGCGGATCTGCGGTACCGCTCCAGTGCCCGGATCTCTGCCATACAAGCAGAGTTACAAAACCAAGGTAGGCGCAGATGAGTGTGCCTTGGCAACGTATAATGGTGTTCTTAAATATATATCTATTTATATATATATATATCTATCTATATCTATCTGGACCCGTAGAAGCAAGGTTACTTGCGAAACGGCTGCCGTCGTCCGACGTGGCACACCCTCATCCTCCCTCACTACCTGTACCCTGATGTGATCGTGGAATAAAAGAAATTCTTTATTTGACCATTGGAGTGCGACCTGTTCATCTCTACCTTGTGAATATATATATATATATATATATATATATATATATATTTATTATAAAAATAAATATATAAATATATAATACATATATAAATAATATATATATATATCTATATATATATTTTTAAATTAAATATATATATAATTAATATTAATTATATATAAATATAAATATAAGAAAATATACATATATAATAAATATATAGATTTAAATGTATATATTTATGATATATATATCCTTTTACTTAATTAAAATTATATATATATAATCTATTTTATAGATCGATAGATTATATATATATATATATAATACATATAAAATATATATATATATATATATAGATATATAGATAAAATTCTAAAAATATATTTAGATATATATAATAATAAAAATAAATATATACATATAATATATATATATAATATATATCTATATATAATTATGAAAATATATAATATATTAATTATATATATATATAATTATAAAAATAAATATATTCAGATAATATTTAAATAATAAATATATATATTTTAATGTATATATATTTATTATATATATATATATTTTTTGTTTTCTTTTAAATCATTAAAAGTATTTATATAATATATCGATCTATGTAATAGATCGATAGATAGATTATATATATATAATATGTAATAGATATATATATAGAGATCTATTGCATTGAACGATAGATAGATTATATATATATATATATAATATATATATAGATTATATATATATATATATATATATATAATATGTAACAGATCTATATATAGAGATCTATTGCATAGATCGATAGATACACCGACACTTGTGGTACGGGCTAATTACACTGACACTCGGGACACAGGGAAATTACGCAGACAGTAGGCTCTCTACACCAAGATTTCCCATGAACTGACAATCCTCTATCAGCACACAGTTTTCATATGTTCTGATATACCTCTTGTCCTTGGCACCCAGCTTCGCCATGCTTGGCAAAACATCATTCCCTCACCACCCAGCTTTTCCCATATCAGAGAGAGCATGGCAAAGCCGGGTGCTGTGGGTAGTGGGTCTTTTTCCCTCAGCACAAAAAAATTCCATCTCCTGCTTGTATTTTTGTCCCCCCTCATATCTAGTTCTCCATAGAGTTCTCCATATATTATACTGCACCACATAGTCCACAATGTGTTCAAATTCACCCCCATAGTCCTTGTATAAGGTAGGCTACGTAGTCCGCCATATATTTCAATGTACCCCCCACAATCCTATATGTATCATAACGCAACCACATTAAACTTTATATTTTCTTAAGAACCCCCAGAGGAGCCAGGGGCCGCAGAGGAGGGAGAGCATGTGCCCGAGCCCCCGGTGGATCTACAGCCACCAGAGGAGGAGGAGGAGGAGGAGGAGGAGTACCACCCACAGGGGCCACTGGCCGGATCTCCCCCCGGTAATTTTTTAATATAACATTAACGCCATATAAAGTACAAAACAAAAAGCTGTTGAGTACTATAAAGTGTTTTTTGTTATCATAGATGCTAGTCCAGGCTCCATAAGCGAGTCTGTATCGGACGAGGGGGATAACCGTAAGTCATGAATCTCCTACTTTGTAATAATAAGCAGAAATAAAAATTATGATTTATTAATTTTACCATTCCCTCCATAGGCATACCCACTTTGGCCGAAATAATGTCCTCCCAAAGAAGGATTATGTCGGCCCACAGGAGGCTGATGGCCAGAGTGGAGCGGCATGCGGCGCTGCTGGCCCGTTATGTGGCTGGCCAAGGGGAGGGCAGCAGCAACTAACGTTTTTTTTTTTTTGTTTGTTATTGTATACATATACAATTATACATGTGTTATAAAAAATTTGAAATTGATATCTGCTGTTTGGTATGTCTCATTGCATAAAGCAAGTTAACAGCTATCACCACTCACAAACTCACCAATCGCAAACATCATATTACATGTAGGCATCTGTATAGATGCACCAATCCCATTATCCACGAGGGGGTGACTAGGCTTTACTGGTTGTTTGCTGTACATGAGTGTGTGGGTTGTGTGGTGGTATGCCAATGAGGGTGGAGTATGGTACAATCTCTGTAACTACCGTGTTTTGCCAGGGCATCACAACCATATGCTGAATTAAGTAACGCAGGCAGCAAGATTGAACCAACATAAATTTATTATTACAATGAAAATATAACAATCAATTAAAATTAATCTCAAATAACAAAACAACAACAATAACAAAATTTAGTGGCCGTCTTCATATTGGTTGACATATTCTGGCCGGGTGGGAGATGACAGTTGGCTTAAAAATGAATCATTTGAATACCTGGGATAATGTTGGGGGGGAAACTGTGGGGGGGGATACTGTGGGGGGTGGTCAAGCTGCAAGCGTGGTGGATGCATCCTGTTTGGTGTACTTTGCAGGGGCTGGCGAGGAATCCATGTCGAAGAATGATGGGGCTGGTTTAACTTGCATATCGTGTCATTGTCATCAAGTTCTCCTCGGCCTGCCTTTCTTAGGACTTCCAACATCAGTCTTTCGGCTTGCTCCCTCTGTGTGGAATCCAATTTGCAGAGTCTGTCCGATGCAAATGCGGCAAAGCTATCCACTGGAGTGCTTTTTGGCTGTGATAGCAGTTGGGTTGCCAAAGAATAAAATTCAGCCGATGTCACAGGGGTGTTGGCCTTCTTTTTGTGTAACTGTCTTCGCCGCATTTCACCAGAGGGTGCAGGTGCCTCATCCTCCACAATAGGCTCGCTCGATGTGGTGGGGTTCTCATTCACCATATCTGTCTGAGGGTTCTGCGGGAACAGAAAAATAAATGTTAATTAAAAGTCATACATTAATAGTTAGTAAATTTAATTAAAGTGTGACAAAATTGTATTGGAGTGTACTTATCTGAACTGGAAGGGATAACATTTCCAAACTGCACAATAAATCATGGTAACAATAAGTTACTATTTTGTGTTCCTCAATGGCATGTACATAAAAAGTTTGAATACTATGTAACGTGAAGCAAATAAGGTACTTACATCTACAACAGCGGAGGTGTTGTCATCGATCGGGATGTCATCGTTTTCAATGTCTGCTTCCAGGTCTACGTTTCTTTGGTAGGAGCTTTCCATCAATCGTGGTAGCTCCTGGTCCCTTGTGAATTCCAGGAGATTGAAATACCACAAGGGAGAAACATATACCTGGTCAGTGCCGGCCCCTGACTTTTTTGATTTGTCCACCTTATTTGCTTCTTTCTTATATACAGTCCTCAAGCCTTGTATCTTCTTTTTTACTACTTTGACATCCACCGCCTCGCCTCCACTGTGTTTTTTAAAAAGCTCCACCAGTTGGGCATAGGCGGCTTGTTTTTTTATTCTGTCTGAATATTCTGTGGATTTGATTCTCCACAAGCAGGGCAGTGATTTATACAAATCCAGCAGCTCACGCACAAAGTCTTCTTTGTTATAATAAGCCATCTGAAATAAAGAATAAAAAATTTATATGTAAACATAAAAGAAGTTGCAATAAACCGATCACAATTTTTGGTTATGGTGTGGCAGAGACTAAAATGGCCGCCCCCTATGTGTGGCAGAAACACAAAATGGCGGCTGTAGCTGAGAGACAAAAGATGAAAAAAATCCAGCACTCAAAGCATTCAACTGAAATTGTTTTATATTTTATTCATGGATCTGTGTAATTATTAAAGACGTTTCGGTCATCCGACCTTCATCAGTTTACACAGAAAAGGTTCTGTAGACAGTATGTGACATTGACTGCAGACCGGGACAGGCAGCTTTTTCCTCTGGTCCAGCTTTTTCATATATTTCTACAGAACCTTTTCTGTGTAAACTGATGAAGGTCGGATGACCGAAACGTCTTTAATAATTACAGAGATCCATGAATAAAATATAAAACAATTTCAGTTAAATGCTTTGAGTGCTGGATTTTTTTCATTTTTTGATCTGGGGTGGGACCCTATCCAAGCACCAGCGACTATAGAAGGAGTGCCACATTTCTGTATTTTATTTAATGAGAGACAAAAGAGCCAGCAATGCTAGGATAGGACACATTACAAACAGCACTATGGAGAGACCCCTCTTTAAAAGGCATTATACACGCTCAGATAAAAGCCAGCAACTTTAATTAAATCACATAATAAATATTAACATATATCTAACAGCAATCAACTCACATAATAAATATTAACATATATCTTAACAGCAAGAACATTATTCAAAAAAAAGCCCACCCCCCCCCCAACAAGAAAAAAGACCTACCTTTTCAAAGAAGTGTATATCAATGTAGAATCCAAGCGGAATCGCAAATACGATCTCACCGACACTCGAGAGCACTGCAAGGATACTCCAGGTGCAACTGCGGCTTCGATCCGAAAAACACACCAACAAAGCGACCGGGTACAATGGACGAAGGAATCAGGGTGGAGACGCAGGTTCTATCTCAAAGCAAAGCGCAAAAGAAGTGACAAAGGGTGGACGCGATCCAAAATTTAACCGCTAGATACGCCCCCTGCATGCCCAATCAGAACGCAGTATTGGCCGCCAATGAAAGCGGAGGGGGGGTATGCAAAAGGCGACGCAAATGTGACTCCATAATGGGATTGGAATCGTTAACATAGTAGCTGTGTGACAGGGTCCTTATCAATCAGAGCGGAGGGGGTGGAAAAGGCGACGCCCGCCCGGCCGCCCAATCAGAACGCAGTATTGGCCGCCAAAGAAAGCGGAGGGGGGTATGGAAAAGGCGACGCAAATGCACGCCTACGTGACTCACTGCATAATGGGATTGGAATCGTTAACATGACAGGGTCCTTATCAATCAGAGCGGAGGGGGTGGAAAAAGCGACGCCCGCCCGGCCGCCCAATCAGAACGCAGTATTGGCCGCCAATAAAAGCGGAAAAGGCGACACAAATGCACGCCTACGTGACTCACTGCATTTTACTACGCCCCTAATGGGATTGGAATCGTTAACATAGTAGCTGTGTGACAGGGTCCCAGCGATTTGAAAGATCGTTATACGGGACGCATGCTCGTTCATAAACTCGTTATGTGTGACACCCAACATGCGATTTCAACAACAACTCATAAACGATCCAGAAAGTGTGACGTAGTAGCGATCTCGTTCACGATCTCGTTATGTGTGACTGGACCTTTAGGTCCAGAAATATTTGGACAGTGACACAATTTTCGCGAGTTGGGCTCTGCATGCCACCACATTGGATTTGAAATGAAACCTCTACAACAGAATTCAAGTGCAGATTGTAACGTTTAATTTGAAGGTTTGAACAAAAATATCTGATAGAAATTGTAGGAATTGTACACATTTCTTTACAAACACTCCACATTTTAGGGGGTCAAAAGTAATTGGACAAATAAACCAAACCCAAACAAAATAATTTTATTTTCAATATTTTGTTGCGAATCCTTTGGAGGCAATCACTGCCTTAAGTCTGGAACCCATGGATATCACCAAACGCTGGGTTTCCTCCTTCTTAATGCTTTGCCAGGCCTTTACAGCCGCAGCCTTCAGGTCTTGCTTGTTTGTGGGTCTTTCCGTCTTAAGTCTGGATTTGAGCAAGTGAAATGCATGCTCAATTGGGTTAAGATCTGGTGATTGACTTGGCCATTGCAGAATGTTCCACTTTTTTGCACTCATGAACTCCTGGGTAGCTTTGGCTGTATGCTTGGGGTCATTGTCCATCTGTACTATGAAGCGCCGTCCGATCAACTTTGCGGCATTTGGCTGAATCTGGGCTGAAAGTATATCCCTGTACACTTCAGAATTCATCCGGCTACTCTTGTCTGCTGTTATGTCATCAATAAACACAAGTGACCCAGTGCCATTGAAAGCCATGCATGCCCATGCCATCACGTTGCCTCCACCATGTTTTACAGGAGATGTGGTGTGCCTTGGATCATGTGCCGTTCCCTTTCTTCTCCAAACTTTTTTCTTCCCATCATTCTGGTAAAGGTTGATCTTTGTCTCATCTGTCCATAGAATACTTTTCCAGAACTGAGCTGGCTTCATGAGGTGTTTTTCAGCAAATTTAACTCTGGCCTGTCTATTTTTGGAATTGATGAATGGTTTGCATCTAGATGTGAATGCTTTGTATTTACTTTCATGGAGTCTTCTCTTTACTGTTGACTTAGAGACAGATACACCTACTTCACTGAGAGTGTTCTGGACTTCAGTTGATGTTGTGAACGGGTTCTTCTTCACCAAAGAAAGTATGCGGCGATCATCCACCACTGTTGTCATCCGTGGACGCCCAGGCCTTTTTGAGTTCCCAAGCTCACCAGTCAATTCCTTTTTTCTCAGAATGTACCTGACTGTTGATTTTGCTACTCCAAGCATGTCTGCTATCTCTCTGATGGATGTTTTCTTTTTTTTCAGCCTCAGGATGTTCTGCTTCACCTCAATTGAGAGTTCCTTAGACCGCATGTTGTCTGGTCACAGCAACAGCTTCCAAATGCAAAACCACACACCTGTAATCAACCCCAGACCTTTTAACTACTTCATTGATTACAGGTTAACGAGGGAGACGCCTTCAGAGTTAATTGCAGCCCTTAGAGTCCCTTGTCCAATTACTTTTGGTCCCTTGAAAAAGAGGAGGCTATGTATTACAGAGCTATGATTCCTAAACCCTTTCTCCGATTTGGATGTGAAAAGTCTCATATTGCAGCTGGGAGTGTGCACTTTCAGCCCATATTATATATATAATTGTATTTCTGAACATGTTTTTGTAAACAGCTAAAATAACAAAACTTGTGTCACTATCCAAATATTTCTGGCCCTGACTGTATAAGGCAAACATGGTCCAAATGCTGATGTCATACAAACAGAAATTACAGCTCTCAGTCAGATGAAAACTTTTCTATCTGTTTTTTCTTCATTATAGCCTATGGGGCTGTTTATGAATCCATGTTGTTATTTTTTTGCAGATTTTGTCTACAAAAAAACAAATTATAAATACATGCCTGATGTTGATTCAAGTTAATGATTAAAATAACGTATATAAGTCTAAAAATCACAGTCAATACACTGATGCAATTTGTGTGCAATCTGTGTGCTGGCCGTTTTTAACATTGAAATGTTTTGTTGGTTTTTCATTTTGTGTTTTTAGGATACCAGAAACTCGCTGATGGTAAAGACTGAGTCAGCGACCAATTACTGAAGAAAATCTCATCCAAAACTGTAATGTCCCATGACTTGGAAACCATACAGTACTGTATTATCATTGTATTCTCATTGTATTGTTGGTGTTATACTGCTATGGAATCACTTTGCACCTTTCATAGGTTTGTCCTGTCTCTCTCCCTGTAGCTCAGCTCTAATGTAAAGTACCCCTCCCTTCTTCCTCTTGTGTCAGTGTTTGCCATCCATCTTCAGCTTAGGTTCATATTTGTAGCATTCTGGTTCAGTATTTTCTTTTTACCTACTGCTATTGTGCATAATACAAGAGTTCAGCTTAAGAATACAATTCTGGAAGCTTCATAAGTGCCGCCTGCAGTTGAGTGAAGCTATCTGTCGAAGTTCTTCATGTGAGTACTGGTTCATACATATTGCCATAGAAACGGTGTCTCAAAAGCCCCTCATTTGCAGACTAGTTATGGAGTCAGAATAAAAACACAGATGAAAACTGTCTTAAAGGTGTGTGCAAGAAATAGTGACACAGAGTGATCATACATTATCAATTTAATCATGGCAAACATTTTTCACAACGGTGTCATACAGTGCCAAACTAATGGTGTTGTAAAGTATGCAAAAATTACAGAAACTTAATATATGTGATTCAGGGCTTTTGAAATGATTTGTCATTTAAAAGGGAATTCCAGGAATACTTTTTATTGCAAGAACTTGCACATGTTGAAAACAATAAATGCATGATACTCCCTGTCCCCAGGTCCAGCAATATCTCTTCGCTGCTGCATCTGTCTTGGTTTACTGACTGCAGTGGTGGCGTCACTATTGCAGTGCACATCACTATCCTGCCCAGTGCTGAGCTTAGTGGCTCTGCCTTTAAGAATTTTTCCAGGATGTAAGAAAGGTTGCCCAAGAAAAGGGAATATTCTAAAATTAAGATATTACCATAAATTATCCATTGAATTTCCCACTTTTCTGGTGGTCCACACTGCTCTTAAAGTGATCCCCTCCCCTCCATCATCCCACTAAAGCCAATCTCTGACCTCAGAGGTCATGTGCCGAATGTATAAACATCAGAACATGTGTGGTGGCACTAGAGCAGCAGAAGGTTAAGGTGGCAAGTAATAATTATTTCTTTATTTTACTCTTTGACATCTTTTATAAAGTCCAAAATTAAAAGAAAAACTTGTTAACAATACAGAAGTACAGAGGTTGAAATACATGGCTAAAGCACTAAAAAAATACAATTTTTAGGGTCTGAATCTGTTGCTGCATTTGTCCAAAATTGTTTTCCATCCAAACATGCTAATATGTCCAAAAGTAATAGTTGGAAAGCTGCAGTGAGCTGTTTGGCCATGACAATGCACTTGACACCTTATTAGTAGTGATGAGCGAGCACCTAAATTCTCGAATGCTCAGCAGTCGAATCGAGCAATCAGATGCTCGGACAGAGTCAATTCAAGTAGCAAGTATAATGGAAATCAACGGGAAAAGCGAGCATTTTTATGCACGAATTCCTCCCAGGAGAGCTGCAGACAGTGGGAAAATCTCTGAAATTAAGGCACTGAAATGGAATGGGATCAGCATGAGAAAGACACCTTGATGAATTTCTGTCTCTGTTGTCACCGCTGGGAACAATGTTATCAGAGCACTAAGCTGTATGCACATGCTGCGTTTTTAAATGCATCTTTGAGTGGAGATTTGTCACAAAACCTGAAGGGAATCCTGATGCCAGCAAAGTCAATGAGAATCCTAAAGTGTCATGCACACCTTGTTTATTTGTGACTTGTAGATTTGGTGCAGAAAATACTCCACTTTTACGAACTGATAAGAAAACATACTAAACCAAAGATAAAAAAAATGTACAAACATTGTTTCCTGTATAATGACTTGTATATAAGCAAAATTAAAAAGCGAAAAAAAAAACGCCTCCTCCACCCCTTACTAACCGGGCCATCTCTCACCGTATTTCCCCTATGGCTACATTAGATGACATAGTAAAAGGGGAATAAAACTGCATCCACCAGTAGTCACTGGTAAATGTTAATTTATTGGTAAATGTTAAATTTTAACATTTTCCTACCTTATCTGGTCATGTGGTGTATGTGATATGGTCAGACACATCCTGTTTAATTTATGAAAGAGGGACTCTGAAACTCACAAAGTCTTTGGGGACAATGCAAGAACCACCAAAGATTAGAAGAAAGAGGGACA
Source organism: Anomaloglossus baeobatrachus (assembly GCF_048569485.1). Lineage (NCBI taxonomy): Eukaryota > Metazoa > Chordata > Amphibia > Anura > Aromobatidae > Anomaloglossus > Anomaloglossus baeobatrachus. The sequence continues at coordinate 182,482,478 of NC_134358.1, forward strand.
TTGATATACCCTATATTAAACATACAGGAGGGCCTCATACACATTTTGTTAAAATTGTTAGGTAGTGGGACTCCTAGACTCATAAAGCATTATCATTAAGTGCAAGGGCTGCAAAAATTAGAAAGAGAGACTTCAATTAAGAATGATTTGTTATACCTACTTTGAATTAGATATTAAGTGACTTATTTCCCTGTGTTCTCATTCATGTTCACGTGAATGGTTTGGTTTCACCAACATAATTTCCTGTTTCCCCCCTTTTTAAACGTGATTCAGTATGTCTAAATAGACTTAAAATAAGGACATCTTGTCCGAAACATGTCCTGTCTATCACTATAGATTTGTTTTTTAGCCTATGGAAATTTAATATGGATTAAATAAAATGGATTTTTCATAACTTGTCCGGATTTGGATGCTGGATACCCCCTTTCCATACTCCATATGATTGTGTGGCCGATCTACATGTGTCTTTGCACCGTCCTGTAAACGTGGCTTAATATGGGAATCAGTGAGCTAGATCATTTTCTTGGTATTTATATCCTGAAAACAGTATGAAGGAGGTCATCAAACACAATTTTGAAACCCCTCTTAATTTTTGGCCTAGGTACAATGGGTTAGGAGGAATGGCAATACAGCCAGCAATAGACATACAGAAAACAATGTGTTCCCACTTTGGGATCAATTTTGAAAACATTCTTAATTCTTGACTCTCAAACAAGGAAAGGAAATGCAGACAGTGTGAGGCCTAGCTAAAATGGGCAAGAGGAATGGCAATACAACCAGCAATAGACGTACAGAAGACACTCCGACAATAGACGTACAGAAGACAAGTCCAAAGCTGATTCCAGATGTATTTGCATTTGGAAGCTGTTGTTGTAAACCCACAACATGCAGTCAGAAGAGTTTTCATTGGAGGAGAAGCAGAACATCATTGGGCTGAAAAAAAGAAGAAAAAATCCATCAGAAATGGCAGAAATATTAAGAGGGACCAAATCAACAGTTTGGTATATTCTGAAAAAAATGGGCACACTGGAGAGCATGGTAACTCAAAGAGACCTGGATGTCCAAGGAAGATAATAGTGGTGGATGATCATAGAATCCTTTCCTTAGTGAAGGAAAACCCCTTCACAACATCCACCCAAGTGAAAAACACTCTCAAGAAAGTAGGTGTTTCAGTCGCTAAGTCTACCATAAAAAGAGGACTTTCTGAGTGCAAATGCAGAGGGTTCATGACAAGGTGCAAACCATTAATCAGCCTTAAAAATAGAAAGGCCAGATTAGACTATGTCAAAAAGCATTTAAAGAAGTCAGCCCAGATTTGGAAAAGCATTGGATGGACAGATAAAACTAAGATCAACTTGTAACAGGATGATGGGAAGCAGAAAGTATGCAGGAGGTTTGGAATGGGTTATGATTAGTGATGGGCAAACCCCACGATGTTCGGTGTTTGGGAGACTCACCCAAACGTTTTGTAAAGTTCGCGTTCGGGTTCTGATATAATGCGAACTTGCGTCCGAACACTGAACTTGGACCTTACAGTTATGGGATGAGGCGGGGGGCTGTAAAATAAAGAATACAGTTAATAATAAACATTGTCATTATACTTACAGGTCCCGTGACGCATCCTGCAGACTCTGTCTCCCGCCGCTTCTCCTTCTCCGAGTCCAATCATCTCTGTGCCACCCGGTAACCAAAGGACTTTCCGTGACATCATAGCATGTGACCAGTCATGTGTGAATGTTGTATTATCTCATTGGCTACAGACTGGTCACATAGCTATGATGTCATGCTAGGTCCTGTAAGTGCATCTCACCGGTACGCGGTGCTTGTCCAAGCATCTCAGTACTCAGTATATTCGGCGAGTGCTGTGTACCAGCGAGATGATTGGGCACATGCTCGGCTCTCCGTTCCTGCATGTTGGGGCTCTTTACAGAGTTAGCCCACATGCAGGGATTGGCTGCCACAGCCCTTAATGAATAGCGGCGCCGGTAATCAGGTGATTGGAGATCACCGTTGCTATACTAACCCACCCGTCAGTTTACTATGGCAACGGTGGCAGCAGTGACGTCACCGCTTACCAACCCGCAGCTTCTGGGTTGGTTGCATGGGGAGCAGCAGCGTTCTTCCTCTTATCCCGTGCTGTCTGATATTGCAGAGCTGCATGCGTTGAAGGAGAAAGAAGACAGAAGATCAGGATCATGGAGGGGTGAGAGGGAGTAGTAAACATGGAGTTCCTGAGTGTGTCTGTGTATTTATTTCTAATAAAGTATTTTTTTCTCTGTGTGATGTCACTTTTTTAACCCTTTATTGGAGACTCTTAATGGCCGGGTCAAACTTGCCTGACATTAAGAATCTCTGGCCTAATACTAGCTAGTAAAACAAAATGGTATTAACCCCTTATTACCCAGCATGCCACCCGGCACCAGGGCCGCTGGAAGAGTTGGATACAGCGCCAGAAGATGGCGCTTCTATGAAAGCGCCATTTTCTGGGGCGGCTGCGGACTGCAACTTGCAGCGGGGGGGCTCAAAAAACTTGGGCCAACCTGCGCTGTGGATTCCAATCCCCAGCTGCCTAGTTGTACCTGGCTGGACACAAAAATTGTGCGAAGCCCACGTCGGGGTTTTTTTTTTATTATTTCATGAAATTCATGAAATAGTTAAAAAAGGGCTTCTCTATATTTTTAGTTTCCAGCTGGGTAAAAATAGGCAGCTGGGGGTTGCAGGCAGCCCATACCTGCCTGCTGTACCTGGATAGCATACAAATGTATGGCAAATGCCCACGTCATTTTTTATTTTTTTTTATTTTTTTGGCAAAAAACTTAACAAAAAAAAAAAGGCTTCCTTGTATTTTCCATTTCCAGTGAAAGTAACACCGAGCAGTGGGGGTTAGCAGCCAGTAGCTGCTTGGATTACCCTTGCTAGCAATAGAAAATGCAGCGAGAGCCCACGCATATTTTTTTTAATTATTTATTTAAATAACTAAAAAAAAAATGGGCTTCCCTGTATTTTGATTGCCTGACATCACAGTACTGTAAAAATAAATAAATCATTAAAAAATTTAGAGACTCCATCTTTATTATTAAAAATTCCTTAGTCCGACGTAATCCACAGGGACAGCAATGTCAACTCTGCTTCATCACTGTGCACAGAGCCTGACATCACAGTACTGTAAAAATAAATAAATCATTAAAAAAAATCACAAAGCGCTCCGCGGTATTTTTGATTCTCAGCGCAGATAAAGCAGACGGCTAGGGGCTGCCACCCCCATCTGCATGGCTTTATCTTGGCTGGCAATCAAAATACAGGGAAGCCCATTAATTTTTTTTTATTTAGAAAATAATTTTAAAAAAAATGCGTGCGCTGCCATCGTATGTTGATCGCCAGACAGGTAAAGCCAGGCAGCTGGGGTCTGGGATTCTTGGCAGCCCGCAGATGCCCCTGAAAATGGTGCATTGTTTCTTAGCGCCATTTCCAGGCGCTTTACCCGGCTCACCCAGCAGCCCTGATGGCGGTGGCTCGCTGGGTAAAAGGGTTAATACCAGCTTTGTATTTTCAGATGGTACTAAGCCCGAAATTCATGGTGTCACGCCAAATTAGACATGGCCACCATGAATTTCTAGGAAACAGTAAAAAAAAAAAAAACACAAAGAAATTTTTTCTTAGAAATCAAACAAAAAAAATTTAGAGACTCCATCTTTATTATTAAAAAATCCTTAGTCCGACGTAATCCACAGGGACAGCAATGTCAACTCTGCTTCATCACTGTGCACAGACACAGTTTATACACAATGAGAAGCAAAGCGCAATGTCAACTCTGCTTCATCACTTCTTCTATACATAGTGAGAAGCACAGAGAGCCATGTGAATTCTACTACATCCCTGTGCACAAAGCGATGAAGCAGAGGCTGACAGCGCGGGGATGATTGCACTTGCATCTTGCATTGTATCACCCCACTCTCAGGACAGGAGCGACTCAGCTGCATAGAAATACATGCAGCTGATCCACTGCCGGGAGATTGTGTGCCGTGATGTGATGACACTCGCATCATGATGCACCAGGACCTTTGATGACGTCATACTCATGTGACTAGTCTGTAGTCAATGAGGTAATACAACATTCATACGTGACTGGTCACATGGGTATGACATCACGGTAACGGCAGGTCCTTTTAGCCAGAGGTGCTTCCCGGGGGGAACAGCAATGATCGGATGGATGTGGAAGCAGAAGCGCTGGGAGACAGAGTCTGCAGGATGCGTCGCGGGACCTGTAAGTATGATCATAATGTTTTTTTAATAACGTGCTTTTTTTTAACAGACCCTCGACCCGAACTGTAACACCAACTGTAACACGAACTGTAACATGAACGTCTCAGAAAGCTCGTGTGACGACCTGGACTCTGTCAGTGCTTAGCAGGAGTTAAATTTCTTAAAATTCAGCCAGACATGAAGATAGTTTGTTTATAGAGGGGGGATAAGCCCTCATTGTTTTTACAAGACTCTTGTTGACTCATGTAATTGTTTTGGCCACAGAAGGCCAGACACCCAGATAACTCAATTATGTGAACTTCCCATTCTATTACTAAGTGAATTGCTAGATATGATGTAACTTACCTGTCTCGCCCTTGTCTCTGGATATTTGAATATAGCTTGAAATTCATCCAATAAGAGAAGCAACCTTGTACAACCAATCCGATAAGGGCACAGTATATCCTAAGGGAAGGCTATGGCTATAAAAGGGAACTTCTTGGAGTCACCAGGGTTGATGGGTGTTGCATGATCCAGTCTAAAGGTCCAGTCATACTAAGTAACTTACCAGCGATCCCAACAACGATAGGGATCGCTGGTAAGTTGCTAGGAGGTTGCTGGTGAGATGTCACACTGCGACGCTCCAGCGATCCCACCAGCAACCTGACCTGGCAGGGATCGCTGGAGCGTGGCTACACGAGTTGGTGGTGAGCTCACCAGCAACCAGTGACCAGCCCCCAGCGCCGCGTGGAAGATGCTGTGCTTGGTAACTAAGCTAAATATCGGTTAACCAACCCGATATTTACCTTGGTTACCAGCGCACGCAGCTACAAGTGCAGAGAGCAGGGAGCAGCGCACACTGAGCGCTGGCTCCCTGCTCTCCTAGTTACAGCACACATCAGGGTTAATTACCCGATGTGTGCTGCAACTAAATGTGCACAGAGCAGGGAGCAGCGCACAATGCTTAGTGCTGGCTCCTTGCTCTCCTAGCTACAGCACACATCGGGTTAATTACCCGATGTGTGCTGCAGCTAAATGTGCACAGAGCAGGAGCTGGCACTGACAGTGAGAGCGGCGGAGGCTGGTATCAAAGGTAAATATCGGGTAACCAAGGACAGGGCTTCTTGGTTACCCGGTGTTTACTGTGGTTACCAGCCTCCGCAGAAGCCGGCTCCTGCTGCCTGCACATTTAGTTGTTGCTGTCTCGCTGTCACACACAGCGATCTGTGCTTCACAGCGGGACAGCAACAACTGAAAAATGGCCCAGGACATTCAGCAACAACCAACGACCTCACAGCAGGGGCCAGGTTGTTGCTGGATGTCACACACAGCAACATCGCTAGCAACGTCACAAAAGTTGTTCGTTAGCAGCGATGTTGCTAGTGATGTTGCTTAGTGTGACGGGGCCTTAAGCTCTTAGGAGCTGGCTAGGGGATCAGACCAGGATGCCTTGAGGAACTCAGTCTAGGGTCTTTGGCTCCGACTAGAGGATCACTTGGCTACATGGCTTCAATCTAGGGACTCCGATTCCGATTGGAGACTTTACCACAGTCTAGGGATTTCGACTCCGGCTGCCAGGATTATATCACATCATCATACCAGAGACTACTTAAGGAAGAAACCCAGGTGACAATTTGGTCACCTGGCTACAGACTTTGCAGACCTCAGCCAGCTTCCTAAATCTGGCGTTATTCCATTCTCGATGGGTGCCGGCCGAAAGCGGGGTGCTGCTGGATTGGAGTAAGTACCCCTGGAAGTTCTGAGGCACGGACATTCTAATCCCTGTTGAGCCAGCGGAAGGGTGAGACTCTGTTGCCTATTACATTTGTGTGTTTTGCTGGTTATGTGTTATGTGCCGCTAATTGTTTGGGGATCCAATAAAGTCTTAATATTGTGATTCCCTCACCCTGTGTTGTCTGAGTAGTGTTCCAGCCACGGTTAAGGAGGTCGGCGTTCAGTTGGGATGAGCCCTGGGCCATGCTGTCTTTCTAAAGGCGGCCTGATCAGCGGACGAGAGCACCCACTGACCCCCGTGTCACCACAGAAGCGCTGGGAGACAGAGTCTGCAGGATGCATCACGGGACCTGTAAGTATGATCATAATGTTTTTTAATAACGTGCTTTTTTTTAACAGACCCTCGACCCGAACTGTTACACCAACTGTAACACGAACTGTAACATGAACGTCTCATAAAGCTCGTGTTCGGGGCCGTGTGCATGAACACCATGTGTTCGGTACGGACCCTGAACTTTACAGTTCGGGTTCGCCCATCCCTACTTAGGATCCAAAGCACATTACATCTTCTGCAAAAAATGTTGGAGGCCATGTGATGGTCGAGCATGCATGGCTTCCAATGGCACTGTGTCACTAGTGTTTATTGATGATGTCACCAAAGACAGAAGCAAGGAGATGAATTCTGATGAGTAAAGGGCTATACTTTCTGCAAATGAGGCAAGGTTTATTTGATGACACTTAACACTACAGATAGACAATGACCTAAAATATAGTGCGAAAGCAATCCAGGAGTTTTTTAACACAAAGAAGTAGAATATTCTTCACTGGCCAAGTCAATCACCAGATCTCATTGAGCATGTATTGCACATGCTTAACACAAAACTTAAAGGCAGAAAGACCCATAAACAAGGAAAAACTGAAGTCAGCTTCCGGAAAGGCCCGGCAAAGCATCACATAGGAATAAAACTCAGCATTTGGTGACATCCATGGCTTACACACTTCAAGCAGTGATTGCTTGTGAAGGATTCTGTATGAAGAACTAAAATTGAACATTTTTATTTATGGTATAGTAAATTCATCCAATTACTGTTGAGTCCCTGAAATGAGGAGGCTTTGTAGAAAAAGGTTGCAATTCCTAAACGTTTCACAGGACATTTTTGTTCAACCCCTTTAATAAAACCTGAAAGTCTCCACTTCAATTCCATCTCAGCTGTTTAATTTTAAACCAAAAACAGCGGCATGCAGAGACCAAATCACAAAGATTCGGTCACTGACCAAATATTTCTGAACCTAACTGTATATCTCTGTAGGTCATGTCTTATAATGCCCTCAAAAGGTTTGCACGCTATTGATGTCATACTTCCCGGATGGTAGTTGCCAGCCTCCACCTTCTTACCTTTCTAAATATCGGTAAAATTACGAGGTGAGGCTGGTTTTTTATTTAATTTTGTATCGACTATTAAAGATATTTCCTGGCTGTGCCAGAGATTTTGCATTGAGGCTCACAATCTTATATACTGTATATCCTCAGCTATCATATCACATATATATTCTTTGAAGTGGAGAAGCATGAAGTTTTGATTTTTTAAGAGATTCTTGATCTCCTGTAATGATTTGAGCCATGGAGCCTGACACAATATTTAATTAGTTTATTACATGCTATGCTGTTTCAGAACTGCATTCCCAGAACTGATCAATGCATGTAGATCAGCTAATTTATTATACTATTTACTGCAAAAATGGTATGTGAAGTATTTGCAACTATAAAATCTTGTCTGAAGCTGCACTGTTATCTATCCCATGCAAAGGACCAGCACATCATAAAGGAATCACTTAAAGGGCACGCAACTATGAAGAGAATAACAAGCCCAAGCACTAAACATGTCTTGTAAAACTTTATTCCAACATTGAACAATATTTTAAGGCACATTTTCATGGATCTTCGAGAATTGGAATAACATTCATAGGCAATAGCTAAAGAAAGATTTCCTTTGCCTCAAAGTCATGGCATGCCAGATAAAGATTTTGCTGTAAATGTTTTCATTGTCAGATGTGTAGCTAACTGAAAATGCAGTAAAATAAATTAAGTCATCAGCACATCTGCCGTATTTATGGCCACATTTATATTGTGTGTAAAATTGTAACACTCAGGTGACCCAAGCATGGACGTCCGGGTGGTTATAACTTTCTCCAAAGTCTATATCTCATAAGGAACCTTGTTAAGGAGAAGTTCACATGTAGCTGCCAAAGTATAACCATTACAGATGATCGAATACCTCAAATATTCGGCTTCGCAAATATTTTCTGAATAGGTCGCCGTTATTCGAATATTCGATGCGCAAGGTAAGTCTATGGGAAACCCGAATAGTTCTGAATAGCTGTTTCTCATAGACTTACATTGTGCATCGAATATTCGCGAATAATCGAATAGCGGCGACCTATTTGGAAAATATTCGCGAAGCCGAATATTTGAGGTTTCGATCATCCCTAATAACCAGGGCCGGCTCCAGGTTTTTGTGGGCCCAGGGCGGAAGAGTCCCAGTGGGCCCCATAAACACGCAGACACACACAGATACACAGATACATACACGTACATATACATATTTAAAGACAAACTCACAAAAATACATATAAACAGACAAATCTATACAGTCATATACACTGACATACATAGATACACATCATACATGCATACATACAGAGACACACACTGCTATGCTGCATACATACATATAGACAGACACACACATACTGCTCTGCTACATACATACAGACACACACATACTGCTCTGCATGCATACATACAAATAGACAGACACACACATACTGCTCTGCATGCATACATACATATAGACAGACACACACATACTGCTCTGCTGCATACATACATATAGACAGACACACACATACTGCTCTGCATTCATACATACATATAGACTGACACACACATACTGCTCTGCTGCATACATACATATAGACAGACACACACACACACACTGCTCTGCTGCATATATACATACAGACAGACACACATATACTGCTCTGCTGCTTGCATACATACAGACACACACATACTGCTCTGCTGCATACATACATATAGACAGACACACATACTGCTCTGCATGCATACATACATACATACAGACAGACACGCATACTGCTCTGCATGCATACATACATATAGACAGACACACACATACTGCTCTGCATGCATACATACATATAGACAGACACACACATACTGCTCTGCTGCATACATACATATAGACAGACACACACACACACACACACTGCTCTGCTGCATATATACATACAGACAGACACACATATACTGCTCTGCTGCATGCATACATACAGACACACACATACTGCTCTGCTACATACATACAGACACACACATACTGCTCTGCATGCATACATACATATAGACAGACACACACATACTGCTCTGCATGCATACATACATATAGACAGACACACACATACTGCTCTGCTGCATACATACATATAGACAGACACACACACACACACTGCTCTGCTGCATATATACATACAGACAGACACACATATACTGCTCTGCTGCATGCATACATACAGACACACACATACTACTCTGCTGCATACATACATATAGACAGACACACACATACTGCTCTGCATGCATACATACAGACACGCATACTGCTCTGCATGCATACATACATGCATACATACAGACACGTATACTGTTCTGCATGCATACATACAGACACTCATACTGCTCTGCTGCATACATACATGCATACATACAGACAGACACGCATATTGCTCTGCTGCATATATATATACATACAGACACGCATACTGCTCTGCTGCATATATACATACATACATACAGACACGCATACTGCTCTGCTGCATATATACATACATACATACAGACACGCATACTGCTCTGCTGCATATATACATACATACATACAGACACGCATACTGCTCTGCTGCATATATACATACATACATACAGACACGCATACTGCTCTGCTGCATATATACATACATACATACATACAGACACGCATACTGCTCTGCTGCATATATACATACATACATACAGAAACGCATACTGCTCTGCTGCATATATACATACATACATACAGACACGCATACTGCTCTGCTGCATATATACATACATACATACAGACACGCATACTGCTCTGCTGCATATATACATGCATACATATAGACACGCATACTGCTCTGCTGCATATATACATACATACATACAGACACGCATACTGCTCTGCTGCATATATACATACATACATATAGACACGCATACTGCTCTGCTGCATATATACATACATACATACACACATACTGCTCTGCTGCATATATACATACATACATACACGCATACTGCTCTGCTGCATATATACATACATACATATAGACAGACACGCATACTGCTCTGCTGCATGCATACATACATACATACAAACACACACCTTTCTCTGCGGGGCCCACACACGCGGCTCTGCGGGCCACACACGCGGCTTTGCGGGCCACACACGCGGCTCTGCGGGCCACACACGCGGCTCTGCGGGGCCCACACACGCGGCTCTGCGGGGCCCACACATGCGGCTCTGCGGGGCCCACACATGCGGCTCTGCGGGGCCCACACATGCGGCTCTGCGGGGCCCACACATGCGGCTCTGCGGGGCCCACACATGCAGCTCTGCGGGGCCCACACACGCGGCTCCGGGGCCCACACACGCAGCTCTGCGGGGCCCACACACGCGGCTCTGCGGGGCCCACACAAGCGGCTCTGCGGGGCCCACACACGCGGCTCTGCGGGGCCCACACACACGGCTCTGCGGGGCCCATACATGCGGCTCTGCGGGGCCCACACATGTGGCTCTGCGGGGCCCACACATGCGGCTCTGCGGGGCCCACACACGCGGCTCCGGGGCCCACACACGCAGCTCTGCGGGGCCCACACACACGGCTCTGCGGGGCCCACACATGCGGTTCTGCGGGGCCCACACACGCGGCTCTGCGGGGCCCACACATGCGGCTCTGCGGGGCCAAAAACACACCTTGCTCTGCGGGGCCCACACACACGGCTCCGGGGCCCACACACGCACGGGGGACAGGGAGGGGCGGGGAGGGAGTGATATCCCACATACTGATCCGGTCACTGTGCAGATGGGGCCCACACAGCGCTGGAGGGAAGCGATGTGCTGGGGGTCGCTGGCTGGCACTGTGACTCCTTCATCTGTGCGACCAAGCAGGACGCCGGGCGGTAGCTCCGCCCACAGATGCTCAATGCAGGAGAACACAGTGAACGCTGTGGTCTGCGGGCCTTAAAGGGCCGGCAGCCACAGTTTCCAGTGCCAAGGACTGCGGTCCCCAGAACTCGGCCCGGGGGCAGCAGAACTGACGAGGCCGAGTGGGCCCCCCCAGCTCTCCAGGGCCCCGGCATTTGCCCGGGTATGCCGCGTGCTGACGCCGACCCTGCTAATAACCATATTTTGGTTGAAAACCTCGCTGACATGTGGTTTTACAACAACTAGGCTTAATTTTCTAATTAATTGTTAATGGCTGCACAGGTTTGCATGTATAACTGCTATTTTATTGCAATAACACCCAGTCATTGGGGTCCAATGACAGAATAGGGGCTCTCTAATTTCCAACCACCGTGTTCTCCAAATATTTTAGTGGAGATCTGCCCTCATCTGAATAAATCAGGAATTTGTGCACAGGAGTAAGGTCATATTTGCCTGTAGTTATAGAGTGGACCAGCAGTGAAGCAGCAGCAAATCTCGTAGGATCAGCTGTTGTGGATACTTGCAGCAGCAGATTTCGTATGAGCGGCCGGCATGGATACTTGCAGCAATGGATCTCGTAGGGGAAGCCAGTGTGGATAGTTGCGGCAGCAGCAGAGGATATCGTAGGACCAGCTTAAGAGGATACTTGCAGCAGGGGATACCATAGGAGCAGCCGGTGTGGATAGTTGCAGTAGCAGCAGCAGACGTGATATGCACTGAAACACAGAAAGGAATCATCAACAGCATACAGCACAGTAATAGCAGTGACAGCATAAGGGACCTGAGAACTAGCAATGTATGGAACTCATTACCCAGGCACTTCCCTAAAGGGGAAGGTGCCTTAAATACCTGCTGCCTCTCAACTATGCTGTGAGGCACTTCAGGGTCAGGGTATACTGACCCCCCTTTAAAAAAAGGGTGTGTGGCTGTAAGCACACCCTAAGGGCACTCCCGGGAGGCCCGTGTAGTGTGTGCAGACCCCAGGAGACCGCAGCAGGGACCAGGGACAGAGCAGACACTGCAGGGTGGCTGGAAAGGTGAAAGTGTCAACGTTACCGCCGATGGAATGCAAGGACGCCACTACGGACGTTACACCCCTTATACTTATAGTACTAAAATATTAGACTTTCCCTAATGAATAGAATGTTCAATTACTTTAGTTTCTTATAGTAAATTCTGTATTTCCTTTAACGGTCTAACGCACCCACCACTCCTCAAAGGTCATACTTCCAATTACTTCCTTTTTATGTACTCCTTTAAAAAAAAAAGTCTGTCACCAGGCTTTGCCACCTAATCTGAAGGCAACATGATGCAGAGACAGAGACCCTGATTCTAGCATTGTATCACTTACTAAGCTGCAAAGTGCAGGTTTAATAAAATCACTGTTTTAACAGCAGGAGATTATTACTAGGGGACTAGTAAATCTGGTGCCAAATAGTTCTACATATTCATGACCTCTGTATAACCATGTCCCCATCACTGATTGGCAGCTTTTTGTATACAATGCATAAAGCTGCCAATCAGTGGTGTTGGCAGTATTGTACAGGGGTCACCATTGAGAAAATTGGTAGATTTGCAGCAGAGAAAACAGAGAACTTACTGAAATGACAGCAAGAAGCCCATTAAGTGATACATTACTATTAGTATATACTGTACCGTCAAACAAATTTGCCATTCCCACAGAGCCAACAAGAGCACAATATTTCCACCATGTCAGAATCAAAATTTAGCTTTATTATATAACAGTAAAACTGAAAAATCATCCACCTACAGTTATTAAAGGGATTGCCCACAACTATTTTTATTAATTAATACAATATCCTTATTATTCATTCATATACTGCTGGCATGCAAAGATTGTAAGTACAGTAATGCTTTTGCATAGTGAATCTGTGGTACTCACCATCACTTTATTAGAGTAGGAATGTACACACAATATCTAAAATCCATACACAAACTCAACATGTTTGATCATTTACCCTTGGGGTAACAGGGCTATTTTAAAAGAACATCGTTGTCATGAAGATTGCTTGTGTCCTATAATCCAGATATGCCTTACAGGGGCAGTGGTGGTGGAGCCTGGTCACAGACGGCAGGGTCGGTAATACTGAGGGCTCAAAGGAGGGGGTGTCACTGAATTGGAGCAGCTTAGGAGAGTCACAGGTCAGAGGATTGGCAATAACGACAGGTCCGAGGGTATCGCAGCTGCAGGCACCATTGATCTGCCAGCGCACTGCGTGCCCCATTGAACTGCCGGTGCTTGATGCAATGGACTTCAATAAAATGGCCGCAGAGGCCGATCTGCACATGCGCTGCCTCCGCAGCCATTTTCTTGATGTCCAACATGTCAACCACTGACAGTTCAATAGAGCCCACAGCAATCAATCAATGCCACCTGCCGCCGCAACGCGATACCCCGAGTCCACAGTATCACTAACCCTCCTGAGCCGCGACACCCCCTCATCTGAGCCTGCAGAGTCACCGAACCTGCCTCCAGTGACCATCCTGAGCCGCTCCACCACCGCCGCTCCCAGCTTTTATAAGACGCACTAGGATTATAAGACGGACCCCAATTTTAACATAAAAAACTTTTTTCCTATTTTGTTCCTCTAAATTTAGGGTGCGTCTTATAATCTAGTGCATCTTATAAAATGAAAAATATGGTATATCCTACTTAGCATTCTTACCTTACTCTAATATCTATCTGCTGACATTCCTACGCTTTACATTCCTATGCTCTACATTATACAGTTTTGCATTAATCATATATGAAACACACACTACATACTAAAATACAGTAAAATACAGCATGCAATAACACACTTAAGGCTATGTGTCCACGGTAGAATGTTGCTGTGGATTTTTCTGCATGAAAATCCGCGGCTTTCCCGCAAAATCCGCACCTTTTCAAAGATGCGGATTTACCACGGATTTACCGCGGAATTGCAGCGGATTTTGGTGCGGATTTTTTATTTTTTTTCCCCAATTCTGAAGCCAAAATCCGGATCAAAATCCGCAACAATAATTGACATGTTGCAGATTTTTCCGGATCAAAATCCGAACCAAATCCGCCGCAGAAAAATCCGCAGAATGGGCACAGCATTTCCAAAAAGCCATAGAAATGGCTGGGAGGTGCCGCTGCTGCAGATTTTCGGGAAAACCGCGGCTTTTCCGCGAGAAATCCGCGGCAAAATCCGCGCATTTTCCGCAGCGTGGGCACATAGCCTAAAACTGTTGATCGCTAGAGCGTACCGATCAGGTGCACTGCTCCGGCTCTGCTACATCTCCTGCCATACACATTAGCAGCAGCAATAAAACAGCAGCTTTAATATACATATTATACATATATGCATAGCAGGAGTGGGGTAATCCGACCACCACCTACACTTATACCCCTAAATAACTCATGCACTTATGAACAGGATAGAAGATGAATTATGTATGTCACTCACGGCCTATTCATTTCTTTTACATGTGATTATTTTAAAAAAAGCTTAAATTTTTAAAGTTGCTTATTGTTTTTTTCTTTTAGATTCCAATCAATTTTACTGACAGATGTTTCTGAAATCTTTCTTGGCCAGTCCAACAATGGCTGATTAAGAACAATTTGAACAGAACTTTTTAGCATCATCCAACATTTAAAATGCTTTTTCTATCTCTATTTTTTGGAAAATTTACTATTGGTGGCAGATCATTTGGCCGTTTCTTTGCTTTTGATTACAAAATGCTACACACCATTTTGATGATAAAGAACTTCACCAATGTTTCTAAAATTCCCAGGATCACTGATATTTCTCAGAAATGTTAAAATTTTACTTTTTAAAAATTCTGCCTGGGACGTGTAAACTTATCAGCACAACTACATATGTTTATTTCAATGATACAAATAAAATACCTAAGAATAAGCTGCAAATAATTTGAATTTGGGTATAATTTCCTGGGAAATGTATGTTTTTGTTTTTGTGAACTTGAGTGACCCTGATCACTGCATGCACTCACATAGAGCTATAAGTCCATTTATGTCATTATTTGTTTCTTATCCAAATACACTTTGTTTATGCGCTTAAGTACAAATAGCATTTTTTATGTAGACTGCATTTTCAGTCAAGAATTGGAGCTTATAATCTAACTCATGGCTACACTTTGTACTGATAATTACTTTTACTAAACACACTGTTGGCAAACTTTCTTGTCTGCAATTTGCAAAAGCACCTTTGAAGTAAATTGGTATCATTTAAGTTTTATGAAAGGAATGGCTAATATTTAGGGTAAGAGACCTGTGCAGTTGCTAAAAGGGGTACCACAGAGACCTGGTAAGATACATCAGTAATTTTATTTATTTTTACCCTGATATTGAATTACGTGATTTGGTCACTATAGTTTATGACGTATGTAATTAGGCATTCCATGGTATTACAATATTAGTATTGTATGGATACATTTTTATTTTGGTAATGTAGTTAGTTATTTGACCAGCCCATGGCACTGGTTTTTGGGCACCCTGAAGAATGGCACTTATGCAGTTAAAACATTACATAGTATAATATGGGTTTTATGTACACTGTGTAAGTATAAACAAAAGATTTGCAGGACTCTTGACCAGTAGCCACCTAGCCGCGAGGCAAGAGTTCTATGAACCTCCTTGCATCAACCTCCTTCTTCTGATTTCTATGCACCACAGTAAGTAATGTGTGGATTGCTGAAATGATGACAATGTGTTCTGCCAATGTGACGCCCCTGGACTATCAGGTCGTCACAGGATATTGCACAATCTGCCCTCCTGTGCAATATCCACCTCCTTCTTGGTTATGGGTCCCTAACTACATGGTGTTGCCTATATCAGCTAATCAAAATCCTAGGTACACTCTGCACCACACCCACAAGACACACCAGTGGACGGCCTGAGTGGAATAAGGTCGTCCACTTAGGGGGGTTGGTTAGGGGAGGTCAGGAGTGTCAGGAGTAGAGAGAGAGTGTTGTGTTGGAACTGAAAGTGAGAGGAGGTCAAGAGCAGGGCTCCTAGGAAACTATCTAGTTGGCAGACAGTGGTCTGGGCCTAGAGAAGCTGGACCCCCGGTTGCAGGGGATCGTGGCAAGGGGCACGGATCTGTCGAGGAGGACAGCTGGCGGCCTTGCACCATCACCAGGCTGGGACCAGGGCACGACAGGGTACGTGGACCTTAAGTCAGGGAGTAGCTTCAGGTAACCTGACAATTTACCCGACAAGAACGGAGCCTTCAAGATCCGCTCTCCACCCACTCCAAAATCGGGGTACTAGCGCAACGAGGGGGATAGGACTTTCCACTCAAACGGTCCAGAAAATCCCAAGCTTGAACCCTGAGAGCAAGATCCCACACTTAGCCATAGTGGGGAGCCGGACCCGGCACGTTCCATACTATCGGGACCAACAGAGAAGTAAACTTAGTGCCAGGAGGCAGGTCACGGATCACCAGACAGTACCATTGCAGACGGGACCCGAACTAGCTCCCCTCGGCGGCAGTGGTATCCAGAACTTTGACAGGTCAATTGTTTTTGCCATTTGGGTTTTGCACTGCAAAGCTGAGTTTTTGACCAAAGTTCTGCAACAAAAAGGCTGCAGTTTGAACTGCATAGTGCGGACACGAAACCCAAATTCCCATAGACTTTGCTTGAAAAGCAGAACACAACCATTTTGGCATTAAACGCTGCAGTTGAAAAAGCAGCAAAAAAGCAGGTAAAAAGCAACGTGCGGACATAGCCTAACTTGCACTGCCAGTCAATTAGTTTTTGTGAGACGAGTTGTCCTTTTGAATAACACCATTCATTCTGCCCCATATTGTAGTGGAACAGGAAAAAATGCCATGTGAGGTGAAATTGCAAAAAAAGCGCAATTCCACAAAGTTTTTTCGTTTGTTTTTATATATTGTGTTCACTATGTGCTAAAGTGACCTAGCATTATGATTCCCCAGGTTAGTACAAGTATTTAGATACCAAACATGTATAGTCTTTAAGTGGTGAAAATAAAATCAGAAAAGAATTGTGTTTTTAGTGCCATTTTCTGAGACTTGTAACATTCTCATTTTTTGGGATTTTGGGCTGTGAGGGCTTATTTTTTGCATCTTTAGCTGACGTTTTTCATTATACCATTTTGGTGTAGATGTGTTAATTTGATCACCTGTTATTGTATCGTCTTGCAACGTTAAAAAAACCTGTAATTATAACATTTTGATTTTTTATCTCGTCCTTTACCGATCAGATTAATTTATTCATTTCTGAAGTCGTAGATACCAAATAGGTGCATTTTTTATTATTATTATTATTATTATTATTATTATTGTTAGTGGGGCAAAATGAGGATGATTTGAACTTGTGTTTTTTTAAATTTTTTCATATTTTTAAAAACTTTTTATTTACACTTTTTATTGCTTTTACTAATCCCCTTAGTGGACTTGAACCTGCGATCATTTGATCGCTTGTGCTGTACAGAGGATTGAATCAGAACCACTATGTATAGCACAAAGGCCATCTTCCTATCAATGCTGGCGCTCAGCTGGCGTTCATAGGAACCACCTCATGACATACACGAGGGTCATCAGCTCACCCCAGCTGTCATGACAACTACTTGATTACATCACGGGGCTGCCGATGGGAGCAGTGAATGGCACGCTCCCCACTGGCGTGTCTTAAATCAATGTCATGTAACTAGTTAATTTTAAGCAACAGGCCAGATAGAATAACAGACGTACGAGTGGATGGGCACCTAGGGAATAGTGACCACAATATAATACAATTCCACTTGTCCTTCAGTAAGGTGCCTTGGAGTGGGGTTACAAAAATGCTGAATTTCAGGAAAGCAAAGTTTGATCAGCTTAGAGAAGACCTTCGCCAAATTGATTGGGACAATGTCCTCAAAAATGGGAGCACAGAAAATAAGTGGGAAATTTTTAAATCGGTATTAAACACCCACTGCGAGTGAGCCATACCATACGGAAATAAAAGGGCTAGGAACAGGAGAAAACCAATGTGGCTAAATAAGGATGTAAAAGGGGCAATGAATAATAAGAAAAAGGCATTTAAAAAGCTAAAACAAGAAGGCAGCGAAGAAGCATTAAAAAGATATAGAGAAAAAAATAAAATGTGTAAAAAACAAATACATTTAGCAAAAGTAGAAACTGAGAGACTCATTGCTAAGGAAAGCAAAAGAAATCCCAAACTATTCTTTAATTATATAAACAGAAAAAAGATTAAAATTGATGGTGTTGGCCCTTTAAAGAACAATGAGGGTAAAATCATAGAAAGCGATGTGGGAAAAGCAAATGTTTTAAATACTTTTTTCTCAACTGTGTTCACACAGTAAAAGCATATGCCACGGGAAATGCAGAGTGATCATGTAAACGCTTCATTAAGTATGACCTGCCTAACCCAGGAAGAAGTGCAGAACCGACTTAGTAGCATTAAAATTGACAAATAATCACCAGGCCCTGATGGCATTCACCCTCGGGTATTAAGGGAGTTAAGTAATGTGATAGACAGGCCTCTATTCCTTATATTTAAAGACTCTATAGAAACTGGGTCTGTTCCACTGGATTGGCGGCTAGCAAATGTGGTACCAATATTCAAAAAAGGGTGTAAAAGGGAACCTGGAAACTATAGGCCGGTAAGCTTAACATCTTTTGTGGGTAAAATGTTTGAAGGGTTTTTAAGGGATACTATTATGGAATGTCTCAATGTTAATAATTGTTTAACTCCATATCAACATGGATTTATGAAGGATCGCTCCTGTCAAACTAACCTGATCAGCTTCTATGAGGATGTAAGCTCTCACATGGACCGAGGAGAATCATTGGATGTCATTTATCTCGACTTCGGTAAAGCATTTGACACTGTCCCACATAAAAGACTGCTAAGCTAAAGGAGAAAGCTTGGGCTTGGGGAAAATGTGTGTAGATAGGTAGGTAGCTGGCTTAGTGGTAGAAAACAAAGAGTGGTTATTAATGGCGCATACTCAGATTGGGCCAGGGTTACTAGTAGGGTGCCACAGGGGTCTGTATTGGGCCCCCTACTATTTAATATATTTATTAATGATCTGGTGGATGGTTTACAGAGTAAAATATCAGTATTTGCAGATGATGCAAAACTATGTAAGGTAGTTAACACAAAGGAGGACAGTTTGCAACTACAGATGGATTTGAGTAAATTGGAGAATTGGGCTGAAAAATGGCAAATGAGGTTTAACACAGACAAGTGTAAGGTTATGCACATGGGAAGGAGAAACAGATGCTATGATTACTTACTAAATGGAAAACTGCTGGGGAAATCAGACATGGAAAAAGACTTAGGCATATTAGTCAATAAGAAGCTAAATTGGAGTGCCCAGTGTCAGGCAGCAGCCACCAAAGCAAATAGGGTGATGGGATGCATTAGAAGAGGTCTGGGGGCATGAGATGAAAACATCATTCTCCCTCTGTACAAATCACTCGTCAGACCACACTTGGAATATTGTGTGCAATTTTGGGCGCCGGTGCTCAAGAAAGACATTACTGAACTTGAAAGGGTTCAGAGGCGGGCTACTAAAATAATAAATGGAGTGGGTGCATTACAATACACAGAAAGGTTATCAAAATTAGGTCTCTTTACTCTAGAAAAGAGAAGACTTAGGGGAGACCAAATAAATATGTACAAATATATCAGAGGGCCATATAGAGATCTCTCCCATGATCTGTTTGTATCAAGGACTATGACAAGAACAAGCGGGCATTCTCTTCGATTGGAGGAAAGAAAATTCCTACATCAGCATAGAAGAGGGTTCTTCATGGTAAGAGCAGTGAGGCTCTGGAACTCTCTTCCTGAGGAAGTGGTGATGGCCAACTCACTGAATGAATTTAAGAGAGGAATGGATGCTTTTCTTGATAGCAAAAGTATAGAAGGTTATAAATAGCATAATCTTACAGGTAGATAGAAGAGCGACCAAGATTATTAGAGGAATGGGTGGGCTGCAATACCAAGACAGGTTATTAAACTTGGGGGTTATTTAGTTTGGAAAAGCAAAGACTTAGGGGGGGATCTAATCACAATGTATAAACATATGAGGGGGCAGTACAGAGACCTTTCCAAGGATCTCTTTACACCTAGGCCTGCGACTGGAACGGGGGCATCCGCTACGTCTTGAGGAAAGAAGGTTTAATCATAATCACAGATGAGGATTCTTTACTGTACGAGCAGTGAGACTATGGAACTCTCTGCCGCATGATGTTGTAATGAGTGATTCGCTACTAACATTTAAGCAGAGCCTGGATGCCTTTCTTAAAAAATTTAATATTGCCAGTTATGTATATTAGATTTTATGACAGGGTGTTGATCCAGGGAACTAGTCTGATTGCCGGATGTGGAGTCAGGAAGGAATTTTGTTCCCCATTGGAGCTTGTTTGACACATTGGGGTTTTTTTGCCTTCCTCTGGATCAACATGTTAGGCTACGGGTTGAACTAGATGGACTTAGAGTCTCCCTTCAACCTTAAAAACTATGAAACTATGAAACTATGAAACAGTCACTCCTCCACCCAATCCACTCTGGTCCACCTGCATTTGTTAGAGGCACATGTCGGCTAATCAGATCAGTCGACATGTGCAGGGAAAGATGCGGACCCGCGGCACGAGCCTGCATCAAAGATAAGTACACAACTATTTTGGCCCATGCTTTTTATCCTTTTTCTAAAGCCAAAGACTTATCAGGAGCCCCTCGTATAATGCACCAGTTTGTCATAGTTTATGAAGGGGTTAAAAAAATATAAAGTTGTGAACAACACCGTAGGACATAATGGGCATGTGTTTTATCCATAAAAACACTGATAGAACATGTACATGAAATATGAATGTCTGAATAAGGCAAACAACAAATACAGTGGTACCTCGCTTAACGAGTAACCCACTTAACGAGAATTTCGCTTAACAAGCAAAGCTTTCTGTAAATTTGTAACCCGCTTTACGAGAAAGCTTTGCTGTACGAGCGAAATCCTCACTGCACACACTTCCGGTTCCATACATCCACCGCACTCTGACCCGCACTTGCAGTCCACACAAACACACACATGTACACACAAACACACACACACGCACATACAGTATTATGCTCACCTCACCTTCCGTTCCACCACCGGCCTCATGGTTCTTGTAGTTCCCGGGTACATCGTGACGTCCTCGCGGCGAACTACAAGACCCAGGAGGCCTGCAATTGAACTGAAGGTAAGGTGAGCATAAAATATAACATAATATGTGTACCTTTTGTTTCATCGCCGGCCTCCTGGGTCCTGTAGTTCGCCGCTGCGCTCCAGTCCACGCTGTGTATCGGCATCCATAGCAACGAGGGAGGAACTTCCTGTCGGTGCTACTGAAAGGCAGCGCGCTGGCCAATCAGAGGCAAGCGGCTCTGCCTTTGACATCAGCGCTCTGGCCAGGAAGTTCCTTCGTCGTCGTTATGGTAACGCGATACACAGCCCGGCCCCGTACCAGAGAGCAGCAAGTCCCAGGAGACCGGCGATGGAACAGATGGTAAGGTGAGCATATAATATGTGCGTGTGCGTGCGTGCATGTGTGTTTGTGTTAGTTTGTGTGTGTTTGTACGTGTTTGTGTGTGTTTGTGTGTGTTTGTGCATGTGTGGAATGACAGAATAGGGGATCAGGATGGGAAATTTAACACGTTGTGGACCGAATCATTTGCATTGCAATGATTTCATATGGGAAATGTTGCTTTGCCTAACGAGTAACTTGGTTAACAAGCACACTCCCAGAACTGATTGTTCTCGTTAAGCAAGGTTCCACTGTATGTGTCAGTGTAGTCTATTTGTTAAACATGGTAATACTGATACTGAGTAAATAATTGAAAATCTAATTTGTCCAATTGTCATGAAAATTAATTTTTGTGTCAATTCGTACATATTGGTGTCCACATTGCTTCTATCTTGCAATATAATGCTAAAGCACAGGTAACACTGAGCAATGAAGCCTTGGAAAGTAAGCGTTATCTATTTGTCAGGCTCCATTGACTTTTATGATTGTCTTCTCAATTGAAAATCATAGCTTTATTCAATTAGATAAAAAGGAGAGGCTGTAAAGGACACATTAAATGTATGAAACGTTTTTCTGCCTGTGAATGATACAGATAGAAACATGCAAAATATTGAAAACACTTAAAAACAAACACGTGGTAAAATAAATAGGTGTCCCATAGTAGTAAACAATTAATAAAAACAAAGCCGCATTATGGCTGTAGGTAGGTAGCATGTGATTGAATATCATAATAAGAAAACTTCCACTGACAATAAGCCAATATTTGCCAGACTTTTGAATGGTACGAGATAAATGTTTTTTGATGTTTGTCTTTCCTGACGGTCCTGAGGAAGGGGGCAGTGGCTCCTGAAACGCGTAGACCTGGATGAAAATATAGATACATTAATCTGAACATCTGTCCCAGTGATCTTTTGGCGCAGTATTGAACACCCCTCTCTCATGCCCTCTGTTAGACTTTTGAATGGTGGCATAAACAAATATTGAAAATCCCTTTAATGTGCCACTCCAGTGTTTTGTTTTTTTTCTCAGTGCTGGAGGGTGTTTTAAATGTAAGTGCCTATGCCTATCTTCGTGATTTCATGCTTTTTTTCTCCTGTGACTGTAACTTCTGACTGGCCAGAAGTCAGAAGTTAAGTGACAATTAGAGATGAGCGAACCCGAATAGTAAAGTTTGATGTTCATAGTGAACACAGACTTTAAAAAAAAACATTGTCTGAGTTAGAAGGTTGGGTGCTTTACGTGCGAGAATATCACTGTGCTCGGGTACACTCAGTGCTTAGCCCAGTGCGATCCGCATGTGTAGCACCCCACGGGACCTCTAAGGCATAACTCGTCAGTGGCCCAGTGGTTTTTTTGGGTTGCTGTTAATGGCCTGACCCGGCTCTGTGGCTCCGTCAGCTATAGGCAAAGAGAGTCCAAGGGGAAATAGGGGGTTTGCTTTGCAGCGCCACCCGTGGTGAGCGGCCGGGGATTAGCCGCCAATGCGATATGTCGCTCTCCTCTATGGCTGATGTTACCGCAGCCCAGATAATCCAGCTCCCAACAGGTGGAGCGAGCCCCAGGGAGGACGGTGGTGACGGGGGAAGGACCGTTGGCACCGTAGTGCGGGGCGGCGGCGCCGGCAAATCAAAGTCTCACACAGGGGCTGCGGTTCCAGGTGTTTTACTCACAGTTCGCGTGCTGCGCCCACAGAGTACCGGTCATCGCCATGATGGGCCCCAGCCGATCCCGGATTAAGCAGAGGTCACCATCGGTGTTGTGAAGCATGTGAGACCTTCCTCCTTGCACCTTGTAGTGTGGATCCCTGTGGCGTGAAGCTACTTGGGGACCCCAGTGTCCTTGGCTTTAGTTGCCATCCCGTACGCAGGCAGCGTGAAACTTGTTATGGACCTGACCATGGCCGTGGCTCCTGTCTCTATCTGCTGCTGTGCTCCGGGACTTTCGGTGGAGGGCAATGGGACGTGAAATCTCCTTTCCCTGCAGATTTGTTAGAGTCCATGAAGGTTTCTCTAACCGAGGGCTCTGCACCCTGACTGGCACCTGTCCCGAAGGTGCTGTTGGGGGCTCACCCTTTGGCTACCGATTTGCTTATCTGTCTCACAGCTCCACTCAGTCATCTCCTGCTTCTCTCTCTGTCTGTCCTGTACAAACTCAGTGTGGTGTCATGGCCCCTGGTCCTTGGACTAATTCCTCCAGCCTTCCATACCCAGGACCAGTCTGCTAAATTCTGCTCTCCTAAGGCTCGCTGCTCCCTTCTGCTCCCAAACTGTTCTGAGGTCAAAAACCCTTCTAAAGTGAAACTAAGTGTGTTCGCTCACTTCCCAAGCAGCCCCCACCTTTATGATGACTCATCCTGCCCGGGAATTTCCCAGCCTAGCTTCTTGAGTAATGTAAGTGCTGGCTCACTAACTGGGTGTTTATGTAAGTGTATTGTGTAAGCTCCAAGCACCAGCGGTTAACCTCCCCTTACCCGGGATAAGCATTACACCTTAAGACAGATGCAATACTCTGTGGTGACTGAAGCCTCAGAGGCACCACATTCCCCCACAGCAAATGGTAGTACTCCCGGGCTGCAACCAAGCAAAATTAGCACACCGAAATTTTTGTCATGCATATAAACAATTGAACATTCCTCCATTTATAGGAGGCAATATCACTTAATAGAAAAGAAAGAGAGAAAATAGAGAGAGAGAGTGAGAAGAAAGGAAAAAAAAGAAAAAGAACATTCTGCACATTATACTGTAGCATTATTTAACTATCTACAACACAATTACTTTCACGCTTCTATCTGAGCCACTGCTGGTGTTAACAGAGGACTTTCCTGGCCCCCCCGATTCTGTACACTATGCGACATTCTCCAGTATAGTGTCCACTCTTTCCACAGTGACCACAGATCAAGAGTCCAATCCATTGGTAAAGTCAGTCTGAGTATACGCTTCCCCGGTGTTCTACGGCAACCATAATGCTCCCGAAAGTACGGATGATGCTCCCTGAAGGTACGGCAAAACAAACGGCACCACTGGAGCTAGGGATGGTGCTTCTCAGCAATGGGGGCAACTTAACTACAAGTCCTTGTTTCGGTAAGTCTCTAGCAGTGGTGCTCTCTTTCATGCTCTTTCTGGGCTCCACCCACACTTTCGCGCTCTTTTTTGGGTTCTGCCCACAATAGCACGCCCCTTCTATTCCAATGCTGGATGGTGAATGGCGGGTGTCGATTCTCAATACACGTTTTGTCGTAGTCCATGAATGTACAGTCCATGAAGGCGCACAGTACCCGTTGTTAGGGGTACTGCATGTACCGAACACTGCATGTGTAGCGCCCCACGGAACCTGCAGGGCTACTCGTCACAGGACCTTGCTCGCAACCCCAAATACCACTGGCCCTGTGACGAGTAGCCCTGCAGGTTCCGTGGGGCGCTACACATGCAGTGTTCGAATGGCTTGCACTGGGGGTAAAATCAGCATTATTGGATGTAGTGCGTACAAAAAAAGTGAAAGTGACCTTGCCCTTCCCAGAACTGTTCTGTTTATAGCTGGCTGTATGTTGGCGGAGAGCTGAACTGTCCAATCAGTGACTTCCAATGGGTTTCAGGTCAAATCCAGGTCCAGAACTGAACTTTATCTAAAGTTCGTCTGAACCCGCCGAACCCGGACTTCAACAGGTCCAGCTCAACTCTCGTTACAAGCGCTCAATACAACTCTGTGAGAACCAGAACAAGGCAAGAACAAAGGCTCTCATAGAAAGCACTGAGTTATGACCTTCCACATGATCCATGAAACACTGGAATTGCAAGCAGCTAACAAATAGCCGGAGATCAACTGGATCGCCAGTGATAGAAGATGAAATCACTGGAGGGTGAGTATAATTCTGGGGTCAAGGGACTTAGCTATAAAGCACCACTCCAGAGGTGAAATAAAAAAAAACACTGGAGTGGTGATTTAAAATATGCACTAGCATCTGTGGCGCCCCTGACCCGGTCAGGCACCACTGAGTACTGCACCCATGCTGGGACAGTACTTCCAGGTAATCCTAAGGGCCAGAATGAGGTGTGTATGCACAGACACATAGCAACCAGTTCTCCCACACCTTTAGAGGGGACAATTGGGTAGTCTCCAGAGGGGGCTAGCTTTCAAATCTTTTCAAGAGGTGGAGTGGAGGGACTGGGAGCTAAACTGCAGAGGTTGACAGGAAGAGAGGAGAGCCAGTCTGGTGGTAGAGCGCGACGGTCATGAGGTGGACACTAGTCAGACCCTGCGCGGTGTACTGACAGTTGGCGGGGGAGAACGGTCACCTGGTAGTCAGAAAAAGAGGTGCTCCTGGTGACTAGGCACGTACGGGGTACCTAGAGCAGACTCCAGTTTAACTATCTGCTAAACCTGCCCCAGACGCTCGTAAAACCTGCAGTGGCGGTCATTCACATCCCTGACCGAAAGCCGTGAGTGGCGTCACGATATTTAAATCTGACATTACCTGTTGCCATATTTAACAAGTCCTGTGGCGTCCTTGAAGAGGATCAGCATCTCTGAGGCATCACACATCCACTGCAGCACAGTATTAAGAGTAAATGTTCTTCAGAAAAGAGTAACAAAGTTACTCAAATAATTCATTACTGGAGAGTGTACCCCTTTATTATTAAGCCTATCTTTTGCTTTCGCATTCTGACAGCCATAATGTTTTTATTATTCCATGTGCAGGCTTATTTTTGGTTCAAAAAGCCATTTTTTTATTTTTAAGTAGAATGCAGTTTTACATTGGTTCTTTAGAATTTTTTTATTATTATTTCACTTCACAGTTTTAATATCTTAACTGTATTAACTGTTGAAAATCACATTTTTTACAGTGAACAATTTTTATTTAATTAACACTTGTATCCTGTGTTTATGTCATTTTTAGAGCTGATCGAACACCCCAAAAACCGGGACCGGTGGATCACTGACAGATTTAAAAATAAGTCCAATCCACTCCGGAGTGCCCATATAAGTCAATGGGCACCAGAATACAGAGATTAAAAACATCTGTGGAGGGGATATGGGGGCAGGAGCGCGTGCGGTATACTCACCGAGGCTGTGTCATGGCAGCAAACTCCTTCCAGGTCACACTTTTACCTTCCGAAGCCGACAATTCAATATTCACTACTTTGCCCGCCCACCGGCGCGTGTAATTGGTTGCAGTTAGACGCACTCCCACCCTGAGTAGCAGCATGTCACCTGACTGCAACCAATCACAGGCGCCAGGACGGTGGGCGGGGAAAGTGTCTGCCGGTCAGTATCGTGGTAAAAAATAAACAAATAAATAGAACAATCGGCAGCACAGATATAGCCCGCGGCTGCAGCCCCAGCTGTTGGACTGTATCTGTGCTATTTATCCAGTGCCCACTGCACACGTGCGAGGCTTTGCTGGGTGATGCCATGGCAGACTCTCGCGAGTCCCTCGCAAGTGTGATTCCAGTCTAAAGGAAACTGCATGCTGCTTTTTTTTTTTATTTAAATAAATAAAGAAAAAATCATGTGCGGTCCCCCACAACTTTCATCCCCAGCCATGATAACGCCGACTTGGGGCTGGTATTCTCAGCCCGCAGCCGCCCGGTATTGCCGCATCTATTAGATGTGACAATCCCGGTACGTTACCGGCCCTTCCCGTTGGCCTGGTGCGGTGCCAATCAGGGTAAAAAGAGGTTAATAGCAGTGCACAGCTGCTACTAAACCCTAGGTTTATGATGACACAGGCGTCTATGAGATACCTGTGTGCTGCCCCCATGTCAGAAGATGAGCTGCTCGGATCCGGATCCGCGGTGGCTCGAGGGGCATCCGGACCCGGCGGTCATGCGGCCACTCCAATAAAGGGAGTATTTACAGGGGATAGTGTCTACAGTTTGTGATGCCACCCGTGGTGTGTGGTAAGGTGGAGTACCACCGCTGCAGCTGGGAGTACCCGGGGGCGATGGAGTGGGTAGCCAGGTGTTTAACCCCTCCACGGGTAGGGGGAATGCCCTAGGGGTTGGCGATGGTGACGGGAGGGGTGCCGTTGGGGAGGTAAGGGTCACTTGGTACTCACTCAGTCCATAAAGCTGACACTGACAACTTAGTAAACCAAAGTTCTGGACACCGCTGCTGCTGAGGGGGACACATTTGGGTCCCGTTCCCGCTGGTGTTGCCTGATGATCTGTGACCTTTCCCTTGGCACCTTGTTCTCTTCTTAGTTGGCCCCTATAGCTTGAAACTAATTGGGTCCCGCTCCCCAGTGTGGCTAACTGAGGGAGCTTGCTCTCAGGGTTCATGCTTGGGATTTCCTGGACCGTTTTAGTGGAAAGTCCTATCCCCCTCGTTGCGCTAGTACCCTGATTTTGGAGCAGGTGGAGAGCGGATCTTGAAGGCTCCATACTCGTCGGGTGAATTGTCAGGTTGCCTGAAGCTACTCCCTGACCTAGGGTCCACGTACCCCGTTGTGCCCTGGTCCCAGCCCGGTGATGGTACAAGGCCGCCGGCTGTCCTCCACGACAATACCGTGCTCCTTGTCACGATCCCCTGCGACCGGGGGTCCAGTTCCTACTAGGCCCAGACCACCGTCTGCTACCTAGTAACTTCCAAGGAGCCCAGCTCCTGACCTCCTCTCTCCTTCACTTCCAACACTACACTCGCCTACTCCTGACACTCCTGACACTGGTGTGTCTGGTGGGTGTGGTGCATAGTGTTCCTAGGATTTTTATTAGCTGGTTTTGGCAACACCATTGGTTAGGGATGCCTAACCAAGGAGGAAGTGGATATTCTACAGATGGGCAGATTGCACAATACCCTGTGACGACCTGATAAGCTAGGGCATCATACCTGCATCACAAACCTGTAAATAAATGTAAGTAAACACAAACACAGAGAAAAATCCTTTATTTGGAATAAAGTACAAAACGCACCCTCCTTCACCCCTTTATTAACCCCCAACACCCTGCAGCTCCTGCGTAATCCACATGGGGTCCAACGACGACACATCCAGCTCTGCTACATATTCAGAGTGAGCAGCCATAGAGAAGACTGCGAGCTCTGAGTGTAGCCTATTACTGAGCCGCGATGAGCAATGACGGCAGCAGAGACTGTCACAGGCTGGGGGCATGTCAGCCTGCAACCAATCATAGACGAGAGGATGGCCGGTGGGCAGGGAAAACACGGAAAGATGTGTGTATGCGATGCACAGTACAGGAAGTGAATGTGCAACCCGGAAGCAGTGTGCCGCCATGACACCGAGTCTCGGTAATTATGAAACTCTCACTTATTTCTTCTTTAGTTTATTTTCATTTTAATTCCCAAATCTGGATAGTGCACCAGGAATCCCGGGCCTGGGTCCGGCGCCCAAATAGTGTTGAAACCGCACGGATCTGGACTTTTACAGTCCGGATCCGCTCAGCCCTAGTCATTTTCTCCTGAGTTTAGTTTTTGTACATAGAGAGACATACAATAGACTAGATGCTATTGTATCGTCCATACACTGTATACAGAGAAAAGGAGATCTTGCCAACATATTTCTATCTCTCACAGCCAGTGCAGGACAGCTGTGCATCCAACTCTATGGAACGACTATGGAAGACATATTAGAAAGAAGCTGTTTCCTGTGTGAATCTTTCTTTCTCGGCCATCTCCTACCACCAACAACCCTCTTCACATTTTTATAACTTCTACAGACAGCATCTACAATCTGATCATCAGTAAACTGGTTAATTAGTACATGGTTAAGTAATACTGGTAAGTTGGTACATTCAGAATTATTCTCAGTAAAACTGACAAGATATAATGAAGGAAAAAATTATAATGTTAAACAGCAACAAAGATTAAAGTTAATATATTTTCTTCTGATTACTGTTCTATTTTATTCCGCAGTCCATTGGGCCTTTTTGTCTCCACTACAGGGACACAGTTTAGACGTTTTGCACTTGCCCTAATGATCCTCTTTGCCTTCTTTGCCTATGTTAACCTTTATTTCATTTGTATATTCTATTTGTAGTATTGTTATGGGTGTGTCATGGGTGACAGACAGTCCTGTGATGTCCAGCTAAAGAAGGTCACAGCGTTTGGCTGCACAAACTGCTCCCTGACTTCTATTATTCCTACTTGATGTATATAGTATCTCATTACCCTCCTCTGCTTGGGGTTCATTCCTTTTCTGTTAGGACCCTACGGAATACCTCACCCTTTCAGCTCTTTCCATCAACACTTCCTTTTGTGTCTTTTATATTCCCTCATTCCCTTCTAGTCTGTTCTAGTGATAGCTTTAACTATCTACAGATCCTGAGTGCAAGCAGTCGGCTTGCAATCATCTAGAGTAACTTTGCTGTCTGTTGCAGTCCCTCTCCCTGTATCTTATTGAAGATAAGTTGTTTATTATCCCTGTGTGTCCTTTAGCTCCTAATGGGGTTGACAAAGTGCCCATCCCATCCTCTCCCTACCTAGGGCCTAGATCAGAGTCAGCATATGGCCAGGTATCCTGTTTGGCACATAGGTACGGAACCTAAGGCGGTGAGGGAAGCCAGGGCCCAGAGGTAGGATTGGTCAGGGTTACCATCTCCTGCTTCCCCAGACACAGGGTCTCCCTTCCCTTTCGCCGTTCACTGGGTGTTCTGCCATGTACCTAGTGTGACAACTATCTAAATATTTTGGATTAACCATTTGACTGTTTAGTATATCTAGACTATATCGAGAGTATGTACTTATTACAGCTTATTTTTATTTATGAATACTAGAGAATTCTTCTCAAATATTTCCAAAAATCCAAATTCACCAGAATGCAGACTTTCTGTAATTTGCTTCCCTGCAGATTCAGCAGAATTGCAGTACTGGCTGCCATTTTTCTCAATCATAAAGAGCCATCAAAGGTTAAAAAACATACGCCACACATCATGACTAATCAGAACTATAGGTGGGCGAACCTTTCAAGGTTCGGTTCAGTTCGGTTCATCGACTTTCCTGGTGTACACGATTCCTGGTGTACACCGAACAGTTCGACGAACATATCCGCACTCAACTGAATTCAATGGGAGGCAAAACCAAAGGCATAGATACAGTAAGAGAGGTACTGTAGATTAGTGAAAGCTAGGTGCATGCAGGGTCGGCGTCAGCACCCGGCACACCTGGGCAAATGGCAGGGCCCTGGACAGCATGGGGGGGGCCCACTTGCCGTCTTCAGTCCTGCAGGCCCCGGACTGACTTTCGGGGACTGCAGTGCTTGGGCTGGCAGCCGCAGTATCCTGGATCCTGGATAGTGTGCCTGCCAGCTCTTTCATCCACACTGGCAAACAGCATTCACTGCTGAATGCTCCTTCTGCATTGAAGTTCATCTGTGGGCGGAGCTACTGCGCTATGTGCTCCAGTCCCACAGATGAAGAGGAGCCACAGTACAGCTCCAGCCAGAGCTCCAGCCACCACACTGAGCACAGCGTATGTTGGCCTGCACTGTATGAGCCCCCCCCTCCACCTGAGCTGTAGATTTCACCCCTTCCTGATCTGTATGGTGCTGCCCCTCCTAAGTTGTATGTGCTGCCCCTCTTCCCCCCGAGCTGTATGGGCCCCCACTCCTGAGCTGTTTGTGGCTCCACTCCTGAGTTGTATGTGCCCCTCTTCCCCCCAGAGCTGTATGGGCCCCTGCTCCTGAGCTGTATGTGCCCCCCGAGCTGTATAGGCCCCCACTCTTGAGCTGTTTATGCCCCCACTCTTGATCTGTATGGACCCCTCCTGAGCTGTATGTTCCACCCCTTCATCTTTATTCCTCCACCCCTGTGATCTGGATGGGGTCCCTCCTGAACTGTATGTTCCACCCCCAATGATCTGTTTGCCCTCACTCCTGAGCTGTATGTGTGACGCCCCTGGACTATCAAGTCGTCACAGGGTACTGCACAAGCTGCCCTTCCGTGCAGTATTCCGCCTCCCTCTTGGTTCTGGGTCCCTAACTAAATGGTGTTGCCTCCAACAGCAAATCAAATCCTAGATACACTTTGCACCACACCCACAAGACACACCAGTGGACGACTTGAGTGGAATAGAGTCGCCCACCTGGGGGGGTCAGGGAGGGGAGGTGAGGAGTGTAGTGAGTCAGTCAGAGTGTGTAGAGGAGAGTTGAAGGAGAGAGGTTTGGAAGTAGCCCTCAAGCTGTGAGGAGCTCAGAGGAAGTCGGAAGTGATGACTCCTGAAGTAACTGTCTAGGTTGCAGACGGTGGTCTGGGCCTAGAGGAGTCGTACCCCCAGTCGCAGGGGATTGTGGCGAGGTGCTCGGACCTGTCTAGGAGGACAGCCGGCAGCCTAGCACCATCACCGGTCCGGATCCGAAGGCACGACGGGGTACACGGACCCTAGGTCGAGGAGTAGCTTCAGGCAACCCGACAATTCACTTGAGGAGAACGGAGCCTTTATGATCTGTTCCCACCTGCTCCAGAATCAGGGCTTTAGAGCAACGAGGGGGATAGGACTTTCCTATCCAAAACGGTCCAGAAAATCACAAGCGTGAGCCCTGAGAGCAAGCTCCCATACTTAGCCATAGTAGGGAGTGGGGCCCGGCTAGTTCCATGCTACCGGGCCATCAAGTTGAAGTCAAACTAAGTGCCAGGAGGCAGGTCACGGATCACCAGGTAGCACCATTGGGGACGGGACCTGGACGAGCTCCCCTCAGCAGCAGTGGTACCCAGAGACTTGGTTTACCCGGTTGTCAGTTTCAGCTTATGTAGTGAGTGAGTACGAGAGTGACCCCTGCGCCCCACGGCACACCCTCATTGAGTCCCGGGGCACTCCCCCTACCCGTGGAGGGTTACAACACCTTTCTGCCCCACTTCATCACCCTGGGTACTCTCAACAGCAGCGGTGGTACTCCCCAAATTACCGTACACCACAGGTGGCGTCACAAACTATACATCAACTCCCGGTAAATACTCCCTTACATTTTGAGTGGCCGCACGACCCTCGGGTCCGGAGACCCTCGAGCCACAGCAAACCCGGATCCGAGCAGCTCGGCTGCTTTCACGGGGGCGGCACACCTCAAAAATCTTGACGTCATGAACAGGATACGAGCAGGACCCACTTACCCGGGTGATGTGCGCCTTGAAAATCTAAGCCGCGAGTCAAGAGTCCCGTTTCCCACCATTTCCACTATCTTCCGACATCTTTTGGCGCCAAAAAGCCGTCTTCTTGACCAAAAGCGAGCGAAGCCGAAGCCCCGCCCTTTGTCCTGAGACTCAGGAACCGGAACTCCCCAGAGGGCCACAGCACAGAAGTGAGTGGTGGGTGAAAACCGAGGGGGCGTGACGACATGTAGCAGTGGAAGAGAAGCAGGTATGCCAGGACTCTGCCATAACGTTCCTGGACCCCGCAGAGGAAAGATGGTGGCTGCACGAGACTGGTCACCGGAGCGTGCTGCTCCCGGGACCGCGACCTGGATCGAACAAGAAACAGAGCAGCTCTGCAGGAGGATGCGTACGCAATTCCTCTTCATACTAGACCACGGGTGGCATCACGAACTATACATCAACTCCCCTGTAAATACCCCCATTTCATTTTGAGTGGCTGCAAGACCCCCGAGTCCGGAGACCCTCGAGCCACAGCGAACCTGGATCCGAGCAGCTCAGCTGCTTCCATGGGGGCGGCACATATGTTGCACCCCCCATGATCTGTATGGGCCCCCCTCCTCCTGAACTGTATGTTCCACATCCCCTGACCTGTATGGGCCCCCACTCCTATGCTGTATGGGTTCTCTCAGAGCAGTAGGTGCCCCCCTTGAGCTGTATGGGACCCCATAGTCGTATGTGCTGCCATCAAAGAGCCGTATGCACTGCAACCCTGGATCCGTGTCTGAAGCCCCCCAGAGTCGTATGTACTGTAATCCCAGAGCCGTATGTCCTGCCACCCCAGAGCCGTATGTGCTACCATTCCAGGGCCGTATATGAGGCCCCCCAGAGCCATATGCACTGCCACCCCAAAGCCGTATGTGCAGCCACCCCAGTGCCATATGCGCTGCCACCCCAGAGCGGTATGCACTGCCACCTCAGAGCCATATGCGCTGCCACCCCAGAGCCATATATGCTGCCATCCCAGAGCCGTATGCACTGCCACCCCTGAGCTGTATGTGCTGCACCCCAGAGCCATATGTGTGGCTCCACAGAGCTCTATGCCACCCACCCCAGTAATGTGTATGCTCTCCAGAGTTGTATGCTACCCCAGTAACATCTATGCCCCCCAGTATTATGTATGCATCTCAGTAACATGTATGCCACCTAGAGCTATGTATGCACCTCAGTAACATGTATGCCCCCAGTAATGTCTATGCCCCCATCCCCTCCTGTCATTTATATACTGTAGCCCCCAGCCCCTCCTGTGATGTATATACAGCAATGTCAGAGTGCTCTGTGTGCGGCCCGTGTCTGTTAGTGACGGACACCAATCAGTGCGCTACAGCCACATGCCGGGAGGAGCTGGACGGGAGACAAGCGGAGGAGGTGAGTGAGGCTGCTGCCAGCTTCCCCATATTAATACTATCTCTAATGTGCCTATGTGTGTTTGTATTATTTGTCTATGTATGTTAGTGTATAGGACTGTGCATAGATTTATGTCTGTTTATATGTATTTTATGTGAATTTGTCTTTAAATATGTATATGTACGTATCTGTGTATGTGTATGTATCTGTGTATATTTACGTATCTGTGTATGTCTGCATGTGCATGGGGCCTACTGAGACTCTTTTGCCCGGGGCCCACAAATACCTGGAGCCGGCTCTGGGTGCATACATGCCAGTCTGGGAGGCCGAAAGGCAACACAAAACAAGGACACACAATTAGGAGTCCTGTTTTGCCAAGTATTTAAAGGGATCGGATACGGCTTTAAAGAAGACGATTCAATTTATTATAATGATTAAATGATTACAGAAAATAGGAAATAGTGTGATATTGCGTACACTTTTGCATAATATAGATCACAAAGGTAAAGTACTTACATTACACACTACAGAAGAAAGAAACTTCACCAGGAGCCACGCATCATCTGCCCGGAAAACATCAGCTGTGAGAAGCAAAACAGCGAAGACAGAGAAACTCCTGGGAGCCACACTGTGTTGTGTCACGGGCTTCCCCTCCACAGGTAAACAGGCTTCTGACTTCGCTGAAATCTTCACCAGTCTATATCTTACTTGAAAACAAATTGCTTGTGTAACCAAATGTTACACAAACTCTAATAGGTTCAATTTGTCCAATATAGTATCCCTCTTCTGAGTGGCCAACTCTTCAGATGCCAACATACACTGGACAAATGCGTCATCAAATGACACATGCCAAAAGCTCCTGGTTTCACACGTTTTACCATACTATAAACATGCACGTTCTCAGTAAATATTGATAAGAAAACTATGTGGGACTGAGAGATTCTTACTAGAACTATAACTCCAGGTGTCTGCGAAAACTACAGAAAAGACATGTTTTCTCAGTATAATATAACTCCAGGTGGTGTCTGAGAATCTTACAGCGAAACAAGCTAATATGTACCATTCTAATATCTTAAGGGGTTTCTTAAAGACAGACTTCCAATATGGATTCCTGATAGCCACTAATTTGTTAGCACTACAGAGTCCCCATCCCCATTTCCGAAAATTAGGGGCAGACATGAGGAAAGTGGCATCAATTGCCCCAGAGTACAAATAGTATAGTGGCGCAGCATGAATGTCTGAGAAAGGGCCTGGGACAGGGTTTGGCCCAGGATATCTACCTTCAACATTGATTACTAACAGGTGAATGAGTGACAGGTGTAGGCCTGGTGCTTTGAGACCCCTACCAATACAGGCAACATACAACATGGAGACTCAACTTGGAGTCTCCATATTTCAAAAAATAGACTTTTCAGCATATAAATACTGATTGTTAATTCTGTTGCCCTGCTGGCTTGATTCATGCGTTCTTCGCAAAGTTTATTCTTCCCAATTCCTGCCCAATTTCTAGAGTAAGGTAATCTTCTCTGATGATTCTAATTTTCAGCTTTGCCCAACACCTGGTCATCTAATGGTTAGACGGAGACTTGGAGAGGCGTACAAGCCACAGTGTCTTGCACCCACTGTGAAATTTGGTGGAGGATCGGTGATGATCTGGGGATGCTTCAGCAAGGCTGCAATTGGGCAGATTAAACTTTGCGAAGGACGTATGAATCAAGCGGATACAAGGTTACCCTGGAAAAACAGTTGCTTCCTTCTGTTCAGGCAATGTTCTCCAACTCTGAGGACTGTGTTTTTCAGCAGAACAATGCGCCATGCCACAAGTTAGGTCAATCAATGTATGGATGATGGACCACCACATCAAAACTCTGTCATGGAAAGCCCATTCTCTAGACCTTAACCCCATTGAAAACCTCTGGAATGTAATCAAGAGGAAGGTGGATAGTCACAAGGCAGCAAACAAAGAAGAACTGCTTCAATTTTTGCACCAGGAGTGGTTATTCCACAAAATATTGATTTCTGAACTCTTACTAAGTTAAAACATTAGTATTAAGGATGAGCTTATAGATTAGGAATGTATTCGCCACTATTCGGTATCCGACGGATAACAGGCTATTCGCGAGAGAGTCTAGAGCCTATTCTCTAGACCTTAACCTCATTGAAAACCTCTGGAATGTAATCAAGAGGAAGATGGATAGCCACAAGCCAGCAAACAAAGAACAACTGCTTCAATTTTTGCACCAGGAGTGGTTATTCCACAAAATATTGATTTATGAACTCTTCCTAAGTTAAAACATTAGTATTAGGGATGAGCTTATAGATTCTGAAAGTATTCGCCACTATTCGATATACGACGGATAGCAGGCTATTCGCGAGAGAGACTGCCTTTTCCAATCCATTTCGGCCTTTTCCTTAGTGACCACAGCTCACCGTTAGGTATTCTGGTTTCCTATAGACTTATATTGCGTGTCGAATATTCTCGAATAGTCGAATAGCGGCGACCTATTCGTCGGATATTCGCAAATTCGGATATTTTGGTATTCGATCATCCCTAACTAGTATTGTTGTTTCTAAATGATTATGAACTTGTTTTCTTTGCATTATTTGAGGCCTGAAAGCAATGCATTTTTTTTGTTATTTTGACCTTTTTTCATTTTCAGAAAATCAATACAAAATTTATTGCTTGGGAATTCGGAGACATGTTGTCAGTAGCTTGTAGAATAAACAAAAATTACATTTTACTCAAAAATAAACATATAAAGAGAAAAATCAGAGAGTACAGGTGATGTTATGGGACAAATGATGGTGTAAGGCTGGGACAGCACACCGGGAAAATTAGAGGCATCTGGGGAACATGTACATGTACAGTGCCTTGCGAAAGAATTTGGCCCCTTCGAATTTTTCAACCTTTTCCCACATTTCAGGCTTCAAATATAAAGATAAAAAAATTAAATTTTATGGTAGAAATTTCAACAACAAGTGGGACACAATTGTGAAGTTGAACGAAATGTATTGCTTATTTTAAACTTTTATAAAAAATAAAAAATTGTTTAAAAGAACTGAAGTCCTCAGTGGTTGATACCTTTTAATGGCTAACAAAAAAGATGGTAATAATAGCAAGCTTTTGAGACTAATCAGGTCTCTTCTTCAGGCTCAGTATACCGTATTTTTCGGACTATAAGACACACTTTTTTCCCCCAAATGTTGGGGGAAAGTGGGGGGTGCTTCTTAGTCTGAATGTAGGGCTGCGGGGAATGAGGGTGCTGCAGTGGAGCGAGTCATCGGCAGCACGATTAGGCTGTAGCA
Organism: Anomaloglossus baeobatrachus; assembly: GCF_048569485.1. NCBI lineage: Eukaryota > Metazoa > Chordata > Amphibia > Anura > Aromobatidae > Anomaloglossus > Anomaloglossus baeobatrachus. The sequence continues at coordinate 182,520,053 of NC_134358.1, forward strand.
GCCTGTCGTGACCACGTGGTCCCGCTCATTTAATATGTGCACCCATCATCCCACCCATCATCTCTCAGCGCTGAAGCCGGAGCAGGATGGGGGTATATAGCAGGATGGGGGTATATAGCAGAATGAAGGTACATAGCAGGATGGGGCCATATGCCAGGATGGGTTATATAGCAGGATGGGGCCATATGCCAGGATGGGGTATATAGCAAGATGCGGCCATATGCTAGTATATAGCAGGATGCGGCCATATGCCAGGATGACGGTATATAGCAGTATGGGGGCTATACCAGGATGAGGGACATATACTGTATATACAAGGCAGGAGGATCATTACCAGCATTGGGTACCTTAGTAGAGAATTTGAGGACATTACCCCCTTAACAGTGTCAGCAGCAGATCCTCACCCCATAACAGTGTGTCATGACCACATTTTTTGCTTAAAATTTTATTTTCCTATTTTCCTCCTCTAAAACCAGGGTGCGTCTTATGGTTCGGTGTGTCGTATAGTCCGAAAAATACAGTAACACAAAATCTGAAGAGTCACATATTTATACACAACAGAACATAGAAGGGAGCAGTAAAAAGACAAGTTATGTGAAGAGAATCTGATCCCCAAAGCACTCTAGATTACAAACCCAATTCTACATACCTACAATACCCATTAGCACAAAACCTTTGTCACAGGCCTTCTGCTTCACATAACTTGCCTTTTTACTGCTCCATTGTGTCCTGTTGTGTATAAATATGTGACTCTTCAGATTGTGTTATACCATGCCTGATGAAGAGACCTGAGTAGTCTCGAATGCTTGCTATTATTACCATCTTTTCAGTTCGCCATTAAAAGGTATCAACCACTGAGGACTTCAGTTCTTTTAAACAATTTTTTATCTCTACTGGCTAACACGGTACAAAGATATATTTTACCTGTATAAAAAATAAGAAACTGAAAATTGGCGCGGATATTATTAAAAATTGTGAGACTCTGATTTGACTCAAGTCTGTGGAAGAGTAAAATTTATGAGTAAGGGCCGCCTGATGACACAGTAAAAAGACCCTGTAGAAATTTGAGTGAGGGCGCATGATAACACTGTTGATATAGTGTGGAAGGAGGAAGACAAGATATAAACCATGAACTGTATATCTATGGTGAGAAGGGATGCATGGAAATACACCACAAAAAAAAGAACATTTGAATTGGCTTTATGTTCCGCTGCTGCCATCCGCTGGGGTTGAGAAGTAGGTGCCAATCCAGGCCTTGTTCATTTTGAGAACAATCAGCCTGTCAGCATTTTCAGTTGACAGGCAGATGTATTTATTAGTTATTATGCCCCCGGTGGCACTAAAAACACACTGAATCAATTTAACCAAGAAGGGAGCAGTGACTGCAGCTGAACGGCGCAAATGCATCTCGTGTGAGTAAATGGGCAAAGACTTTTGGTGTTCTTTCCACGGGATAGGTTGGAGAAATTTCCTCGACATGGTCATGATTTTTATTGGCAAAGGTCTCCAAGGTAAAAAAAAATGTGGAAACCCCAGCTTCAATTTATATGAAGCCTTATGGCTGCCTGATGCTTGAGCTACTCAAAAATAAAAACGTTGTACAAAATGTGTCTGCGGGTGATTTTATTGCAAAGGTAAAAATTGTAACAATTTTTTTCTTTGCAATATAATTCCCTGCAGACACATAATGTATGTTTTCATTTTTGAGTGTGCTGAAGTTATTCTACTTTATTGGGCTTATCTTTTACTTCTGAGCACCTCCTCTTAGTGAGCTAGGTTAACTCCTATTTGATGCATTGAGCTGGCACAGGAGGAATTGACAACCACCTTAGCTGTAGCAAAATTGAAGTCAAATGCCTGAAGGCCCTTGCTGTGCCAATTGTACCCTGAGTAGGGGCCTTGAATCCGGGACTCCTTGTTGTTGGCCACACAAGTCCCACTCCTAAATGTAAATGTTTTCTATGTATCTTCCAGGATGTATTGCAGTGCCTCCTTCTAATTTTGTTCCACGCTGGTCCCCAGGATCTTCAAATGGCTCCAGGCTCCAGCAGTTCCCTCGGACCTTTCACCGCATCACCTGGGATTGTGCAAGGGTGCACAACCTCTTGAGGTGAGCAGCCTCCGGGCATTACCTAATTCCAACCCTCACCACCAGGTGTTACACAGCGCATCTCTTTTTTTCATTCTGTCTTTCTAATTTTTGGAAGCCCTTGCACATATTGCATACACTTTACTAGTATAGGATTCCCACTTCTTCCAAATGGGGAAAAAATGTAATACATCCATATATTCCAGGGTGTATTGCAATTCTTGATAGGTCTTGCACTTAGTGCAAAGGCTTTACCAGTCTAGGAGTCAGACTCCTTATTGTGAGTGTCACGGGCGGAGGGGACGTGCTCGCCACGCTCGGGGCCGGGGCTTCTGCTGCTGCTGCTCGGTGGCTCGAGCGGTGGACCGGACCCGGGGACTCGAGCAGCGCTCCTCGCCCGTGAGTGAAAAGGGGGTGGTATGTTTAGGGAGATTGTTCGTGACGCCACCCACGGGATGTAGTGATGATGGCACCACCGCTGCTGGTAACAGGGATCCCGGGAGAGATGGTAGGGTGCAGCTGGGATGTTGTCCCCTCCGTGGGTAGGGGGGTTGGTGATCCTGGGGCCCGGTGGTGTAACGGGGAGGCTGGATGGCTGGGGTGCAGGGTTGAAGGGACAGCGTGGCGCAGTGCCGGACGGCACTGGTGTACTCACTCAGACAATCACTGACAGAGTCGTTGGTAAGCCAAAAGCGACCGGATGGACGGGTCCCGCAGCCGGCTGCAGTGTTGTTGTTGTGCTCTCCCCAGACGGCTGGTGGTGGCTGTCTTTCCCTGCACCTTTTAGAATGTTCTGACTCCTGTGGTTGCCCACCGGTAGTCTGCTCCCCAATGTATAGGTGCCGTAGGAGCCCGTTTTGCCCGCAGGCGCTGGCCCTTGGATCTCTAGCCTGTGGCGGTGGCTGTATATCCTCTCTGGGTGGACTGTTGCCTTCAATCGGGACTTGGTTGTTAGGAAACCCCTGGGGTTCCTGTCACATTCGGATTTGACTATTGACGGCGGCTCCAAGCCTGGTCGGGGTCCGATGGCCCTGCCTGTGTGTTTAGCTTCACTCTATTCCCCAGTCTGTTACCGGCGGGCCGACGCCCGACCCCGGTCCTTACAGCTCTGCGGAGTTCCACCAACTCCTGCAGACGGCCACCACCGTCTGCCAACCTTGCTGTCAGTGCCTGGGCTCCTACCCAGACACCTCAAGTGTTTACTCCTCTCACTTTCACATCCATAACTGATCTGACACTTTTCCCGCCTCCAGGCCTGTGAACTCCTCGGTGGGTGGGGCCAAGCGCCTGGCTCCACCCCACCTGGTGTGGACATCAGACCCTGGAGGGAGGCAACAAGGGTTTTCGTCTGACTGTTGTAACTGCCTAGGGTGGGGTGTGTGTATGTTGTTATGTATGTGACTACCTGGCTAGTCCAGGGCGTCACACTCCTCCTTGGTAAAATGCAGCCCGTCCACGGTCTGCGCGTCCATTACCGGTTTTATTTTTCAAACTGTAAAAGATAAATTAACATATGAAAACATTCAACATACGTATATTTTCAAGTCTTCCCTTACGGGAGGTGCAGTGCTTTAACGTTTCAAATATTGAACATTTTTATTAAACGGACGGGTTCGTGGTCATCCACTCCCCCACTCAAATAACCTGATCCTTGATGCTGCCCCTAAGAAACGGGCAGCACCCCTTTACCCCAGTAAAGTCCTGGTCCAGGTTACCCGAGCGGGAACAGGTACGGTATCTCGCACCCGGCTGTCACTTCAGGGGACCCCACATCCAGGGGGACCCCTGACCCCCGGAGGATGGCCACTGGTCCTGGTGGTGGCCGGGCCCCAGCCTGCTCTGCTGCGGGCCCTTCCTCCAATCTGCCTCTCCGGAGGCGGCACGGACAGAAAACGGCCCACAAAACTATTTACAGGCCCACAAGTTCGTGGGTGGCCTGCCAGTTCTCGGCCATGGTCATGAGCAGTTTCTCATGTGGGCGGTAAACACATAGAGTCCCTCTGGGGACAACTTGCCGGCAACGGCCGGAATAATCACTGTCGACAATCAGATGAAAATTCGGTTTGATTTGTATTCATTCATTCAGCTATTTACACGATTAACATACGGCACCTCTAAATGGTAGTTTCCCTGTACCTAAGTGGGGGTCGACCTAGGTTGGGGCGTGTGGACCTTCTGGGCCCAATGTCATCAGTGGAGGGCAAGGGGACAGAGGAGACAGTCGGTCCCTCTTCCCTTATGACAGGTAAGGCGGGTGGAGACCCAAGGGGAGGGGGTAGAGGTGCGTCCCTGGGCGCCTGTTCGAGTGGCTCACTGGCGGGCGTTTCCGTCTCCATTTCTTCCACGTGTTGTGGGAACATTATCACCGGAACAATCACCGCACCGTTTTGCATAGGCCAGTCTGTTGGAAAATCGCCCATCACTGTGTGGATCACCCTCTTCTCCTTTTCCCCACTCGGCGTCGGGACCGGAACTTTGGTTCTCACCCTCAAGGGGTGACGACATTTCTTCTGGTGGTAACTGGAAACCATAGTAGCAGTCCTCCCCTGATCGCGACTGATCAGATAAGCCTTCTCATTCTCCCATTCAGTGGGCTGTATGACATACGGGGTCCTTTCCCACTGGTCATCCAGCTTATGGGTCCGTCTCTTCCGCTTCAGCACGACATCTCCCGGCTCAAAGGGGACAGCTGACGCTCGCTTATTGAAGCGTTGCGTTTGTTTCTCTCGGCTCTGACCGAGGTTCCACTCCACATACTCCTGGACTTGTCGGTATTGGACTTGCTGCCGAGTATCCCAGCCAGCAGTCGAAGGGAGGGCCTCAGGAGCTTCCAGGCCCATTTCTAGGTCCACCGGCAGCCGGCCCGGTCGGGCTCTCATCAGATACGCCGGGGTGCGCTTGGTAGAACTACTGGGGATGTTGTTGTACATGTCGACCAGGTCGGGCAGCTTTTCTGGCCACAGGTTCCGCTCTTCCAACGGTATCACCTTGAGGAGGTCCAGGACTAGATGGTTCATCTTTTCGCACATCCCATTAGTTTGGGCATGGTATGGCGTGGTCTTGATCTTCTTACAACCATACAATTGGCAGAATTCTTGAAACACCTCCGCTTCAAAGGCTGAATCCTGGTCCGTGAGTACCCTCTCCGGGTATCTGTGCGGTCGACAGAAGTAGGCCTGGAATGCCCTGGCTGCAGTACGGCCGGTCAAATCCTTGGCTGGAACAACCACCATGAACCTGGAATAGTGGTCCACGATGGTCAGGGCATAGATATACCCATTTCGGCTGGGTGTAAGCTTGACGTGGTCCAAGGCAACCAACTCCAGTGGTTGATGGGTGATGATCGGCTGTAAAGGGGCTCTCTGGCTTACTTCATCCTTTCTTCTCAGCGCACAGGGGCCGCACTCTCGGCACCAAGCCTCTACAGATTCTCGCATCCCACTCCAATAGAACCGCTCTCTCAACAACATCTCCAGCTTCTTCCAGCCGAAATGTCCAGCGCCATCGTGATATGCCCGTAGAACTTTGGGCACGCTGGCCTGAGGGACCACCAGCTGACGTACCTTCTCGTGAGTCTTCGGGTTGATCATCCCTCGATACAGCTTCCACTCGTGCAGGTAAAGCCGGGCTCATTCCTTCCACAGCCGCTGGGCCTCAGGGGGCGCTGCCGGATCCATTCCGGAGGAACCTTGCTCAATCATGGTCTTGACCAACTGGACGGCAGGCACTTGGTCTTGGGCTTCCCGCCATCCCTGACTGGGTAGCAAGTCCAGGTTCGCCTGTTGTTGTTTGACATGTAATTTTTCGACCAGTGGCCGATGGAACACGGGCAACTCAATTTCTTTGAGGTCATCGTCTTCTGACCCCCCATCCGGCAGGTGGGGCATCCGAGACAACGCATCCGCGTTGGTGTTCTTGCGGCTGGCTCTGTATTTGATAGTGAAGTTATAATTAGATAGCCTGGCCACCCACCGCTGTTCCAGGGTGCCCAGTTTGGCCGTGTCCAGGTGAGTCATCGGAATATTGTCCGTGTAAGCCGTGAATTTTGCCGCTGCGAGATAATGTCGGAACCTCTCGGTGATTGCCCACACCAGGGCCAGGAGTTCAAGCTTGAAGGAGCTGTAATTTTTGGGGTTCCTTTCCGTGGGCCGGAGTTTTCTGCTGGCATAGGCGATCACCTTTTCTCGCCTGTCCTGGACCTGGGACAGGACCGCTCCCAAGCCCACATTGCTGGCATCGGTGTAGAGGACGAACGGGAGGCTGTGATCAGGGTACGCCAGGATTTCCTCTCCCGTCAAGGCCGTCTTCAGCTGGTGAAAGGACTCCTCATGCTTCTTCTCCCACACAAACGGAGATCCAGGGGACCTGCCACCCTTAGTCTGTCCCACGAGGAGGTCGTGCATGGGGGCGGCCATCTTCGTGTACCCCTTGATGAAGCGACGGTAGTAGCCCACCAGGCCCAGGAACTGTCTCACCTCCCTCACTGTGGACGGTCTCACCCAGTCCTGGATAGCAGTGATCTTCTCGGGGTCTGGGGTGACACCTTCGGCGCTCACCACGTGTCCGAGGTACTGTACCCTAGGCTTCAGTAGGTGGCACTTGGAGGGCTTCAGTTTCATCCCAAACTTGGCTAGGGACGCGAGCACTTCAGCCAGATGTTCCAGGTGGGCCTCATACGTCTGGGAGTATACGATCACATCAACCAGGTACAGCAGGACCGTTTCGAAATTAAGATGTCCCAGGCAACACTCCATGAGCCGTTGGAAGGTTCCAGGGGCATTGCACAGCCCGAACGACATGCTGTTAAACTCGCAGAATCCCATGGGAGTGGCGAGTGCAGTCTTCTCACGGTCCTCTGGTGCGACCGCTACCTGCCAGTACCCGCTGGTAAGGTCAAGGGTATAGAAGACGTTAGCAGTTCTCAGCGCAGCTAGCGACTCTTTGATATGGGGGAGAGAATAGCATCTTTATGTGTGATCTGGTTGATCTTCCGGTAATCCACACACATTCTCATGGTGCCGACCTTCTTCCTTACCAGCACCAGTGGGGCTGCCCAGGGACTACAACTATCCCGAATGAGCCCTGCCTCCTTCATGTTCCTCAACATGTCTTTGGCGCATTGATAATGTGCTGGCGGGATGGGCCTATATCTTTCATTAATGGGTGGATGTACGGCTATAGGTACATGGTGTTGAACCCCCTTAATCCTCCCGAAATCTAATGGGTGCTTGCTGAAAACCTGTTCATACTCTTGCACCACCCTGTATACCCCCTCTTTGTGATGCGTGGATGTGGCGTCAGTGCCTACGTGTAGTTCCTGGCACCACTCCTCTAACTGTTCAGGGGGTATATGGCTACTGGCAGGGGATGCTGAGGTAGGAGGGGCGGCTTCGTGAATGGTGTGAGGGTCTAGGGTAAGCAACTTGGCAAGGGTAGCGTAACGGGGAAGCCTAACTTCCTCCTCTCCACAGTTCAGCACTCTTACAGGTACTCTCCCCTTTTTGCTGTCAACCACCCCTCGGGCCGCCATCACCGTGGGCCAGAGTTCAGAAGGCGTGGGTTCCACCATCGCCGGGTAGTCGCGCCCCTGGGGGCCTACTGCTGCCCTGCACCAAATCATCATCTCACTTCGGGGTGGCACTACCAAAGGGGCCACATCCATCACCCTTACTCCACCAATCTCTCCACCAGTCGAGTTCCCTTTGTCCGATATAGAAGGGCCCGGATCTCACGCTGCACAGCTCTCTGTCGGCCTCCTCCTGCTGTGGCGGCCAACTGCTGCAACAGACTCAGCACCTCACTCATACAATGCTCCATCACATTGGTCCCTAAGCTTACTTTCGGGGTATGATCACTGGGTTCATTTATCAACACAATCATCCCTTGATCCTTTAACTCCGCACGTCCCACGGTCAGGGTCACTTGTTTGTATCCCACTTGGGTTAGAGGGAGTCCATTGGCTGCGATAAGGGTCAGGCTATCATCAGAGGGGGCAAGTTCCTCAGTACCCCAATACTGCTGGTACAGTGTATATGGTATAGTGGTTACCTGTGATCCAATGTCCAAGAGGGCCATGAGCAGGATGCCGTCCACTGCCAGAGGGATGATAGGGCAAGCTCCGACGTACCGGTCTCGCCAATCGGGGGGGGGCGTTGGTGTCTACTCCTGAGGATTGGCCCTTGCCCCAGGGGTTGCTCGTTTAACGGGCATCGCCTAGAGTAGTGGCCAGGCTTGCTGCACCTGTAACAAATACGAGGCCCATACCGTGAGTCATTGGTCCTTCTCCGCTGCATCCAGGGGACGTCCTCCGGGCTGTCGGCAAGCTGGATCCTCCCTGGGGGCTTGACTCTCGTTGGAAGCTGGAGTGCGGCAAGGATCTTGGCTAGGTCTCCATCCATGCGGCGGACCTGGGCAGCTAGCTCCTCCATCATCCCGACGGGCGCTGCAGGGGCCGGCAGAACCGGGAGAGGAAGTGCCACCGTGATGGGAGCGGTTTCAGCCGGCCATGGGGCCGCTTCAGGAGCGTCTGGCGTTGGGGCCTCCAGGGCCCGCTCCTTCAATACTGCAAAGTCCAGATTGGGGTGTTCCAGGGCCCACAGCGGTAGCTGCTTGCGGTCTTCCGCAGACCCCAGCCCTTACAGGAATTGTTTCACTAGCATCTTATTGCTGTCCGCATCATTAATAGTGTCCACCCGCTTCAGCGTATGGAGGGCTGTTTGCAGGCGCAGGGCATAGTCTCTTATATTATCCGCAGGCCGCTGTCGACACTGATAAAACTGCATCCGCATTTCCGCTTCCGTGCAGGTCTCAAAAGCGATTTGGAGTTTCTCAAAAATGGTAGTCACTGAGGCCCGGTCCGCGTCGGTCCAGGTCTCCGTCTCCTGCACAGCTGCGCCGGTTAGCTGCCCTAGCACTACTGCTGCCCGTTGCCTGTCAGTCATGGGATATAAATCGAGGATCGGGCTAATCTTTTTCCGGAACACATGCAAAGCATCAGGCTTCCCATTGTACTGCGGCAGCCAGGTAGTACCGGGCACATAGAGCAGGGCGAACGGCATTATCTGGGCGACCGCTGGACCCACGGCCTCCCCCGCTCTTGCGGCCGGAGCACGGGCTGCCCCGTTTCCATCTGCGGGCGCTGCTGCGGCTGCGACCGCCACTCCTCCAACGACTCAGTCGGGTGCAGACATCTTTTTCCCATCCCCCCTTGGTTCTTTCTGGCACTTCCTCTTTTGGGCGGGGCTTCGCTTTCGCGCCTTCCCTGCTCGGGGAAGACACTCGAGCGGGAAATCTTCGCGCCAAAGATGGCGGCGCTTCAAATTTTTCGGCCGGACGCCGCCGGCGGAGACCACAAGGCGCACTTCTACTGGTAAGTAGATCGGTTCTATCCTGTTCGTGACGGCAAGTTGTCGCGGGCGGAGGGGACGCGCTCGCCACGCTCGGGTCCGGGGCTTCTGCTGCTGCTGCTCGGTGGCTCGAGCGGTGGACCAGACCCGGGGACTCGAGCAGCGCTCCTCGCCCGTGAGTGAAAAGGGGGTGGTATGTTTAGGGAGATTGTTCGTGACGCCACCCACGGGATGTAGTGATGATGGCACCACCACTGCTGGTAACAGGGATCCCGGGAGAGATGGTAGGGTGCAGCTGGGATGTTGTCCCCTCCGTGGGTAGGGGGGTTGGTGATCCTGGGGCCCGGTGGTGTAACGGGGAGGCTGGATGGCTGGGGTGCAGGGTTGCAGGGACAGAGTGGCGCGGTGCCGGACGGCACTGGTGTACTCACTCAGACAATCACTGACAGAGTCGTTGGTAAGCCAAAAGCGGCCGGATGGACGGGTCCCGCAGCCGGCTGCAGTGTTGTTGTGCTCTCCCCGGACGGCTGATGGTGGCTGTCTTTCCCTGCACCTTTTAGAATGTTCTGACTCCTGTGGTTGCCCACCGGTAGTCCGCTCCCCGGTGTATAGGTGCCATAGGAGCCCGTTTTGCCCACAGGCACTGGCTCTTGGTTCTCTAGCCTGTGGCGGTGGCTGTATATCCTCTCTGGGTGGACTGTTGCCTTCAATCGGGACTTGGTTGTTAGGAAACCCCTGGGGTTCCTGTCACATTCGGATTTGACTATTGACGGCGGCTCCAAGCCTGGTCGGGGTCCGATGGCCCTGCCTATGTGCTTAGCTTCACTCCATTCCCTGGTCCGGTACTGGCGGGCCGACGCCCGACCCCGGTCCTTATGGCTCTGCAGAGTTCCACCAACTCCTGCAGAAGGACACCACTGTCTGCCAACCTTGCTGTCAGTGCCTGGGCTCCTACCCAGACACCTCAAGTGTTTACTCCTCTCACTTTCACCTCCAGAACTGATCAGACACTTTTCCCGCCTCCAGGCCTGTGAACTCCTCGGTGGGTGGGGCCAACCGCCTGGCTCCGCCCCACCTGGTGTGGACATCAGACCCTGGAGGGAGGTAACAAGGGTTTTCGTCTGACTGTTGTAACTGCCTAGGGTGGGGTGTGTGTATGTTGTTATGTATGTGACTACCTGGCTAGTCCAGGGCGTCACATGAGCATAGCCTAAGGCAGGGGTCTCAAACTCGGCTGGGTGTATGGGCCGCACATAGGAAAAAAAATAATTTGGGGGGCCGCATTCTTTGCAGGACAAAGTGACATTTTTATTGGTACCATATATAATATATTTTATTTTTTTTTTACACACCTTGGGATCACTGATTTTGAACATTTTCACTTGTTCATTATAGCAAACGTGCACATTCTTTGTTTAAATATAAACATTTTTTTTTTTACATTTTATTCCTTTCTTGTAACTAATAGTCTTACAATTAGCACTATATAGAAATTTTGACCAACATCTTTTAGTAATGTTCCCCATATTGTAACGTGCCCATCCTTGTCCCCTTGTAGTATTGTGCCCCATCCCACAGTAATGTGCCCATCCTTGTCCCCTTGTAGTATTGTACCCCATCCTAGTCCTCATCCCACAGTAATGTGCTCATCCTTGTCCCCATCCTAAAGTAATGTTCCCCATCCTTGTCCCCATTTTTTAGTAATGTGTTCATCCTTGTCCCCATCCTATAGTAATGTGTCCATCCTTGTCCCCCATCTTATAGTAATGTTCCCCATCCTTGTCCCCTTGTAGCAATGTCCCCATCCTATAGTACTGTCCCCATTCTATAGTAATGTGCCCATCCTTTAGTAATGTGCCAACCTTGTCCCCACCCTATAGTAATGTCCCCAGCATTATCCCTATTCTATAGTAATGTTTCCCATCCTTGTCCCCTTGTAGTAATGTTCCTATCCTACAGTAATGTGCCCACCTTGTCCCCATCCTGTAGTAATGTCCCCATCCTATAGTACTGTGCCCATCCTAGTCCCCATGCTATAGTACTGTGCCCACCTTGTCCCCATCCTATAGTAATGTCCCCAGCCTTGTCCCCATACTATAGTAATGTCCCCAGCCTTGTCCCCATCCTATAGTAATGTCCCCAGCCTTGTCCCCATTCTATAGTCATGTGCCCATGCTAGTCCCTATCCTATAGTAATGTCCCCATACTATAGTAATAATGTCCCCATCCAATAGTATTGTGCCCACCTTGTCCCCATCCTATAGTACTGTGCCCACCTTGTTCCCATCCTATAGTCATGTGCCCACCTTGTCCCCATCCTATATTATTATTATTATTATTGTTTATTTATAGAGCACCATTGATTCCATGGTGCTGTACATGAGGGGGTTACATACAGAATACATATACAAGTTACAATAGACAGACTGGTACAGAGGGAAGAGGGCCCTGCCCTTGCGGGCTTACATCCTAAAGGATTTTGGGGAGGAGACACTAGGTGGGGTGTAGGTTGGGCGGCAGCTCCGCACGGTAGTGGGGCGGCAGCTCCGCACGGTGGTGGGGCGGCAGCTCCGCACGGTGGTGGGGCGGCAGCTCCGCACGGTGGTGGGGCGGCAGCTCCGCATGGTGGTGGGGCGGTAATAGTAATGTCCCCAGCCTTGTCCCCATCCTATAGTACTGTGCCCACCTTGTTCTCATCCTATAGTCATGTGCCCATCCTAGTCCCTATCCTATAGTAATGTGCCCATCCTAGTCCCTATCCTATAGTAATGTCCCCATACTATAGTAATAATGTCCCCACCCAATAGTATTTTGCCCATCCTTGTAATGTCCCCATCCTATAGTAATGTCCCCAGCCTTATCCCCATCTCATAGTAATGTGCGCACTTTGTCCCCATCCTGTAGTAATTGGTCAGCAGCTCCCCTCACCTTCCACAGATGCCGGAGTGAAGCTGAGGGGAGTGGTCTGCGGCCCCAGATCCACAGTGATTGGAGAGATCGGTCACATGGCCGGTCTCTCCAATCAGAGCTGGGGGCGGGTGAAACACAGGTCACCCAGCTCCAGCCAATGATCAGGGCTACAGTTGCACTGATCTTGGCTGGATTTCAATGTTTCAGCGACTTTCAATGGCTGAAACATTAGTGGCTGTGATTGGCTGAGCGGCGTTCGTCAGCCAATCACAGCCTCCGTAGGTCCGGGGAGGAGACCACCCCTCCTGAGGTCCCCTCCTCCCCGAATCTAAGGTATTTGCAGCGATCGCAGCCACCGGGGCTGCAATTTCGCCATGACGTACAGGGTACGTCACGGGTCCTTAAGTACCAGGGAGCCATAACGTACCCAGTACGTCATAGGTCGCTAAGGGGTTAACGTCCAACACACACACACACACACACAAACACACACACAAACACAAACAAACCATTCTCACCTGTCCCGCGCTCCCTCCGCTGCCTCATCTCTGCTTCGTGCGGCCCCCAGCCCCGTGCCCCTGTTCACTATCGCGGCAGCTGCAGTGTCACTGTCAGTGATTTATGTGAGATGATTGTATTGCCGGCGCGAGAGCCAAGCGCCTGCAAAACATTAATCTGACATAAAGTGCAGATAGTGGCTGCGGCCCCTGCACCTGCCGCAATAGTGAACAGGGGCACGGGCCTGGGGGCCGCACGAACTACCCTGACGGGCCGCATGCGGCCCGCGGGCCGCGTGTTTGAGACCCCTGGCCTAAGGGGTAGAGGAGGTGTTTTTGCTTTCTTTTTAAATTATTATTATTATTATTACCTAATTCATTATACAGGAAAAAATGTTTCCTAACATTTCATTAGCTTTGGTTTGGTATCTTTTATTTTCACTCCATAAAAGTGGCTTAATACTCTGACAACATTGTTCCCAGCAGCAACCTAGGAGTCAAAGATGTGACCAGGCATCTTCCCCATGCTGTTCCCATTTAATTTGAGCACTTTTTCCATCCATTTCAGCAATTTTACTGTTCCACCCGGAGCAACAGCCACCCTTAACTGTATTGGCATGCACAGCAAGCTGATATAGTTAAAGGGAACCTGTCACTTGAAAAATCGCTACTAACCTGCACATATGCAATTAATCTGCAAATAAATAGGTTTTTGAACCTCCCCGACACACACACTTAGAGCTCAACAGGTGGGAGGAAATTACATTTATTTCCTTCTGTTGGCATTTGCCTCCCAGTAATAGGGGAGCTGTGGAGACTATTATACATTATAGGGGATATGGATGATATTATACAGTATGGCAGTTTGGGGGCCATTATACACTGTGACGACAATTGTGGTGGCTGTTATATTGTTTTGGGGGGGAACTGTAGGGAAATCATACCATGTATAGAAGAGCTGTGGGGGAATCATACTATGTTTAACCCCTTAAGGACGAAGCCAGATTTGTACTTAATGCCCAGGCCATTTTTTGCAATTTTGACCAGTGTCACTTTATAAGGTTATAACTCTGGAACGCTTCAATGGATCCCGGTGATTCTGAGATTATTTTTTCGTGACATATTGGGCTTCATGTAAGAGGTAAATTTAGGATGATATTTTTTTATTTTATTTGTGAAAAAATCTGAAATTTGACAAAAAAATTAAAAATTTTGCAAGTTTCAAACTTTTAATTTTTATGCCCATAAACCGGAGAGTTATGTCACACAAAATAGTTAATAAATAACATTTCCCACTTGTCTACTTTAGATCAGCGCAATTTTTGAAACAAAATTTTTTGGGGTTAGGAAGTTAGAAGGGTTCAAAGTGCATCAGCAATTTCCCATTTTTTCAACAAAATTTACAAAACCATTTTTTTAGGGACCACATCCCATTTGATGTGACTTTGAGAGGCCTGGGTGACAGAAAATACCCAAAAGTGACACCATTCTAAAACCTGCACCCCTCAAGGTACTCAAAACCACATTCAAGAAGTTTATTAACCCTTCAGGTGCTTCACAGGAACTAAAGTAATGTGGAATGAAAAAAAATAAAAATTAACATTTTACCTAAAAATGTTACTTTAGCACTAATTTTCTTACTTTTTCAAGAGGTAACACCAAAAATTGGACCTTACACTTTGTTACCCACTTTCTTATGAGCGCGCCAATACCTCACATGTGGTCAGAAACCTTTGTTTGGGTAAATGGGAGAGCTCGGAATGAAAGGAGCAATATTTGAATTTTGGAAAGCAAAGTTGGCTGAAACAGATTGCGGGCACCATGTTGCTTTTACAGATCCCCTAAGGTACCTAAACAGCAGGAACCCCCCTCAAGTGACCCCATTTTGGAAACTAGACCCCTTAAGGCTTCTATCGAGGGGTATACTGAGCATTTTGGACCCACAGGTACTTCACAGATTTTGATAACATTACTTTGTCATATTGAAAATTGTAATTTTTTTCTCATAAATGTTGCTTTAGCATCAATTCTCTCACTTTTTTAAGAGGTAATTCCAAAAATTTGACCCAAATGTTTGTTACCCACTTTTTTATGAGCGCGGTGATACCTCACATGTGGTCTGAAACCTTTGTTTGGACAAATGGGAGGGCTTGGAACGAAAGGAGCAATATTTGAATTTTGGAAAGGAAATTTGGCTGAAAAAGATTGCGGGCACCATGTTGCATTTGGAGGACCCCTAAGGTACTTAAACAGCAAAAAACCACCACAAGTGACCCCATATTGGAAACTAGGCCTCTCAAGGAATTTATCTAGATATTTGGTGAGTACCCTGAACCCCCAGGTGCTTCACAGACGTTTATGACATTGAGCCATGAAAATAAAAAAATAAAATTTTACCACAAAATTGTTACTTCAACCAGGTAGCTTTTTTTTCACAAGGGTAACAGGAAAAAAATCACCATGAAATGTATTCTGCAATTTCTTCTGAGTTTGGTGATATCTTATATGTGGTGGAAATCAACTGTTTGGGCACACGGCAGGTCTTGGAAGGGAAGGAGTGCAATTTGACTGAACATTTGGCTGGAATAATTAGTGGACGCTATGTCGCATTTGGAAAGCCCCTAAAGTGCCTAAACAGTGGAGGCCCCCCACAAGTGACCCCATTCTGGAATCAAGAAACCTCAAGGCTTTTATCTAGGTATATTGAGCATTTTGAATCCACGAATACTTCACAGAATTTGATAAGCTTAGGTTGCCATATTGAAAATTTTCATTTTTTTCACAAAAATGTTTCTTTAGCATCACATTTCTCACTTTTTCAAGAGGCAACAACAAAACAAGGACCCCACAGGTTGTTATCCAATTTCTTGTGAGCGCAGGGATACCCCATATGTGGCCAAAAACATCTGTTTGGATATATGGGAGGGCTTGGAATGGAAGGAGCACCATTTGAATTTTGGAAAAGTTGAAATAAATTGCGCGCACCATGTCACATTAGCAGGGCCTCTTGGTTACCTATACATTAGAAACCACCCACAAGTGACTCCATTTTGGAAACTGGACCCCTCAAGGATTTTATTCAGGAGTATAGTAAGCATTTTGAATCCACAGGTACTTCACAAAAATGTTGCTGTAGCAACAAATTTCTCCCTTTTAGGCTATGTGGCCATGATCCAGCGACACGGCGTCTAGTACACAGTGTCAGCCTTCCTACAGAGATGTGAGTGTTGTCCACGGGAGAACGCAGCTGCCCATGCCCACGATTTGGGTTCAGGCTGCTGTGGACTTTAGTTCTATGCTACCTGCAGAGCACACTCATCTCCGCAGCATAAATTGACATGCTGAGGCTCGGGAAGCTGCGCCACAGGTCGGTTTATGCTGCGGAGAAAAGAAGAACAGTGGGCACGGGATTTCTAAAAATCCTTCCACTGTGCTTCTACTGCACAACGCAGCGTTATGGACGCAGGGAAAACACTCTGCGCCCAAAACACTGCAAACCCTGATTGTGGGCACATAGCCTAAAATGCTACAATGGATGAATGGATAGATGTCAAACATATATAACGTCCCACCCCCCTGCATATTCTAAGCTGGCGCCCTTTAGTGCCTTTCATGTGGCACTAAAGGGTGCCTAGCCTTGTATTTAGCCCAAAAAGAAAAAAAAATAATTAAAATAAATGATGTGGGGTCCCCCCTATTTTTGATAGCCAGCTAGGGTAAAGCAGACAGCTGTAGCCTGCAAACCACAGCTGACAGCTTCACCTTGGCTGGTGATCAACTTGGAGGGCTCCCCAAGCTGTTTTTTTTTTTTAATTATTTATAAATAAATAATTAAAAAAAACAAACAAATGTAGGGTCCCCCCAAATTAGATCACCAGTCAAGGTGAAGCTGACAGCTGGGGTCTGGTATTCTCAGGGTGGGAAGAGCCATGGTTATTGGACTCTTCCCAGCCTAAAAATAGCAGGCCGCAGCCGCCCCAGAAGTGGCGCATCCATCAGATGCGCCAATCCTGGCGCTTCGCCCCAACTCATCCCGCGCCCTGGTGCGGTGGCTAACGGAGTAATAAATGGGGTTGATACCAGATGTGTAATGTCACCTGGCATCAAGCCCAGCAATTAGTTATGTCACAGCGTCTATTTGATACCAGACATAACTAATTGACAGTAATAATAAAAAAAAATTAACAACAAAAAAAAAATTTATTTGAAAAAACACTCCCCAAAAACATTCCCTCTTTGGCCAATTTATTGAAAAGAAAAAAAAAAAAATCAAGTCCCTGCTGTAATCTATTGTGAAAGTCCCGCGGCGATTCTAGAATATGGGGGGCACGTTCAGGGAACGTATCCCCCATTTTCTAGGAGTGCAGACCATCCATTTGAGGAGAGTGGGTGCAAAGAATTTGCACCCACCCTCCCCGGGTCACAGCTACAGACTCTGTGCAAGCAGCAGCAGCAGCCAGCGTCTGAGTCACAGACACAGGAAGCTGACAGCCGCGCTCTGCACGTGTGACCGGCGTGCACTGTGAAGGAGCCGGAGGAGGGGGCCGCGGGGGATCAGAGCTAACAGGTACGGGGGACACCGGGGAACACCGGGGTGGGGATAGGGGGTGACTTGGCAGGGCCTGGGGAGCGGGTTTTTGTCGTATGTGTCATAGCACATGCGACAGAAACCATAGGAAAGGGGGAAATGCGGCCGGCGCGCTGCTGTGCGCGCCGGTATGTGCAGCGCCATGTTAGATTTTCGGGAGGAAGGGGGGGTGGGGGGACACTTTAGCGACACCGGGGGACCGGAGAGGACCGGGGGATGAGATTTATCTCCCATCTGACATGTTTGTTTATGCCAGATGGGAGATAAATGATTTTTTACCGGCGCGGTCATTTACTGTAACCTGATCATCGGTATACGGTGTATACCGGTCATCAGGTGAGCGGGGACCGGAAAAACCGGCCAGAATCATGATCTCCAGGGTCTCAGCTACCCCCGGCAGCTGAGACCCCGGAAATTTTCTGACTCTGGGGGGCGCTAGACCCTTTTTTCCGACCGCCGTTAAAAAGCGGCGGATCGGAAGAAGTACCCTAATTTGTCGCCGTTAAAAGGCGTATCGGCGGTCGTTAAGGCGTTAAGAGATCTGTTGGGGCATATTATTGTGTATAGGGAAGCTGTCAGGGCATCATGCCGTATATAGGGGAACTGTGGAGATTTCATAATATGTATAGGGGAGGTTTAGTGGTATCATACTGTGTATAGGTGTGCTGTGAGGATATCATACTGTGTAGAGGGGATCTGGAGGACCAGAGGCATACCTAGGAGTTCAGCACAGAGGGCCAAACATTTGAGTGGGCCTATAACCAGGTAACCATGTTTATGCAGCATCCACGGGGCAGGGGTCTAATGTACTAGTCGCCGGGCCGTTAATGTCGGGTCCAGGATGTCACGGGTGGCTCTGTCTGGCTTCATGGTTCTGAGGTGTACAATAAAAGGAAGAAGGATGGAGGGATGGGACAATGGGGATGAAGGATGTTGGTGGTAGAAGTTGTCTCGTGACGCCACCTGCAGTATGCGGCCAGGGATTAGCCGCCACTGCAGCCGTTGTCCTCTGGGGCGGGTGGTGTCACAGCTAGGATAGTTCAGCTTCCAGCAGGCCCAGGGAGGATGATAAAGGTAGTAGTGGCCGTTGGCGCTGAAGCACAGAGTGACGGCGCCGGCAATAAGAGACTGAGTCAGCTTCTGTGGTTCCAGGTCTTTTTACTCACTGTCCTTGGATTGTCCGGAAGGTGCCGGTCTCCACCGTGATGGGCTCCAGCTGACCCCAGATAAGTTAGAGGTAGCCACTGGTGTTTGAAAGTGTCCTTTCCAAGGGATGCCCCTTCAGGAGTGAGGAACCTGGGCTGAGCTTCCCGCTCCAAGCCTCAGGCCGCATGAAAGAAGAAAGAAGAAAGTGGTGTTGTGTCGCCAGAACTGTAGTCCCGACTTGACTCTCGATTGTGTCTAGGTTGCTCCTACTTCTACCCCATGTGGTGCCTGCCCCCCAGGTAGTTGTCCCAGTGACCGGGAAAGTCCCATGCTTCGTGATGGCCACCCCCCAGCCTACCCTAGTTCAGTCCCCCAGTGAGAAGGCACCTAAGCTGCATTTAATTGAAATGTGGAAACACCAGTGATTAACCCCCTCCTTACACGAGATGAATACTGCGCCTTAAATGAGGGGCAGTACCCTATGGCGACTGAAGCCTCAGGGGTGCCACATTCTCCCACAGCAAATTGCAGCACTCCCAGGCTGCAATAAAATGAAAATGCAATACCGTATTTTGTTAGGCATTAAACAAGTTAACAATCTTCCCTTTATGGAAGGCATCATTAATCAACAGTTTCAAATATAAAACAGTTACTAGTCATCAGTGTGATCAATGCAACAAAACATCAACATTTGCATATGAAAACCTTTACTCTTTCTTGGCTGCTGCTGGTACCGGTGGGCTGGTCCCAGTCCCCTGGTTCTGGATACTCAAGGGACATCCTCTGGCAAAATGTCCAGCCTGCTTACAACAGCGACAAACCGGTATTAGGATGTCCATGGTTTAAGAGTGGGTTTCTCATCAGGAGCTGCTCCAGAGCTCCTTTCTGGTAAAACACTCTGCAGAGGTTGGATTGCAATTACCTCAGTCTCTCCTCCATTGCGGTGCTCCAAGGTTTTATATTGCCAACGCTGGACTCCCCAAGGACCCGGGTGGGCCAGAGGGCCCACTGGGAGAGTCCCAGTCAGGGGGCATGCTCTTGCCAAATCACATAGTCCGTCCCTACCAACACTCAACAGAGATGCTTCCTCTGAGCACTGCGGTACCCACTCCTCTTCAAAAGTACAAGGCTGTGAGTCCAGCTCCGGTGTTACAGGTGCAGTGTCTGGATCATCCTGGTCCTCTGTCTTAATTGACAGGATCTTTCCTTCCGGTTCTGCCTGGTTTCCCGGGTGGGTAGCACTCGCTTCCAGCAGTGGGGCCTCTGCTTGCGAGCTTTTCGGGGTGCCGCATGTCCCATCTTTTTCCCTCGCGGAATGATTGATAGTGACTGTCATTTAAACAAATACGGTTTAATTCAGTCCTGTAAGGCGCACATTACCCAGTTATTAAGGGCACGCAATCCTGTTTGTGATGCCAAGTTGCAGAACCCACGGGGCAGGGGTCTAATGTACTCGTCGCCGGGCCGATGATGTTGGGTTCGGATGTCACGGGTGGCCCAGCCCGACTTCGTGGACCCGAGGTGTACAATAAAAGGAAAGAGGATGGAGGGATTGGACGATGGGAATGAAGGATGTTTAGTGGTAGTAGTTGTCTCATGACGCACCTGCGGTATGCAGCCAGGGATTAGCTGCCACAGCGGTCGCTGTCCTCTGCGGCAGGTAGTGTCGCAGCTAGGATAGTTCAGCTTCCCGCAGGCGAAGCTAGGCTCCAGGGAGGATGATGGAGGTACTGTAGTAGTGGTCATTGGCGCCGAGGCGTGGGATGATGACGCCAACAATAAGAGGCTGAGTCAGCTGGTGGTTCCAGGTCTTTTTACTTACTGTCCTTGGATTGCCCGGGAGGTGCTGATGACAATCACAGCGCCACCCATAATCTCATGCCTGCGAAACACGTCACCAGCGGTTACACTGTGCACAGTGCTCAGTCTCGCGAGAGTGGCACTGGGCATGCACGAGACCACGGGAGCACTGGGCAGCGTCCTCAGGTATGGAAATGAGCGATGGGGGACGGCGTAAAGTGGCAAGAGATAGAATAACGGACGCAAGACAGCCCGCCCCCGTGACGGTAAAAAAAGATTTGCATACAAAAAGGTAAGACTTTATAACGTCTTTATTTAGGTCTCAAAGGGGGCACAATAGCAACAGGAACCTTTCCAGAATGCAGCCCAGGAGCTGCAGAGGGGGAATCTTTTAGAATTAGTGCGAAATTTCTGCTGACAGGTTCCCTTTAAGTGGACATTTAAGAAGCATTATTGTTATATAGACACTCAGGGTATTGTGACCATCAAAGGTGCACATTGGTCATTATTACTTTCTAGGGGCAAAATGTTGGTACTCTATTTTAGGGTACTTGCACAGAGCATGAATATTTTCTTTGGGGTAATTTTACCAACCAGAGGGCACAAAGGAGGCATTTTACAATGTAAGGGACACAGTGATAGGCACTATGTGAGGCAGGAAAAAGAGCACTTTTTATACCATATAGCAGGTGAAGTAATAAGGACACATATGGCAGCAGCAGCTCATTCTTGTGGTGACAGCAGGATGAGTAGGTTTTGCAGGTTGGGAATAGATAGGGACGGTGTTAGAAATGTAATAGTCAAATGTGTCTTTCTTATAACCTCTGTAGACAAGTCGTGGCTACAAGAACTTGTTATGTCGGTTTGCACAAGTTGGAAAAGTGAACGACTCCATCAGAAAGAACGTCATCTGTAAGTAACTATCTGTAACTTTACTGTAATATCTTACATTTTCTGCCGGACTGGTAACTACCTGTTCTGCCATGTATGGCAGCTAGATAATTCCATTCATTGTAATTTTTGTTACAACCCAAAGAGATCGTTGTTACCCTTTATCTTGTTGAGTTCCTCTCTTTTATGTGAAGTGTATTCTGGGTAGAACCGCCTCCTTGTCCTCTGAGAAGAAAGTCTGCAGCCATTTTCTTCCTGAACTTGTGGGACACAGACCTGTGCCTTGCGTCTCTTTCTTTACACTCTCCTCCTGCCTTGTGTAATCCGGTGAGTCAGATGCAAATCACGTGTATTCTAGTGTAGAATCTTATGTAGAAGACTGTGTATTGAATGCATTGTACATTGTAATTCTACACCTTGCGCTGCCCCCACTCTGTTTATATAGATATGATTCTGTATAGTGTGGAGCAGCTGTAGGAGACCTTTGCCCCAGATTCTCATTATAACTGCATATTATGTAATGTTGTGCTATGTTATCACTGTACTTTACTCTGTACTGACTGTGATCACTTTTTGTAATAGTTTTTACCCATATTCACCGTGTATTCCTTGTATCCTGAATATTCAGTATATTCCGTATACTCCGCATATCCTTCAATCAAGTTCATGTTACCACCTAATAAATCAAGACTACTGAACTCCTACAGTCTGTTTAATGGAAATGTGAACGAGGGTTAAGCTGTATGCCAGATATTCACAGTGTTACGTGAAAGAAAGCACAACACTACCATTTTATGGTCGTTGTATGGTGGTAATATCAGTGTTCGTCTTTCTATAGAGATTTTATTGTCAGTAACAGCATGGTCATCTATTGAAGTCCCTTTATACCCATGATTAGGGTGTGCCACCATAGTTGCAATCAGTTTTGTAGTAATTAGTTAACATGGTCACAAAATACTTGTTGAGAAAAAAAGACACATTAATTGCAAAGATTTGAGAAGAATCAACAGTGAAGCGACCAGGATCCTATTATCCTCCAGTGCTGTCATATTCCAGAGCTGCAACCTCCTGGCATGCCTACAAGTACAAGGTGTTCAGTGCTCAGAGAAGGTAAGGAAGGCCACCACTGAACAAGACATAAAAGTCAAAATGTCAACACTGGACTAATAAACATCTGAAGACAGATTTTTCAAAGGTTTTATGGGACTGATAAGATTAGAGTGACTTTGGACAGACCAGATGGATTGGCCAGCGGCTGGATCAATAAATAGTCCTCTACTTCGACTCAACCACCAGCAAGGTGGAGATAAGATACCGTTTTGGGCTGGTATTGTTGAAGATGAGCAAGTTGGACCTTTTAGGGTTGAAGGTGGACTCAATATCAATTCTCAAACTTAGTGCCAGTTTTTAGGAAACACTTTTTTTTATGCAGGATAATGCTCCATTGTATGCATTGAAGTACTCCACTGCTTGGCTAGCCAGTAAAGGCCTTATGAATGAAAGAATAATGACATGACTCTGTCCATGCCTAACGAGGGGTCATTATACTTTATGTGGGAAGCTGTGAGGGCTATCATACTGTGTGGTGAACTATGGAGGAGTTTATACTGTGTGGCAGGGTTGTGGGGAGATCATACCATGAGGGGACTTTCTATTTTGGGGCAGTGATTGGGGTATCATACTGTGTAGGAAATTGTGGGGACTATCGTACTGTGAAGGGATCATTGTGGGGCCATCATAATGTTGGGGGGTTACTCTGGGGACCTTATAATGTGTTTGTTGGAACTGTGGGGACATCATACTGTGGTGATAGATTAGGACTTTTGCTATGGGGCCTTATTATTCCTATATACACCCCAGATGACATACTTTATATACTGACAGCAGAACTATGTGTAGTGTATTAAAATAAAAAATGTGAAGTTTTGAATTCAAACATAGTATTTCTAACATATCTATGTACTTACTTTCCAGTGTTTATCTTTCTCTTGAATACATGCAAGGGATATTTTAGCATATATGAAACTCTGCTGCCATCTTCTGGTGATAATGCTGAATTACCAATTTATGCTGTGCAATTTACAAATCTACAATAGCATAAGAAATAGTCTTACCTACATCAGTTGAGTTCATCATATTTGCTACCTGTTATGTTTATTGCGTATCATATGATCTAACAGTCCCCTTAACTATGGAAATCTTGATAAAATGACATATTACTGATATAAATTGTTTCATGCCATAGATGGTGGACTAAAGCATGAGCAACAGCAAACACCTCACAGCAAAAGCTGTGAAAATAGCTTATAAAATATCTGGGAGAATAAAAGTCTACTTCCCATTTACCCCTATGACCACCACCATTAGCCCGAATATAGCAATACACGCAGATAATCCATATTTAAAAGGTAAGCTTTTCCAGAACCCTAATTCTGGAGCTTCCACTCTGAAGACATACATTGAATTGGATAAAACAAACAAATAAAATCAAAAGAAAGGTAAAGTTAGCAATGTACAGTAGATTGTTGTAGGACATCCATTGCTTCAGCTGATT
Organism: Anomaloglossus baeobatrachus; assembly: GCF_048569485.1. Lineage (NCBI taxonomy): Eukaryota > Metazoa > Chordata > Amphibia > Anura > Aromobatidae > Anomaloglossus > Anomaloglossus baeobatrachus. The sequence goes on from NC_134358.1 coordinate 182,543,874, forward strand.
GTTCGGCCAACAGCTATCTGAGCCAACTCTCCCATACATAGGAGCGCTTGAGAAAGGTTCTGTTTGGACTGAAACATTGTCAGTTACACTATGGGCCAATAAAGGTTTGACTATTGCTATTTTAGGAGTTCTGCCTCCCTTATCTTTTTCCTATTTATTGGGCAATTGAAAGACTGCCTGGTAGGCCTTGCACCCATATCTGACTTTTCATGTGCTGCTCGTTTCTTTTTTCTATCTATCTATCTATCTATCTATACATCTATCTATCTATCCTAGCTTTTTAGGTTGCGTGCCCATGATCAGAGTTTGCAGTGTTTTGGAGTCAGAATGTTTTCGCTGCTTCCAAAACGTTGCATTGTGCAGTATACGCGCAGTGGAAGGATTTTTAAAAATCCCATGCCCACTGTGCTTGTTTTTTCCGTAGCATAAATTGACCTCTGGCGTGGCTTTACGAGCCACAGCATGTCAATTTATGCTGTGGAGATGAGAGTGTTCTCTGCAGGGAGAATACAGGTAAAGTCAGCAGCAGCCTGATCATGGGCAGGGGCAGCTGTGTTCTCCTGTGAACAACACTCGCATCTTCACAGGAGGGAGGAGGGCTAGCACTGCGTCCTAGATGCAGTATCGCCAGATCGTGGGCACATAGCCTAAAAGTGAGAACTTTGGCACTACAGCAACATTTTTGGGAAGTACCTGTGGATTCAAAATGCTCACTATACCCCTGAATAAAATCCTTGAGGGGTCTAGTTTCCAAACTGGGGTCACTTGTGGGGGTTTCTACTATATAGGTACCCTAGGTACCCTGCAAATGGTGCCCGCAATTTATTTAACCTTTTCCAAAATTCAAAGGGTGTTCCTTCCGTTCCAAGCCCTTCCGTTTCTCCAAACAGAGGTTTTTGGCCACATGTGGTGTATCACTGCATTCAAAAGAAATTGAATAAAAAAATACTGTAGGGCCCACTTGGAGGTGCACAGGCCCACTTGTTGCATGGTAAATGTGTAAAATCTTTGTGCACTTGTAGGTGACTGTAAGGCGACCATATAACATGTAGTCACAGTTGTGTCCAGTATTCGAGCTCAGTCCTATTTATTGCTCTTAGTTGCAGGACCTGGCAAAGCCGCTATTTTCCCTACAGAGCTCATAGATAATGAAGAAGATGCTGCTCTCCATAGTGCTGTGGCCTCATCATATTGCTGATGGGCAGTGATGCAAAATCAGATTTTTTTTCTCACCAATTTCTGAGACCCATAACTTTGCTTTTTTTTGTAGAAGGGGAATGGAAGAAAGCTGTAGTTTTCACTGGTGATAGTATTTGGCTCATACCATTTAGGGAATATGCAATCACATTTTTAGGAGGCAGATCCCACCATGAAAACCACTATGAAAAATCCTCAATTGAATGATCATATGCACTTTTGACTTTTAGGATTGCTACTTCCAATAGGTGGTGTGACGCCCCTGGACTATCAGGTCGTCACAGGGTATTGCACAATCTGCCCTCCCGTGCAGTATCCACCTCCTTCTTGGTTATGGGTCCCCAACTATATGGTGTTGCCTACATCAGCTAATCAAATCCTAGGTACACTCTGCACCACACCCACCAAACACACCAGTGGACGGCTTGAGTGGAATAGAGTTGCCCACCTGGGGGGTTGGAGAGGGCAGGAGTGTTAGTGAGGAGTTGTGTGTTGGAAGTGAGAGTGAGAGGAAGTCAGGAGTAGGGCTCCTAGGAAGCTATCTAGGTGGCAGATGGTGGTCTGGGCCTAGAGGAGCTGGACCCCCAGTCACAGGGGATCGTGGCAAGGGGCACGGATCTGTCGAGGAGGACAGCCAGCGGGCTGGGACCAGGGTACGACGGGGTACGTGGACCCTAGGTCAGGAAGTAGCTTCAGGTAACCTGATTATTTACCTGAAGAGAATGGAGCCTTCAAGATCTGCTCTCCACCTGCTCCAAAATCGGGGTACTAGCTCAACGAGGAGGATAGGACTTTTCACTCAAAATGGTCCAGAAAATCCCAAGCGTGAACCCTGAGAGCAAGCTCCTACACTTATCCATAGTGGGGAGCGGGACCCGACAGGTTTCATACTACCGGGACCACCAAAGAAGTAAACTTAGTGCCAGGAGGCAGGTCACGGACCACCAGGCAGCACCATTGGAGATGGGACCCAGACTAAGCTCCCCTCAGCGGCAGCGGTATCCAGAACTTTGGTTTATCCAGTTGTTGGTGTCAGCTTAATGGACTGAGTGAGTACGCAAGTGACCCCTTTTGCATTCAATAGCACTCCCCTACCATCACGGAGCCCCGGGCTATCCCTCCTACCAGTTGAGGGTCACAACACCTGGCTGCCCGATTCCATCATCCCCGGGTACTCCCAACTGCAGCAGTGGTACTCCTAATTACCACATACCACGGGTGGCGTCACAAACTCTAATACATCCCCCTGTAAATACCCCCTTCATTTGAGTGGCCGCACGACCCCCGGGTCCGGAGATCCCTCGAGCCACCTCAGATCTGGATCCGCGCAGCTCGGCTGCTGGCATGGGGGCAGCACAGTGGCGCTAGAGTTTGTCTCCTTACTGGAGAGACAATTTGTATATGCCTCTAGTTGCTGTGCACAGGTTCAGGCTTTTGAGCATCTTTTAACCACTTTAGGTTTCTAAAACCACCGAGCGGTTAAAGCACCCCATTCTTCTGGTGTTTTCCACTTGGAAGACACTCTTTAATTTACTATGCAGGGCAATAGGAAGGCTCAAAAGATGCCCGGACAGCTGTTGTGTTTGACCATCACTTTTTCTTAAAAGCGCAGTAAAAACTATGTGACAAAAACAATGGGAAAACTCTAAATAAAGGATGGTCAAAAACAGAAAAAATGCCTAAGAAACTACTGTAAAACTACACAGGAGATGGGTCAGGAAAATAACACCATGGTTTTCAGTATCTTTTGCTTCATAAACTTGATGGTTTTGCTTGAGTTTAAAATACCCTGTGTGCTTATACCCTTAAAGTGGTTTTCCGTTTTTGGAAACCCATTCCCTGGATTGTTTGTTTAAAAACAAACAAACTGCTTTATTCACGCTCCCCAGGTCTGCTATTGTCTGAAACGCTGATGTCACATCACAATGACAGCGCTGCAACCAATCAATTATAGACAGCAGGCACAACAGCAGTTTCTAATTTTTATAACAAAAAAGGAAGCTTCAGACATCAAGAGGATGTGAGCAGTTAGTATCATGTAAATATTTACATGCAGGTACCTTATAGGAGATGTAATCAAAGATCAGAGAAGTTGTCGTGCATTTTGTCTCCATAAAATACACACGCAATGATGAGATTTCATGCCCAGAGCTCGTGTCTCCAGATTTCCCTCTTCTCTGCCTTCAGCAGCACTTCCCATCATGGCGCTCTTAAAAATAAAAGTATCATTATACTGCCTCAAAAATGTCTACCATACTGCACCCCTGAAAAAATAATTGCAGTGCTTCCTTTACAAAATATCCACCCCATAAAACTGCCCCCTCCATGATATTCCCCTCACGCTGCCTTTCTCCATCATGTTCCCCCCTAGGCTGCCACTCTCCATTATATTACCCCCAGGCTGCCACTCTCCATCATATTCCCCTCACGCTTCCCTTCTCCATCATATTCCCCTCACGCTGCCTTTCTCCATCATGTTCCCCCCTAGGCTGCCTCTCTCCATCATATTCCCCCCTAGGCTGCCTCTCTCCATCATATTCCCCCCCAGGCTGCCACTCTCCATCATATTCACCCCCATGCTGCCCCTCTCCATCCTATTCCCCTCACGTTGCCCTTCTCTCTCATGTCCCCCCCACAGGCTGCCCATCTCCATCACATTGATGCCAGGCTACCCCTCTCCATCATATTGACCCCCACGCTGACCCTCTCCATACTATTCACCCCCATGCTGCTCCTCTCCATCCTATGCTCCTCACGCTGCCCCTCTCCATCATATTCCCCCCCAGGCTGCCCATCTCCATCATATTGACATCAGGCTGCCACCCCCCCCCAAGGCTGCCACACATGCGCGCGCGCGCGCACACACACACGCACACACACTTCACTGCTCCAGTGCAAAATCCCTTCTCCTTACAGACACACATTGGCCATCAGTGTAAAGTACTCCCTCCACTTTCTCTCGCAAAGCTGTGCCCCCTTTCACCCATCTTTTGTGCTCTAATACCCTCCGCACTCATCCGCATTGATCAAACTTTTCACCTTCGGCTCTTTCGTGGAGCGCTTACCGCTCCCCTGACTTGTCTCTGCGCGCCAGCAGCAGTGTGATGACGTCACCATTATACTGACACGCTCACGCTGCTGCACTTCAGGGCCCACATCTCGCCTGCCTGATAGAGGCTCGATCTACTGCCAGGGGGCAGCACAGAACACCACAGCGCGCTACTCTCTGGTCCTGCTGATTTTAGCTGTGCAGCGCAGAACGATCGTGCTCAAGGCATACTTATGCTGTTTGCTGTGCACGCTGCAGAAGAGAGAGTGGCAGTAGATCGAGCGGCCCACTACAGTGACTGGCCCTTCTGGCATTAACCAAAATTTCCCTATGGCCAGTCTGGACCTGTCCGAGATGGTCGCTAATGATATCAGCCAATTTTGAAGTCAAATTCCATTCCAAGCCTTGTCATGCGCTAAAACTGTTGATTTCCACCACATTTGAGGTATCAGCGTACTCAGGAGAAATTACACAATAAATGTTATGGTGCATTTTTTCCTATTACCTGTGAGGGAAAAAAAGCTATCTGGTTGAAGTAGCAACTTTGTGGTAAAAATGTATTTTTTTATTTCACGGCTCAACGTTATAAAATTCTGTGAAGCCCCCGGGGGTTCAAAGTTCTCACCAAAAATCTAGATTAATACCTTGAGGGGTCTAGTTTTCAAAATGAGGTCACATGTGGGGGAGCTCCACTGTTTAGGCAGCTCAGGGCCCCTCCAACCACGACATGGTGTTGGTAGAGATTCCAGCCAATTTTACAGTCAAATTGCGCTCCTTACCTTTCGAGGATTGCCATGTGCTCATTCAGTTGATGTCCACCACATATGAAGTATCAGCATACTCAGGAGAAATTGCACAATATAATTTTATTGTGCATTTTATCCTGCTACCCTTGTGATAAAAAAAGCTATTTGGTTGAAGTAACAATATTTTGGTAAAAATGTATTTCTTTTTATTTTCAAGGCTCAACAGTATAAAATTCTGTGAAGCATCCGGGAGTTCAGGGTACTCACCAAACATTTAGATAAATTCCTTGAGGGGTCTAGTTTCCAAAACCGGGTCACTTGTGGGAGGTTTCTGCTATTTAGGTACCTTAGGGGCCCAGAAAATGCAACATGGCCGGTGGGTGGGGAAACCAGTGTAACTGAAGGAGCCCGTACATTCTAGCATCTACCGTGAGCCTACATTGTACCGGCTCATTCCAGGTTAGTCGGAGTGACTCGCTTGGTTTATGGGCGTCGCGATACTTCCTCTTGTCCAGCATAATCATGCAAGGAGGCATTTGCCCAGCTGAAGGTCTCACGCTTACATCCCCACTTCTTTTAAAAACTACTCCATACCCACGTGGACTTATAAAAAGAATATTTATTCTGGCTGGAAACGTCGGACGGCATTTTAAACATGCCCCTATCATGTGATTGGAGACGTGTTGAAATTACATCATTCCTGGACAGAGCCTGTACACCGTAGCATCTACTCTCAGTATCGTGGTGTAAAAATAAATAAAAGAATTGTCGTAGGGTCCCCCATATTCTGATACCCAGCACAGATAAAGGCCATGGCTACAGGGTGCAGTCCCCAGCCCTGTGATTATCTTGGCTGTGTATCAAAAGAAGAGGGACCACATGTGATGCTTTTTTTAAAATTATTTAAATAATTAATTAAAAAAAAAAAGACGTGCGGTCCCCCCCAATTTTGATACAAAGGCAAAATAAAGTCAGCTAGGGGTTGGTATTCTCAGGCTGGGTAGACCTAGCCTAAAAATATCAGCCTGCAGCAACCCAGTATTGTCGCATCTGTTAGATACAACAAGCCCAGCACTTTACCCAGCTCTTCCCAATTGCCCTGATGCGGTGGCAATTGGGGTAATGAGAGGTGAATAACAGCCCACAGCTGCTACTAAGTCCTAGATTAGTGATGGCAGGCGTCTATGTCACCCCCATCACTAATCTGTAAGTGAAAGTAAACAAACACCAAAAAAATCCTTTATTTGGAATAAAATACAAAAAACCTACCCTCTTTCACCACTTTATTGACCCCCTAAACAACCCTATAGGTCCGACTTAAGGTACCTTCACACTTTAGCAATGCAGCAGCGATCCGACCAGCGATCTGACCTGGTCAGGATCGCTGCTGCATCGCTACATGGTCGCTGGTGAGCTGTCAAACAGGCAGATCTCACCAGCGACTAGTAACCAGCCCCCAGCCAGCAGCGACGTGCAAGCGACACTGCGCTTGCACGGAGCCGGCGTCTGCAAGCTGCGGACACTGGTAACTAAGGTAAACATCGGGTATGGTTACCCAATGTTTACCTTAGTTACCATCTCACACCGCTTAACTTAGCGTGTGCAGGGAGCAGGAGCCGGCACTGGCAGCGTGAGAGCTGCGGAGGCTGGTAACGAAGGTAAATATCGGGTAACCACCTTGGTTACCCGATGTTTACCTTGGTTACAGCTTACCGCAGGCTGTCAGACGCCGGCTCCTGCTCCCTTCACATTCAGGATTGTTGCTCTCTCACTGTCACACACAGCGATGTGTGCTTATCAGCGGGAAAGCAACAATAAAAAAACGAACCAGCACTGTGTGTAACGAGCAGCGATCTCACAGCAGGGGCCAGATCGCTGCTCAGTGTCACACACAGCGAGATCGCTAATGAGGTCACAAAAAACGTGACTCAGCAGCGATCTCAGTAGCGATCTCGCTGTGTGTGAAGTACCCCTAAATCCACATGAGGTCCCACGGCGATTCAGCTCTGCTACATCCAAGTCATGGTGATCTCCATAGAAGATGACTGCACCCTGTGAGTGCAGAGACTGAATGAGCTGCGCAATGAGCAATCATGTCACTCAGGTCATTTGCAGTCACAGCTGGAAGTTCCCATGGTCCTCCACCTGGGACAGCAGGTAAACTGACATCAGGTGTGGTCACCGAGTTCACAGATCTGCATCTCCTGGCAGAAAACCACAGTTTTTTGCCAAGAGATGCAGCTTTGTGTTGACATTTTTACACCATATTCTTGAGCCCAATCTACATTTAGGTTATGTGCCCACGTTGCGTCGAGGTACTTGCACTTCTAAACGCACCCTTTGGCAGAAATGGTATTTGCCAAAGTTGCCTTTGACCACAAAAACGCTATAAATATGCTTGCGTTTTCACCGCGTTTTGGCCGCGTTTTTTACTGCGATTTACATCCTTTTTCATTGCTTAAAGTCAGATACATTTTGATGACAAATACACTGCTAAATAAAGTTTTAACATTCAAACACTATGAAAAAATGAAAAAAAAATGATAACAAATATCAAGATTATAATCAGAAACAAAATAGCTGATTATATTAAAATGATAAATGTTTGTTAATATTTATGTATAAAATAACGTTAAATTAATGTTTTTCTTAATTTTAATTGTCGGACTATGTGTGTGTGTGTAAAGGGACATATCATGCCTTTAATATAATATCAAAAACGCATGCATTTAATTGTCAAAAACGCTTGTTTTCTGCATCAAAAAAGGATGTAAAACGCTAGGATTTTGATGTAGAATGCGTTTTGCATCTTCTCATTGACTCTAATGTTATCAAAACGCAGCTCAAATGGCAAAACAATTGACATGCTGCTTCTTTAACCCCTTCACGACCTTGGACAGATCTATCCGTCATGGAGCGTGTCCCACTAAGCCCCGCCCCCTGCGGGCAGGTGGCGGCGGTCGGCACACATATCAGCTGTTTTCAACAGCTGACATGTGTGCCTGCATGTTGCGAGTGGAATCGCTTCCACTCGCAACATTTAACCCCTTAAATCTCGCTGCCAAAGTCTGGCAGCGAGATCTATATGCGCGCGGCCATGTTTTTTACTTACCGCCGTCCCCACCGGAAGTCACGTGAGTGATCACGTGACTTTCGGTGGTTGCGATCGTAGCACAGGGTCATGTGATGACGCCTGCAGCTACGAAGTTTCACTTTCGTTTTCACCCGGCCTGGAGCCGAATGAAACAGGAAATGCTGTATCTGCTGTTTACAGCTGTATAGCTGTGATCAGCAGATAGATAAGAGCGATCGGATTGCTAATCGCTATAGCCCCCTAGGGGGACTAGTAAAATAAAAAAATAAAAAAAAAGTTTTAAAAAATAAAAAAAAACAAAAAAAACCCCTAAAAGTTCAAATCACCCCCCTTTCACCCCATTGAAAATTAAACGGTTAAAAAATAAATAAATATACACATATTTGGTATCGCCGCGTTCAGAAATGCCCGATCTATCAAAATATAAAATTATTTAATCTGATTGGTAAACGGCGTAGTGGCAAAAAATTGCAAACGCCAAAATTACGTTTTTTGGTTGCTGCATGTTTTACGCAAAATGCAATAACAGGCGATCAAAACATAGCATCTGCGCAAAAATGGTACCCTTAAAAATGTTAGCTCGAGACGCAAAAAATAAGCTGTCACTGAGCCATAGATCCCAAAAAATGAGACCGCTATGTGTTTCGGAAAATGGTACAAAACGTGCACCACTTTTATTGGACAAACGTGATTTTTTTTAACCCCTTAGATACAAGTAAACCTATACATGTTTGGTGTCTACAAACTCGCACCGACCTGAGGCATCAAATAGATACATCAGTTTTACCATATAGTGAACACGGTGAATAAAACATCCAAAAACACACTTTTTTGCAGACACACTTGTTTCCACACTTGGAATTTTTTTTGCTGTTTTCCAGTACATTATATGGTAAAACCTATGGTTTCATTTATAAGTACAACTCGTCCCTCATATGGCAAGATTGACGAAAAAATAAAAAAGTTACGGCTCTCGGAAGAAAAGGAGTAAAAAACAAAAACGCAAAAACGTAAAGTGCCCGGGGGCTGAAGGGGTTAAACGCTGAGTTTTTGCCCCAAAATATGCAAACTAAACGCAGCGTTTTGAACAGCATGGTGTGCACAAGAAATCCCTATTTCTCATAGACTTTGCTTGGAAATCAAAATGCATGCATTTTGGCATTAAAACACTCCAGTTGAAAACGCTGCGGAAACACATGTAAAAACGCAACGTGGGCACATAGCCTAACTGACATAAAAAACGTGGCATTTTGACGCATTTTTATGACGCGGTGTTTGCCGCGGTTTTTTTTGCCACGATTTTTGCCGCAGTTTTCTGCCAGGAGGTGCACATTTGGTGCTGAAATAATCTGCACCAAATTTCAGCACTAAATTTGCACCTCCTAGCAGAAAAAGAAACTTTTTTTGCATTTTTGGGCCAAGGAATGCAAATTTGGTGATGAAATTTTTACACCATATTCTCGCACCCAATCTACACCTCCTGGCAAAAACACAAGGTTTTTTGATGCATTTTTTGCCTCGGTTTTTGACACTTTTTTGCCGCAGTTTTCTGCTAGAAAAACGCACATTTGGTGCTGAAATTGTCTGCACCATATTTCCGCACCAAATTTGTACCTCCTGGCAGAAAAAAGTGTTTTTTTGCATTTTTTTACACCATATTCCTAAACCCAATCTACGCCTCCTGGCGAAAAAATAAAACACGTTTTTGTATTTTTTGATGCAGTTTTCTGCCAGGAGGTGCACATTTGGTCCTGAAGTCATGTGCACCAGATTTTAGCACCAAATTTGCACCTCCTGGCAGAAAAAAAATGGTTTTTTTGCATTTTTGGGCCAAGGGATGCAAATTCAGTGATGACATTTTTACACCATATTCCTGATCCCAATCTACATCTCCTGGCAAAAAAAACGTGTCTTTTTGAAGCATTTTTATGTTGCGGTGTTTGCCGCGGTTTTTTGCCATGATTTTTGCTGCAGTTTTCTGCCAGGAGGTGCACAAAATCTTCTGCACCAAATTTCAGCACCTAATTTGCACCTCCTAGCAAAAAGAAAAACCTTTTTTTTTTTGCATTTTTGGGCCAAGGGATGCAAATTTGGTGATGAAATTTTTACACTATATTCTTGCACCCAATTCTCACCTCCTGCCATAAAACAAGGTTTTTTTATGCATTTTGTGCCGCAGTTTTTTTGCTAGGAGATGCACATTTGGTGCTGAAATTGTCTGCACCATATTTCAGCACCAAATTTGCACCTCCTGGCAGAAAAAAAAATGGGGTTTTTTTGCATTTTAGGGCCAAGAGGTCCAAATTTGGTGATGAAATTTTTACACCATATTCCTGCACCCAATCTATACCTCCTGGCAAAAAAAACAAAACACGTTTTTGTGTGCATTTTTTGCTGCGGTTTTCTGCCAGGAGGCGCAGATTTGGTCCTGAAGTCATGTTCACCAGATTTTAGCACCAAATTTGCACCTCCTGGCAGAAAAAAAATATTTTTTTTTGCATTTTTTGGCCATGGGATGCAAATTTAGTGATGACATTTTTTACACCATATTCCTGCACCCAATCCACACCTCCTGGCAAAAAAAAAAATGCGTTGGTTTTTTTTACACATTTTTTGCCGTGGATTTTTGCCACAGTTTTCTGCCAGGAGGTACACATTTGGTGCTGAAACCATCTGCACCAGATTTCAGCACCAAATTTGCACCTCCTGGCAGAACAAATTTTTCAGTATTTCAGTGCAGTATTCATCTCGGGTAAGGAGGAGGTCATTACTGGTAAACCACAATCCACCAACACACATAGTTAGTTGCCCTATCACCAGGACAGGTTTAGGGTAGGGCCATTTAGGATATTCACCACAACATCTGAGGCCTCCCACCCACTAGCTCAGTAACCCAAGGGGTGGAGCGACTGATCAGGGGAGCAAAGTGACACACACACAGACAGAACAGAAACCACCGGGAAACAAGTGAGACGCAGGAGCCATAGCTCCCTCAGGACCGAGCACACACAGATCAGGGTGCAGAGCCCTAAGCTGGTGGCCACTTCAAGTCCCGCCAGCAGATTCCGCCGGGGAGAGGATTTCAAGTCTTCTGGCCCATATGCTGGGGCAAAGCAGCATATAGAGCCAGGAGTTGTAATTAATGGGCGGCACCAGCAATGGACTTTGGAACAATAATAAAAAAATGAAGGAGATGAATTATACTATATCGTTTATTTTAATTTTATTTTTTTGATTAGTAACTTTTTATAGATATTAATTTTTAACATTTTAATCTTATTATATAGAACTTTGACTCATAAATATTTATACATATTTATAAAATAAATTTGTATACACATAGATACAGATATATATGTATAATACAAATATATAAAAAATCAGTCACAATAAAATTAACTATATGGTTTATTCAACTCCATCATAATTTATTTATAATTTATTTGGAATGTAGTATGTATATTTTAATGATATTTTTTAATGGAATTCCTCTATTACCACCCTGATACGAGCTCCAGATATCAGGGAGTTTAAGAGTTAAAGTTTTAATGATCTAATAGCGGCACACCCAAAAGGTCCACGTTTTGGTTCTTTTAATCTATATAAGAAGTTTTAAACATTGCTCCTGTTACACCTGATGAAAGCATATTTGTTTGCTGAAACGCGTTGTATTAATTGGAGCTCAACAATAAAAAATAAAAATACAACATTTAAATATCAGCAAATGGTTCCTGAAGTGCTATAGCAGACCGAAAAAAATCTTTCCTATATGCATATTCCCTACCTGGGATTTCGGTAATAGCTGCATAGGACCTGACAATCCATTAGAGAATCCAGCTGGAGAACGGAGGATCACAAAGGAAAACCTGAATCCCAAGGTGCCGGTGGACTTCAGTAGCCTAAAGCGATACCAAAGTCTGGATCCAACAAGCACGGATACAGCAATCAGAACGGAGGATCACCCCGGACTGTCACGCTTTCACTGGGGTTGTGTGGGGGTGCACAACCTGCAAAGGTGAGCAGAATTTAATTATACCTATTTGGGATTTATCCACGGATGCTTCTCATATTGTGCCTGTATCTATTTTTATTCATTTACATACTTGGACGCTGTCAGCGTGGGATCACCCCGTAACAGGCTGCAAGAAACACTCGTGGACAATACGTTCAAAGAGAGACTAATGTAAGACGGATCTAAGAGTAATTACCTAAATAAATAAATAGTAGAAACCATCATATCGGTTAGAGGTCAAAGATCACCACTTGCCACTCTAGTATAAGAGTGTATATATATATATATATATATATATATATATATATATATATATACACAAACATATACATATATAGATCAATCAAAGATACACAGATCTTTTATAGTAATCCTCATTAATTTACTTATAGGAAATTCACAACCAAGAAGAGTGTATTTTATCTACAAACACACATCATACAGAATTATACACGATTAGAAAGAAAAAAAAAAACTATGGATTTTTTTATTCAAAACCGGGTTGCACATAGGGAACAACTTATAATGGAATTATTGGACAACCGTACAGCCAATACAGACATTAACACAGACGAAAATATTAGACTAAATGACACAGAAAAGAAAAATATGGCTGAATTATTTTCCTAATATGAACGCAAATGTAAAATAGAGATTAATAATCACATTGATAAAATGTTTTTGGAAAGGTATTTATTAGAAAATATCACCCCTATAGAATATAGGTTTAATCAACAATGTCCTTTTCCTCAGGATATTGAATTTACAAAGAAATGGGAAGACTACTCCCTATCATGCTCACAAGGAATGTGAAAACTAATCATGAGCAAAAAAAATAAAGTAGTAAAAGAAGCCCTACAATACATTAATAATTTAAAACAAAGTTTAGAGATATATTCCCCTTCAAGTGATTACAAAGAAATTGACCTAATTTTGAAAATCACACTCGGTAAATATGAAGAAGAAATAATAAAGAAAAAAGCCATCAAATACCTAAAGGAAAAAAAGTGAAATAATGGGTGACTCAGATATCATAGAGATAGAGGATTATAATGATATTGAAATAACGAATAGCAGCAAAATAAAAAAACAAGAAAGAAAGCAGAATAAAGACAAACCCACTAGTCGAATGAAACATACACACAAAAGGAAGGACAATTCACTAAATTATCTAATATCCGAAAAACAAATAGCATACTATGAACAACATAAATCTAAACTGAAGAATATTCAGATAAAAAATAACCCAATGGAGACAAAAAACAACGAAAAATCTCCCCCTCCAAATATAATCAAATTACCCATAACATTTGGATCCACTCAGAACGAAATCCCTCAGAGGATCAATACAGAGATAACAAATATGATTGCAAATACAATAACACCGATTTACAACACTGAAATAACAGATGTAGGAACGGAAGAAATTTTTAATACAGGATTGATCCCTACACAGACTAATAATCCTATAAATAATATGCCAACACAAATAAATGAAGCACAGAATATAAATAGAAATGCAGCAACCCTAGAAATCACCCAATATTCTGGTTTATCCCTATTAACACTACATGAAGACACAAACATACAGGATTCCATACAAACAAATCACACCAACTACTATAATAGAAATACAAAAAAATAATAATCCAATAATAAGTAAAATCAATATGAAGATTACGCAGTTTTTTCAAGTGGCTCCGGGACGCCACCCCAAGAGAAAAAGAGGAGGAGGGGTTGTAGAGAAGGAATTAAACACAACTGAGGGAGAAAAAAAACAAACAAGAGCTGACCATGAAAAAAACAGACAACATAGCTCAAACGGACAAATTATCTGGACAAATAAATTCGGACAGAGAAAAAACAGGGATCTTTAATATCTCTAACTATGTATTAACAGATAATGAAAAATCATTACTAGAACATGGTCTATCTTTCAGCCCAATTTCAGGTCTAGATACATTTTCCCTATACCTTGATCTGAACGATTATTTTAAAAAACTAACAGTACAACGCCATTTTCTAATAGAGGAAAAAGGTAATCAAGGAACATACTCCATACAAGGACAAAGTGATACAGAAGGATCACCCTCTCAGGTGAAACATGTAAACCCAAAAAACACCAAAAGCAAATTTTATCCATTACATCATAAAGGTTCTCATTTAGAGACCTTTCAGCAATTAGTATTAAAAGATATTAGAACCCTCGTTTTTTCCAAGAAAAGGAATAATTTAACATTAGAAGAAAGAAAGGCTATTTTATCATTACGTGAAAATAATAATATAATTATCAAAAGAGCGGATAAAGGAGGGGGCATAGTGATAATGGATAGATCCTGGTATATAAATGAAGGGAATAGGATACTCCAAGATCCAGAATATTATGAACTATTAGAGAAAGACCCCTCAGCCCCAATTCTCCAAAATTACAATAAAATCATTCAAGATGCCCATCAAAAAGGGCTATTAAACAAAAAAGAGATAAGATTTCTAGATGTTACCTACCATACAACACCATATTTCTACTTCCTACCTAACGTACACAAAGACCCATTATATAGACTTATTTCTCCAAAGTTATGTAATAAAACTAGATTCTTATTTGAAAGATTCCACCCAACTGATTAGGGAGCTGATGGATTTACCTTTACTAGAGAACAGCATCCTCCTCACTTTGGATGTCTGCTCCCTATATGACAATATAGCACATGAAAAAGGTCTACAAGCAGTTATAATAATAACAATAATTTATTCATTTATATAGCGCTATTAATTCCATAGTACTTTGAAGATATACTATCTAGAGATATGGAAATATCCGATTCTCAAAAAAACCTCCTATTAATAGCAATAAAATTTATACTAGAAAACAATATTTTTTCCTTTGAAGGCTCCTATTACAGACAGACTAAAGGCTGTGCGATGGGGACAAGATTCGCACCCAGTTATGCAAATATATTTATGGGTGCTTTTGAATCATTCTCCATCACACAGTCAAAATACACAAAACATATAATAAGGTACCGCCGTTTCATTGATGATCTGTTTATAATATGGAAAGATCCAAAAATAATGGTTAATGAATTTGTAGAGGATCTCAATAAAAACAACTGGGGCCTATCCTTTACAGCTACACATTCGGATAAACTAATCCAGTATTTGGATATACAAATCATGGTGGACAAATCAGGGAAGGTCACAACATCCACTCATTTTAAACCTGTGGACGTTAACAGCTATTTGAGATTCGATAGCGGACATCTGCCCAGATGGATCCAAAATATTCCATATGGACAGTATAGGAAAGTAAGGAAGAATTGCACGGAGGATGAAGACTTTAAAACAGAATCAAAGGTCCTAAAAAAACGGTTTCTGGAAAAGGGGTACCCTAAAAAACTAATATATGATGCTTACAAGAGAACAAATTCCCTTTCACAAGAAATGTGCATAAAACCAAAAACTGATACCCACATAGAAAAAAATGATAGGATCAAATTTACAAAATGGAGTCTGGTGACCACACATTGCCAACCGCGAACACTCATTGAAAACTTGAAAAAATACTGGTTTATACTGAAGGGTGACCCTATTCTATCCGAACATATACCAAAAAAACCTGTTATTATATCTAAGAAAAATAAATGTCTGGGGAACATGGTCGCACCCAGTAATACAACAATAAAACCGATAACACCCATAATGGAAAATCCTAACATAAGAGGATGCTATCCATGCCTAAGACCAAAATGCCTGTGTTGTAAAGTTATCACAAAAGGGGCAAAGACACTTGCCTCCAGAACCACTGGCGAAGTCTTTCCAATAAAATTCAGACTAAATTGTCAAGCAAAATATGTGGTTTACCTGTTAGAATATCCATGCAGTACACAATATGTGGGACGGACCATACAAGAAATGCACCAAAGATTGAATAAGCATCGTCATAATATAAGAATAGGATACCAACTGCATAGTATTTCTAAACATTACAATAATACACATAATAAAGATTCTAGTAAAATGTCACTAACCATTATAGACCACATCAGTAATAACGACCCGGATTCACTAGCAAGACTGATCAAAAAAGAAAGTTATTGGATTTTTAAACTTGGAACACTTGCCCCAGAAGGACACAATTTGATATTAGACAATGTTGCTAAACAATAGACACTGAACCCTAATTTTTATGATCTCTAAAAATTAATAACATCAGCTTCTACCCTTGCCTTTTAATCACACATACTTTTACCTTATTTATTTTTATATAATTGTATTCCTATAAATTGTATCCATATGTATGAGAATAAAAAAAAAAATATATATACATATATAAATTCCCACTGCTACAAAAAATCACCTCATAATATCATAATCAGATCTATATAGACAGAAAAGAAAATAGTATCCCAAAATACTTCATCTATAAAACTTTAAAATAATTATAAGGATGTAAATTTACATCCCCGGATCAATAAAATGTCTCTAACAATGATACAATAGAATCACAAACTAATATTACCGTTAAAAGGGAGACATATACATATATACAAATAAGAGAAAAAGGAAAAGAAACCCTATAGATATACACATATGTATGTGTCGCGGGCGGGGAGGAGGGTGTCAGCACACTACGCTCACCCCTTCTGCTCGGGTCCGGCGGCTGCTGCTCAGTGGTGGCTCGAGCGGTGGGCCGGATCCCGGGGGCTCCTCGAGCGGCACTCCTCGCCCGTGAGTGAAAGGGAGTTTGTTGGGTGTGGGGATGATTATTGTCCGTGACGCCACCCACGGTTGTGGTGATTTCACCACCGCTGCCCTATACGGGGCTCCCGGGGATGGTGATGCGGAGCAGCCAGGTGTTGTGTTGCTCCTCCGTGGGTAGGGGTTGGTGATCCCGGGGCCCGGTGATGGGGATTTAGGTGCAGGGCCTGGTGGGCGCAGGGACGCGAGGGCAGCGCTGTGCCTTGCGGCACTGTGGTACTCACTCAGCCTGAGACGTGACACAGTTTTTACGGTAAACCAAACGGCTGGATAGACGGTCCCACGGACGGCTGCACTTGCTCTCCCAGTAGGTGACGGTGATGTCCCTTTTCCTTGCACCTTGGTGTACTTGTTGGTTGCGATGGGTCTCCACCGGTAACCCGCTCCCCGGCTTCAAGCTGGACCGGGGGAGCTCTACTCTTTGCCCGCAGGCGCTGGCCCTAAGAAACGGGTGCCTTTGCGGTGGCGGTGTCTCTTCTATACTGGCTGGGCTGTTGCCTTCAATCGGGACTTGGTTGTTGGGGGATCTACGTCCCCTTCACTGACGGATTCGGCAAATTGTGGCGACTCCAAGCCTTGCCGGGGTCCGAGAGGCCCCTGCCCTGGTGCTGACTGTCCTTCGGAACACTGCTCCAGACCGCCGGGCACACAGCCAACGGGGTCCTTCCAGGAACTTCCAAACGGTCCCCCTCCAGACAGTCACCGCCGTTGCTGACCTTGCTGACCTGGCCCTACACAAAGCTGGACCCTTCAGGCTTTCCTTCCTTCTTGTCACCTCACTTGCTTTCCTCCTTTACCACTTTTCTACTTTCACTTCTTTCACTTAGTTGTTTACTCAAGCTCGTCCCTGAGCTGACTGCACTCGAGCCCTGCCTGGGCTAATCTGCCTGGTTTCTCCCGCCTCCAGAGCTGTGTCCTCGGTGGGCGGAGCCAACCGCCTGGCCCACCCCCTGGTGTGAATCATCAGCCTCTGGAGGAAGGCAACAAGGATTTCTGGTTAGCTGTGGTGTTCCTAACTGGGATGTAGGGTGTGGTGGTGTGTGAGCTGTGTCCCCTGGCTTGCCCAGGGCGACACATTCACCCTTAGCAAAATGCAGACCGTCCGCGGGCTGCCGTCCAACACCGGTTTTATTTTTCTGAAAAAGATAACATAATGATAATATAACATATTTACATTTTTAATAATAACTCTTCCCAAGACGGGAGGCACATTTCTTTTAACGTTGCAAACGGTTTACGGTTACGGTTTCCGCTCTCTCCCACCCAAGCAACCTGGCCCTGATGCTGCCCCTAAAACCCAGGCAGCACCCCTTGACCCACAGTCCAGCACATGGTACCCGAGCGGGATCTGTCCTTCCCTCCAGAGGGTAGCCACCGGTTCCTTTGGTGGCTGGGCCCTAGCCTGCTCTGCTCAGGGCCCTCCCTCCAACCTGCCTCTCCGGAGGCGGCATTGCGGAAAACGGTAACGGTAAACAACATATTTACAAGCCACTAACGTTTGTGGTTGCCCTGCAAGTTCACGGGCTTGTCCATGGATAGTCCTCCATGCAAAACAACTTGTAAACGGTCCCCACGGGGACAACGGTGCCGGCTCCAGCCGGTTGCAATCACAAAGCAAATCTGGTAAGGCACTCGGTCATCATCATTTTTCTTATCATTCTTTCAAACTTTTTAAACTTTTCAAACAACAAAACACTCCTTTACATTTGCGGACCCCTTTTACTCATAGAACGGTCTCCCTGTACCTAAGTGGGGGTCTACCTAGGTTGGAACGGGTGGACCTTCAGGGCCCGGTGTCAGTGCGGCTAGACAGTGGGGTAGAGGGAACAATCGGCTCCTCCTCCCTGCTATAGTGTGGAGCAGGCGGAGGTGTAGGGGGGCTGGGTACAGGTTCATCCCTGGGCACTGGCACTGGTTCTGGCTCACGGGTAACCGCTTCCACTACTTCTTCATCCACGGGTTGTGGGAACAGTATCACTGGAAGAATCACCGCGCCGTTCTGTGTAGGCCAGTTTGCTGGGAAGTCACCCATTACAGTGTGGATTACCTCTGCTGCCTTCTCCACTGGTGGAGGAACCGGTACGTCAGCCTCTGCCTTCAACGCTGGGGGGCATTTTTTTAGATGGTCCCGAGAAACTGTGGCCAGGGTGCCCCCTTGGTCACGACTGATCTGGTAGGTCTTCCCATCTCCCCATTCTGTGGGTTGTATGACGTAAGGGACTTGCTCCCACTGATCATCCAGCTTGTGGGCTTTTCTCTTCCGTTTCAGCACCACGTCTCCTGGCTGGAAAGGACCTGCGGGCGCCTTCTGATTGAACCGGTGCTCTTGCTGTTCTCGACTTCGACTGAGGTTTTTCTCCACATACTCCTGGATTTGCCGGTACTGTGCCCTCCTCCGACTTTCCCACTCCGCCGTTGAAGGGAGTGCTTCCGGGGCTTCCAACCCCATCTCCAGATCCACCGGCAGGCGGCCAGGACGAGCCCTCATCAGATACGCTGGGGTGCACTTCGTCGAGCTAGACGGGATATTATTGTACATGTCGACCAAGTCGGGTAACTTTTCCGGCCACATGTTCCGTTCTTCTAGCGGTAGCGTCTTGAGGAGCCCCAGGACCAAGTCTTTCATTTTCTCGCACATGCCGTTGGTTTGGGCGTGGTACGGAGTGGTCCGGATCTTCTTGCAGCCGTACAACTGGCAGAATTCGTGAAACACCTCTGCTTCAAAAGCCGGGCCTTGGTCAGTCAGCACCTTCTCGGGGTACCCATGGGGTCGGCAAAAATAAGCCTGGAACGCTCGAGCAGCGGTTCGACCAGTCAGGTCCTTAACGGGGACTACCACCATAAATCTTGAGTAGTGGTCTACCATGGTCAATGCGTAGGTGTACCCACTTCGGCTAGGGGTGAGCTTGATATGGTCTAGGGTGACCAGCTCCAGCGGCTGATGGGTGACTATGGGATGTAACGGTGCCCTCTGGCTAGTCTCGTCCTTTCTCCTCAGCGTACAAGGACCGCACTTTCGGCACCAGGCTTCCACCGATTCACGCATCCCACTCCAATAGAACCGCTCCCTTAACAGCATCTCCAGCTTCTTCCACCCGAAGTGGCCAGCACCATCATGGTATGCCCGCAGGACAGTAGCGACATCAGCTTGAGGAACGACCAACTGGCATATTTTCTCATGGGTTTTCGGGTTGATCAACTCACGGTACAGCCTCCCTTGGTGTAGGTAAAGCCGTTTCCGCTCTTTCCACAAGCGTTGGGCTTCGGCTGGAGCGGCAGGGTCTATTCCCATAGCACCTTGTTCCACCAGAGTCTTGACAAGACGGACAGCCGGCGCTTGGTCCTGGGCGTCCTGCCACTCTTGACTGGGCCGCGGGTCCAGATCCACCCTTTGCTGACATACTTGTACCCTCTCAGTAGGCGGCTGGTGAAATGCAGGCAACTCGATCTCCTCGAGGTCGTCATCCTCGCACCCCTCTTCTGACAAATGGGGCATCCGGGAGAGTGCATCAGCATTTATGTTGACACGACCAGCTCGGTACTTTATGGTGAAATCATAGTTGGCTAGCCGGGCTACCCATCGCTGCTCCAGCGCGCCCAACTTGGCCGTGTTCAGGTGAGTCAGCGGATTGTTGTCCGTAAACGCGGTGAATGTTGCTGCCGCCAAGTAGTGGAGGAACCGCTCCGTGATTGCCCACACCAACGCCAATAGCTCGAGCTTGAAGGAGCTATAGTTCTCAGGGTTCCTTTCGGTCGGCCGGAGTTTTCGGCTAGCGTAGGCAATCACCTTCTCCTTTCCATCCTGGACCTGGGATAGGACCGCTCCTAGCCCCACGTTACTGGCATCCGTGTGGAGGATGAACGGGCGCCCATAGTCAGGGTTCGCGAGGACCTCTTCTCCGGTCAAGGCCGCCTTCAACTGGCAAAAGGACTCCTCATGCTTGTCCTCCCACGACAGTGGGGCTCCAATGGGTCTACCTCCTTTGGTCTGTCCCACGAGGAGATCTTGCATGGGGGCAGCCATCTTCGTGTACCCCTTTATAAAGCGCCGATAGTACCCCACCAGACCCAGAAACTGCCTTACTTCCCTCACTGTAGTTGGTCTCGGCCAGCTCTGGATGGCAGTAATCTTCTCAGGGTCGGGGGCGACACCATCCGCACTCACCACATGCCCTAGATACTGCACCCTGGGTTTCAGCAGGTGGCATTTTGAGGGCTTCAACTTCATCCCGTATTTGGCAAGGGACGCGAACACCTCGGCCAGGTGCTCCAGATGGGCTTCATACGTCTGGGAATAAACAATCACATCATCCAAATACAGCAGGACGGTCTCGAAGTTTAAATGTCCCAGACAGCACTCCGTCAACCGTTGGAAGGTCCCGGGGGCATTGCACAGCCCAAACGGCATGCTATTGAATTCGCAGAGCCCCATTGGGGTGGTGAAGGCGGTCTTCTCCCGGTCCTCTGGGGCCACGGCCACTTGCCAGTATCCGCTGGTGAGGTCAAGGGTCGAGAAGTAGTTTGCAGTTCTCAGTGCAGCCAAAGACTCTTCAATACGAGGTAATGGATAGGCATCTTTATGGGTTATCTGGTTGATCTTCCGGTAGTCCACACACATCCGCATGGTACCATCCTTCTTCTTGACCAGTACCAACGGAGCGGCCCAGGGACTACATCTGTCCCGAATAACCCCTGCCTCCTTCATATTCCTCAACATATCCTTGGCACACTGGTAATGTGCAGGGGGAATAGGTCTATACCTCTCTTTGATAGGGGGATGTTCACCTGTGGGAATGTGGTGTTGGACCCCCTTGATCTGTCCAAAGTCTAGGGGGTGCTTACTGAAAACCTGTTCGTACTCCTGCACCACCCTGTGTACCCCTGCCCTGTGATGTGGAGGGGTATCATCAGTGCCTACATGTTGCTGTTGGTGCCACTCCTTTGTGTCCCCCTGGGGTGGGGAAGTGCTGGTGGTAGGTGGGAGTGTGGATGGACTGGCTTCATGGATAGTGTGAGGATCCAGGGTGAGCAGCTTGGCAATGGTGGCATACCGGGGGAGCCTGACTTCTTCCTCCCCACAGTTCAACACTCTCACAGGCACTCTCCCTTTCTTCACATCCACCACCCCTCGGGCGGCCATTACAGTGGGCCAGTGCTCGGAAGGCATGGGCTCCATCATCGCAGGGTAGTCACGCCCCTGAGGCCCTACTGCTGCCCTACACCAGATCATCATCTCACTCCTAGGGGGCACAGTCAATGGAGCAACATCCATCACTCTCACTCCACCAATCTCCCCTCCTGTTGAGCTTACATGCTGGCGGTACATCAGGGCGCGGATCTCACGCTGCACAGCCCTCTGCCGGCTCCCCGCCGCTGTGGCGGCTAGCTGTTGCAATAGGGTCAACACATCAGCCATGCAGTGTTCCATCACATTGGTTCCCAGCACTATTTTCGGGTTATGATCACTGGGTTCATTCATGATCACAATCATACCCTGGTGTTGCAGTTCAGCTCGCCCCACTGTCATAGCCACTTGTTTATACCCCACCTGGGTCAATGGAAGTCCATTAGCGGCAATCAAAGTTATACTATTGTCTGGAGGCGCCAGCTCGTCTATGGCCCAATACCGCTGATACAACGTGTACGGTATGGTAGTTACCTGTGATCCAGTGTCCAAGAGAGCCATCACTGGTATGCCGTCCACAGCCACAGGGATGATAGGGCGGGCCCCGATATATCGGTCTCGCCAGTCCGGGGGGCCATGATGTTCTACTCCTGAGGATTGGCCCGGGGCCCCAGGGGTTGCTCGTTTAACGGGCACTGTCTTTAGTAATGGCCTGGCTTACGGCACTTGTAGCAGATTGGATGTCTGCTCCGCGGGTTGTTAGCACCTCTCCGCTGCATCCAGGGAACATCTTCGGGACTGTCAGCAAGCTGTATCTGCGCTGGAGGCTGAGATCTGGTCAGAGGTTGCAGTGCAGCAAGGATTTTGGCAAGGTCTCCGTCCATGCGACGGACCTGGGCTGCCAGCTCTTCTACTGTGCTGCTCGGGGCTGCAGGTATTAAAGAGGTTGGTTTGGCTGAGGCCGCCACAACGGGAGCTGTCTCGACGGGCCACGGGACGGGTTCCAGAACTTCAGCAGCTGGGGGCTGTAGTGCTTTGATAGCCCGCTCCTTTAACACAGCAAAGTCCACATCAGGGTGTTCCAGGGCCCACAGCCGGAGTTGTTTACGATCCTCAGGGGACCTCATCCCCTGCGCAAATTGCTCCACTAACATCTTGTTGCTATCCGCCTCATTAATAGAGTTCACCCGCTTCAGCGTGCGGAGGGCGGTCTGCAGACGTAGAGCATAGTCCCGAATGCTATCCCCAGCTCGTTGCCGGCACTGGTAAAACTACATCCTCAGCTCAGCTTCAGTCCGGGTCTCGAAGGCAGTCTGTAGCTTCTCAAAGATGGTGGCTACAGAGAGCCGGTCCCCCTCGGCCCAGGTCTCCGCTTCCTGCTCCGCCGCACCGGTTAACTGGCCTAGCACTATCGCTGAACGTTGCTTATCAGTCAGGGGGTACAGCTCTAGCAACGGGTTAAGCTTTTTCCGGAAAGCCTGTAGGGCATCCGGTTTCCCGTCATACTGCGGTAGCCAGGCAGCTCCGGGCGCATAGGGCAAGGAAAACGGCATGACCTGAGCAAGCGCGGGGGCCGCGGCACCTCCCGCCGGTACGGCCGGGACCTGGGCAGGCCCATTCCCATCCGCGGGTGCCGCTGCAGCTGCGACCACCGCTCCTCCAGCGGCTCCGTCGGGCGCAGACATCTTGTTTCCGTCCCCCTTAGCTCTTTCCGGCCCCTCCTCTCCCGGGGCGGAGTTTTGGCCTTCGCGCCTCTACTGCTCGAGAAGACGCTCGAGCGGGAACTTTTCGCGCCAAAGATGGCGGCTTCTGAAATTTTTCTGCCGGATGCCTCCGGCAGTAACAAGGCGCACCTCTACCAGACGGCAGAGCGGTAAAATCCTGTTCGTGACGCCAAGTTGTCGCGGGCGGGGAGGAGGGTGTCAGCACACTACGCTCACCCCTTCTGCTCGGGTCCGGCGGCTGCTGCTCAGTGGTGGCTCGAGCGGTGGGCCGGATCCCGGGGGCTCCTCGAGCGGCACTCCTCGCCCATGAGTGAAAAGGAGTTTGTTGGGTGTGGGGATGATTATTGTCCGTGACGCCACCCACGGTTGTGGTGATTTCACCACCGCTGCTCTATACGGGGCTCCCGGGGATGGTGATGCGGAGCAGCCAGGTGTTGTGTTGCCCCTCCGTGGGTAGGGGTTGGTGATCCCGGGGCCCGGTGATGGGGATTGAGGTGCAGGGCCTGGTGGGCGCAGGGACGCGGGGGCAGCGCTTCAAGCTGGACCGGGGGAGCTCTACTCTTTGCCCGCAGGCGCTGGCCCTAAGAAACGGGTGCCTTGGCGGTGGCGGTGTCTCTTCTATACTGGCTGGGCTGTTGCCTTCAATCGGGACTTGGTTCTTGGGGGATCTACGTCCCCTTCACTGACGGATTCGGCAAATTGTGGCGACTCCAAGCCTTGCCGGAGTCCGAGAGGCCCCTGCCCTGGTGCTGACTGTCCTTCGGAACACTGCTCCAGACCGCCGGCCACACAGCCAACGGGGTCCTTCCAGGAACTTCCAAACGGTCCCCCTCCAGACAGTCACCGCCGTTGCTGACCTTGCTGACCTGGCCCTACACAAAGCTGGACCCTTCAGGCTTTCCTTCCTTCTTGTCACCTCACTTGCTTTCCTCCTTTACCACTTTTCTACTTTCACTTCTTTCACTTAGTTGTTTACTCAAGCTCGTCCCTGAGCTGACTGCACTCGAGCCCTGCCTGGGCTAATCTGCCTGGTTTCTCCCGCCTCCAGAGCTGTGTCCTCCTCGGTGGGCGGAGCCAACCGCCTGGCCCACCCCCTGGTGTGAATCATCAGCCTCTGGAGGAAGGCAACAAGGATTTCTGGTTAGCTGTGGTGTTCCTAACTGGGATGTAGGGTGTGGTGGTGTGTGACCTGTGTCCCCTGGCTTGCCCAGGGCGACACATATGCAAATAGCGGTCATTTAGATTTGGAACAGTAATAAAAAAATGAAGGAGATGAATTATACTATATCGTTTATTTTAATTTTAATTTTTTGATTAGTAACTTTTTATAGATATTAATTTTTAACATTCTAATCTTATTATATAGAACTCTGACTCATAAATATTTATACATATTTATAAAATAAATTTGTATACACATAGATACAGATATATATGTATAATACAAATATATAAAAAATCAGTCACAATAAAATTAACTACGGTATATGGTTTATTCAACTCCATCATAATTTATTTATAATTTATTTGGAATGTAGTATGTATATTTTAATGGTATTTTTTAATGGAATTCCTCTATTACCACCCTGATACGAGCTCCAGATATCAGGGAGTTTAAGAGTTAAAGTTTTAATGATCTAATAGCGGCACACCCAAAAGGTCCACCTTTTGGTTCTTTTAATCCATATAAGAAGTTTTAAACATTGCTCCTGTTATACCTGATGAAAGCATATTTGATTGCTGAAACGCGTTGTATTAATAGGAGCTCAACAATAAAAAATAAAAATACAACATTAAAATATCAGCAAATAGTTCCTGAAGCGCTATAGCAGACCGAAAAAAATCTTTCCTACTTCAAATCCCGCCAGCAGATTCCGCCGGACTTGGGCCCCAGTGTAGCTTCAAGCCACAGGGCCTCACACTACACAGTGCAGGGAGGAAGGACTCACTGAAAGGAACACTGGTTCTGGCCTTCAAACTATCCCGGATTGGCTAGGGCCCATCACAGCGAAGTCCGGCAGTCCAAAGGCGGGAGTAACTCAGTATGTAAAGTAAAGAGTAAACTTAAACTGCAAGCGCTGTGTCATCTAATCCTTCTCGCACCCCACGCCCCCTTGATTAGAGGGGACTACTACTCCCAACATTCTCCCTGGGGCCTGAGCTCTGCCTGTGGAGAGCTGTACCATCTGAGCTGTGTTATTCTCCCCAGAGAAGACCTCCCACAGCGGCGGCTCCCACTATAGCCCCATACTACAGATGGCGTCATGAGTAACCAGTAACCATCATCATCATCTCCACCATTTTGTTTATTGATACCGCCGGAGTGGCCAGGCCACTGTGACATCCCCAACCCCTCTACACTTGCCAGGTGACGAGTAACCCCCGAGAGACCCCGCGGGCACGTTATATACAAGCAATCATGCAGTTTGAACGGGTCTGGGAAAACATCCGTGTTACATCTGTGTGCCGGCCATGTGACACGGACCAGAATTAAATAACCGTATTTTTCATTTTATAAGATGCACTGGATTATAAGACGCACCCAAAATTTAAAGATAAAAAAAGGTAAAAAAATGGGGTCCGTCTTATACTCCGGTATTGTTTTACCGGAGCGGGCGGCAGTAGTGGTGGAGCGGGGTCACAGGAGGCAGAGGCTGTGCTTGCAGCAGCGGCGGGTCAGTGCTGGCAGCGGTAGCAGCAGGTCACTGCTGGCAGTGGCGGCGGTGGCTCACTGCTGGTGTGGCACCCTTGAGGCTTAAGTAGCCACAGAGATACTGCACCTCAGCCAGAGGTGTGGTATTCCATCCTGGGTAAGGAGGAGGTCAATGCCGCTTCATGCATACAAAACTCAGAACACTCCACTGGACCGTGGTTAGGGCCAGATGCACCTTTGCAGTTACCATTGCACAGTCAAAGCCAGGAAGGGGGGTGGAGTCTGGCTAGTGGAGAAAACTATAGAATGTAGATGTAGCGCCCCTGAAGCCATCAGGGAGGTACAAGATACTGCATCGCCACTGGGATACAGGGCCTGTTCTGTTTGTATCCCACCGCTGCCACCATGTTCTGTTTGCTGTGTCTCTCATGAATCACACTCTGTAGAGTTCTTCAGGCTCTTTATTAGGTGGTGTTGTCAGCCATTACGATCGCTCTCTGCTACCTGCACTCTGTTTGCAGTACCAGCGAGTTCCCACTTGCTTGTGGTGCACACATACAAGTAGTGAGACTCCTAGAGGCCCCTAGAGGTCATAAAACATATAACAAATTGCTACAGGGCCTACCCCCTAGGGAATATTTATAAAAAAAATGTTAGTGTTAGGACTGCCCCAAATGAAATTTGCCATGGAGTGGCGGGGTGGCTCAAGAAATTGCAATTTTTTGCCAAAAATCTCAAATTTATAATAAGTACAGTTGGAATTTTTAGTGCTGTAGTGCACATTTAGTGCTAGCTTTTTTGTTTTTTCTTCATTGAATTGGTCGGTAGTTGACCCCCACCTTGCTATGCACCCCACTATGGGATGTATTCCACCTGTCTAGATTTTGGCGATTGGTGACTGTTCACATTCAGTCATCAGGCCCTGTCCACAGGCTATTTACTTCATGCAGCATTTGCTTGGACCTGTCCCGCCCACAGCCATGATTCAGTCATGGGTACGGGATTGAAATAGACCAGGTGAGTGCTGCTAAGAGCAGTTCTACTATTTCATATGTGAGGCCGTTTGGCACATTTTATAAAAATATTTTAGTGTTAGGACTGCCCCAAATGAGATTTGCCGTGGAGTGGCGGGGTGGCTCAAGAAATTGCAATTTTTTGCCAAAAATCTCAAATTTATAATAAGTACAGTTGGAATTTTTAGTGCTGTAGTGCACATTTAGTGCTAGCTTTTTTGTTTTTTCTTTATTAGGTGGTGTTGTCAGCCTTTACGATCGCTCTCTGCTAACTGCACTCTGTCTGCAGTACCAGCGAGTTCCCAATTGCTTGTGGTGCACACATACAAGTAGTGAGACTCCTAGAGGCCCCTAGAGGTCATAAAACATATAACATATTGCTACAGGGCCTACCCCCTAGGGACCCAGAAGACCAGTGCCGATAACACACAAACACCCCAGGTAATCCCAGTTTTCCCCAGTTTTACAGAATGGTACAAGGCTAGGGTCGAACCAATGGTTGGCGGCCTAGAGGTGGAGCCAGTCCAGTCCACTAGTTGACCAGGTGGGAAGGGCAGACTGTGGACAGTAAGTCAGAAAAAGAGTTTAACAGTGGACGTGAGCGGACGAACTGACTAGGAGTGAACAGAAACCTGGTGCCCAGGAGGTTAGTTGCCGGTGGAGTAATCCCGGAAATACACACCAACGGGGTACAGGACCCTAGGTCAGGCAGAAGCTCCAGGCAGGCCTGATAACACCTGCACAGCGAGGGGACCATCAAGGACCTCGCTGACCTTGAAGTCTGGGACTCAGTAGCAAAGGGAGAACCGGGGACAGGACCAGGGACTCCAACCCCACAGGGTTCACGCTACTGTCATACAGACTGCAGTGGAAGACCACCAGACGGGGATCCCCAGTTGCTCTACGCCACAGGGATCCACCAACCAGAGATAGGTGTAGGGGAAGAAGGCATCAGATTACTAAACTGGCACTGGGACGAAAGGGACCCAGTTACCGCCAGAAAGTGAGTAAAGAACCAGTTGTACTGAACCCATTGTATGGACTACCTTCTTCCAGCACCCGTCACATCACCTATCCTCTGTGGCCCGGCCCTGCTTGCAGAGGGCATAACATCCAGGCTACCATTAACACCATCCCCAGTGGTGGACATTGTGCAGCGGCGGCTCCATTCACATAGCCGCAACACCGCAAGTGGTGTCACGTGTGAACATTATTTTAATCCTTTGTAAATATTCCCCTTTTCAAAAAGGACCAAGGGCACGGGACCGGACAACGGCCACCAAAGTGACATTCCCCAGTTATACACCGCCCGGAACCGAGTACCCCATAACCCTGGGCGACACATAGAGAGGAAGTGAAACTAATCAG
This sequence comes from Anomaloglossus baeobatrachus, assembly GCF_048569485.1. Taxonomy (NCBI): domain Eukaryota; kingdom Metazoa; phylum Chordata; class Amphibia; order Anura; family Aromobatidae; genus Anomaloglossus; species Anomaloglossus baeobatrachus. Next base: position 182,572,613 of record NC_134358.1, read on the forward strand.
AACTCAGGAGGAGGTGGAGGAGTGAAGACCTATGGTTTGGAGCTTCTGCAGCTCGGCCCAGGCACAGATAGAAGGGATCCTAGAGACCAAGGGAACTGCAACATCATCTTGTGGCCTTGTTCCACATAATCTACGAGCGGAGGTACTGGTCCCTAGGCTACAGGAGAATAAACCCACGTGCTCCCTAGTAAAACTAGCGGCTGAGGTGACTCCAAGTACCAAAGCCCCCACCGCACACGAATCCCCTGGAGGGTGACCACATAGGACCAAAGGGACTAGGCCGACAGGCTTCCCTTGTAAAGGATTCGCGGACACCGTCTCAGGGCACTGTGTGTGTAGGCGCAAAACAGGAGGGAGAAGCAAGCGCAGGAAGACGACCAGGGAAGGGACATAAGAAAGGTGCACCGGTCCTGACCTCTGAACTACTTGGGATCGGCTGGAGCCCATCTCAGTGAAACCCAGTACTCCAAAGGCGGACACTGACGTTGTGTAACCTGGAATCGGCTACAGTGAGTAAACTCCTATTGACTGCATCCCTGAGTCGCTCCATTATTTGCCTGCGCCCACTATAATTGACTACTACCACCACTATCCACCCTGGGGCCCAGCTCTACCTGTGGAGAGCTCCACCATCTAAGCTGCGTCACCATCAGCCCCAGAGGTTCCTATCGTGCAGCGGCGGCACCAAACTGGCCGCATAACACAGGTGGCGTCATGAATAACTCCCATTATCACCTATATCTTTATTAAATGACACCGCCGGGGTCACGGAACCGTGCCCGGCCACCGCACTGGGCCTGGCCACCACGGCATCACAGCAGCAGAAGAATCATGGCCTGGTAACAAGTCTCTCCAGGCCCCGGTGGGCGCGTCACTGGCAGCGGCAGCTCACTGCTGGCAGCGGAAGCTGCAGTGGTTATGTGGTGGAGCAGGCTGGTGTGGCAAGTATCCCAGATGCTGTCGGCGGTCCGGGCTTCAAAGAAATGGCACCCGGAGTGGCGCGTGCGCAGATGGAGCTCTCGTCCAGGAGCTCCATCTGCGCAGACTCTGACTTCGCGCGCCATCATTTGAAGCCTGGACCCTGGACCCCGGACAGACCATCTGGGACACCCACCACACAGCCACCGCAGTTCGCACAGGCAGCCGGCTGCCCTAACAGAGTGGCAGCCAGCAGGCCAGCCACCCTCCCGCCTAGAGAGGCAGCCGCCCCCACCCGCACCGACAAGCACCTGGCCGCCCGCACAGAGAGCCGTCCAGACAGTCCCCCGCCAATTCTCCACCTCCCGGTAAGCTATACTTGGATTTTAAGACACACTCCTCATTTCCCTCCCAAATTTTTGGGAGGAAAAGTGCGTCTTATCCGAAAAATACGGTAATTCAAGAAATTAAAGATTTTTATGTGTTAATGATGTGCAAAGATTACAGACAGATAGATAGGAGGCCTAACAGAAAGACCTGATTTAAGCTGAGTTTTTTTAAATGCAGCACCTAGACTGTCCACCACTGGACAATTGGCTTCTGTGTGGGAATTGTTAAAACAGGAAGTCTAAAGGCCCTGTCACACACAGATATAAATCTGCAGCAGATCTGTGGTTGCAGTGAAATTGTGGACAATCAGTGCCAGGTTTGTGGCTGTGTACAAATGGAACAATATGTCCATAATTTCACTGCAACCACAGATCTGCCAAAGATTTAACTGTATGTGACGGGGACTTAAGAATGGATGCCCTGCTGAAAGTTCAGAGTTGGCACCTGAGGAGCATGGCTTTTTTTCATCAGTGTCACCCCCTTGAAAACGAGCAAAGCAGTGGGAACCTCAACAAGTCAGGCACTTGTCAGTTATCGTTTTTGAGCACCACTTTTAGATGAAGTTCCATGGCCCATCTCTGTTTTGTTGAAAATCAAAGTTTATTGAGCATTACATAAGCCAAAGGAATTAGGCATATTACAACTGAGAGTGCACGAGGCTAATCACAGCAAAATCACTTATTATATCAAACTCAACCACATTAAACAGAGTCATCTATCACTCATTAATCCTCGCAGGGATAACTAAACCTGGGAAAGGGAAAAGAAAGTAAGAGTTGGGAAGTTGATCCCTATATTATCCAAAGAAGGTATGAGAATAGGCAAGGATAAGAAAGGGAAAAAATACGAGCCAAAAAGGGACTAGGGATGGGGCAAAGAAGGGGGAGAGGGAAGGGTTTCCCCCTCGCGTGGGTCCAGCCACACAATGCCAGGTAAATCAATAACAGAAGTAATATTAGGTTCCGGGAAGTTATTTATTTAGCCACAGGAAAGTATCCGGGGAGTCTCTTAGCAGGATCCAGAGAGTCCAAATGTTGGAGGACCTTCTCAGAACTACCAGAGGCCTGTCCTATTAGTTCCTCCATTCTGAATGTATCATTGAGTTCAGCCACAATTTGACTCTAGAGGGTACTTTTGTTTGTTTCCAGTACCTGGGGATCAGTCTGCGTGCCACTACCAGAAAGTATCTGAGTAAGTTTCTCTTGAACCCGGCCACAGAGAGCTATGTGGCGCCCCTGCGGCTTCAGGTGCCACAGGGTACTGCACCTCAACCAGGGTGCAGTATTCATTTCAGATAGGAGGAGGTCATCACCCGTACACCACCACCAACACACTCATCCAAAGCATAACACGGGAGCTCTTCCACTGGGACTGGGCTAGGGTAGGTGTGGGGGTGGCCATCATGAGGCATGGGACCTCTTGCCCACTAGTTCAGCAACCCTGGAGGTGGGGCACCGACAAGGGGTAGTTAGGAGCCATCTCACACACAATGAGCAGTTAGCGCCAGGCAGCGTCCGCGCCAGGACGGACTCAGGAACAGACAAGCAAGCAAAGACACGAATAGCAAGGGGCCCGTGGTCTGGAGCTGGAGGCTCGACCCGGGTTCTTAAGAAAAAGGGGGATCCCAGGGTGCGCGGGGAGTGCAGCAGGCACCCGTGACCCGTTCCACAGCCTTGGAGCTGAAGTGAAAGGAAACCATTGAAAGGAGATGTACAGAATGAAACGCCGTCCTTGACCCCTGAAGTATCCGGGATCGGCTGAGGCCCATCACAGCGGGACACAGCACTCCAAGGGCAGAGTGATTTCAGTGAGTAAAAAGAACTTGACCTGCGCCCTCAGTGTCGTCCCATCATTACCGGAGCCCTCACCATCGCGCCCTTGCGCCACAGGCGACTACTACTCCCAACATCCTCCCTGGGGCCTGAGCTCTGCCTGTGGAGAGCTGTTCCATCTGAGCTGCATTATCATCTGCCCCAGAGAGAAGACATCCTGCAGCAGTGGCTGCTATATTAGCCAAACACCACAGGTGGCGTCACAAATAACTCCCTTCATCCCCATCTTTATTTACACCGCTGGGGTCACGGAGCCAGGCAGGCCACCATGGCATCCCAGTAGCACGGCCCAGTAACGGGTAACCCCAGACCCCGTGGGCGCGTCAACTTGGCTTCACAAACAGGATTTTATGCTCGCAACCGTAGGTACTGTACGCCTTGTATACTAAGAGAATGTGCACTGGTGGCCATTGAAAAACAACAGGCGCCATGTGTAATCACTCCATCTGGGTGTGTCCACCCTTCGTGAGCTGGGTGGAAGATTGGCGCGAAATGTTGCGCCCACCCACCAAGGCAAGGGAGCAGAAGCGAAACTTACCCAGGAGAACTGACCCGCCTCCCTGGGAAGGGGATAAGAATGGGATGACTGTGCAGCCAGGGACCGGATGCAAGATGGCGTGTAGCAACCGGAGCACCCAGGAGCGCGGTGTGGAAGTAACCAGCTCTCCTGGTCTTCCCGAGGAGGTACCGGTGACGCGACCCGTGATCAACCCTGAGCAACTGGAAGGAGAAATGAGGTGGTTGGGGGCTCAGCTGGTGGAGCTGCAGGAGGGAACCATCCGGAAGTGGCAGGAGACCCTGATGGGAGTAGTGATGACACCAACCCTGGGGGGGAAGGAACCTGGCACCGATGAGGTGCATGGAGTGTCTGCACCTGTGGCCCTGGAAGCCGATGACAGTAACCTTGTGGGACCATTGGCAGCACCTGAGGCCGTTGCACCTGGCCGCGGCAAACCAACCGTGGCCTGGGACGTGATGGTCGACATGGAAAAGGACCTGTAAGCTCCCTTGGAACCCACCATCACAGTGGGAGCGATTAATCTGGCCTGCGAGCAGCAACTCAGTAAGCTGTTCATGGAACAGGAGGAACTCCGGCCTCGGTTTGAGAACTTGGAAGCCCGGAACCAGGCCACCAAGCAGTGATGCCGCAAAGGGCGACCCTCAGAACAGGGGCCGCTGAGGCACGGCGTGGTGGTCCATTTTGACTTGGGGAGGTTGGGGGTTCATTGGCGAATCCGGGATGACGAAGGATGTATTTGTCTCTTGGAGGGACGTGGAATCCCACCTCAGCAGAGGACACCCTGACCATGCCCTGTACCTGGGCGACCACGTCACCTACACCTGTCAAAAAGGTGAGAGGGGGTGGTATGCCCTGGATAAGCGGGTAGACCGGCTATGGGAGGACATGGACTCCGACTTTGAAATGGACATGGGTCATAATACCAGGGGACCTTGCGATCAGGAGACCCAAACCATGGTGTCCATGGCCTACTTGCGTCCCCGGTAAGCCTTAAAGAAACTGGAGACATGGGACCACCTGGGCCCTGTAAATAGTTGAATTTAGGTATTGTGTTGAAATGGACATCTTGGTCACTGAACTAGGTGTTGCCAGGACTTTCTTTGTAAATAGTTAGCACCTTTTGTGCTCTCTAACGGAATTAACATGAACCAAAAACCTGTCGGTGTGCTGAAGAAAGGAAGCAGGGTCGGAAACACTCTGAGCACACCCAGAGCCTACGTTGGGGTTTAGGGCAGGTCCCCCATATTGTTGCTGCTGATTTATTGCACTTGGTCAGAGCGATGCAAGGTACAAAGTGAAAAGTTTAATGTAAAGTGAAACGTGTTATGCAAAGGGAAAAGTTTTACAGTGTACAGAATTATTAGGCAAGTTCTATTTTAGAGGATTTTTTCTATTATTGATCAACAACTATGTTCTCAATCAACCCAAAAGACTCATAAATATCAAACTTAATATTTTTGGAAGTTGGAGTGGTTTTTTTTTAGATTTGGCTATCTTAGGAGGATATCTGTTTGTGCAGGTAACTATTACTGTGCAGAATTTTTAGGCAACTTAATAAAAACCAAATATATTTCCATCTCACTTGTTTATTTTCACCAGGTAAACCAATATAACTGCACAAAATTTAGAAACAAACATTTCTGACATGCAAAAACAAAACCCCAAAACATTAGTGACCAATATAGCCACCTTTCTTTATGATGACACTCAACAGCCTACCATCCATAGATTCTGTCAGTTGCTTGATCTGTTAACGATTAACATTGCATGCAGCAGCCACCACAGCCTCCCAGACACTGTTCTAAGAGGTGTACTGTTTTCCCTCCCTGTACGAGATCTTATATTTTATGAGGGACCACAGGTTCAGATCAGGTGCATAAGAAGCCCATGTCCTTATTTTTTCATTTTTTCGACATTTACTGGCCAGCCACGCTGTAGAGTAGTTGGATACATGTGATGGAGCATTGTCCTGCATGAAAATCATGTTTTTCTTGAACGATACCGACTTCTTCCTGTACCACTACTTGAAGAAGTTGTCTTCCAGAAACTGGCAGTAGGTCTGGGAGTTGAGCTTAACTCCATACTCAACCCGAAAAAGTTCCACAAGTTCATCTTTGATGATACCAGCCCATACCTGTACCCCACCTCCACCTTGCTGCTGTCTGATCCAGCCTCTGGCCCATCCATCTGGCCCATCAATAGTCACTCTCATTTCATCAGTCCATAAAACCTTTGAAAAATCAGTCTTAAGATATTTTTTGGCCCGGTCTAGACTAGACTTATGTTTCTTGTTCAAAGGTGGTCATTTTTCAGCCTTCCTTACCTTGGCCATGTCCCTGAGTATGGCACACCTTGTGCTTTTTGATACTCCAGTAACGTTGCAGCTCTGAAATATAGCCAAACTGGTGGCAAATGGCATCTTGGCAGTGACACGCTTGATTTTCCTCAATTCATGGGCAGTTATTTTGCACCTTTTTTTGCCAAACACGCTTCTTGTGACTCTATTGGCTATTTGGCATGAAATGCTTGATTGTTGTTGATGTTGATGACAGGTTGAAAAAGTTAGATATGTTTAGCTTAGAAAAAAGACGTCCCAGAGGAGATCTCATTTATATGTATAAATACATGTGTGGCCAATATAAAGGACTGGCACATGACTTATTTCTTCCAAAGACAGTACTAAGGACCAGGGGGCACTCACTGCGAGTGGAAGAAAAGCGATTCCGACACCTAAATAGGAAAGGGTTCTTTACAGTTAGAGCGGTCAGACTGTGGAATACACTACCACAAGAGGTAGTAATGGCAGATACTATAACAGCTTTTAAAAAAGGGCTGGATGATTTCCTCAGTACACAAAACATTGTTGGTTATAAATGACTTAGTGACTAAATGTAGAACTGGTGGAGGAAGGTTGAACTAGATGGACCTAGGTCTTTTTTCAACCTAAGTAACTATGTAACTATGTAACTATGTAACTATGTTCGGTGATCACGCTTTAAAGGTTTGGCAATTTCAAGACTGCTGCATCCCTCTGCAAGACATCTCACAATTTTGGACTTTTCAGAGCTTGTCAAATCTCTCTTCTGACCCATTTTGCCAAAGGAAAGGAAGTTGCCTAATAATTAAACATACCTTATATAGGGTGTTGATGCCATTACACCACACCCCTCCTCATTACAGAGATGCACATCACCTGATTTACTTAATTGGTGGTTGGCTCTCAAGCCTATACAGCTTGGAGTAGGACAACATGTATAAAAATTATCATGTGATCAAAATACTCATTTGCCTAATAATTCTGCACACAGTGCATGTCAGAGAAAAATGTTTTATGCAAAAGGGAATGCTTATTGCCCAAAGTGAATGTCGCATACTGAAAGCTAATGTTTTATGCATTTTACAGTGTTAAAAGGTTTTATGTGATATAATGTAAAATATGTGGAAGTTTGTAGTGTTCAAGAAACCATGCCTCCCATAAAGGGAAGAAATATTATTGTTCTTAAGCATATCCAAAATTTTGCAGTTTTCCACTGTATTGCTTTATTTACAGCCCGCGGACGTGCTGAGATTCACTGTGGGGGGGTGTGGCGCCCCTGCAGCTTCATGCATCACAGGGTACTGCACCTAAACCAGGGTGCAGTATTCATCTCGAGTGAAGAATCTGAGGCAAGACTAAGCAGGCGAGCAGCACAGCACAAAGAAGGAATAAAGACACCTCGAACCGCAGCAGCAGACTCGGACTCTTTATTACCAGCACCGCTGCCCCGCGTCTCGGCGCCAAACACCATCTCTACTTTCATCATCCTCCCCGGGGCCCGCTCCACCTGTGAGGAGCGATACCATCTCTGGCTGCTACTACCATCTGCCCCGGAGGACAGCGACAGCAGCGGCGTATATTCCCTGGCCACATACCGCAGGTGGTGCTACAATAATTCATCCTACTACTACCCTCATCATCTACCCTCTTTATTGGTGTACCCCTCAGTGCATGAAGCAGGGCAGGCCATCGCGACATCCCATATCATCACACCAGCCCGGTGATGAGTAATTCAGGTACGAGATACTGTGTGCCTGATACCCCCTGCCCCCTGAATGCTACAAGTGTACAATATCTCATTCCTGTTTCCTAGCCCTGTCGGTACCCTGGTGCCTGTCCATCCATCGGTCTTGGCTGTCCTAGTGGTCCCTGTTGCACTAGTGACTCTGTCTGTCCACCCTGACTGTACCATCTGCCTCAGGCGTCCCGGCTGCACCTACTACACTAGTGACTCTGTCTGTCTGCACCTGTGTTCGACCCTTGCCCTGGGGGTCAACTGCCACAGTCCTGGTCTCTACCCTGGGCGTGGCACCTGGCATCTTCCCTGCGGTGGGAACTTAGTCAAGCCCCTTCCACTAAAGGGTAAACACGGATTCCCCGTGCAGTCTAATGATTCCTGCTTGCCGCCTTACCACCTCCAGCGGCAATTGCCGAGAGGCGAGCGTTACAAAATGGCTGGCACCTGAACTGGAAGTCTCAGCGTTTCATATTATTTCCAGTAGTGAACAATATAGTTTAGGTGTTGATGTCCATATCTCTCCTTTTGATTAGAGAACGTACAGTATATGTGGTAGTTAGAATTCTGAACCACCAGCAACTTTCAAAATTAAGTTGCAGTTTCTGTTTTGATCACAAGATGGCAGCACCACCACGGATTAAAATAGCAATAGACCAGCAGTAAGACTTTTGAGTGCAGTATTGCAATCCAGTTTGGTAATTTATAATTGCAATTTACATTTAGTGGATTTACCGGAAACTTTCCAAGAAAATGACTTGAAGTCTTTGTGCAAAATTGACATCCTAAAGCGGGCTTTACAAGATACGATATATCAAACGATATATCGTTGGGGTCACGTCGTAAGTGACGCACATCCGGCACCGTTTGACATATCGTAGCGTGTGACAGCTACGAGCGTCTGTTAACGAGCAAAATTACTCACCTTATCGTTGCTCATTGATACGTCGCTCATTTTCTAAAAATTGTACATCCTTCTGCGCGCCGGTTGTTCATCGTTCCCGGGGCAGCACACATCGCTCCGTGTGACACCTCGGGAACAACGAACTGCAGCTTACCTGTGTCCCACTGGCAATGCGGAAGGAAGGAGGTGGGCAGGATGTATATGTCCCGCTCATCTCCGCCCTTCCGCTTATATTGGCCGGCCGCTGTGTGATGTCGCTGTGACGCTGAACATCCCTCCCCCTTCAGGAAGAGGATGTTCGCTGCCCACAGCAAGGTCGTTAGGGAGGTAAGTGCGTGTGACGGGGGTTTATGACTTTGTGCGACACGGGCAACAAATTGCCCATATCGCACAAATGATGGGGGCGGGTGCGATCGCAAATGCGATCGCACGAGAAATTGATATGTGTAAAGCAGCTTTTAGAGCTTTGAATCTACCAGATGGCAAAAAAGTAGAGAAAGTCCTCAAGATTTTCCCCCTCTATCCATTTCTAACAACTGCAATTTGTTGGTCATGTCAAGTTATTATGAACTATGTGGACTTTAATGATAAATCCCATATTACACGGGCATATCGAAAATGAGCCAGTCTTTGGATTTAAGTAGCATTAAGATCTTTGGCTTTGTGATCTTTTTTTGTTTCTATGGTAACGAATTTTACATCACATGAAAGCCTTATGTGTCTAATATATGTTTTCAAAATTTTGTGTTTGTTGCTTATGGCAACAGTGTTCTACACATGCGGGAAAACAAAATGGCGGAGTCTAATGCGATATTCACAGCAATTGAGAGCAGAGAAGTGATAAAATTCTTGTTTCTGCAAGGAAAGTGTGAGAAGGATATTCATAGAGATATGTTGCAGACATTGGGGGATCAATGCCCTTCATATTCCACATTTAAGAACTAGGTTGCCAAATTTAAAATGGGCCACTTCAGCATGAAGAGGACCGTCCTGGACGACCGAGAGTGGTTGTTGTTCCAGAGATCATCGATGCTGTGCACAACCTCATACTGGAGAATCGATAAATTTCAGCTAAAGCAATTGCAGACATCATGGGGATTTCCTGTGAAAGTGTTTGTGTCCTTAACCATGAACATTTGGAAATGAGGAAGCTATCTGCAAAGTGGGTCTCCAAATGTTTGACAACAGATCAGAGAAGCATGCAAGTGAAAACATCCCAATCCATTTGTCAGCGTTTCTGGACTGATAAGAACTTCCTGGATCGATTGGTCACTATGGATGAGACATGGATTTATATTTATGACCCTGAAAACAAGGAGCAGTCAAAAGAGTGGAGGCACAGTGGTTCTCCTCGTCCAAAGAAGTTCAGGGTGCAAAAATCAGCCACTAAGGTGATGGAGTCTGTGTTCTCGGATAAGGAGGGTGTGCTGCTAGTGGACTACCTTCAAAAGGGTTCCACCATCAATGCAAGGTATTACATTGAACATTTGGACCAATTTAAGGCAGCTCTGAAGGCCAAAAGGTGCGGCAAGCCGTCCAAAGGAATCTTGTTCCTGCAAGACAACGCCTCCGCTCATACTGCACAAGCGACCATGGAAAAACTGACAGAGCTGGGCTTCCAAGTGGTTGACCACCCACCTTATTAATCAAATATAGCTCCTTCTGACTATCACCTGTTTTCAAACCTGAAGAAACACCTCAAGGGTACGAAATTTCACACCATTTCTGATGCCATGGATGCTACGGATGCCTGGTTGGAGGCACAACCGAAATCCTTCTTTTTGCTAGGTTTACAGAATTTGGAATACCAATATAAGAAGTGTGTTGGCATTTGTTACGCTCCCCGGCTCCTCTGCCATGCTCCCCGGCTCCCCTGCCATGCTCTCCGGCTCCCCTGCCTTGCTCACCGGCTCCCCTGCCACGCTTCCCCGCTCTCATGTCACGCTCAGTCGCTCCCGTGCCATGCTTCCCGGTCCCCCGCTCCACAGCCTCCATGCCCCATCACCTGCGGTCTCCAGGCAGCCCGGTCCCCGCTCCCGGCGCCCGTCGGCAACGCTGAGCCAGCCCGGCACTCCTGCCTCCTGTGCACCGCTCCCTGCTCTGGCTTCTGGCACCCGGGCCTCGCGCATGCGCATTAGGGCGCGTGCGCGGTCATTGACCCTCTCTTAAAGGGCCAGTGTCCTCCAACAGGATATTGAAGAATCAGGTACAGGGTATATAGGGGGATCCTTTTCAAGTGGGCGGGGCCTGTTCTTCGTGTTTGCTAAGCTAGGAGTCAGGTCTCCCTGTGTCTTGTTCCATACTTACCTATCTCTCTTGTAGAGTCGCTCCTGTCTCGCCAACCGGTCCTGACGATTCCCGAACCCCGAACGGTGACTGTCTGCCATCTCGTCAGTCCATACCATCTCCGATCCCTGGATCCGTGTGGTGACCCACCTCCTCGCTCCGTTGGTTCCGGATTCTGCCTGACATCATCTCGGCCTCCGAACCTGAGCTCCGTCACCCGGACTACCTTCAGAGACTCCGTGGTCCCAGGGACTTCTTCACTCCACTCCTCTGAACGGACTGTCCTTCTACCCGTAGTGCTCCAGCTACCGGGCACCTTGCCCTCGGTGAGGTGTTCAGCCCAGTGGATCCACCTCCTGGGCCTACCCATCCACCTTGTCCTAACAGTAAGAACAGGCCATGGATCCCGCCGAAGCACTAGCGGCCCAGCTGGGCAACTTGCAGCAGGAACTCGGACGACAGCGCAAGACCCAGTCCCGCATGCTGGCCTTCATGTCCTCGGTGGATACCCGCCTGAACACGCTGCAAGCAACTAAAAAAAAGGGGAACCAGCACGATCTGAAATTGGTATGCATCATATAAAAAGTGAAAATTCACAAATTTATTCCAACTGTACTATAATGAAAAAATGAGATTTTTAGAAAATAATTGATCAATTTTTTGAGCCACCCCTGCCAACGTCACGGCAAATCTCAATAGGGGGGTCCTACTCTACATTCTGTATTTCATGTGCCATGCGGCCTCCTAGATAAAGTTAAAAGCAGAACCATAATGGAGCACACATACCTGCAACCTGTATATAGCCGCTTCCATGTTGCAAAAAAGGCACTTGTGGATAGAGACCAGCCCAGGTCCCAGCATGTGGAGCAAGACCTACACATACCAGGACTATATCAGAACTGATCCTCCCAGTGTCAAACAGCAACCATTGATAAAGGCGGACCAGATCCAAGAATGGTGCCTTCATGTCCTCGGTGGATACCCGCCTGAACACGCTGCAAGCAACTGCCACGTCCCTGGCATCTCAGGCTTCTACAGCACAGTCCACGGCCGCAGTTCCCGTGGCGGCTTCCTTGGAAGCTTCTAAACTCCGCTTGGCCTCTACACCCCGATATGCCGGAGATCCTAAGACCTGCAGAGGATTCTTGAATCAGTGCTCCCTCCACTTTAAGCTGCTTCCGCACCTGTTTGCCTCCGACCAAGCCAAGGTGGCGTTTGTGATGTCCCATCTGGAGGGTGATAGAAGAAAGCAGTGGAAAAATCCAGCTGGACTCCAAAGGGATAAATAAAAATGCTTCTTTATTTATATCAACTCGATTAAAAATATATATCCATTTCTCAAGTAAAGACACCGGCTTGTTCACACTGATGCATGGCAGATGTATACTACTACGCGTTTCGGCGGAACGCCTTCCTCAGGTCATAGTCAGTACAAGATTAAGAGGATATTTATAAATGTTTTTCCTGAGCAGCGAAGTAACTCCCATGTTCTCAATAAATTAATTATATAGGGGAGTATACACTGCTCAGGTAAAATCACAAATTCACAAGAGGAAAGTACAAAAAGACCATGAAGTATTTATCTAACCTTAAATTACATAGGTATCCATCCAGATAAAATACAGAAAAAAATATATATATATCAATTAACATCTAGGTATGAAAATCTTATATATAGATAAATATACATATCTTTTTTTCTTTCTTTTTTTTCCCATAAATGGACATGAAAATCAATAGACACAATAAAACCCCACTTTATAGATGTAGATAATCACATTCGTTTGTCAAAACACATTATAGGAAGCAAGACATATAAAAAGGACACTGCCCACAGGTATAAGAAGAGAGAGAGAGAAAAAAAAAAAAAAAAAAAAAAAAAAAAAATTTTAATGTCTCACAGTTGTCAGCCGAGGCCTACCCGTATATGTAAGGCTCAAACAGAACACATATCAATACTAATGAGCGACAGAAATATCAGTGTTGAGATCTACAACAACAAATCAACCACGCTCATACAATGGAAGTGTAAAGTGCTGTTGTATTAGTCTCGCAGTTGTCAGCCAAAAAAAAAAAAGAAAAAAAGGTTAAATTTCTCTCTTTTTTTCAAAAACCTCAATAGCATAAGATCAAATCATGTCTGCTATTTAATCCCTTTGGGAGGCGGGTATCCAACATAAAAATCCACCGACTTTCATGATTAAGTAGCTTTCTCCTATAGTCGCCTCCTCTCAATGGTTTAAAAACCTTCTCTATACCCTTGAATTTAAAAGCTGTCAAATTGCCCTTGTGGACTGTGGCAAAATGTCTAGATACCGCAGAGATACCAATGGTATTAGCGTTCACTGAATCGGACATGTGCTTGCGTATACGTTTTTTAAGTGGCCCCACTGTACAGCCTACGTACTGAATCTGGCATTGTTCACACTCTATCAGATATACCACATGATCACTATTACAGTTAATGAAAGTATTAATGTTAAAGCTATTACCATTGTGGAAAGATACAAAGGTATCACTCTTGCTAACAAAACTGCAGCATTTACATTTAGCGGCACCGCACTTAAAAAAACCTTTGACTTCTAACCACGTGGTAGATCTGACAGGCCGTGCGGAGACAAATGTGCTAGGAGACAAAATACTCTGCAAAGTGGGAGCCTTTCTGGCAACAAATCTAACTGCATTCTTGCTCATGATTTCCTTCAATCTCAGATCTTGGTTCAGCAGAGGTAAGTATTTTTTTATGATATTTTTTATACTGTCAAATTGATCACTGAATTGCGTAGAGAAGGTAATAAAACAATTATCGTTGTCCCTCTGTTTAGATTTGTCGGCAAGGAGGTCTACTCTATTTACTCTATCAACTATATGCTCTGCTCTGTCTAATACCCACCCAGGATAATCTCGTGCTCTGAGTCTGTCTTTAACCCTTTGTGCCTCTTTTTTGTATGTAGCTGGGCTGGAACTATTTCTCTTAGTACGGATCAATTCTCCCACTGGAATATTTCTCAGAACATGTTTAGGATGGCAGGAAGATGCATTCAGTGTGTTATTAGTGGCCAGAGGTTTCCTAAATGGAGAAATACATACTCTGTTATCTTTGATGGAGAATTCAATATCCAAAAAATTAATTTTTGTTTTATGTAGATTGTGTGTGAATTTCAGATTGAACTCATTATTATCCAAATATGGATTCCTCAGCTCTGGATTCTGTGCTCCTCCATACGAGTAACATGTCATCTATGTATCTCCCCAGCCACAAAATATCACTAAAAAAAGGTGAATTAGTACTGTATAAAAACCTCTCTTCCCAAACCGCCATAACAATGTTAGCAAGGGAGGGTGAGAAAACCGCTCCCATGCTAACACCACTCCGCTGCAAAAAAAAACGTTTATCAAATGAAAAATAATTGTGACTGAGGAGATACTTGACCGCAATTAGCAAAAATTCGACAATAGAAGGGTTATAATTGCTGAAACTGTTCAAAAAATATTCCAAACAATTAATGGCTACATCATGAGGTATTGCCGGGTACAAACCAATAACATCTACTGTGATCCAGGTGTATTCTTTTTTCCATTCCATATTATCAAAAAGGGAAATAATCGATTTGGAATCTCTAATGTAGCTAGGGATGAGTCTGACCAGCGGCTGCAAATAATGGTCGACCCACTCACCCAGCTTTTCATTGAGACCCCCAATACCCGCTATTATGGGTCTAAGGGGAGGTGGAAATAACCCCTTATGTGTTTTAGGTAAGGAATGATACACCGGGACCACAGGATGATTCACAAATAAATAGTCTTTAAGTTTACCATCAATTGCATTAATAGTTAAACCCTCATTCAAAATAGACAATAACTCAGACTTATATTTTTCTGTAGGATCAGACATAAGTTCCAAATACATGTGATCGTTAGAAAGATCTATGAAATTCAATTTCTTATAAAGTCCGCACATTCTGGATTCATTCCAGGAATTGATTGAATCTGAACTTTTGGAGCTGGAGAGACATACTACAAATATTACAAATGTGTCTCATAATTTGTCTAGTAGTGAGCGGAAAGCACTAAAAGATTTACGGAACAACAAAGATCTAATGATAAGACAATCAGATAAAGGAGGGGCTTTGGTCATTATGAACTCTGGACTTTATAAGAAAGTACTAATTCACCTTTTTTTAGTGATATTTTGTGGCTGGGGAGATACATAGATGACATGTTACTCGTATGGAGGAGCACAGAATCCAGAGCTGAGGAATCCATATTTGGATAATAATGAGTTCAATCTGAAATTCACACACAATCTACATAAAACAAAAATTAATTTTTTGGATATTGAATTCTCCATCAAAGATAACAGAGTATGTATTTCTCCATTTAGGAAACCTCTGGCCACTAATAACACACTGAATGCATCTTCCTGCCATCCTAAACATGTTCTGAGAAATATTCCAGTGGGAGAATTGATCCGTACTAAGAGAAATAGTTCCAGCCCAGCTACATACAAAAAAGAGGCACAAAGGGTTAAAGACAGACTCAGAGCACGAGATTATCCTGGGTGGGTATTAGACAGAGCAGAGCATATAGTTGATAGAGTAAATAGAGTAGACCTCCTTGCCGACAAATCTAAACAGAGGGACAACGATAATTGTTTTATTACCTTCTCTACGCAATTCAGTGATCAATTTGACAGTATAAAAAATATCATAAAAAAATACTTACCTCTGCTGAACCAAGATCTGAGATTGAAGGAAATCATGAGCAAGAATGCAGTTAGATTTGTTGCCAGAAAGGCTCCCACTTTGCAGAGTATTTTGTCTCCTAGCACATTTGTCTCCGCACGGCCTGTCAGATCTACCACGTGGTTAGAAGTCAAAGGTTTTTTTAAGTGCGGTGCCGCTAAATGTAAATGCTGCAGTTTTGTTAGCAAGAGTGATACCTTTGTATCTTTCCACAATGGTAATAGCTTTAACATTAATACTTTCATTAACTGTAATAGTGATCATGTGGTATATCTGATAGAGTGTGAACAATGCCAGATTCAGTACGTAGGCTGTACAGTGGGGCCACTTAAAAAACGTATACGCAAGCACATGTCCGATTCAGTGAACGCTAATACCATTGGTATCTCTGCGGTATCTAGACATTTTGCCACAGTCCACAAGGGCAATTTGACAGCTTTTAAATTCAAGGGTATAGAGAAGGTTTTTAAACCATTGAGAGGAGGCGACTATAGGAGAAAGCTACTTAATCATGAAAGTCGGTGGATTTTTATGTTGGATACCCGCCTCCCAAAGGGATTAAATAGCAGACATGATTTGATCTTATGCTATTGAGGTTTTTGAAAAAAAGAGAGAAATTTAACCTTTTTTTTTTTTTTTTTTTTTTTTTTTTTTTTTTGGCTGACAACTGCGAGACTAATACAACAGCACTTTACACTTCCATTGTATGAGCGTGGTTGATTTGTTGTTGTAGATCTCAACACTGATATTTCTGTCGCTCATTAATATTGATATGTGTTCTGTTTGAGCCTTACATATACGGGTAGGCCTCGGCTGACAACTGTGAGACATTAAAATTTTTTTTTTTTTTTTTTTTTTTTCTCTCTCTCTCTTCTTATACCTGTGGGCAGTGTCCTTTTTATATGTCTTGCTTCCTATAATGTGTTTTGACAAACAAATGTGATTATCTACATCTATAAAGTGGGGTTTTATTGTGTCTATTGATTTTCATGTCCATTTATGGGAAAAAAAAGAAAGAAAAAAAGATATGTATATTTATCTATATATAAGATTTTCATACCTAGATGTTAATTGATATATATATATTTTTTTCTGTATTTTATCTGGATGGATACCTATGTAATTTAAGGTTAGATAAATACTTCATGGTCTTTTTGTACTTTCCTCTTGTGAATTTGTGATTTTACCTGAGCAGTGTATACTCCCCTATATAATTAATTTATTGAGAACATGTGAGTTACTTCGCTGCTCAGGAAAAACATTTATAAATATCCTCTTAATCTTGTACTGACTATGACCTGAGGAAGGCGTTCCGCCGAAACGCGTAGTAGTATACATCTGCCATGCATCAGTGTGAACAAGCCGGTGTCTTTACTTGAGAAATGGATATATATTTTTAATCGAGTTGATATAAATAAAGAAGCATTTTTATTTATCCCTTTGGAGTCCAGCTGGATTTTTCCACTGCTTTCTTCTATTATCTTCTCGGCTTGCTGCCGTAATCCGTGCCGGACCAAAGGGGACTAACAGGAGGATATATTCAGGCTTGTCTCTGCAGTGGTGAGCGGTTTTGTTTGTTTTTTGTACTTGTCTATCTGGAGGGTGAGGCACTGGCCTGGATGAACCCCTTGTGGGAGAGGGAGGACCCTGTAACTGCTAACATCCAGGACTTCCTGCAGGCGTTTAGAACCACCTCTGACGAACCCGGACGTGCGGCCGCGTCCGCCTCATCACTCCTCAGGCTACGTCAGGGGACCTTGACGGTGGGCCAATATGCCATCCGCTTTCGCACCTTGGCCTCAGAATTGGGGTGGAACAATGAAGCCCTCACCGCCGCCTTCTGGGAAGGACTCTCCAGTCGTATTAAGGACGAGCTGGCAGGCCGCGATGTTCCTTCCACTCTGGATGCCCTAATTGCACTAGCCACCCGCGTTGACCTCCGTTTTCAGGAACGATCCAAAGAGGTGTCCCGCGAGAGACGTCCGATACGGCATTCCTCTCCTCCGCAGAAGCCCGTCGTACCTCAGTCGGCATCGTCTGGCGTCTCTGTCCACGAACCCATGCAGATTGACCGTCTGAGGCAGTCCGAACAACGCCGAGCAGAACGGCTCGCTAAGGGTCTTTGCTTCTACTGCGGAGAGGGCACACACCTGCTACATTCCTGTCCAGAGAGGCCGGGAAACTCCAAAGCCTAGGGCTGGTAGGAGAGGCCACCCTAGGTACTGGGACTCTCTCAGACCCGGTTACGTGGACTGTTCAAGTGACAACGGGAGAGACGCGGTTCACGGCCGAGGCGTACCTCGATTCCGGGGCAGCAGGCAATTTCATCCAGCAGGCCATGGTGGACAAGTACCAGGTGCCGGTTACTCCACTCGACAAACCCCTTGTGATTGCCTCTGTAGATGGGAGACCCCTCTCTGACACCATCTCGTGGATCACCAAGCCAGTAGAACTACGTATTGGTGCCCTGCACACCGAGAACATCATTCTCTACGTCCTCCCACATATGTCTCATCAAATCCTGCTGGGACTCCCCTGGTTACGGACACACGAACCGTCGGTCAGCTGGCGTACTGGTGAAATTACCCGATGGGGCTCCTCTTGCCACGAGAACTGCCTGAAGTCTATACAGCCCATCCGACGACCTCCGGTTCCGGAGTCCCTACCAGGATTGCCTTCAGCCTATTGGTCCTTCGCGGACGTCTTTGATAAAAAGGAGTCAGAGGTACTGCCGCCACATCGTCCTTACTACTGTGCCATCGACCTACTCCCGGGAACTACACCACCTTGAGGACGGATATATCCTTTGTCCCCTGCTGAAACAAGAGCCATGTCTGCCTATATCACTGAGAACCTGGCAAGGGGATTCATCCGGAGATCCTCCTCTCCTGCTGGAGCAGGCTTCTTCTTCGTTAAGAAGAAAGAGGGCGACCTGCCCCCATGCATTGACTACCGGGGATTGAACCAAATCACCGTAAAAAATAAATACCCCCTGTCGCTCATCCCCGAATTGTTTGATCGGCTTAGAGCAGCTCGTGTGTTTACCAAGTTGGATCTTCGGGGTGCCTACAACCTGGTCCGCATCCGCTCTGGGGACGAATGGAAGACCGCATTCAATACTCGCGATGGGCACTACGAGTATTGTGTGATGCCCTTCGGCCTGTGTAACGCACCAGCAGTCTTTCAAGAATTGGTGAACGACGTGTTCCGGGACCTTCTCTACGTCTGTGTGGTGGTATATCTGGATGACATCCTGGTCTTCTCTCCGGACCTCCAGACCCACAGAGAGAACGTGCAGCTGGTACTACAAAGACTAAGAGAGAATCGTCTGTACGCCAAGTACGAGAAGTGTGTCTTCGAGCAGTCTTCTCTTCCCTTCCTGGGTTACATAATCTCCGATACCGGCCTGCAGATGGACCAAGAGAAGGTCTCTTCCATTCTCAACTGGCCCCCTCCTTCTGGACTGAAGGCAATTCAACGGTTTCTTTGATTTGCGAACTATTACCGTCAGTTCATCCCTCACTTCTCTGCCCTGACTGCGCCTCTCTCTGCCTTGACCAAGAAGGGGGCTAATCCAAAGGACTGGTCACCTGCGGCCGACGCCGCGTTTGGCTCCCTGAAACAGGCATTTGCTTCCTCTCCTGTGCTCCACCGTCCTGAGTTAAACCGACTGTTCACCTTGGAGGTGGATGCCTCCTCCTCTGGAGCCGGAGCAGTGCTCATGCAGAAGTCCTCCTCCGGGAAGATGGTTACTTGCGGTTTCTACTCCAAGAGCTTCTCAGCGCCTGAACGCAACTACACCATCGGTGACCGAGAGCTATTAGCAGTCAAACTGGCTCTGGAGGAATGGCGCTACCTTCTGGAGGGAGCAGTGTACCCCGTGATCATTTACACGGACCACAAGAACCTGGAATATCTGCGGTCTGCTAAGCGACTGAACCCACGACAAGCCAGGTGGTCCTTGTTCTTTGCCAGGTTCGATTTTCAGCTCCATTTTCGGCCCGCGGATAAGAATGTGCAAGCAGATGACTTGTCCAGGTCATTCGTGCCCATGGAAGAGGAGGAGGAGACATCCCAGCCCATCATCTGCCCAAGTAAAATCATTCCGGTGGCCCCTGTCACTCTGGCCCAGATACCGCCCGGGAAGACCTATGTCTCTGAGACTGACAGACAAAAAGTGTTGCATTGGGGCCATGCCTCGAAAATAGCCGGCCATGCTGGTCAGAAGAGAACATGGAGTACAATTGTACATCACTACTGGTGGCCATCCCTTCGCACGGACGTCGCGTCTTTTGTCTCAGCCTGCTCCTCTTGTGCCCGGAACAAGACGCCCAAACACCTGCCATATGGTCGCCTTCTGCCGCTGCCAATTCCCTCCGTTCCGTGGCAACACATTGCAATGGACTTTATTACAGACTTGCCCTTGTCCGCCGGACACACAGTCATATGGGTCGTGGTGAATCGGTTCTCCAAAATGGCTCATTTCGTCCCTATGGCTGGACTGCCCTCTGCCCAGGAACTCGCTGACGCCTACATACAGCACATCTTCCGGTTGCATGGCTTTCCATCACACATTGTGTCCAACAGAGGAACTCAGTTTACCTCCCGCCTCTGGAGGGCCCTCTGCAAACATCTGGGAGTGGCTCTGGACTTTTCTTCAGCCTACCATCCTCAGTCGAATGGCCAAGTGGAACGAGTCAATCAGATCCTGACCTCCTTCTTGCATCACTACGTTAATACCCATCACGACGACTGGTCCACGCTTCTTCCTTGGGCTGAATTCTCCCATAACCACCACGTCAGTGAGTCCTCCTCCAGCTCTCCCTTCCATGTCGTTTACGGACTTCAGCCTTCCGTCCCATTACCTGTATCTTCTTCCTCGGATGTCCCTGCTGCTGATGCTGTAGTCCGTGACTTTACAACGATTTGGGACTCTGTCAAGACGTCCCTTGGACGTGCTTCCCTGCGGATGAAGAGACACGCAGACAAGAGGCGTCTGGATCCTCCGTGTTTCTCTCCAGGAGATCTGGTCTGGCTTGCTTCCAAGTACGTCCGATTGAAGCTACCATCGTACAAGCTGGGTCCTCGCTACATCGGGCCGTTTCAAGTCATCGGCAAAATAAATTAGGTCTCCTACAAGCTGCAGCTCCCAGCCACGATGAGAATCCCCAACTCCTTCCACGTCTCCCTGCTCAAGCCGGTTGTCCTTGATCCCTTCTCCGCTGCTGCCGGTTCTGCTCCTCCTCCTATGGCTGATGATGACATCTATGCGGTAAGAGATATCGTGGCCATGAAGACCGTGCGGGGCCGAGAGTTCTTCCTGGTAGACTGGGCTGGGTATGGTCCTGAGGATAGGTCCTGGGAACCCCGGGAGAATGTGGGTACTCCCCTGATACGTGCCTTCCTGTCCCGGTTGCGGGGAGGGGGGCGTGGGGGAGGGGGTACTGTCACGCTCCCCGGCTCCTCTGCCATGCTCCCCGGCTCCCCTGCCATGCTCCCCGGCTCCCCTGCCTTGCTCACCGGCTCCCCTGCCACGCTTCCCCGCTCTCATGTCACGCTCCGTCGCTCCCGTGCCATTGTAATACTGCAGGTAACGGGATACGCAAGGACTGCACGGAACCACGGGGGTTAATCAATGCAGATTTAATAATGTATTGCACAACACAGGTGGAGGAATAGTGCGGGAAAGGAGGGGGAAGAAAAGCGGGAATGTGCACAGCAGTAGATATAATACAATATACATACAACCACTTTGAATAACTTGTCAAGGATAGGAAGCCTCAGATTGTACTCCCAAAAGCAAAACACAGAAATCCTTATTAAACAAAAAAAACGCAGAGTCCTTGTTATCTTACTCGTATAACACAGTGCAGTCTTTTCCTATCTGTCCCTAACTAAAAGTAGTGTGCACACTTAACTGCAGGTTTCAGCGTGGGGTACCTCGTCACCGTTGGGGCCCGTATTCCGCTGGCAGACACCTCTAAAGTTCAGTCTTTGTCCCGGGTCTGTAACTTGCACGTGCTGCCTGGCTCCTCGCTCCACATCCAGCCTCATTGGATCTGTAATTTTGTACTTTGCACGTGCTGTCTGGCTCCTCGCTCCACATCCAGCCTCTTTGGATCTGTAATTTTGTACTTTGCACGTGCTGCCTGGCTCGTCGCTCCACATCCAGCCTCTTTGGATCTGTGTCTTGGGGGAGACACCACGCAACACTCTGAGGTACTTGGACCTCGGAAAAAACAGGGCAGACTGAGGCCTTTGTGGCGCCCCTGACCTGGTCAGGCACCACTGAGTACTGCACCCATGCTGGGGACAGTACAATACAGGTAATCCAGAAGGCTGACCGAGGTGTGACTACACAGGCGCATAGTGATCAGGTCTCACACATGTACCTATGAGAGGACCCCTGGGGATCCCAGGAGGGGGAAAAGCCTTCACCTCCACTGGAATAGTGGAGGGGGCCAAAAGCCTCCATCTCCTCTCAAGGGGTGTGGTAAGAGAGTCTGGTTGCTAGGTGGCGTAGGCAGGCACAAAAGGGAAAAGAGGAAGGAGGAGTAAACAGTCTGCAGCAGAGTGTGGAGGAGTGAGGAGCAGGAAAGTGAAGCTCTGACAGGAGCAGCAGTGAAGGTCCCAGATGTGAGCCGGTTCAGAGCAGAGTCCAGGGAGCTCCGAGGAGAGCTGACCCCTTCCCCTGGGCTGCTGTAGTCTGACAGCGTCCGCGCAGTGGCTACCGACGGGGGAGAACGGTCAACTAGGAGTGCTACCCGAAACCCATCTCAGCTAGAGAGAGAGCACGGAGTGGGAAGTAAGGAGACTGCTAGGGAGTACCAGGCCCAAACGGGCGGCAGATCCCGAAGCGGAGATAGATCCAGCTTTCTTTTGCTAAACCTGCCGGTGTGGGGCTCTCAAAGCCCACGCCACAACACCACAAAAGCCGCAGCCACGTAGCCACAGATAGGGCCCATAGGTCACAGGAGGCAAGTAGCTGGAGTGGCCTAGTCCAGGCGACAAGCAAACGGCAAACGAAGGGGAGAGAGGCTGCAGCATCTTCCCTGGGTGACCCCCATAGGGACTAAAAGTCGGGGTCACCCCAAACCAAAAAGGGCTAAGGAAGGCGAGTTGGTAGTCACCATCAGAAGTCAGCCTGAAGGATACCTGGTTCCAGTCTGGTTAATCCCAGCTACGCCCGGGTTACTCACCCTATCAACTGTGAGTAAAAACCCTGAAAGACACTCTGCCTGTGTTGAGTCATTCTGCGCCTTGTAGTTCTACACATCTACACAGGGCCCTGGGGCTTGCCTCACTCTCAGGAGGCTACTACAACTGGCTGCACCCACCATCAGCCCCAGGCATCCCTTAACCTGCAGTGGCGGTCCCCACTGACCGCAAATCTGAGAGTGGCGTCACGACAAACTACAAAGAAGGTTTCCTACCTGTGACCAGACAGATCCATCTACGTGGAGTCCCTGAAGGTAATGCACCGACACAACACCTGTGGGGCTTCACACCTTCTATCTTACAGCCCACTCCAGCACACTCCTCCCTGCCAAAAACACAGCCACATGTAGACTCCTCCTCCTCCTGTTCCAGACTCAATCTAGTCACTTGAGCAGCAGGTGGCAGCATAACACAAGGAAGTCCACCAAACAGTCTTTTAACCTATATATATATATATATATACATATAAATGTTAACAGGTCTTACACCATGCTTCCCGGTCCCCCGCTCCACAGCCTCCATGCCCCATCACCTGCGGTCTCCAGGCAGCCCGGTCCCCGCTCCCGGCGCCCGTCGGCAACGCTGAGCCAGCCCGGCACTCCTGCCTCCTGTGCACCGCTCCCTGCTCTGGCTTCTGGCACCCGGGCCTCGCGCATGCGCATTAGGGCGCGCGCGCGGTCATTGACCCTCTCTTAAAGGGCCAGTGTCCTCCAACAGGATATTGAAGAATCAGGTACAGGGTATATAGGGGGATCCTTTCCAAGTGGGCGGGGCCTGTTCTTCGTGTTTGCTAAGCTAGGAGTCAGATCTCCCTGTGTCTTGTTCCATACTTACCTATCTCTCTTGTAGAGTCGCTCCTGTCTCGCCAACCGGTCCTGACGATTCCCGAACCCTGAACGGTGACTGTCTGCCATCTCATCAGTCCATACCATCTCCAATCCGTGGATTCGTGTGGTGACCCACCTCCTCGCTCCGTTGGTTCCAGATTCTGCCTGACATCATCTCGGCCTCCGAACCTGAGCTCCGTCACCCGGACTACCTTCAGAGACTCCGTGGTCCCAGGGACTTCTTCACTCCACTCCTCTGAACGGACTGTCCTTCTACCCGTAGTGCTCCGGCTACCGGGCACCTTGCCCTCGGTGAGGTGTTCAGCCCAGTGGATCCACCTCCTGGGCCTACACGTCCACCTGGTCCTAACAGCATTAGTGGAGCTTATGTGGAATAAATGTAAAGTTTCATCATCCTATCTCATTTCTTTTTGGGTAAAGCCAAAGACTTATCAGCAGCCCCTCGTAATATGACCAGAAAACGCAGGGCCTTCAGCTCCATCTGCACTAAGCTTTACAAAGTGAATGTTCATTTCCAATTATAATGCCCTTTAAGGATAAAAAAAGACTGATGTCTCCTTTCATACTTTCATATCTCCAGATAAAGCTGATATCTTCATGATCAAACTCCTGCACTCAAAGGAACCTGACAAAGTGGTTTGTCCTTCCCAAAAGGATAACGGCATCAGTTATGGATCACAGAGCAGTCATGAAGCCATGACCTTCTAAAAGAACGGAACACTAAGGGGCACTTTGCACACTGCGACATCGCAGGTGCGATGTCGGTGGGGTCAAATTGAAAATGACGCACTTCCGGCATCGCATGCGACATCGCAGTGTGTAAAGGCTGGATGATACGATTAACGAGCGCAAAAGCGTCGTAATCGTATCATCGGTGCAGCGTCGGCGTAATCCATGATTACGCTGACGCGACGGTCCGATGATGTTCCTCGTTCCTGCGGCAGCACACATCGCTGTGTGTGAAGTCGCAGGAGCGAGGAACGTCTCCTACCGGCCTCACTGCGGCTTCCGTAGGATATGCGGAAGGAAGGAGGTGAGCGGGATGTTTACATCCTGCTCATCTCCGCCCCTCCGCTCTGATTGGCCGCCTGCCGTGTGACGTCGCAGTGACGCCGCACGACCCGCCCCCTTAACAAGGAGGCGGGTCGCCGGCCACAGGGACGTCGCACGGCAGGTGAGTGTGTGTGTGAAGCTGGCGTAGCGATAACTTTCGCTACGCCAGCTATCACCACATATCACTGCTGCGACGGGGGCGGGCACTATCGCACTCGGCATCGCAGCATCGGCCTGCGATGTCGTAGTGTGCAAAGCCCGCCTAACAGTTGTGAGACAAGATAATCTAAATAATATATTATCTGGCTATTCAGGCCAATTTGCGAAAACTTTTTGTCTCATGTTTGCCTTGCATTAAATTTGACTACCGGGTTTCGCCCTTAACCCCTTATCGCAGAAGCCTGACTTCACCTTCCTGACAGAGCATAATTTTACAATTCTGACCAGTGTCACTTTATGTGATAATAACACTGGGACACTTCAATATATCCCAGTGATTCTGAGACACTTGTGACTAGTTTCCTAGTGACACATTGCACCTCATTATAGTGGTAATAACACTGGGACACTTCAATATATCCCAGTGATTCTGAGACACTAGTGACTAGTTTCCTAGTGACACATTGCACCTCATTATAGTGGTAAATTTAGGTAAAAACCTTTTACATTTATTTGTGAAAATATCAAACTTTTGGTGAACATTTCACAATTTTCAAACTTTCAATTTTATGCCCTTAAACCAGAGAATTGTCACACAAAATAGTTAATGACATTTCTGTCGCGGGCGGAGGAGGGGACGCCGCGCTCTCCCTACTGCTCGGGTCCGGCTGCCGCTGCTGCTGCGGCCTCTGCTGCTCGGTGGCTCGAGCGATGGGCCGGATCCCGGGGACTCGAGCGGCGCTCCTCACCCGTGAGTGAAAGGGGATTGGGATTTGGGATAGTTTATTGTCCGTGACGCCACCCACGGTTGTGGTGATGGAGTGGACACCACCGCTGCTCTGTTTGGGGGAGCCCGGGAGTGATGGTACGGAGCAGCCAGTTGTTGATTTGCCCCTCCGTGGGTAGGGGTCTTGGTGCTCCCGGGGCCCGGTGATGGGATTGGAATGGTGGACAGGCGGGGATGGGGCCTGTGGAGGTGCAGGGGCGCAGGGACAGCGCTGTGCCGCACGGCACGGAGGTACTCACTCAGCCAGTAAACACGACACAGTTCTCGGTAAACAAACGGCTGGTTGGACGGGTCCCTCGGACGGTTCACGGTGCTGATGTTCCCTGCAGTTAGCGGTGATGGTCTCTTCCCTGCACCTATGAAAGTATCTTTGGTAGCGATGGGTCCCCACCGGTAACCCGCTCTCCAGCTTGGATATGAGCCGGAGGAGCTCCACTCTTGCCCGCAGGCGCTGGCCCTGGGAAACTGGTGCCTTGGCGGTGGCGGTGTCTCCCCTTAACGGTTGGACTGTTGCTTTCAACGGGACTTGGTTGTTAGGAGACAGTCGTCCCCTTTACTGACGGATTTGGCAAATTCGGCGACTCCAAGCCTTGCCGGGATCCGAAAGGCCCCTGCCCTGGTGCTGACTAATCTTCGTATACCGCTCCGGTACCGCCGGGTCACCACCCGTCCACGGTCCTTTCGGCAACCTCCAATCAGTCTCGCCTGCAGATGGTCACCGCCGTCTGCCAACCTTGCTGTCTCAGTCCGGGGCACACACCCGGACCAACTTCAGGCTTGCTTAACTGTTTCTTTCTACTTCTTTACTCCTCTTACAAGCTCCTCTCCTTTGCTCCACTACCACTTCACTTCCTTCTACCTCTTCCTCCTAAACTGCACTGCCTGGTTCTCCCGCCTCCAGGGCTGTGAACTCCTCGGTGGGCGGAGCCAACCGCCTGGCCCACCCCCTGGTGTGGACACCAGCCCCTGGAGGAAGGCAACAAGGATTTTAGTTTTGACCTTGTGTGTACCTGCAGGGAATGTGGGGTGCGTGTGGTGTTGTGACCTGTGACCCCTGGCTTGCCCAGGGCGTCACATTCCCCCTTAGCAAAACGCAGACCGTCCTCGGGCTGCCCGTCCAACACCGGTTATATTTTCCTTTTGTTTTTCTGTAAAATAGAAAAAACGGTAACATATATACAAGTTATGACATCATCCCACATCGGGAGGTTCAGTGCTTAAACGTTGCAAACATTAAAACGGTTAACGGTTACGGTCTCCGCTCTCTCCCACCCAAGTAACCTGGCCCTGATGCTGCCCCTAAAACCCAGGCAGCACCCCTTTACCCCAGTCCAGCACAAGTTACCCGAGCGGGATCTGTCCTTCCCCTCCAGAGGGTAGCCACCGGTTCCTGTGGTGGCTGGGCCCCAGCCTGCTCTGCTGTGGGCCCTCCCTCCAACCTGCCTCTCCGGAGGCGGTAAATGCGGAAACGGTAACGGTAACACAACTTATTTACAAGCCACTAACGTCTGTGGTTGCTCTGCAAGTTCACGGGCTTGTCCATAAGGAGTCCCTTATGCAACCTTTTGAACGGTCCCCACGGGGACAACGGTGCCGGCAACGGCCGGTTTCAAATCACAGAAGAATCAGGTGACTGTTCGGTAATCATCTTATCATCATCTTTTTCAAACTTGCAAACAAAACTCAGTCAAACACCTTCCCCCCCCCCTTTTAAAGGATGGTCTCCCTGTACCTAAGTGGGGGTCTACCTAGGTTGGGACGGGTGGACCTCCGGGGTCCGGTGTAAGTAGGGCTAAGCGGTGGGGTAGAGGGAACAATCAGTTCCTCCTCCCTGCTATCGTGTAGGGCAGGCGGAGGCATATGGGAGTTGGGTACAGGTTCATCCCTGGGCACTGGTACTGACTCACGGCTGACCGCTTCTATCACTTCTTCATCCACGGGTTGTGGGAACAGTATCACTGGAAGAATCACCATGCCGTTCTGTGTAGGCCAATCTGCTGGGAAGTCTCCCATCGCAGTGTGGATCACCTCTTTCACCTTATCCTCTGGTAGGGGAACCGGTACTTCTGCCGCCGCTCTTAAGGCTGGTGGGCACCTTTTCAGATGGTCCCGGGAAACTGTGGCCAAAGTGCCTCCTTGGTCACGACTGATTTGGTAGGCCTTCCCATCTTCCCATCCTGTGGGCTGTATGACGTACGGGTTCTGTTCCCATTGATCATCCAGCTTGTGGGTTCTCCTCTTCCGCTTCAGTACGACATCTCCGGGCTGAAAAGGGCCAGCAGACGCCTTTTGATTAAAGCGCTGCTCCTGCTGTTCCCGACTCCGACTTAAGTTCTTCTCGACATATTCTTGAATCTGCCGGTATTGTGCTCTCCGCCGAGTTTTCCATTCAGCTGTTGAAGGGAGTGCTTCTGGGGCCTCCAGCCCCATTTCCAGGTCCACCGGCAGGCGGCCGGGGCGAGCCCTCATCAGATATGCTGGGGTGCACTTTGTTGAGCTGGACGGGATATTGTTGTACATATCGACCAAGTCGGGTAGCTTTTCCGGCCACAGGTTCCGCTCTTCCAGCGGTAACGTCTTGAGGAGTCCCAGGACCAAGTGATTCATCTTCTCACACATGCCGTTGGTCTGGGCATGGTAAGGGGTGGTCCGGATCTTCTTACAGCCGTACAACTGGCGGAACTCGTGGAACACCTCCGCTTCAAAAGCCGGGCTTTGGTCAGTAAGCACCTTTTCTGGATATCCATGTGGTCGGCAGAAATAAGCCTGGAACGCTCGAGCGGCAGTTCGACCAGTTAGGTCCTTGACGGGGACAACCACCATGAATCTTGAATAGTGGTCTACGATGGTCAACGCGTAGGCGTACCCACTTCGGCTGGGGGTGAGCTTGACATGGTCTAGGGCGACCAGTTCCAGTGGCTGATGTGTGATGATCGGGTGTAGGGGCGCCCTCTGGCTGGCCTCGTCCTTCCTCCTCAGCGTGCAAGGACCACACTCTCGGCACCAGGCTTCTACCGACTCCCGCATCCCACTCCAGTAGAACCGCTCTCTCAACAGCATCTCTAGCTTCTTCCACCCGAAGTGTCCGGCACCATCATGGTATGCCCGCAAAACAGTAGCCAGATCAGCTTGGGGAATAACCAACTGGCAGATTTTCTCATGAGTCTTCAGGTTGATCAGCTCACGGTACAGCTTCCCTTGATGTAGATACAGCCGTTTCCGTTCCTTCCACAAGCGCTGGGCTTCAGCTGGGGCGGCAGGGTTCATCCCAACGGCACCTTGTTCCACCAGGGTCTTGACGAGGCGGACAGCCGGCGCCTGGTTTTGAGCTTCCTGCCACTCTTGACTGGGCCGTGGGTCCAGGTCCACCCGTTGTTGGTGTACATGTACCTTCTCAGTTGGTGGCTGGTGAAATGCAGGCAACTCGATCTCCTCGAGGTCGTCGTCCTCGCACCCTTCTTCTGACAAATGGGGCATTCAGGAAAGTATATCAGCATTAATGTTGATACGACCAGCTCGGTACTTGATGGTGAAGTTATAGTTGGCTAGCCGGGCCACCCACCGCTGCTCCAACGCACCCAACTTGGCCGTGTCCAGGTGGGTCAACGGATTATTGTCCGTGAAAGCGGTGAATTTTGCTGCAGCCAAGTAGTGGCGGAACCGCTCTGTGATAGCCCATACCAATGCCAGGAGCTCGAGCTTGAAGGAGCTGTAGTTCTCAGGGTTCCTTTCAGTTGGCCGAAGCTTCCGGCTAGCATAAGCAATCACTTTCTCCTTCCCATCCTGGACCTGGGACAGGACTGCTCCTAATCCCACATTGCTGGCATCTGTGTAAAGGATGAACGGGCAGCCATAGTCAGGATACGCTAGGACCTCTTCTCCGGTCAAGGCCGCTTTCAGCTGGCAGAAGGATTCCTCATGCTTTTCTTCCCACACCAGTGGGGCTCCGATGGGTCTACCACCTTTGGTCTGTCCCACGAGGAGATCTTGCATGGGGGCAGCCATCTTCATGTACCCTTTGATAAAGCGCCGGTAGTACCCCACCAGACCCAGAAACTGCCTTACTTCCCTCACTGTGGTTGGTCTCGGCCAGCCTTGGATGGCAGTGATCTTCTCAGGGTCGGGGGCGACACCTTCTGCACTTACCACGTGCCCCAGGTACTGCACTCTGGGTTTCAGCAGGTGACACTTAGAGGGCTTCAATTTCATCCCGTATTTGGCAAGGGACGCAAACACCTCGGCCAGGTGCTCCAGATGGGCTTCATACGTCTGGGAGTACACAATCACATCATCCAAGTACAATAGGACGGTCTCGAAATGTAGGTGTCCCAGACAGCACTCCATCAGCCGTTGGAAGGTTCCTGGGGCATTGCACAGCCCGAACGGCATACTATTGAATTCACAGAGCCCCATCGGGGTGGTGAAGGCGGTTTTCTCCCGGTCCTCCGGTGCCACTGCCACTTGCCAGTATCCACTGGTAAGGTCAAGGGTAGAGAAGTAATTTGCAGTCCTCAGTGCGGCCAAAGACTCTTCAATACGGGGCAGCGGATAAGCATCTTTATGCGTTATCTGGTTAATCTTCCGGTAGTCCACACACATCCGCATGGTGCCATCCTTCTTCTTGACCAGCACTAACGGGGCAGCCCAGGGACTACAGCTGTCCCGAATAACCCCTGCCTCTTTCATGTTCCTCAACATATCATTGGCGCACTGATAATGCGCAGGGGGAATAGGCCTGTACCTCTCTTTGATAGGGGGGTGTTCACCGGTGGGGATGTGGTGTTGGACCCCTTTAATCCGCCCAAAGTCTAAGGGATGTTTGCTGAAAACTTGCTCATACTCCCGCAGCACCCTGTACACCCCCTCTTTGTGATGTGTAGGGGTATCATCAGTGCCCACATGTAGCTGTTGGTGCCATTCACTTAACTCCCCTTGAGGCGGGTGAGGGCTGGCAGTAGGTGGAGAAACCGGGGGAGCTGCCTCGTGAATCGTGTGGGGATCTAGGGTGAGCAGTTTGGCAAGGGTGGCATACCGAGGAAGCCTGACTTCTTCCTCCCCACAATTCAGCACCCCCACAGGCACTCTCCCCTTCTTTACATCTACCACCCCTCGGGCAGCCATTACGGTGGGCCAGTGTTCAGAGGGCATGGGCTCTATCATGGCAGGGTAGTCACGCCCCTGAGGCCCTACCGCCGCTCTACACCAAATCATCATTTCACTCCTAAGGGGTACAATCAATGGGGCAGCATCCATCACTCTCACTCCACCAATCTCTCCTCCTGTTGAGTTCACATGTTGGCGGTACATCAGGGCTCGGATCTCACGCTGCACAGCGCTCTGCCGGCTTCCCGCCGCCGTGGCGGCCAACTGCTGCAGTAGGGCCAACACATCACCCATGCAGTGCTCCATCACATTGGTTCCTAGCACTATCTTCGGGTTATGGTCACTGGGTTCGTTCATAATCACAATCATACCCTGGTGTTGCAGTTCAGCTCGCCCCACAGTCATAGCCACTTGTTTATACCCCACTTGGGTCAATGGGAGTCCATCAGCGGCAATCAGTGTTATACTAGTATCTGGGGGTGCCAGCTCGTCTGTCCCCCAATACCGCTGGTATAAGGTGTATGTCCAGTGGTCCAGTGTCCAAGAGAGCCATCACCGGGATGCCGTCCACAGCCACGGGAATGATGGGACGGGCACCTATATACCGGTCCCGCCAGTCTGGAGGGCCACGGGGTTCTACTCCTGAGGATTGGCCCGTGGCCCCAGGGGTTGCTCGTTTAACGGGCACTGTCGGAAGTAATGGCCAGGCTTGTTGCACTTGTAGCAGGTTGAAGGCCTGTTCCGTGAGTTGTTAGCACTCCTCCGCTGCATCCAGGGAACATCCTCAGGGCTGTCGGCTAGCTGTATCCTGGGTGGAGGCTGGGATCTGGTCAAAGGTTGGAGTGCAGCGAGAATCTTGGCGAGGTCTCTGTCCATGCGGCGGACCTGGGCTGCTAGTTCCTCCATTGTGCTGCTGGAAGCTGCAGGTCTTGAAGAGGCTGGTGGAGCAGGGGCCACCACTACGGGGGCTGTCTCAATGAGCCATGAGGCTGGCTCCGAAATTTCCGAAGCTGGGGGTTGCAGTGCTTTAATGGCCCGCTCCTTTAATACAGCAAAGTCAACATCAGGGTGTTCCAGGGCCCACAGCCGGAGCTGCTTGCGATCCTCAGAGGACTTCATCCCCTGCACGAATTGCTCTACCAGCATCTTGTTGCTGTCCGCCTCATTGATGAGCATCAGGGCTAGGTTGCTTGGGTGGGAAAGCGGAAGCCGTCCGTCCGTTATTATTAAAAATGTGTATATATATATATATATATATATATATATATGTATATGTGTGTTTTGCAACGTTTAAGTGACATGCCTCCCGTAAGGGAAGATTTGAAATGCATACTGTGTTGTTGTTTTATATCTTTACAGTTGAAAAGAAAAATAAAACCGGTGATGGACGGGCAGCCCGCGGACGGTCTGCATTTAACCAAGGGGGAATGTGGCACCCTGGACTAGCCAGGTCGTCACAGGTGCTGCAACACACACCCCCACCCCGAGACAGGCACATCAGCTAGACACAAAATCCTTGTTGTCTCCCTCCAGGGGCTGATGTCCACACCAGGTGGGGGTGGAGCCAGGTGGTTGGCCCCACCCACTGAGGAGTTCACAATCCTGGAGGCGGGAAAAGGAGGAGAGTTCAGTTAAGGAAGTGAAAGGGAGAGGACTGAAGTAGTGGTGAAGGAGTAAACTGACCGTGTCCGGGTGTGTGGCCCGGGCACTAAGAGCAAGGTTGACAGACGGTGGTGGCCGTCTGCAGGAGAGGCGAATCAACGCGGAACCGTAGGACCGGGGTTGGGCGGTGGCCCGCCGGTACTGAACCGGGGAGCGAAGTGAAGCCAGCACACACAGGCAGGGCCTGCAGACCCCGACCAGGCTTGGAGTCGCCGTTAAGAGGTCAAATCCATCAGTGACCGGAACCCCAGTGGTTTCCTAACAGCCAAGACCCGATAGAAGGCAACCGTCTGACCAGTAGAAGGAAATACAGCTACCGCCACAGCTAGAGTTCCAAGGGCCAGAGCCTGCGGGCAAAAGTGCTCCTCCGGCACATATATACGCTGGGGAGCGGGTTACCGGTGGGAAGCCATCGGGAACGAACATACACAAAGGTGCAGGGAAAGGCAGCCACCATCAACCGTCCGGGAGAAGCCACAGCAGCCGGCTGCGGGACCCGTCCATCCAGCCGTTTGGTTTACCAGAGACTTTTGCGTCCATTTGTGGCTGAGTGAGTACAACCGTGCCATCCGGCACCGCGCTGCGCAGTCCAGGCGACCCTGCACCTTGCCAACCCTGCCTCCCCGTCACCTCACCGGGCCCCGGGACCACCAACCCCTACCCACGGAGGGGGAAAACGACATCCCAGCTGCTCCCTATCATCGCTCCCGGGATCCCCGTCACCAGCAGCGGTGGTGCCCAACCTCAGCACAACCCGTGGGTGGCGTTACGGACCAAATCCCCAAACCAAACTATCCCCTTTCACTCACGGGCGAGGAGCGCCGCTCGAGTCCCCGGATCCGGGCCCACCGCTCGAGCCACAGAGCAGCAGCAGCGCCGGACCCGAGCGCTAGCGAGCGCAGCGCCCCGCCGCCCGCGACACTGACAGATAAGTGCACGCGTCTGTCCAGTGACAATGTGGACAGACTAACGTTCATCAAAATGAACAAGTCATGGATCCACAAGGAATTTCCTACCCCTGTGTCATCCTGGGGAGAGTAAATGCTTGTGGATTTTGAATGTGCTTGATGCAAATCTACCTGTGAAGTGTACAACTGGGGCACAAATGCTGCCACTGAAGGGGTGGGTGTCTGTGTGGCCCAATTTTTGGAAAAAAGGGAGACTCTGCTTGGAGTAACCTTGCGATGTTTTACATGATTTTAGAAGGGCATGCCATGCCTATATCTGTGTCTCCTTTTTGCTTGTCCAGCTCTTTTGTTTTCGGATGAGTATATGTCCTTGTCACTTTCCCATGTGTTTGTTTTGTGAGTTGTTTGTCACCTTTTGGACACCTTTGAGGGTGTTTTCTATGTGTTTTTATGTGTTTGTGATTGCCTCCCATTGTTTCCTATGCGGTTCGAGTGGTTCGCCGAACCGGTTCGCCGAACTGAACTCGAGCCGAACCGCGACCGGTTCGCTCATCTTTACTCATCATCGACCAGGTCGTCTTCCCATTCCTGAAGGTCAACATCTTAGGTAATGGAGGTTTCAGGCTGACCTGAGGGCAACTGTGTCTCATCATCCTCAAATACTTTCACCTGTTTGCCCAGCATGTCACGGCCATTTGTGCACTTAAAATGTGGTAGTAAAAATTGAGAGGTGGTGTAGATTGCAGCGGTGGTCTATCTTTATTAACAGCAGAATAAACAACAATAACTATCCCTGACAATGCAACTACGGCCCTTAAACTGGCAGCATAGTTTGCTATTAGAATGGCTTAGTAACAATGAGTTTCAGTGTGCAATGCAGTGATGCTGCAAATAGCTTTGCACCAGTGGGACAATAATGGAAGTCCAACAGCCACTTTTAGGATGCCACTAAGTTTACTCAGTGTTTGCTAGTATAATGGTTTAGTAACAATGAGTTTGAGTGTGCAATGCAGTGGTGCTGCAAATAGCTTTGCACCAGTGGGACAATAATGGAAGTCCAACAGCAACTTTTAGGATGCCACTAAGTTTACTCAGTGTTTGCTAGTATAATGGCTTAGTAACAATGAGTTTGAGTGTGCAATGCAGTGGTGCTGCAAATAGCTTTGCACCAGTGGGACAATAATGGAAGTCCAACAGCCACTTTTAGGATGCCACAAAGTTTACTCAGTGTTTGCTAGTATAATGGCTTACGCGGGCTTTGCACACTACGACATCGCAGGTGCGATGTCGGTGGGGTCAAAATGAAAGTGACGCACATCCGGCATCGCATGCGACATCGTAGTGTGTAAAGCCTAGATGATACGATTAACGAGCGCAAAAGCGTCGTAATCGTATCATCGGTGCAGCGTCGGTGTAATCCATAATTACGCTGACGCGACGGTCCGATGTTGTTCCTCGCTCCTGCGGCAGCACACATCGCTGTGTGTGAAGTCGCAGGAGCGAGGAACATCTCCTACCGGCGTCACCGAGGCTTCCGTAGGATATGCGGAAGGAAGGAGGTGGGCGGGATGTTTACATCCTGCTCATCTCCGCCCCTCCGTTCCTATTGGCCGCCTGCCGTGTGACGTCGCAGTGACGCCGCACGACCCGCCCCCTTATTAAGGATGCGGGTCGCCGGCCAGAGCGACGGTCGCAGGGCAGGTGAAGCCGGCGTAGCGATAATTTTCACTACGCCAGCTTTCACAAGATATTGTACCTGTGACGGGGCGGGGACTATCGCATGCGACATCGCAGCATCGGCTTGCGATGTCGCAACGTGCAAAGCCCGCCTTAGTAACAGGATGCTACTATGTTTACTCAGTGTTTGCTAGTATAATGGCTTAGTAACAATGAGCTTGAGTGTGCAATGCAGAGGTGCTGCAAATAGATTTGCACTAGTGGGACACTAATGGAAGTCCAACAGCCACTTTTAGGATGCCACTAAGTTTACTCAGTGTTTGCTAGTATAATGGCTTAGTAACAATGAGCTTGAGTGTGCAATGCTGAGGTGCTGCAAATAGATTTGCACTAGTGGGACACTAATGGAAGTCCAACAGCCACTTTTAGGATGACACTAAGTTTACTCAGTGTTTGCTACTATAATGGCTTAGTAACAATGAGCTTGAGTGTGCAATGCTGAGGTGCTGCAAATAGATTTGCACTAGTGGGACACTAATGGAAGTCCAACAGCCACTTTTAGGATGCCACTAAGTTTACTCAGTGTTTGCTAGTATAATGGCTTAGTAACAATTAGCTTGAGTGTGCAAAGGGCAGGAGGGTACAGTGGCAGGGTTGTGGGTCAGTGTACAGGAAAGGAAGCCTCACTTTCTATATCTCTTAATGGGGAAATGCAGCGAGGTAGTCCCTGAGCTTAGCTACACAGACGCTGTTATCTTCTGTAGCTGTTAAAATCTGTTTCCACGGACCGGACTGTCACCTATGGCTCTGAGCCTGCTGTTATTAGCCCTTACAAGGGCTAATAGAAACTTCTATCCCTATTCTGTATAGCGCTGTGTGTAGAGCGTACACAGCAGTATCTGAGACAGGAGCTACGCCAGCTGACACCCAGACGCAAAAGAGATAATGGCGTCCGGACGGACAGATACCCGTTTTTATAATGCAGGGACATGTGACATGGACATCCTATCACACATGGCGGTGCTTCTCTGGCTAAAAGTCCACTTAGCTGTGTGTGTGTCTGGGATTGGCTGACATGCTGGCCCGCCCCACTACATGCGCGCGCTTAGGGAAGGAAGACAAGGAAAAAAAAAAAAAATGGCGATCGCCATTATAGAAACAGCAGTGATCTGAATGCGCTGTTCCCGCACACTATACGCTGAAATTTCATAATAGTGTGAGTCACAGAGTGACTTACACTATTACAGCGGAAAGCCAGCTAGTAATTAGCTTGGCTTTTTGCTGCTAGAACCGTTCTCGAACGTAACTAGAACTATCGAGCTTTAGCAAAAAGCTCGAGTTCTAGTTCCATCTAGAACACCCCCCAAAAGCACTCGAACCACGAACTGGAGAACTACGAACCACGAACCGCGCTCAACTCTAATGATGAGGTGACTGATCCAACATGGACGGGTGGCATGGATTGCGAGAGCAGCAGCGCAGAGGAGCATGTACCCATAGTCCGCAAAAAGGCTTTAAGAGATAGGGTTTCGACCACTGCCAGAGGTCAACCAACTGTGCACATGACACCACCACCTGTGTCATCTCAGAGTCCAAGGGTCCGTGCTGCTGTGACGTCCCTGAACTAGTCAGGGTGTCACAGGGTACTCCACTTCTTTCTCTTTTGGTGCAGAGCTCAACCCTCCCCCATGGTTCTGGGATCCTAACCTTTGGTATTGCTTCATCAGCATTCATTCCTAGCCATACCTCACACTACACCCTGTCAGTAACACCAGTGGGTGGTCTAACTGGAACAGGGCCACCCGCCTAGGGGTCAGGCAGACTGGTGGGAGGGGCTGAGTCAGTTGAGTGGTAGCCCTCAGAGAGTGGGGATTTGGAGCTCCCTGGGAGACGTTGTCTAGGTCGCAGACGGTGGTCTGGGACCGGAGGAGTCGGAGACCCGGTTGCAGGGTATTAGAGAGGTGTGCTAGACTTAGTTTGGGAGAACGGTCGGCACCAGAAAATCTAGTAACCGAACGAGTACCGAGCACGGCGGGGTACTGGACCCTAGATCAGGGAGTAGCTTCACGTAACCTGATAATTAACCTGTGGAGGATAGTCTCTTTATGAACTTTCCCCAAGAGCTCAGAGATCGAAGGAATCAACACGAGGGTGATAGGGCTTTCCATCTTATGCAGCCCACTGAGATCCCAAGTGTCAGCCATCGAGAGCACAGCTCCTCTAACTAACCGTAGGGAGCGGGACCCCGAAAGCTTCAGGCTGAGGGGTCACTCAGAACACTCTAAACTAATGCATGGAGGCAGGTCCAGAACCACCAGCAATACCCACAGGGACAGATTCCCGGACGAGCTACCCCTGAAGCGGCAGCAGCACCCAGAGACTTGATTTACTTCTGTGTCAGAGTCTGCTTAATGGTCGCACCAACATCCATACGGCCTGAGTAAGTATGCTCTCCCCTGAATTTGCCTGCCTGGCCTGCACCACGCTCCCCTACACCTCCATCTTCCAGAGTCGCAGGGCCTCCCCTACCCGTGGAGGGAACATCCTCTGGCTGCCCCACTCCATCTCCCCACTCCCATCGTACTCCCATCGGCAGCGGCGGTACTCCCCTTACCACAAACCACGGGTGGCGTTACGAACATTAATCCCCTGTAAATAGCCCCCTTTCATTTTCGGGTGACCCCAAGCCCCCGAGTGTGGAGACCTTTGAGCCACGGCAACCCCGGATCCGAGCAGTCCGACTGCTGCAGGGGCGGTACTCTGCGATTGTGCGGGAGTTTTTTCCAAGAGTCCTTCGGACCAAACGGTTGCCATTTGTCAAATCTGTCAGACCAAGCTTAGCAGAGACAGAAATACTTCCAGCTTGGGCACCTCCAGCAGGAGAAACCGTATGTTAGCCAAGCACACCACTAGGTGGTTGAAAGCTCTAGGTAAAAGACACAATTTCCAGACTCAAAACACTGCCACTTCCCTTGGGCTGCCTGCTTCCCAAACTTGTGTGGAAGAAGGTGGCGCTGATGCCTCCTTCTCCCAACCTGATGTTGGCCACACTCAATCATCATCGAACACATCCGCTTCGGTGTCCCAGCATTCTGTTCAGTTGTCTATACCACAGACCTTTGAAAAGAAATGAACATACCCCGTTACGCAACCAAGGGCACAAACCATAACTGCATACATTGCACGATTGATAGCCCTTAAGATGTTGCCGTATCGGCTTGTGGGAACAGTGGCTTTCCGCGACCTTTTGGCGGCGTTAGAACATCGGTACTCTGTGCCTAGCCACCACTATTTTGCTTGTTGTACCATCCCCGCACCTCCCAATCACGTGTCCATAAACATCAAATGGGCTCTCACCAACGCCATAACAGGGAAGGTTCACTTAACCACAGACACTTGGACAAGCGGAAGTGGACAGGGACGCTTCATCTCACTGATGGCACACTGGGTGAACCTGGTGGTGGCTGGTACAGAGTCTGAGCCGGCAACATCCCATATAATTCCCACACCCAGAATAGTGGGCCCGACTTTTCACAGTTTTTTAGTTGCCTCCTACACAGCAACAAGTCCCTCCTCCACCTATTCTTCATCTGGCTCCTATGCATGCCCCTCAAGATCCGCTGGTGTGCATCCGTCGACATCATTCGCCAGCTGGGATGGACCGTTGGACCTCCGTCCAGGGATGGTAGTGTGCAATAATGGTCGTAATCTGGTGGTGGCTTTAAAGCTTGGAAAGTTTGTACACGTTCCTTGTATGGCCCACATTGTAAATTTAGTAGTTCAGCACTTTCTCAAAAATACTCTGAGATACCAGACCTACTTACCAAGGTACGACGTATTAGCGCCCATTTCCGTAAGTCATCTCCCTCTTTTGCTGGCCTGGCAGTGCTGCAGCACTACACTTGCCTCGTCACAGACTAATATATGACCTCCCTGCGAGATGGAATTCAAACTATCGGATGTTGGCCAGGATCCATGAGCAGCATAGGGCAGTATCCCAATTCTATCTGGAACATGCCCATCATACGCAGCTGCCAGACATGAGTACTGCAGAGTGGGTGTAGATTGCAGACATTTGTCAGGTCCTAGAGAATTTTGATTACTGTACCAACATTGTGAGCAGTGATGATGCTCTTATCAGCATTACCATTCCACTGATTTGTTTATTGAAACGCTCTCTGGATGGTCTGACTGACCAAAGTGTTAATGCACCCGAGGTGTCTGTGGATCCAGACTTCACAATGGTTGCTAGTAATCCGCAAAACCTCAGCCAACAGGCTCAAGCTACCTTTGGTCAGCATCATGAGGAGAAGAACAGGAATGGTTTGAAGTTGGTAACCAAGGGATTGACAACCCAAGCTTCAGGGCTGTCCAGCATAAATGGCCTGAGGAGGAGCAGGAGGAGGAGAGACAGACTGAGGAAGAGAGGAGGTTTAGGCAGACAGAATGTATTCTTAGCAGTGACACACAAAGGTTGCCAGTTCAGAGTGTGGCACACATGGCACAGTTCATGTCATACTGCCTTTCTCATGACTGTCGCCTAGTCCACATTTTGGCAGACAACAAATACTGGTTATGTACCTTCCTTGACTCACGCTACAAAGATAAATTCGCTTCGCTACTTGTCGAGGAAAATAAGGATTGTACTATGGAAATATTCAGGAGGGCTGTATAGTGGACCAGTTGATGAAACGATTACCCTCAAATAATGCTGGCGTCAAAGGTAGTGTGCCGCCCCCGTGCTGGCAGCCGCTGCTGCTTGGATCCGAATCTGCGGTATGGCTCGAGGGACTCTACTGGACCTGGGGGTCGCGCAGACACTTCGAATAAAAAGAGGGATGTAATTGTACGGGATTTGTTAGAAACTGTCTGTGACGCCACCCACGGTGTGTGGTGAGATATAGCACCACCGCTGCTATTATGGGGTGCCTGGGAAGATGTGATGGCAGCTGGATGTTAACCCCTCCGTGGGTAGGGATGGATGCCCAGTGTTGTGCAGGGTTGCAGGGATCAGCACACTAAAGGGGGCTTTACACGCTACGATATCGTAAATGTTTTATAGTCGGGGTCACATTGTTAGTGACGCACATCCGGCGTCATTAACGATATCGCAGCATGTGACACTTACCAGCGTCCTTAAGCGACCTCAAAAATGGTGAAAATCATTCACCATGGAAAGGTCGTCCGAAACTCAAAAATCGGTAAGGGTTGTTTATCCATGTTGTTCATCGCTCATGCGGCAGCACACATCGCTGTGTGTGACACCGCAGGAGCGAGGAACGTCTCCTTACCTGCCGCCGGCCACAATGCGGAAGGAAGGAGGTGGGTGGGATGTTACGTCCCGCTCATCTCCGCCCCTCCACTTTGATTGGCCGGCCGCTTAGTGACGTTGCGGTGACGTCGCGGTGATGCCGAACGTCCCTCCCCCTCGAGGGAGGGATTGTTCGACAGTCACAGCGACGACGACGACCAGGTAAGTGCGTGTGACGCTGCCGTAGCGATAATGTTCGTATAATAATAATGTAAATGATAATGATAATGTAAAATATAGCATGTGCGACGGGGGCGGGTACTTACACGCTCGATATCGCTAGAAATTGCTAGCAATATCGTAGTGTGTAAAGCGCGCTTTACAGTTCGGTTGTCCTGGTGCTGGATGAGGTTGCACTCATGTGTGGAGTCACTGGTTATCATGGTGCTGGATGAGGTTTGCACTGATGTATGGAGTCAATAAACACAACGTTCTTTTGGTAAACTAAAATGATGGTGGCCGGCCTCCGCAGACGGGTGTATCAGGTCCCACACTCGGGCTAGTGGTCAATGTCCCTTTCCTCTGCACTCCTGTAGTTTTCAGTGATGGACTTCCCGGTGTGTAACACGGGAGTCCGCTCCCGGTCCTTTGGTTGGGAGCCGTGCCCGTCAGACACTGACCCGTGGGATCTACCGGGCCCTGGCGGATGCCCTATCCCTCTCTGTGGGTGGTCGTCTACTTTTCGGGACTTAGGTTGGGACAGGACCTAAAATCCTGCCCTCAATTGGTTAATTAGCAAGGCTGTTGGTGCTGGTCCTGGCTTCAGAGTCCAAGTACCCCCTTTGTGCATGGTTTCCGGGTTGGTTCTGCGGTGTCGGTACCGGCGGGCTACAACCCTGCCCCGATCCACCTCGGATCTCCGGCAGCCGTCTCTCCGTCTCCTTCTGGCGCTGACCAGTGTCTGCCACCTAGCCAATGTGTCAGGGCTCCGACCATGACACCTGTCAGCTTCACTTCCAAACTCACTGACTTCAAAAACTTAACTGACTGTCTTCCCGCCCCGGGCTCTCCAGACTCCTAGGTGGGCGTTCTCCTTCCACCTGGTAACGCCCACTGGTGTGTCTGTCCTTTCCTGAGGGGGTGACTAGGGTTTCAGGTCGGCTGGTTTAACCCTGTGTGGGAGCGGTGTTGTGTGGGGGCTAAACTGTGTGACTACCTGGTTCTGCCAGGGCGTCACAGTAGCGTGTCATCTCACGCAACGGGATTACAAGAGAGGGCTACGCATAGTAAGAGCAACACAGGCGGGGGAACTAATGTGCCAAAACTGGTCCATTTTTCACAAACCGTCAACTTCGAATCAGATACGGCTGGGGGAACTATGACAAGGAGGGAACACTTAAGTAAGATGGTGAGGGACAATGTATTTGACCATATTAGCGTGCTTTCAAAGTCTACAGTTCCCTTTAACTATTGGGTTTCCAAGCTCAACACTTGGCCAGACTTCGCCTTATACGCTTTGGAAGTGCTAGCTTGCCCTGCTGTGAGTGGGTTGTCTGAGCGTGTTTTCAGCTCAGCGGGGTCAATAATAACAGATACTCGCACACGACTATCCACGGAAAGTGCAGACAGTTTGACGGTGATCAGAATGAACCATAGATGGATTGCCCCAGAGTATCTCAAGCCGCCTGATAACAAGACCCAATATTAACTGTATCCCCAAAATTTGTATTTCTTAAGTTCAAATAAGTTCCATTGTATTTTGTCTTCTATCATCTAATGAGACCGTATGACTAATCTAACTTGTTATGCTGCTGCAATTTAATTGTTCGGCCCAATCACCCAGGGCAATATTTTCAAAGCCTTTGTACATTATGCACTGGCACAACCACTGTTGAGGCTACACTGTCTATAACAATCGGTCAGGCAGTCTCTATTTGTGTTCTTTATTGATGCTGTGCTCCACGGTGTGTTACACATGGCCCCCTGTGGAATAAGATTTTTTTTTAACTCCTTGGCATGTTATGCCCTGTTGCAAGTCCTCCCAATTTAAAAAAAAACAAACTGTTGGGA
This sequence comes from Anomaloglossus baeobatrachus, assembly GCF_048569485.1. Taxonomy (NCBI): domain Eukaryota; kingdom Metazoa; phylum Chordata; class Amphibia; order Anura; family Aromobatidae; genus Anomaloglossus; species Anomaloglossus baeobatrachus. Next base: position 182,614,996 of record NC_134358.1, read on the forward strand.
GTACCTTCTGAAGCTGTGCTCCATGGTGTCTGAACCATTCCCCCCTGAACTGATTTTTTTAAAATCCTCGGTGTTAGCTAGTGGAATAAAGCCTGAGTTCCAGAGTGAAACAACTGCCACTTCCACGGTGCTGCATGCTTCACAAACTGCGGTCTAGGAAGCAGGCGATGATGCCTCCTGCTCCCAACCTGCTTTTGGCCAGATGCAATCATCATCAACGACATCAGCTTCGATGTCCCAGCATGGTGTTCATTTGACCATAAAACAGACATTACTGAATAATTTGAATAGAATTTGAATAGAGGGCCACTAGAGGCGGTGGTGTTGGTGGAGGAGGGCAAGGCCAACATCCCAACAGGCATATTGTAGCTGACCTTTTAAAGTGCTGCCAAATATGTCCCAAAAAAGGAGGTGCGAGACAGACACCAATATTATGTATAAATTAGAGCCCTTTCTAATCGAAAAAGGGAGAAAAATGTAAAAAACGAAACGTGTGAACATATGCTAAAGTGGTTTTTTTTGGCGGTCGGGGCTTGATTTGACGTTTTATTACAGTGATTAGGCACTAGAAACTGTTTCTTAGCAATTTCCCCTCTTTTACTTTGGTTTGAGAGCTGTTCTAGTGACTACGTAAAAGCCGCGTGCTGCTCTGAGCCCGTTATTCCAAGACACTAGAAATGCAGTCCTTCTACAGGCTGTGTTTCTGCCTTTTCCCATCCATTTCAGCCTTTTCTTCAGTCACCACAGCTCGCCGTTAGGTCCAACGTGAAATTATTTGGGTTTCCCATAGACTTACATTGCGCATCAAAATGTTCGCGAATAGTCAAATAGTGGCGACCTATTCGTCGAATATTCACGAAGACGAATATTTTGGTATTCAATCATCCCTATTAAACATTTATCAGCAATTTCTCATGTTTCCAGCAAAATGTACAAAACCAATTCTTCAAGGGACCACATTTGAGGTAACTTTGAGGAGCCTATATGACAGAAATTACCCAAAGTGACACCGTTCTAAAAACTACACCTCTCCAAGTGCTCAAAACCACATTCAAAAAGTTTATTAACCCTTTAGATGCTTCACAAAAATTAAAGCAATGTTAACTGCCGTTTGGTTTGGGTGGAACTGCACGCTATTTAAGATCCTGAAATCCTCCTGTTCACTGCCAGTTAAGGCCCTGTCACACACAGAGATAAATCTTTGGCAGATCTGTGGTTGCAGTGAAATTGTGGACAATCAGTGCCAGGTTTGTGGATGTGTACAAATGGAACAATATGTCCATGATTTCACTGCAACCACAGATCTGCCAAAGATTTAGCTCTGTGTGTGACGTGGCCTTTAGGCCAGCGTCACATTAGTGCATGGCATCTGATGCAAGAGTATCGAATGAGATATGCAAATGACCCTCGGTTCAGGCAGCGTTGCGAGCGGGAGACAAGTGTCATGCAACTGTGATACGATCTTGCGATTTGATCGCAGGTGCGGAGGAGAGGAGTGATCTCTCCATCTCCTCTATTGTCAGCCGGTGTGTGTATATCGCACTGCGCTAGAATTACATCCAAGTGCAGTGTGATGTTTGACTCGCAACCATGGACTTGTATGGGTGTTTGTGGGCAGAGACTCACTGACAATCGCAGCACTTGCAGATCAGAGCTGATTAACATTAGGCCAAGTGCAATTCGATATTTTCTCACATTGCATTCGTGCCAGCCATGTGCCAGTGTGACGCTAACCTTATAGTTTGACTTGCTCCTTGAGAAGTGCTCAGTATATTGCTTCTGGCTCCGTGTAGAGATTCCTGATGTTGACAACGGCTTGTTTTTGACTAATCTTCTGCCTTGTGATGCTGTTCCTTTATTGACCTCCTGGTTCTGACTTGGCTACAGGACCATTCATCTGGCACCACCAAACAGCGGTTATATCTACTTTATGGCTTCAGCCTAGCGGTCTCTGTTAAGTCCAGATCCCTGAATATGGGTTAAAGGGTGAAGGTCAGTGTAACCCCTAGAATATGGAATATTGAGTAGCTTGTGCCAAGCCTGTTCGTGGTAGTCCCCTTTTAGAGCTGCCAAGAGACTACAGTCAATGCTCCCGTTACACCTGCCTCCCCGCAATCAAATGCGCAATACTTTTTAGAGATGCTATCTCAACTTAGAAAATTGTTAGAAAAAGGTTTTGTCTCTCTTTTAGAAGTTTTAAACATCTTTCTCTGTGATACAACCCTAAATTCCCCCAGGGCATGGAGAATAAACTCTATTTAAAGTTGCGTAGGCCTGGTGTAACCAGTATATCTCACCTTCTTCACTCAACTGAGCTCAGTTGGCTGATAAGCACAATATGTCTTAAAAAATATCACCTTCCGCCTCTCTCATTACTTACAATACAAATAAATTATAACTCTCCGTCATGGCAAATCTACAAGATGTCACCTTTGAATCAAGGCAGAATTATCTGTAAACTATTCTTCCCACTCCAATATGGACTCCCTCAATATCGTCACTCTATTCCATGATGATGCCTACCTACTTGGGGTACATCCAGACACCTTTTTTAAATATTGAAGGAAGCAATTAGATGATGTTGATATTTTCCTCCAAAATCAGAATGAGTTGGTCTTCATTCTGGAAAAACATTAACAAATCTTGTAGGGAAACACAATTTAAGATCATGCACAGGGCTATATACACTTTTAATATACCTAAAAATGACCCCCTCTCTAAGAGATTAATCACAACACATGCCCCAAATGCCATTTCTCTGAATCTGACCTAATTCATGGTCTCTTTTTTGTCATAATACAGCCTCCTTATGGAATTTGGAATCAAATACCGCAGACACCCTTTGGAGTTCTATTTGTTCTTTGACTCCTTTCTCTTTTGCACTTTTGGAGTGACTCAGAAACCTCTATTTTTAATACCCAAAAAATTAAGTCTTAAAAGAGTGGGCCGAAGTCTGAAGAAATTTCATATAAATCTCTATTTATTGCTGTAATCTAAACTAATTTCTAATATTGCTGCATTAAAAATTCCTTACTGTTCCCTAACTACACACACTATCTACAGTAACTGCTATATTGGTCACCTAAACATACACAATTGTGTTTAACATACTGTATAGGGGGCTATATGCTCCAAAAGGAAATTAATTCACCATCAAAGGAAAAACTTTGATATGAAATATAAATTCTACAAGATAAAAAGAGTAATATATCCACTATAAGAAAAACGATGAAATGTTTATTAAATTAAGTACAATATTGTGCCAAACAACCACAAAAATAGTAAAAATTAGGATCGAAGGTGAAGAGGGGAAAAAGCAAACATAAGATGTAATGAATGCAATCAATGTAAGTAATGATAAAAGATAGACAGCAGCGCAGATATATGCAAATATGTCAACACACTATATAGATCAATGATTACCGTAGCGGTGACTAAAAAAAGAACATGCTAATAATTAGCAGAATCTTCCTGCATAGCACAAATCAGGCCAAGTCAAATGAATGTGTACCTATATTTCTAGGTGCAAGAGTGTTGACCCGAAACCACACGTGAGCTTCTTCGAAGGGTTGTATATGATTGTGCTATTGAATATTTTTTCCCTACTTCCTGTCTGATGACACTTCATTTGAACATCCAAGTGCATGCTGGGATACCCAAATGAAGTGTCATCAGGGGGCAATAGCTGTGATCACTGACTCACCTTCCGCCCCTGCCTGAAACGAAGCATCATCAGTGATGCTTGGTTCAGGGGCTGCAGTCACAAGATATAGTGACTGACAAATGACAGGAGGATACAGAAACATGGAGAACAAGAGAAACAAGGACCACCTCCACACTCCATTCTCCTATGATAGTCCCCTTCCAAGCTGCCACCATGATAAGGGGGCTACAATTTGGCAGAGCTTCAACAGACCTGTAATTCAGGCCAATAAAAAAAAAATCACATCTGTAATTTTTCAAAAAATTTAACAAAAAAAGAAAGCACATTAGCTGCAATCCTACCCCAAATGATCTCCCCAGCACAGGCGGGTTACATCCTGAAACCTGATAGGATCACCTACTGTCCAAAATGTTAAGTAGATGTAACTGTCCTCTTTCATGGGTTGTGGGCTTGTTCCCATCTGAATCTCCTGTAGTCACAAGTCATAAGATGCGTATGGAAGGTCTGGGGTATGGGGTTTCGCCTCTCTCCCAACCTTGTTCTTTTTCATTATTGGGAGTAGGAGAATGACGAGAAGGGTAAGATATCAAGCCAGCATATACTTTTACATGTGATATTACTCTCAGTCAAAAGGGTGTTGCTCAATCAGTGGTTAAACCCCAAGGTCCCCACTTTCGAAGATGCATTGGGTCATCTTAAACATCTTCTTGAAATAGAGGGTTTAGATGCAGAAAGAAGGGTAGACAGAATGCAATACCACTTTAAGAAATGGAAAAAATGTATACTAGCCAACTATAGTCGGGCTGAAATCGATAGGATAATGCTACATTTTAAAGATACAGTTTGGTACCACAGTGACAAAATAAAGGGTACACTGGAGGGATTGGAGGTGGGACTGGGAAGTATGAGGGGAAGATTATGATGGCAAGACCTGATATGACTAGGAAGTAATTGAGAGGTGATTCACCATTCCACAGACTATAAGAGGGGGGAAAGGATTTGGCTGGGGTTGAAGGGATGCTGCCTTCCTGGTTGCGAAGTAGAGAGTTAAGTAAATGAGAAGTTAAGAGATGTTAATGACAGATTTTTACGACTTGAATATATGAATGCTGAATCTTTTTCAGCTATTATTTGTTGATGTTTAAAAAACAATAAAAAGATATTAAAAAAATGAAAGTACACAGGCCATTAAGGAAATAATTCTCTTTTGGTAGCAGTGAGGAAAAGAAAACAGCATATGGATTTCTCCAGACTGGTCTCTCCTCCAAGGCATAACAAGTGCAATCTCATTTAGCTTCCAAACACAGGCATGCGTGTGCTGGAATAGAATTGTGAGGGTCCCACTTTTCTTCAGTTCTTTTGACATGTGTGGGCACATAGCCTAATGGTTGCTAAACGTCTATTGCTTTTCTGGTTTCCTTTTTACTTAATTTACCATTCTCTTACCCAGTTGGAAACCAAAACAACTCAGCAGCCCAACACTACCCAAATCACAACCTGGAGCCTTATCAAGCTCACCTACAAAATTATCCTGAATAATTTTTTACACACATTCACAGCAAAACAAAAAAAACCTCATGTACTGGCCGGTGCACACGCAGAAACAATTTGATGTCGTACTTACATAAAATATTCATCAAGCACCACATTACATAAAAATATCTTTAAACAAAAAAAAAGGTATGCTTAGCTCCTGCATCGGCGCTATTTGGCAGCTCTTAACAATTTGTCTCCTGCAGCTCCTGTGGCATGAATAATGTCACAGGACAAATGCAACATTCAGCATCTACTGTCACTTACAGAGGATGCATGGCTCACTTAAATCTTAGAGGATTTTTAAGTTTTAGCATAGCCATGAAGCAGGTATTGGATTGCTATATGTACACAAGTTCAGAACCACTATCAGCAAATGACTGCAGTACCAAAACCACCATCAGTACATGAATGCAGCACCAGAACCACTGTCAGTACATGAATGTAGCACCAGAAACATCATCAGTAAGTAAATAAATCGCCAAGCATAGTACAGTAATCAATGGCAATGTTAGGTCAGTCCAATATACAATTGTACTATATGATTCTAAAACTCCCAGGGTGTCCTTAATAATGGTAAGTAGCTACTGGGAGTGGTTGTTACTAGCTATCATCAGACTGCAGATCATACAGAAATCACAGTACTGATGAGATGCAGGCAGGATCACAGATAAATATTTACATTTAGGTACTGTACTTTATAGACGACAATATCTCTGATTGAAGTCTTTACAATCTCTTATGTCTCCAAGTAGCACACATACTAAGATGAGATTTCAGAATTCTTGTCTCCAGATTACCCTCTTCTCTGTCTTCAGCAGCATTTCCCAATATGGTGCCCTTCAAAATAAAAGTATAATTTCTGCCCATAAATATCTCTCATGCTGTGCCCCTAAGTAAATAATTTTGTGCTTACTGAACAAATTATTCTCCCACCCAAAAACAGCCTTTCTACATAATAAAATTAAATAATAATGAAATGATCGAATTTGTTTACTTTTCCTAGTCTATTTTAAAATGATAATTTTTCTTATTTTTTCTATTGTTCCTGATGCTGCAACGTTATAACACGTGTAAAAAAGCTGTTAAGAATATACTTCTACTGAAAACATACATAATGCACTCTTTTATTTATACATAACACCCCATTGGATGAATGTAGCAACTTAACCACACTGAGGAGCACAATGCAATATTGTCTTTATTTACAATATACCTTTAACACTAAGTTGCATGCTTCATTTTCGGGAATAATAAATTAACTTACTCATTGCCTTCGTAGTTTAATAATTGGTTTTCTATAGTAAACAAATTTACAGTAAATAACTAGCATAACTGCATATTATGTAAATAAAACCAAGCTTTACGGAAATACCAAATAACCAAAACAAATGGTAGAAAAAGAAAAAAGACACGTGGCACTGGAGAACATTTAATGCATAGATTTAACATCAAGCTACAGGGGTCACCTGGTCAGGTGAGGAGATGAGGGCGTCGGATTCACCCTAATATGATATTTATGACCTATCCTGTTAATTGTATCGTGAAGTTTTCAAATTGTATGTCTGGGCAATAATTAGAACATTTCAGCTGCATAGTCAAAGTCTAATGATTTATTCAGGGTACACCCAAAAGAGCCCACATAGGCATTTCACACCACAAGCTTCACACCTGCAGTTAGGTCCAGAAATATTTGGACAGTGACTGAATCTTCATGATTTGGCCTCTACATGCCCCTATTTTGGATAGATAATGAAACAACTGAGATGCAATTGAAGTATAGACTTTCAGGTTTAATTAAAGGGGTTGAACAAAAATATCCTATGAAACATTTAGGAATTGCAACCATTTTTTTTTTACAAAGCCTCCTCATTTCAGGGGCTCAAAAGTAATTAGACAAAGTAAATTTGACATAAATAAAAAATGTATTTTAATGCTTTGTAGAGAATCTCTTGTAGGCAATAACAGTCTGAAGTCGGTAAGTCATAGACGTCACCAAACCCTGGGTTTCCTCCGCTGACTTTAGTTGTTGCTTGTTTGTGGGTCTTTCTGCCTTAACCACTTACCAACATTGGACTTATTGGGTACGTCATCAGGGTCAGACTGGGGTGTGAGGGGCCTAACAGGGAAATTGACTCTAGGGGCCCACACTAACTATCATGAATGTTTTTATTACTTGTTCATTTTCGGCTTCTCTCAGTATAACATGCGCCTTTCAGCAAACTATACAGTGCACAGAAGAGACCTGTATTGTGCCCTGCATATATCACAGGATTTCTTGTAGCATCTTATTTATTGTAGCTAATAATGGAATCTTATTTACAATCAGTCGCAGTTTTTCTTACACACGGACATTCCTTGTCCTAAGAAAACCACCGAGTCCATCAGCCAAACATCATTCACAGTGAAGCAAAAATACTATTCAGCATCTTCACATGGAAAAGATTAATCCACTGATGCCGCCATCTACCGTATTTTTTGGACCATAAGACGCACTTTTTTCCAACAAATGTTGGGGGAAAGTAGCAGGTGCGCCTTATGGTCTGAATATAGGGCTGCGGCCGGGAATGAGGGTGCTGTGGTGAAGCGAGTCATCGGGGGCACGAGCAGGCTGTAGCAGCGCCTGCCATGACTACTTGGGCCCGCTCATTACATATGCACGCCCATCATCCCACCCATCATCTCTCAGTGCTGAAGCCAGCACTGACAGGTGGGCGGAATGATGAGCGGGGGGTGCGCGCTTAATTAACAGCCGGCCGTGATCACCCCTGGCAACTACAGCCTGGAGTGATCATGTGCGGCTGTATTCACTGCCCCCCGTGCATCATCATCAGTGCGGGAGGGCAGTGAATAAGTACGGTACACTCACCCGTCACCGTTCCCCTGCAGCACCGCGATCTCCTCCTGTCTGCCGGTCAGCTGATCTGTGTAGCGAGCGGTGAGCACAGAGATGATGTCATCCCTGTGCACGCTCTCCACACACATCAGCCGGCAGACAGGAGGACATCGCGATGCTGCAGGGGAACGGCTCCACACAGGTCAGTGCCGGGGGCAGTGAATCAGTATACTCATCCGTCACCGTTCCCCTGCAGCACCGCGATTTCCTCCTGTCTGCTGGCTAGCTGATCTGTGTAGCGAGCGGTGAGCACAGCGATGACGTCATCAGACAGCAGGACAAGTGATGCTGCAGGGAACAGTGATGGCTCCACACAAGTCAGCAGTGCTGCTGCCACCACAGACAGGGGGAGGAGCGACGCTGCATGGAGCGAGGAAAGGTGAGTATAAACATTTTTTTTTGTGTGATACAGGATACATGTCATATAGCAGGATGGAGCCATATGGCAGGATGGGGCCATATAGCAGGATGGGGCCATATAGCAGGATGGATGGGGGTATATAGCAGGATGGATAGGGGTATATAGCAGGATAAGGGCATATAGCAGGATGACAGTATATAGCAGGATGGGGTATATAGCAGGATAAGGGCATATACTAGGATGGCAGTATATATCAGGATGGGGAGCATATAGCAGGATGGCAGTATATAGCAGGATGGGGGTATATGACAGGATGGGGGTATATAGCAGGATGCCGGATGGGGGTATATAGTAGGATGCCAGTATATAGCAGAATAAGGGCATATACAAGGATGGGGTACATATACAAGGCAGGAGGATCATTACCAGGATGGGGTACCTTAGCAGAGAATTTGGGGACATTACCCCCATAACAGTGTAGGCAGCAGATCCTCGCCCCATAACAGTGTGTCATGACCACATTTTTTGCTTAAAATTTTATTTTCCTATTTTCCTCCTCTAAAACCAGGGTGCGTCTTATGGTTCGGTGCATCTTATAACCCGAAAAATACGGTATCCACCATATAGGGAAATCCACTATAGAGTCAGTATGTGGAGGTGTGAAGCATTACCCTCCATACACTCTTCCATGTGGAGACTGGTGAATATTTGTGTTCTCTTTCCACCTTCAGACATTTACATAATTATCAGGTAATAATCGGATCCCAACGTCTGTACTGGATGTGGACAGTCACTATGTGGGGACAGAGGCCTGTAAAAGCCGCCATATGGTTTCCAAATTAGCTTTGCATGTTGGATAAACCCTTTACTAGTCCTGTGTATTCTGACAATTATGCTCTATAAGCAGTACATATGCAGTATTTATACTGAGGCCCCCTCCTGTACTATCATCACATATAAAGGCCCCCTGAAGAGTAATTATATATAGCCTAAGATAATAACACTGACACTGGGGGTACAGGATAATGACACTGACACTGGGGGTACAGGATAATGACACTGGGGGTACAGGATAATGACACTGACACTTGGGGTACAGGATAATGACTCTGACACTGGGGGTACAAGATAATGACACTGGGGGTACAGGATAATGACACTGATGTGACGCCCTGGACTAGACAGGTAGTCACAGGTAGGCCCTTGCACAAACACCCGTCCCCTAATAAGGTAACAGCAGCCAACCTAAAAACCCTGAGTCACCCCTCTCAGGTCTTGACGTTCACACTAGGGGGCAGAGCCAAGCGGTTGGCCACGCCCACCGAGGAGTTCGGAGAGCCTGAGGCGGGAAAAACACAAACAGATCTGTTAGGGAGGAGAGTAGAGTAGTAGTAAAGTGTAAACGTCTGTCAGGGGTCTGGGTCATAGCCCGGATACCCTGTGGCCAGGAGGCAGACGGTGGTTGCCGCCTGCAGGAGCCGGGAAGACAGCTGGTGGAACCGTAAGGGGCCGGGACCGGGTAGTGACCCGCCGGTACCGAACCGGGGAACCAACTGGAAACCGGAGCACCAGGAGGGGTACTCAGACCCAGAACGAGGTCCAGAATCCGCTGGACCACGTCGAATTTACTGATTGAGGTCTGGACCTTAGGTCCTTTCCCGTCCCAAGACCCAAAAGACAACAACAGCCCACCGAGGGGGATAGAAAGCCACCGCACAGGCAGAGAGATCCCACGGGCCAGCGCCTGCAGGCAAACGGGTTCCCCGACGCACATAAAACCGGGGAGCGGACTACCGTCGCTGAGGCGTAGGCAGTCGAAATCTACAAAAGCGAGGTGCAGGAGAAAGGCGGGAACCACCGAACCGGGTGGGGGGACCAGACGTAGCCGGCTGCGGGCACCGACCACCATCCTTTTGGTTTACCAGAGACTTTGGTGTATCTGTCATAGTGAGTACAACACGCCCGCACCTCGCAACCACTGGGCCCTGGCACCATTACCCCCTGCCCACGGAGGGGTCAACACCAGACTGCACAACACCGTCCCCGGGAGCCTAGTTAACGGCAGCGGTGGTGTCCACACGCACCACAACCCGTGGGTGGTGTCACGAACTTACATCCCTAAACACGGTCGTGCACCTCCCCACCTAAATCCCCTCACGTAGCACCAGCCTCCCTTCAGAGCGACGTGACCCCCGGGTCTGGAGGCGCTCAAGCCACCCACCAAATGAGCCCGGACCCGAGCGGCTCGGCTGCCGGCCGAGCCCCGGGACGGTACACTAACAGTAAGGGTACAGGGTAATGACACTGACACTGGGGGTACTGGCTACTGACACTGGGGGTACAGGATAATGACGATGACACTCAGGGTACAGGATAATGACACTGACACTGGGGGTACTGGATACTGACACTGACACTAGGGATACAGGATAATGATACTGGGGGTACAAGATTATGACACTGACACTGGGGGTAGAGGGTAATGACCCTGACACTGGAGGTACTGGATACTGATACTAGGGTTACAGGATACTGACGCTTGATACTTGGTACAGGATAAGCAACATGGGGTACAGGATAATTACTCTGGACACTCGGTTCTTTTCCTCAGCTCCCAGCTTTTCTATGTTCTGGGTGATGAGGAAAAGAGCCTCTTTCTCTCAGCTCAGCACCCAGCTTTCCCAATCCCATCGAATGCTCTGACTGCTGCTATCCAGCTATCCCTCTTTCCATAATCCCTACTGATATATGGTTACTGTGTGGTCTATACCCACGTCACACAGCAGGGACTGGTGCACACACCTTGCACCCCCAAATCACACACACCCAGCACCCTTATGCCCTGCATATCTCACACACACATCCAGCACCCTCATGCCCTGCATATCTCACACACACCCAGCAACCTCATGCCCTGCAATACTCACACACACCCAGCACCCTCATGCCCTGCATATCTCGCACACACCCAGCACCCTCATGCTCTGCATATCTCACACACACACACACACACACAGCACCCTCATGCCCTGCACATCTAACACACACAGCACCCTCATGCCCTGCATATCTCACATACACACACCCAGCACCCTCATACCCTGCATATCTCACATACACACACCCAGCACCCTCATACCCTGCATATCTCACAGACTGGCTGTACCACAAATTAGCCCTCTCTCAAAAACACACTGAAGCCCCATGTTCCACACAGATAGTATTCCTTCACACCCCTCTGTCACAGTCTGGACCCCCCATGTGCCACTCACCCTGCACCCCGCCCCCCCCCTCCCCATCATCCCTAATTATCGTGCTCACATCTTCCTCTGTCAGCAGCTTCTGCCCGGATCCTGCCACACGGTCACATGGGCATGACATCCCCGCAGGTCCTTCTTCTCGTGCATCTTCTTCCTCTAGGAAGGAGTTTTCTGCTCTGCCCCTGCCGCACGGTTGCGTCTAGAATGGAGTTGATTTTTTTGTGATCCTCATTTTAGCCACTCCATTCTAGACAGCACACTAGTGAAATGACTAGAATGGAGTTGATTTTTTGAGGGACCTCATTTTAGAAAATCCACACTAGATGGCTCCCTAGTGAAGTGACTAGACTGGAGTTGATTTTTTGAGGCCCTCACTGTAGACACTTTTTTTTGAGTCCCTCATTTTAGCAACTCCACACTAGACGGCACTGTACTGAGGTGTCTAGAATGGAGTTGATTTTTTGAGCATCTCTCCCTCTAACAATCAACTCCAATCTAGACAGCTCCTCACAGAAACCACTATAAGGCTTTGTGCGCACTAGAAATGTGAAGTTTCTCAAGAAAATTTCTTGAGAAACTTCTGGGAATGGAAGATTTCCAGACCTCCGGAAAAATACTGTTTTGTTTGTTACATAGGTTTATTTTGTAGTTCGCATTCTGTTGTTAGTTAGTGGCCAGACGGCCTTAGACATTAATTTTCCTGTTTTTGCATGTGTAACACTGAGAGATACGTGCACACAATAAACACGGCAGTGGCCATTTCTGTGTGGAACCTGCCAGTCTGCCGCTGTCATCTGTGAATCCATAGCCACTTGCTTGGACAAAGCAAAGATCCCAGCTGAGCTATATCCCCTGTCTTACAAATGGTGTCTCAAATGCGGGCATTAGTGGCTATTGGACTGTGACTGCAGATAAACCGTTCTATGGGCATTATATCTTGTTAATGTCCTAGCTGAAAGCTCCTGTGCTGAAGAGCCAAGAGACCAGCAATATGGAGGAGCTGCTGAAACAGTTGGTGCAGGCCAACATTAACCAACAACAGACCAATACTTACCTCCAGAAGGCGCTGGAGCAGCAGCACCAAATGCAACAAGAGCAGTTAAATGCAATAAAGGAGTCCTTGGTTCGGCAGCCGCGAGACTCGGAGGACCGTGCACAAAGCTCTGCCAGTGCGCAGAAAGCCGTACAAAAGACTTTACTTAAGGCCCGTTTCAAACGTCAGTGAAAAACAGTGACGTTTTTCACTGGCGTGTAAAACCCGCACATGTCCCTGCGTGTGCCGAAAATCACGGCACACGTGGGTTGTCTAAGTGCAATCCGGGCTCCGTTCTCCGTGGCCCGTGATTGCACTTAGAGATTCACTCACCTGCGCCCGCTCCCGCTGTCCATGGTGCTGATCGCTCCCGCGACGCAGCATCCGGCCGGCGGTGACCCCTGCAGCAGCTGCTTCCGGGTCAGCTGTGTCGCGCATAATGAATATGCGCGACAGTAATCAGCCGGCACTGAAGGAGCAAGCTGCACGGGCTGCAGAGGACATCGCTGGACGCCGGGTGAGTTAAAATGTTTTTTATTTTAAAAGCACGTTTTTTCTGGCACGTGTTTCACGGACCACACCACTGCGTGGTCCGTGGAACATCAGTGATGCCAGAAAAAAATGGACATGTCTCCGTGCAGCAATCACGCACACGCGGGTACGCTGCACGGAGACACGTGCAGTGACAAATCACTGACGTGTGAGCAGACCCATTCATTATAATGGGTCTGCGTATGTCCGTGATTCTGGTACGTTTACAAAAAAGCACAAACGTACCAGAATCACTGACGTGTGAAAGGGACCTAAAATGACTGCTCATGATGATGTGGAAGCATATCTGGCAGTGTTTGAACGTATTGCAGAACGTGAGCGCCTACCGATGGACAAATGGGCTGAAGTGGTCGCTCCATTCCTGATTGGAGATCCGCAAAACGCATATTATGATCTAAGTGGAGCTGATGCTATGGACTATATTAAACTAAAAGGTGAAATCCTGGCAAGGCTGGGAGTAAACACATATGTACGGGCACAGAAGGTACATCTATGAACTTTTGTGGCACATCAGCCAGCTCGTTCACAAATGCATGACCTCATCCATCTGGTGAAAAAATGGCTGCAACCAGAAACTTTGACACCCGCACAGATGGTGGAACGTGTTGTCCTAGACAAGTACCTACGATCCTTACCGGCTAAGATCCAGAGGTGGGTCAGACAGGGTGACCCAGCTAGCGCTGACCAGTTGGTGAATATGGTCGAGCGTTACAGCGCTTCTGAAAGCCTACTCCAGGGGACGCTTTCGCCTTGCTGGGGTTCTAGGAAATCGCCTGAAAGTCCTGCTAAAACTACTCCTTTTTCAAAAGAAGAGAATGTTGCAATTAGAGGTAGCAGGTCCACAAAGGACTATGTTAGTGGTGTGATTTCTCAGCAAGTCAACAGGCCCAGACTGAGGTCCCCAACTTAGAAGCAAGGGCCTATTTAGTGTCGGCGATGTCGTGGGCTCGGCCACGTAGCTGCTAACTGCCCATTAACTACAGAGCCGATGGACTGTAACACTAAAAGGTGTTTGTCATTATATGTACAGTCAGTCTGTGTTGTGGAGATCCTCACGGGAAATGACCAACATTTGTGTTGCATTGAGATCTATAGTGTGAATGCCATCTTAGACTCTGGCAGTCAAGTAACCTTGGTACATGCTAGCTTGGTGGACCCTGGAGCAATAACAGATTCAACTGTGTGCATTAGTTGCATACATGGCTATACTAAAAACTACCCCACAGCCTGGGTAACTCTTGCCACGCCCTTGGGGGCCAAAAGACATCTGGCGGTGATCGTAAAGACTATGTTGCATAGTGTAATCCTGGGGAGAGACTTTCCCTTATTCTGGGACTTGTGCAACATTAAAAATGGCGTGAACACCCCGGTTGAAGAAAAACTGGTGAACGATACCCTGGGGCTTGCCCCTGAGCCACTGGAGCAAGATGATGGGGGACCCACGACAGGGGTAGCTCCAGAATCTGTAGACTCTCCTCTGGCTGTGTTTGCAGGTGAGGCGGACACGCTAGAGGATGTTATAGAGATGCCAGGTCTTGAGGTGGCCCGTGATAATTTCGGGACCGCTCAACACCAAGATCCTACTTTAACAAGGGCATGGGAAAATGTGAAGGTCTCTGAGGGAAACCCAGTGTACCCAGGGGCTCAAAATGAGTTTCCACATGTGGCAGTGCAACAGGGCATGCTGTACCACATTAAGATGTGAGGAGTGGTGGTGGAACAGCCAAATCCTTTCGTCAGGTGGTTTTAGACCTGGCACATAAACATCCCTTGGGGGGCCACCTGGCTGGAGAAAAGACAAAAGACCGTATTCTGCAACGTTTCTTTTGGCCGGGTCTGGTGGGAGATGTAACTCAGTACTGTCAGTCCTGTCCTACATGCCAGTTGACTGCGCCTATGACACATTTTAAAAGCCCCCTGGTAAACTTGCCAATAATAGAGGTGCCCTTTGAGAGGATAGCAATGGATATAGTCGGTCCATTAGTTAAATCTGCCAGGGGTCATCAATACATTTTGGTGGTACTGGAATACGCCACCCATTATCCGAAGGCTGTACCCTTACAGAATGCCAATGCAAAAGCAATTTCAAAGGAGCTTTTTAGCATGTTTTCTCGCACAGGCATTCCGAAAAAGATACTTACGGATCAGGGGACCCCCTTTATGTCTCATATACTCAAAGAACTATGTAAATTACTAAAAATCTCCCACCTGCATACCTCAGTGTATCACCCTCAGACTGACGGTCTGGTCGAGCGTTTTAATAAAACCCTAAAGGTGATGTTGAAAAGGGTGGTGGATAAGGACGGGAGGGATTGGGACAGAATTGCGGCAGTTATGCCAATAGTTAAAGAATGTTTGGAGCGCACACAACGCGCCCAAAGCAGGGTGTACAACCGGGCGGCTAAAACACGAGTTTTTCAACCTGGGGATCGGGTGTTAGTGTTGGTACCTACTGTAGAAAATAAATTTCTTGTAAAATGGCAGGGGCCATACAAGGTACTGGAAAGAATAGGTGAAGTGAATTATAAGGTACACCAACCAGACAAGAGAAAACCCCAACAAATCTACCACATAAACTTGCTTAAGTCCTGGCGGGACAGAGAGAGT
Organism: Anomaloglossus baeobatrachus; assembly: GCF_048569485.1. Taxonomy (NCBI): domain Eukaryota; kingdom Metazoa; phylum Chordata; class Amphibia; order Anura; family Aromobatidae; genus Anomaloglossus; species Anomaloglossus baeobatrachus. Next base: position 182,630,902 of record NC_134358.1, read on the forward strand.
CTGGTAGCGGAGACTACCCTTGATAGTGGGCCTCGAGTGGCACCAACATCTGAGGTAAGTGACCCCCAGATAGTACCACCAGAGGTGGGTATTGCATACACGCTATTCAAGACCCAAATACAATAAACCAAGGAGTTCGTACAGAGAAACGCAGAGATTTTTTCAGAACTACTTAGCCGTACTCTCCTAATTAAACATGACATTGTCACCGACCCTCAGACACAAGTACAGTTAAAACCGTATCGAATTCCTGAGGCTTAGAGACAAGCCATTGCCCAGGAAGTAAAGAAAATGCTGGCGCTCAGGGTTATTGAGGAGTCACGGAGTGAGTGGGCTATTCCTATCGTGCTGGTGCCCAGGCCCGATGCAACTATCCGGTTTTGTAATGATTTTCGCAAGTTAAATGAGGTATCGAAATTCGATGCCTACTCCATGCCAAGAGTTGATGAACTTATAGAGAGACTAGGTTCAGCCAGATACATATCCACTATTAACTTAACAAAAGGTTATTGGCAGATTCCCCTCACTGACTCGGCCAAAGAGAAAACTGCCTTTGTTACGCCACAGGGACTGTTCCAGAACCAGGATATGCCATTTAGGTTGCATGGAGCCCCAGCCACCTTCCAACGACTAATGGATATCGTCCTAAAGCCCCATGTCCAGTATGCCTCCGCATATTTGGACGATATCATTATCTTTAGTGATAACAGGGAAACTCATTTGCCAAAGGTACAAGCTGTCTTGGACTCTCTAAGGGCTGCCGGGTTGACTGCCAATCCCAAGAAGTGTACATTGGGGTTGGAAAAGCTCGCTATCTGGACTACATCATCGGTAGGGGAGTTATAAAACCTCAGGCTAAAAAAGTGGACGCCATTCAGAATTGGCCACAACCGGTCACCAAAAGAAAGGTCAGAGCCTTTTTGGGGATCGTTGGTTATTACCGGCGGTTCATCAAAAATTTTGCTACCATCGCAGCCCCACTCACAGATCTTACCAAGGGGTCAACCTCTGTCTCAATAAAGTGGAACGCAGAAGCAGAGGACACCTTTCAACGGTTGAAAAAGGCTTTATGTGACCAACCAGTGTTGGTTACCCCAAACTTTAAACGGGAGTTTATTGTTCAAACAGATGCCTCTAGTGATGGCCTCGGCGCGGTGTTTTCACAAGAAGTGAACGGCGAGGAACACCCAGTGGGCTATCTAAGCAGAAAACTTACAGAGGCAGAAAAAAAATACAGTGTGGTTGAGCGAGAAGCCTTGGCTGTGAAGTGAGCCCTGGACACCCTGAGCTATTATTTACTAGGACGCCGATTTAGGCTAGTGACGGACCATTCACCCCTGACATGGATGTCCCAGGCAAAAGAGGGCAATGCGCGGGTGACACGCTGGTTCTTGGCGTTACCAAATTTTACATTTTCAGTGGAGCACAGAGCAGCCAAGGCACATGGGAACGCAGACGCGTTGTCTAGAACGCACTGCTTGGTAGGTCATTGTGTCCGACCCCAAGGGCTCGAACAGAGGGGGGGTATGTGAGATGCCGAGGGGAGAAGTACTAGAGAACAGGTATGTTTCCCATCGGTTCATTTCATATGGCTACATGTACTGACTGTGGAGCAGTCAGCCCATGCAAATGGGCTGGGAAAGGCTGGGAAAGTTATATCTGGCTCAGCAATAAGTTAGTCACTGAAGCCTGTTTATTTCAGTGTAATTTTGGGTTTGGTATTTCCTGGAGCAATCATTAGGAATGGCAGTGGGACTGGTTGCTCCCTGCTCCACATTCAATCCAACTTTTGATTCCTCACTGGATCAGCTGAAATAATCAGGAGGCATTCAGAACAAAGAGACTGCTGAGGAGAGCAGTCCAGGCTCATGGCTGCTGGTGCTGAGACTCCATACCTCCGCTTGCTGTGCTGAGGAACCGACACAGTAAGAGAAGTGGCCAGACGGCCTTAGACATTTATTGTCCTGTTTTTGCATGTGTAACACTGAGAGATAAGTGTACACAATAAACACGGCAGTGGCCGTTTCTGTGTGGAACCTGCCAGTCTGCCGCTGTCATCTGTGAATCCATAGCCACTTGCTTGGACAAAGCAAAGATCCCAGCTGAGCTATATCCCCTGTCTCAGAAAATATATATATATGTATATATATATATATATATATATATATATACCGCATATACATACATACATACACACACACACACACATATATATATATATATATATATATATATATATATATATATATATATATATATATATATTATACACACATACACACACATGAATGCACACATGTATGTATATATATATATATACACACACATATATGTATATATATATATGTGACGCCCTGGCATCGCCAGGTGGTCACAGGAGAACATTCACCCGGCATAACACCATCCCACACCAGGTGCCATCAGCCACAAAATCCTAGCCCCCCCCCCAGGGTAGGAAGGACACACCAGTAGGCAGGACCAGGCGGATTGGGAGCGCCCACCTATTGGTCTTGAGGATCTAGGGGCGGGAACAAGTTAGTCGAGAGTTGAGGAGTCTAAGTTTGGAGGTCAAGTGGAGAGGAGTGACAGTGACAGACTGTCAAGGAAAAGCTGAGCCTAGTGAAGAGTGGACAGGCTAGTGGCCCTGGTCTACTGGCTAGGTGACAAGCAGTGGACGGTGTCCAAAGGCGACGGGAGTCCGGTCGCAGGAAATCCGAAGTGGACCGGGGCAGGGTTGGAGCCTGCCGGTACCGACAGCGGAGATCCGGTCCGGAAACCGTGCACAGGCGGGGTACCTGGACCCTAGTTAGAAGACAGTTGCAAGCCCCTTCTCTAATTCACCATGCTGGGAGCAAGGTTCCACACATTGCTTTAGAAGTGTTAGCCCAGATAGAGCGAAACGGCAGCCCACCGCAGGGGATAGGGTATCCACAAACACCCACTGAGATCTCAAGGGTCAGTTTTCGCGGGCACGTCTCTCAACCAGAACATACTGGGAGCGGACGTCCCCATTCCATATGGAGTTGTCCAGAAGTGAGGAAAACTACAGAGTGCCGGAGGAAGGGACATCGGTACAGCAGCCAGGTGTGGGACCCGAGTACACTCGAACACGGCGGCCGGTCACTGACACCTTGGTTTACCAACGGACTTGTGTGCAATTATTCAACAGTGAGTACCTCAACATTCCCCGGTCCGTCCCGGCGCGCCACCTCCGGCCTGCATCACTCCCCGTGTACTGGACACTGAGCCCCGGGGCATCCACTCCTACCCACGGAGGGGTTAACATCCAGCTGCCATTCCATCACCCCCGGGTGCTCCCCAACAGCAGCGGTGGTACTCCATATTACCCCACTCTGTGGGTGGCGTCACGAAGTATCTACAGCAATCCCTGTATATATACGTCCCCTTTTATTTGAGTGTCTGCGCGACCCCCAGGTCCGGAAATCCCTCAAGCCACTGCGGATCCGGATCTGAGCAGCCCGACTGCTGACATGGGGGCGTCACACCTCAAAACCTGGTGTTGCGAACAGGATTGTAACCCATCCACCTACCTGGTGGACGTGTGCTTTGTTTTGTACTGTAAACGGTGATTCGTTTGAAAATGTTTGGACAGCCGCCATTTTGCCGCCATTTTTTGGGCGCAAAAAACAACAAGCCGGCGTCTTCTTCCGGAAAAGGGCGCAAAGTTGAAGCCCCGCCCCTTGGGAACGCGGGCGGAAGTTGGTGACTCCCCAGACAGGAAGCGCAAAGGACAGTGGGTCCCACAAGACTGCTGTCGAAAACCCAAGGGGAGGACAGAAAAAGCGGCATGTGACACAAGAAGATAAAAGGCAGGGACACCAGGACTTTGCCAAATCCCGTTCCTGGACAAGCAAGCAGCAGGATGTCTCAGGGGTCCAACAACCAGCAAGTGGAGAGGCTTGTTTCCGGGACCGCCGACTGGATTGACGCGCAGACGGAGAGAATATGTCGGAGGATCCAGGCCCAAGCACATTTTCTCATGACACGGTGGACCACCAAGATGAAGGGCTTAGCTGATGCTGTCCGGGCACGCGAGATGGAGATGGCCTCGGAGGACCGGGTAAGCAGTGACCCACGCCCCTATGTTCCCTAGAAACTGGCTGACCCGGCTGAGGGGCCCGGCCTGCTCCCATCCGCCATGTCGCCTCCCTCGCCGCCCGTGTCCGCAGCCAATACCCCGATTGGCCCGCTACCTCAAGCACCAGCAGCAGAACCCATCATGTTTACTGAAGAGGCCCCAGCTATGGGGACCTCGAGCCCTGCCAGCATCCCCGCTCTGACACCCGTTCCGGCCCCGCACCGGACCGCAGTCAGAAAGACATCCCCTCCGACCCCGAGCCCAGCCGCACTGCTGATGATGTCATTCCCGTCCCCGGCAGTCCGCCCGGCCGCAGCAGAGATGGCGACGGCTCCGGCAATCCGCCCGGCTGCGAAGGAGGTGACGACGGCCCCGGCAGTCCGCCCGGCCGCACCAGAGGTAGTGTCCCTCCAAGAGTCACCAGCGGCAACCGCACAGGTCGTTGCCCAGTGCGTAGTCCCGGCTATGGAGCAGCCGGGATGTACCTGCAGGGAAGCGGAGAAGGCCAATGAGAGATGGAGCCCTCGGCAGAGTGAGAAGCTGGTTGTGGCCGGCACCAAGGACATTCGAGTGGCCCACGCCCCTGAGCAGGAAGCGGAGCATGAAGCCCGTGCCCCGTACTGGGAGCAACAGAAGCGCCAGCTGAAGCAAGAGATTGCTACCCGGGAGAAGCGGAAGGCCGAGGTACTGGCGCATGCATACTAGGAAAAAGACAATCTTCAGCAAGCTACCTTCCGGGTGCGGGGCCCGACCCACCGAGGGCAAGTGCGCCACTTCAACCCCCAAAAGGGATGGGGGTTCATCTATGAACCAGGACTGGATTCCGAGATTTTTGTGTCCTGGAGGGATGTTGCCCCTCATCTACCTACAGGTCACCCGGACTGTGAGTTGGAGCCCGGGGACCTAGTCAGTGATACCCGGCACTGTGGGGAGCGAGGGTGGTTTGCCCTCAATGTGAAGAAATGGGTAGTGGTGAACGAGAAACCCTGCCTTGCTTCCCACAGCTTTCTGTATGATGATCAAGAGTAAAAGGTAGCGGTTCCCGGCTACCCGGATTGAGTTGAAGTTTAACCCTCTTTTAGTTTTAACTATGGACCACGACCTCAGGACTGGCGAGGTCAACCCAAAACTTTCTGGGTCTTGTAAACATTTTCAACTACCTTCTTGTTATTCCTCATCATCTACGTTGCCTGTGGAGAGGTAGATTGGAGGAAGGGCCTGCGGTAGAGTAGGCGGAGGCCCAGCCACTACTGAAACCAGTGGCTAACCTCCAGGCCAAGGGTCCCCCGGACTTGGGGCCCTTGTCAGGTAAGGAACTTTTTGCCCAGCCTGAGTAGGTGTTATCCCGGAACACCTGTGGACTGGGGAAAAGGGGTGCCCACCATTCTTAGCGTTATTAGTTGTTTGGGTGGTGGGTGAGGAAAGACGGGAATGTAATGTTTCATGTTATGCAACATTCAAGAAGCTGTGCCTCCCATAAAGGGAAGAAATGTTTACATGTTTTACCTTTTTACTTTTTCCCGTTTCTTAGAAAAATAAACGTCAGTGGTCGGACAGCCCGCGGATTGGCTGTATTCAACCAAGGGGGAATGTGACGCCCTGGCGCCGCAAGGTAGTCATAGAGGTACATTTCACCCTACATAACACCTTCCACACAAGGTTCCATCAGCCACAAAATTCTAGCCACCCCCCCAGGGTAGAAAGGACACACCAGTGGGCAGGACCAGGCGGATTGGGAGCGCGCACCTAGGGGTCTTGAGGATCCGGGGGCGGGAACACGTCAGATCAGTTTGAGAGTTTGAAGTTGGAGGTCAAGTGGAGACGTGTGACAGTGACAGTCTGTCAGAGAGAAGCTGAGCCTAGAGAGAGTAGACAGGGTAGTGGCCCTGGTCTGCTGGCTTTGGCAACCGTGTCCAAAGGTGACGGGAATACGGTCGCGGGAGATTCAGAGTGGACCGGGACAGAGTTGGAGGCCGCCGGTACCGACAGCGGAGATCCAGTCCAGAAACCGTGCACAAGCGGGGTACATGGACCCTAGTTAGAAGACGGTTGCAAGCCCCTTCTCTAATTCACCAGGCCGGGAGCAGGTTTCAGGCCTAGCTCCAGAAGTTAGCCCAGATAGAGCGAAACGGCAGCCCACCGCGGGGGATAGGTTATCCGCATAAACCCACTGAAATCCCAAGGTGTCAGTTTTCGCGGGCACATCTCCCAACCAAAATACACCGGGAGTGGACTTCCCCGTTCCAGACGGAGTCGTCCAAAAGTGAGGAAAGTTACAGAGTGCCGGAGGAAGGGACATAGGTACACCAGCCGGGTGTGGGACCTGAGTACACCCGGAAGCGGCAGCTGGCCACTGACACCTTGGTTTTTACCAACGGACTTGTGTGTAATTCTTCTACAGTGAGTACACCAATATTCCCCGGTCCGGCCCGGCGCGCCACCTCGGCCTGTATCACTCCCCGTGTTCTGGACTCTGAACCCCGGGACATCCATCCCTACCCATGGAGGGGTTAACATCCAGCTGCTATCCCATCTGCCCCCGGGTGCTCCCCAACAGCAGCAGTGGTACCATATCTTACCACACACTATGGGTGGCGTCACAAAGTATCTACAGCAATCCCCGTACAAATACGTCCCCTTTTTATTTGAGTGTCCACGCGACCCCCGGGTCTGGAAATCCCTCGAGCCACTGCGGATCCGGATCCGAGCAGCTCCGCTGCTACTGACGTGGGGGCGGCACAATAAGATCATAGATGTATGAAAGTTTATTACAGACAGAGGGAGCATTTCTTAGAGCTCCTGTTATAGGGACTGGGGAAGCAGGAGCTGGGAGAATGGATATAAGGTTATAAAGGTTACGGACATTTGTGATAGATCATGGTTAGAAGGTAGATGTGACTGTATGCATGTAGTGACGAGGGTCAGGATTTAGAGAGACATCTCAGCAGTGAGGTGGAGCAGAGAGAGTGATAGTAGTAAGTGGGAGCAGGAGAGGCTATGGTGTGGCTGTGTGTGTCTGGAGACACAGGGTTTTATGTGGAGGAACAGATCTAAGGAGGAGATGCGATGGGTGGGGAGGATGGAGGGAGAAATGACCAGTTTATGGGCTTGTGCTCATGTGACGTCCTGGACTATCCAGGTCGTCCCAGGTAGACACAACAACACTACACACCCCCTTCCCAGTTAGGTAACATCAGTCAAACTTAAAAGCCTTGTCACTACCCTCCAGGTTTGATGTCCACACCAGGGGGGGTGGAGCCAGGTGGTTGGCTCCACCCACCGAGGAGTTCACAGGCCTGGAGGCGGGAACCTAGTAGTCAAGTTCAAGTGAGTGGAGAGAGTGGTTTTGACGGTGAAGGAGGGAGGTTGTGTCCAGCAGCAGACCTGTGCTCAGGCCTGCCAAAGATTACTCCGGTGGCTGGGTTGGAGCCCAGTCACTATTGGCAAGGAGGCAGATGGTAGTGGCCGCCTGCAGGAGACCGGGAAGACGACCGGTGGAACCGTAAGGGACAGGGACAGGGTAGTGGCCCGCCGGAACCGAACCGGGGAGCCAACTGGATACCGGAGCACCAGGCAGGGTACTCAGACCCCGAACTAGGCTAGAAGCCACCACCATAGTCGAATTAACTGATTGCGGTCTGGACCTCAGGGGTTCATTCCCACCTAAGTCCCGATTGAAGGCAACAGCCCAACTATTCCGGATAAGTGCCACCGTCAAGGGCAAGAGATCCAAAGGGCCAGTGTCTGCGGGCAAACGGGCTGCTACGACAGATACACGTCGGGGAGCGGACTACCGGTGCCTAGGCACAGGAGTCAAGATTCACACACAGAGGTGCAGGAGAAAGGCAGACATTACCAACCTAATCTGGGAAAAACTCCAGTTGGCTGCGGCTCCCGTTCATCACTCCGTTTGGTTTACCAGTGACTCCAGTGTCTTGTGTCAGAGGGAGTACACCAGTGCCATCCGACACCGCGCAGCGCTCCGCACTGCAACACTACACCATGCACCCGGGCCCAGGCCCGCCGGACACCGGGACCAATATCCCCTACCCACGGAGGGGTCAACACCAAGCTGCGCTACTACACCGCTCCCGGGGGCCCCCACACCTTCACCGCAGCGGTGGTGTCTACAATCACCACAACCTTTGGGTGGCGTCACGAACTATCACTTCAAATCAAACACCCAAATCCCCGCATGTAGCGCCAACTCCCTTGCAGAGCGACGTGACCCCCGGGTCCGTGATGGGCTCGAGCCACCACCCGCAGTGCAAGCATGGATCCGAGCGGCTCGGCGGCCACAGCCGAGCCCGCGGGGCGGTACACTCACATTGCGTAATTTCATGCAATTACGCTGCGTTTAGCACTACAGCGTAAATGCATGTGTGTAGCCCCATTACCTTCAGGTCGCCTCAGGGTCTTCAGGGACTTCACGTGCAGGGATTCTTCTGACAACAGGCAGGTCAGGTTAACTTCAATGGGAATCGTGACGCAACTCTCGGTAATTGCGGTCAGGGGGTGACCGCCACTGTAGTTTAGGGAGCGCCTGGGGCTGATGGTAGATGCAGTTAGTTGTTGTGGCCTCCCGAAAGTGAGGCTGGCCCCAGGGCCCTGTGTAAGTGTGCAGTACCACAGGTCGCAGAAGAACTCACACACAGGCAGCAATGTCTTTCAGGGTTTTTACTCACTTTTCTGGTGGTAGATGTGAGATACCCGGGCGATGCTATGATGAACCAGGTGGAACCAGGTTTCCCTCAGGCTGAGATAAGGATGACTGCTGACTCGCCTTCCTGCCCCTTTGTTTCGGATCACCCCTGACTTGAAGTGTATTGTGGGATGCGTCCAGGGAAGTCGCTGCTGCCGTTCTCCCCTTTCTGACCCGTTTGCTGACAGCGTGGACCAAGGATAGATGGCTCCAGGCTCGATCCTTATGGGCCCCCTCGTTGCTGTTGGTGCTTTGGGTTCTGTATGGTTGGTGTAGGACTTCTTGTACACCCCACCGGCAGGATTAAGCAGCTCCACTAAATAGATTTCTGCTCTGGGGACCTGTTCCCCGTGTGTGCGTTCATCACCAGGAGTTCCCGTACTCGACTCCATAATTCTCCCTCTATTCAGGCGTCTTTCAAAGCAACTTAGTGGTGATGCTCTCCTCCGTCAACAGCTACTGCACGTGCAGGGTCTGACAGTGCTTCGCCCTTTGGCCCTGCTCTTCAGACACGGCTGCTCACCACCTACTCCTCTGACTGCCACTGCACAACTCCTCTCCCAGCTACACTACAGCACCACACTAATTGAGATGCGAGGGCTACGCCCCCTTCCTGGGTCTGCCCAGGAGTCCCCTTTAATGTCTGTGTGTGTGTGTGTGTGTGTGTGTTCTGGTTAAGGGTGCCTGTGTGTTCACACCTTACTCAGCCATCAGGATTACCTGTTTTTACTGACCCAGCATGGGTGCAGTACTCAGTGGTGCCTGACTAGGTCAGGGGCGCCACACATGCGTCCTGCATCCTCTGCACCATCTATGTAGATTGTGCATGATACGTGCGCATGTTGCTTTTTTGAACGCAGCGATTTGGATGTTTAAATTTTGACCCAAATCTGTGCGTTAAAAAATGAAGCATGTCAATTATTCCGTGCGGTTTGGATGCAGCTTCCGCTCTGTATATGGGTGAGGCAGCATCCAGAGCGCATGCAGCGACTTGAAGCGCACATGTGCTGTCAAATCGCTGCAGAAATTTCAGCATTTAAGTGCGAACAAGCTCTATTACTAGGTGTGGGAATTAGAGTGGTTAGTAGGAAGTGATGTACTATAGGGGCAAAAGTGGAAAGAAACAGAAACATTGTTTACAGTTACTATGCATCCAGTTACCTTCAGTGCTCTACTGGATCAATTCTGGTCTAATTCATTGTAGTACAATTATACAATGCACTTAGGTGATACACGAGCAGACTAAAGTCTATTCAGACTTGTTGCTCACAATATGTATGCTTAAAAATGCATTCAGGTTTGAAACAGAGGGAAAGGGCCTGTACTCATCTTAAAATCAGTTAATCAAAGCTGACCAGATGTAGGATCTCATAGGCAGATTAAACAAGTGGGTCATAAAGTGGAGACGGGGTAATGGAGTGGGCAGTTTCAAACATACCAGATACAAGCAGCAGAGACGAGGAATATCAGAACTTGGAAAAGCTGGGTAGTAGTTTCAAACATACATGCAGGAAGAGTAGACAAATAGACATGATGATTAGATGATGATTAGAGAGCGGTGGTGATAGATGTCCAAGTGCATTCCGTGTACATCACATTACTTTCTGGTCTAATTCATTAAGTACACTGATACAATGCACTTAGAAGATGCAGAGCAGACCATTAGAGATTAAATACTTTGAAGCTTAACCCCTCCCTGTCCTGTGATTATTACACAGTGGCAAAGATACACGTAGGCCGTGCGCACGTTGCATTTTTTTCTGCGTTTTAGCTGCGTTTACATCTGCACTGTGTCATTGACAAAATGCATGCGTTCTGCTTCCCCAGCAAAGTCTATGAGAATCATGCAAAATCTGTGTGAACAATGCTTATTGATACGCAGCGTTTTGATTGTCAAAAATTTGACAAAATCTCTGCGTTTAGAAAAGCAGCATGTCAATTCTTTTGTCCGTTTTGGCAGCGTTCTACACCAATTGAAATCAATGAGTTGTAGAAAAACACTTCCAAAATGCTAAGCAGTGCGTTTGCACTGCATTTTGTTGCGATCCGCATGTTTATTTTGACATAACAAAGGCAGGTCTTTCGGTGTCTCTCTCTGTCGGTTGGTCTCTCTCTCTCTATGTGTCTATTTCTCTCTCTGTCCATGTCGGTCTCTCCCTCCCACCCCCTCACTCACACTCACCGATCCATGATCACCGGCGCGGCACTGCACGGCGTTCACACTGTGGCGGCTTCTCCTCTTTGAAAATGCCGGCCGCTCATTAATCCATTTCGCATTCCCTGCTTCCCCCGCCCACCGGCGCCTATGATTGGTTGCAGTCAGACACACACCCACGCTGAGTGACAGCTGTCTCACTGCAACCAATCACAGCCGCCGGTGGGCGTGTCTATATCGAGCAGTAAAAAAATAAATAAATAATTTAAAAAAAAAGGCGTGTGGTCCCCCCCAATTTGGATACCAGCCAGGGTAAAGCCACACAGCTGAAAGCTGGTATTCTCAGGATGGGGAGCTCCACGTTATGGAGAGCTCCCCAGCCTAACAATATCAGCCAGCAGCCGCCAGGAATTGCCGCAATCATTAGATGCGGCAGTCCCGGGACTTTACCCGGCTCATCCTGTATTGCCCTTGTGCTGTGGCAAACGAGGTAATAAGGAGTTAATGGCAGCAGCCCGTAGCTGCCACTAAGTCCTAGGTTAATCATGGCAGGTGTCTCCCCGAGATACCTTCCATGATTAACCTGTAAGTTAAAAAAAATAAATAAATAAACTACGCACATCCAAAAAAATCCTGTATTTGTAATGAAAGCCAAAAAAATACCCTCTTTCACCACTTTATTAACCCCTCAAAAACGCCTCCAGGTCCGAAGTAATCCACACAAGGTCCTACGACGCTTTCAGCTCTGCTACATCGGAAGCTGACAGGAGCGGCAGTAGAACACGCCACTCCTTTGAGCTTCATGCAGCAACTGAAGTGAGTCGCGCGATCAGCTGTGCTGTCACTGAGGTTACTCGCGGCCACCACTCTCAGGTGCAGGACTGCAGCTGTGGCCACGAGTAACCTGCATGAAAGCACAGCTGATCGCGCGGCTCACTGCAGTCACTCAGGGTATTTGCGATCACAGGTGAGTCCTTCACGTGTGACCGCAAATCAAGCCGCCGCACACGCACAGAGCCGCACGATCACAATGAAGTCGGGTGACGTTCATCCAAGTTCATTCTGATCGTGCGGCTCTGTCTCACAGCCAGGCATGCTCTTTTTGACAGTGCGGTCCCACTCGGCTCTGCTGCAAGTCTATGGGGATGCTGCAGAGCCGAGTGGGACCGCACTGTCAAAAATGTGCATTCTGGATGCTTTTCCCACTCTGTCTATGGCAGAGCAAGCATTCAGAATGCATGAATTTTCCATGAATGTGCGTACGTTGCGTTCTGCCGAATGCGTCTCAGAACGCAGATTTTTCGGCTGTGTTCTGAGACGCACAAGCAGTGACTTACACGCTGCGGAATAGAACACAATGTGCTCACATAGCCTTAAGTGGGCTTTACACGCAGCGACATCGCTAGCGATACCACTCGTGAAAGTGTGACGCCCAGGCAAAACCAAGTCACAGAGACTGCACAAATCTTCCAGGTGCAGGCCTCCATCCTCTTTGGCTTACCAACACAACACCACACACAGGTAACACCAGCCACAAAAGCCTAGTCACCCCCCCGGGACAATAGGGACATACCAGTGGGCAGGGCCAGGCAGATGGAGACGCCCACCTAGGGGTCTTGAGGTGTCAGGGGAGGGAACACAAAAGACAAGTTTAGACAGTGAGTTTGGAGACTGAGATCAGTCTAGACAGAGGAAGTGAGAGGAGTGAAAAGTGACAGGGTAGTCAGGGGTCGGAGCCCCTGGACTACCGGACTACCTGAGATGACAAGGTGGTAGACAGCAGAGCAGGGCCACAGGCGACGGAGATCCGGTCGTGGGAGACCTTAAGTGGACCGGGGCAGGGTTGTAGCCCGCCGGTGCCGACAGCAGGGATCCGGTCCGGAGGACGTGCACAGTCGGGGTACCTGGACCCCAGGGCAAGGATCGCCTCAAGCACCTTACCGATTAACCAGTAGGGGACAAGGTTACAGATCTCGTCCCATGAGTAGCCCAGAGACCGAAACGGAAGCCCAATGCGGGGGATAGGGCGTCCGCTAGAGCCCACAGAGATCCCACTGGTCAGTTTTCGCGGACAAGTGCTCCCAACACACAGAAACACAGAGAGCGGACTTCTCCCATTTTATGCGGATTAAGTCAGCAAACAAGAAACTACAAGTGCAGGAGGAAGGGCCCCTGCCCTGTCAGCCCATGTGCGGGACCAAGCACACCCCTCCAGAGGCTCCTGGCATCTGGCCTTGGTGTACAATACGGACTTTGTGTGTTTTATTACCACAGTGAGTACACCGCTACCATCCGGTTCCTTCCAGAGACTGCTCCCTGCTCCCTCACCATCCTCAGGGCCCAGGGACTACACCACCCCTACCCGTTGAGGGGATTCCACCTTGCTGCCCCGCTCCATCAGCCCCGGGCACCCCCATACCAAGGTAGCGGCTGTGTCACTAATCATCATCGCAACCCATGGGTAGCGTCACTGACAAACTCTTCCCCTGTAAATACCCCCTTTTTATTGTTGTGGGCGACGGGCCGCTGCATGAGCCCCTGATCCGGCTGCCACTCGAGCTCCAGCCACGATCCCGGATACAAGGACCTTGGGTAGCCTTCCCTGACGTGGCCAGTCACCCCCTTGCCCACGACAAACGCATCCGCCCCCGTCGTTTGTGCGTCACGGGCAAATCGATGCCCGTGGCGCACAATATCGCTAGGAGCTGTCACACGTACTTACCTTCCTAGCGACGTCGCTGTGGCCCGCAAACAGCCTCTTTTCTAAGGGGACGGTTCGTGCGGCGTCACAGCAACGTAACACAGCAGGCGTCCAATAGTAGCGGAGGGGCGGAGAGCAGCCGCATGGAAGTCACGCCCACCTCGTTGCCGGAGGACGCAGGTACAGTGTTGTTCGTCGTTCCTGGGGTGTCACACGTAGCGATGTGTGCTGCCTCAGGAACGACGAACAACCTGCGTCCTGAAACAGCAACGACATTTTGAAAATGAACGACGTGTCAACGATCAGAGATTAGGTATTTCTGATCGTTAGTGGTTGCTCGTACGTCTCACACACAATGACGTCGCTAACGAGCCCGAATGTACGTCACGAATTCCTTGACCCTAATGACATCTCGTTAGCGATGTCGTTGCGTGTAATGGGGCCTTTAAGCCGGTGTTCCACTTGCGATTGCCTCGCGTGTATCTGTTAGGGCCAGGTGGACGGGCAGACCCAGGAGGTGGATCCACTGGGCCGAACTTCTTGATGATGGTAAGGGGTCCGGTAGCTTGAGCACTACAGGTAACAGGACAGTCCGAGCACACGAGTATAACGGTGAAGTCCCTGGGACCACGGAGTCACTGATGGTAGTCCGGGTGACGGAGCTCAGGTTCGGAAGCCGAGATGATGTCAGGCGGAGTCCGGAACCGTTGAAGCGAGATGACGGGTCACCGCAGGGAACAGAGATGGTACGAACGGTCAGGATGGCAGATAGACAGCGTTCGGTGTTCGGGATTCGGCAGGACCGGATGGCAAGACAGGATCGGCTCTAGAAGAGAGAGAGGTGAGTATCTCACAGAAACACAAGGAGACCTGACTCCTAGCTTGGGAAACACGAAGAACAGGCCCCGCCCACTTGGACACTAAACCCCTTTATACCCTGTACCTGTGTGCTTCATTTCCTGTCAGTGGACGCTGGCCCTTTAAGAAAGGGTCAATGACCGCGCGCGCGCCCTAATGCGCATGCGTGCGGCCCGGGTGCCAGAAGCCAGAGCAGGAAGCTGAGAGGAGGAAGCAGCAGAGCCGGGCTGGGGCTGGGAAACCGACGGGCGCCGGGAGCGGGGACCAGGAGGCCTGGGGAGTGCAGGACATGGCGGCTGGAGAGCGGGGAGCGTGGCAGGTGAGCCGGGGATCAGAGCAGGGGACCCGGGGAGCGTGACAGTATCTCGCGTGAGTTTCGCTGTGCATCACCCGACAAGGATTTACACTCTCCTCACAGGTGGGTTTCATGCATCTCTATGCAGACGCTCCTGTGAGCAGTGTGACTCCTTGCCGGGTGATGCACAGCGAAATTCGCGCGAGATACACGCGAGGCAATTGCAAGTGGGACAGCGGCCTTACAGGGGTTCTTTGGTGAAAACAAGTTATAACTTCTGTGCAGGTTAAGTGATCGTTTATTGATCAGTGAGGGTCCAACTGCTGGGACCTGCACCACTCGGCAGCATGGCGAACTTATAGCCCCATAAGACTTGAACTCGTGTTTGGCTTGACCACTGATCCATTTATTCCCTCTGTGGCTGTGAGTGCTGTGCTTGGCTTTTTCTGGCAACCCCAAAGAAAATTAATGGAGCTGTGCTCAGACATCTAACCTGCTGCTGCATTTTATAATGGGATAAAAGTCCCTAAATTTTCAGATTGTTGCTGTTTCCAGTAGTTGGATTCCATCAATTATTAGGTTATCACCTATCCTGTGGACCCTGTGCATCGATGATAACTTGTTTTCACCAAAGAACCTATTTAATGCAAACTACAATAATTGTACATCCCAGTTATTGTGTGCATACAGTAGATGTGCAGAAGCTGCCTATATTTTACCATTGACGCTTCACTGTAATGGGGATAACGGCTAATGCCTTGTTCACGCACTGCGGTTTTACCCGCTTTTTTGCGTTTTTGCTGCAGAAATTTCTCAAGAAAATGGTTGTAACCTTTCTGCAGACATTCCCCAGCAAAACCTATGGAAAAAAAAAATAGCAGTACGCACACTGTGTTTTTTTCTAAAGAGCATTCTTTCTGCAGAATTTCTTGAGAAAAAGAATGTGCATGTCACTTCTTTTCTGCAGGTACCTGCATTTTTTGGCATAGATAATAGGTAAAAAACCGCAGGGACCAACCTGTGGAAAAAATGCACCAAAACCACATCAAAAAACGCACAAAGCCGCGGTAAACGCATGCGGTTTTTGGTGCGGTATTGGAGCGTTCTCTTCTCCTTTTTCTGCTCATACACAGACACACAATGCAAACATTGAGTCAACTTCTCCCATTTTTATCTGGTTTCAGGTGTGATTTTTATATTGTCCACAGGTGAGTTTGAATGAGCATCACATGCTAAAAAACAAGCTCATTTACCCAGCATTTTAGAAAGGTGACAACAATTTTGTTCTGCCTATTTTTGGGGTATTGTGTGAAATTATGTTCACTTTGTCTTTTTTGGGTTGTTCCAATACACACACAGGAAGTAAACATATAACAAACCTTGTGTAATTGCAATCATTTTTGGGAGTAATACTTCATTTTCTAGAACAATTTCAAGGGTGCCAACACTTTCAGCCATGACTGTAATGTATGTGTGTATGTTCCTGTGTATATGTTGTTTGTTTCTGCCTGTGCCTGTATTTACACTGATGAGTAAAAGGGTAACAATGTTTAGAACTTTTAATTTTCAGGTGATGTATCTCACTATCCACTACAACTTTGAGTGTGAGACTACCCTCATTTTATAGACAATCATTTTGGCTATCTGATACATGAGTTTGACTTGCAACTCTTTAGCATATGACTAGTTATGTATATACTTGTCTATTAACTGCATTGTTACTGTTTTGCTTCTCGTGTTTGAGAAATATGTTTCTTCCAGTATACTACAAATCATAACCTGCTCACATTCCCTAATAGCTCAGTGAGTTATTACGTTGATTTCCCAAGAAAAGAGAAACAGCATCAACTAGCTCATCGATAGCAGTCTCTCGGTCAAGAATATTGCCAAACTGCATCATGTGAATGCCGTGAATGCTATGAACTAAGTCCATCTATCCATTCAAAAGCTAATAGGTGGCTGTCCATGCAAAATATCTGAGTCAACAAGTTGGCTCATCACAAGGTCTATCAGTTCCGAGGTGACAAACACGGCAGTGGAGGTGACTCATTAGCTCCATAATAATGTGATTAAAGATGTCCATGCAAGCACCGTGCATTGCATGTTACACAAGTCTGCAATAGTGGCCCAAAAAAATTTTTAAGAAGTATTCAATATCATCATAAAAAGCGTCGGCTTGAGTTTGCAAAAAAGTATGAAAAGTGGACAGTAGAAAATTGGAAATGGGTGATTTGGAGCGATGAGACGAAAGTCAATAGATTAGGCTCGGAGGGGTGCAAATGGGTGTGGAAGAAAGAAGGGAATAAGAGGCTAACAGATTGAGAAACTGAAGGAACTGTCAAATTCGATGGAGGAAGCCTGATGATATCATGTTGTTTCACAGCCAAAATGTAATGCTGCCACCAGGGGGAGCCAGAGCTCTGCAGCAGATGACACTACACAGAGCAATGAGAACCAGGAAGGAAATGCACAGCGTTCTCATGCACTGCCTAATCAGCACAGCTGAGAGGCAGAACTGCAGGGTATGTGAGGAATAGTGAGACAGGCTGGGTCAAACACCGTACGGGCAGAAGCAGGACGAGCAGAAGCAAAGTCAAAGTCAGGCTAAGGTCAGTACCGGAGGAAGCAACCGAGTGGGAAAATAGGAGGGGGGACACAGGACAGGAGGGATGACCAGGGGACAGAACACAGACAAGGGCACGGGGGCACAGGAACAGACAGATCAGGCTATCACTCACAGGACCAGCAATCACAGGCAAAGCAGAGCTAAGCTTATAGCCGGCGCTGGTTCACTGGAAGTGTCAGCTTTTAAGGCATCCAGGGGCCGGAAGTGAGGCCCGAGAGAAGGCTCCGCCCCCTAGCCATGTGTATAGGGAGGCGAATCATGACACAAAGGTATTGGATACTTGACTAGGATCGATGGTGGTCTCAACGCTGAGCTACATGTGAGAATCCTACAAGATGAGTTACTTCTTACACTCAAGTACTAGAAGTATATGAAAAGGTTCCAGCAGAACATCAAACCGAAGCATACGTCGAGATTGGTGAAGAAACATGTAGAAGAGAACTGGGATCAGATTATGGTATAGACATGCTTAAATCTGATCGAGATCATGCCCAGAAGGATTCAGGCAGTGTTGAAAGCCAAAAATGAATTTACAAAATACCAACAAATTAATACAAATTTACAGTTAGAATTTTAGGAGCAAACAGTAACAATCCACTGATAAGACAAAAATCTGCATAACTAATCATATGCTAAATAGTTGAAAGTCAATTTTATGTATGAGATATCCAAGTTGATTGTATATAAAATGAAGGTAGTCTCACATGCAAAACTGTACCTGTAAGTCAAAACTTTAAAACATTATCACCCTTTAGTATGTAATTGTATATAGTATATTTGTATATGTGCCCCTGTGTGTACATATAGTACATGTGCCTGTGTATGTTCCAGTATATACAGGCTTTGGCAAAAATTAAGAGACCACTGCAAAATTTTCAGTTTTTCTGATTTTTCTCTTTATAGGTATATTTTTGAGTAAAATGTAAATTGTTATTTTATTCTATAATCTACTGTCAACATGTCTCCAAATTTCCAAGCAATACATTTTGCATTTATTTTCTGACAATGTGAAATGGTCAAAATAATAAAAAGTGCATTGCTTTCAGACCTCAAATAATGCAAAGAAAACAAGTTCATAATCATTTTAGAAACAACAATACTAATAATGTTTTACCTCAGGAAGAGTTCAGAAATCAATATCTTGTGGAATAACCATGATTTTTAATTCCAGCTTTCATGCGTCTTGGCATGCTTTCCACCAGTCATTCACACTGCTTTTGGGTGACCTTATGCCACTCCTGGTGCAAAAAGTTAAGCAGTTCTTCTTTGTTTGATGGCTTGTGACTATCCATCTTCCTCTTGATTACATTCCAGAGGTTTTCAATGAGGTTCAGGTCTAGAATTGGGCTGGCCATGACAGGGTATTGATGTGGTGGTCCTTCATCCACACATTAATTGACCTATCTGTGTGGCATGGCGCATTGTCCTGCTGGAAAAAAACAGTCCTCAGAGTTGGGGAACATTGCCTGAGCAGAAGGAAGCAACTGTTTTTCCAGGATAACCTTGTATGCGGCTTTATTCATACGTCCTTCAGAAAGTTTAATCTGCCCAATTGCAGCCTTGCTGAAGCATTCCCAGATCATCATTGATCCTCCATCAAAATTTAACAGTGGGTGCAAGATACTGTGGCTTGTTTGCCTCTCCAGGTCTCCGTGTAACCATTAGACGACCAGTTATTGGGCAAAATTGAAAATTAGACTCATCAGAGAAGATTACCTTACTCCAGTCCTCTATGGTCCAATCCTTATGGTCTTTGCCAAACTTCAGCCTGGCTCTCCTTTGCTTCTCATTGATGAAAGGCTTTTTCTCTAGCTTTACATGACTTGAGCCCTGCCTATAGGAGCCTGTTATGAACTGTTCTTGCTGTGCACTTCACCCCAGCTGACATTTGCCATTCCTTTTGTAGGTCACTTGATGTCATCCTGTGGTTGCTGAGTGACATTTGAATAAGATGTCAGTGTAGAGTCGCTTTGCAACTGCCGGTCTGTAGCTTTGTTGTCCTCAATGTCTGTTTCTTGACCTTGTTGTAATGGACTGCTGTCTTAGAAATTTTAAGAATGGAGGCAACATGATGCTCACTGTATCCCTCTGCTAGTAAAGACAGAATTGAGCTCTTCTTTTCCTCACTCAAGATTTTTCTTTTCAACTCCTTTGGCATGGTTAAAAGTTATTTTTTAATTCCTATTACTTTTGGAATATTACTCGCACTTGTTTTGCCATCCAAGCTTGTCCTATTGCAAGAGGATTGTGAAGACCACAGCAGTGTTTTTTTATACTTTCCCTCATTATATAGGATTTGGTACTGGGGATCACCTAATCAGAAGCACATTAAGTAGAAAAAGGTGTACTCTGGTTGGAATTCAACTGAAGGCTGCTTTACACGAGTCGATATATTGTGCGATGCATCGTTGGGGTCACAGATTTTGTGACGCACTTCCGTCATTCGTAACGACATCTCCTCATGTGACAGCTCCTTGCGAGTCCAACCGATGCCTAATCGTTTGAAATTCGGCCATCGTGTACTCATCGTTTAATTCCATAAAATCGTTCAGTTTAGTCTTAATGAACGACACATTGCAAAGTGTGACACCGTGTAATCGGCCATCCTCGTAGTTGTTTGTGACGTCAGTAAACGTTCAGGGCGTCTTTGTGGTTTTAAATAATCATGCCTAATCTAATCGGATTGGTTGTAGCAGATGCGTTTTGATTGGTTATTACTGTTATAAAATACGGAGCTGTAGTCATGATGTGTGAACATTCAGCCTTGGCGTCATGCACAGTGTTTTATAGTGCACTATTCCTAATTTTTCTTACGTTTGTTTGTTCGCTGGATTTTCCGCCCTCACTCCTTGTTATCCCTTTTTTGTGGTAAGTTGTTATATGCCAATCTTTCCTTTTTGGATCAAAATCGACATTAACCAGACCACAAACAACAAACAAGAATGATGCTAAGGACACACGAGGCAACAAAGACAGACGCAGAAGAGAAACTATATATATATGGGATGTAACCAATCAATCACATTAGCAGAACTGGATTGAGCAGGTCAGAAGAATTCAGGGCGTGCAACAATCCAGACAACGTCACGGAGGGGTGTATAGCTTGCCTAATTACGCCCATACAAAAGACAGATTGACCAAAGGAAAACATGTGTGAAGCCTTTTGGACGTCCGCCATGGCCAATCAATATATCGATGAGCGCTTTGTGGTCGTTTGACAACACTCAACATGTGACACATGGACAACTACCTATCAGCGATACAAACAAAAAAAAAAAAAAGACTTTGCCAAATAAATCGCACGATGGATTGACTCGTGTAAAGCAGCCTTGACAATGGAATGAAATGGCTGTCAGACATGTAGAGAAGCTGATTTTTATAAAACTGTGCAGTCGTATCTTAATTTTTGCCAGAGCTGTAGAGTATTCGTGTTTGTGCCTGTATATGTATATACTGTATATGGTATGTGCCTGTATATCTGAAATGTGTGTATCTGCCTGTAAATCTGGTATGTTGCTGCCTGTATATATATTCTATGTGTTTGTAGATGTACCTGTATATTTGGTATGTGGGAATCTGCTTGTGATAAATATTCTTAGCTATGTGTCCACCCTTTTGAAACCAAACGCCTCCACATCATCACCAGGGGTCATCTTTTGCAAGGCTCTCCTTACCATTTTCCACATGTTTGAATCATGCCCTTGACTTGGGGGTGCTGCAGTCCCCCTGGGGAACTGGGGAAGGGCATTTCAACCAGGACCATCATCTACTGCAGTTGTTGCGTTTTGCTGCAGCTGTATCTGTGGCATTAACAGTTTATTGGTTTATTGCTGGGCTTTCTGTTTCTGCTACCATTGTTGTTTCTTTTCCTGAAACTGCTGCTGCTGTTGGAGATTAACTTGCAGAAGCTGTTTTATCAGCTTCTCCATGTTATCTGTTTTCACCGCTTTTACAAACTACATATGGTTTCCCAGCAGCAGTCACATGTGCTATTCGGGATTTGTGCCCATGCTATTGCACCAACTGTAGGGATATGGCTCACTCAGCAGCATTGAGGAAGGCACGGGAGGTGACTTTCAACAAAATGTCCAGATTGCTTAATTAAGTCTCCATAAAGGAAGCCACACACAAGGAAAATAAACAGCCTTTCTTTGCCTGGAAACAGGATACACGGTCCTAGCAAGGGCACTACAATTTTAATCCAGCACAGAAGTCCAAGTGTAGATATGGGGTACTCGGTTGTAGGCAGAGTCTCTATTGGGAATGTCACGGGGGTGGCCGTTGCCCGGTTCCGTGCCCTAGGCCCTTTTTGTAATGGGGATTTTTACAAGGGAGATTATGATAATGTTCACTTGTGACGCCACTTGCGGTGTTGCAGCTAAGTGTAGGGAGCCCTCTCTGCAGAATGTCTCTACTGGGGCTGATGGTATTGGCAGCTAGTATGGTAGCCCCTCCGCAAGTAGTGTTTTGTCCCAGAGGGTGTATGGTACAGTAGGCATCGGAAGAAGGTAGGCCACACAGATGTTCAGTGCAACTTGTTTACTTGTTTACTGCAGATGTTAACGGGTTGCCCGAGGCCGGCTGGTTTCGCCTCCAGGTCCCCTTCATCCCAGTGCCAGTCTGGTTCCCCTGCACCTATCTCTGGTAAGTGGGTCCCCGTGGTATAGAAAAACTGGGGTTCCCCGTTCTGTGGTTTGTCCACTTCTGTCCGCCTGACGGTAGCGTGAATCCGGTGGGGTTGGAGTCTCTGGTCCTGTACCCGGTTCTCCCTTTGCTACTGAGTCTTCGGATTCATTAGGGTCAGCAAGGTCCTTGATGGTCCCCTTGCTATGCAGGTGTTAATAGGTCGGCTTGAAGCTCTTTTTTGTCCTAGGGTCCTGTACCCCGTCGGTGCATAGTTCCGGGAGTACTCCACCGTACTCCACTGGCAACTACTTCTCCTGGGTATCAGGTCACCGTCAAAATGAGTTAGGATCTCACTTTTCTTCCACCTCCACACTCCTGCGGTCTGACACTTTCAACAGTCAAAACCATTCTGTCTCCTGTCTTCCCGACCACTCTCCACAGTCTGCCCCTCCTACCTGGTCAACTAGTGGACTGGAGTGGCTCCTCCTCTAGGCAGCGGTCTATGATCCCACCCTAGCTGGGTACCATTGTATGGGGTATTGTTGGGGAAAACTGGGATTACCTGGGTTTATGGTGTTACCGGCACTAGGGTTCTGGGTCCCTAAGAGGGTAGGCCCTGCATCCTTGTGGGTATGCAGAACCTTGTAGCACTCTGATGGTCTCAGGAGTGCTACACAAGCATTAAGCTTCACATATGAGAAATTCTTACTGCCACACACAGCTAATGAATCACCAGGACTTTCTTATGTCCACTGTACCAAGCCTCAGGGAGAGGATATGTGAGCAGCCAGTCCCACCCATCTCTCTGACTGCTTGTATGGCCGGGGTTACACGAGGTACTAGTGCGATCCTCGCATGACACTCGGCTCACGGTGGCAGTACAGCAGAGCCGAGTCTCATGCGAGTATCCCTGCGACTGAGGTCCGACTGTGCGAGCGGACCTCAGCTGCGGGGGGCGGGACGTCACTGAGGAGGGGAGGGATCTATCTCCCTCTCTCCTCCGTAGCCGGCTATTGCAATTCTCGTTCTGCACGCGCGGTACACCGGTGTACCGCGAGTGCAGTGCGATTTTTTTCTCGCCCCATACACTTGAATGGGAGAAAGAGTCTCGCATTACAATTGCAGCATGCTGTGATTGTTTTCTCAGTCCGATTAGGGCTGAAAGAATAATCGCTCATGTTTCTGACACACAGGCTAAAATTGGTCCGAGTGGAATGTGATGTTTTATGACACTGACAGAGCTCATCATTTTGCCTGAGCCTCAAATGTTGTTCTGTCATGATTGACATGATTGACTTTTTTTTAGTTTCACTTCTGATGCAGGCCATGTTAGGGATTAATCCTTCCTGCCTCGTTCTGGAGGTCAGGCTGCTTTATTAGGGCACTGTTTCTCTTGGACTTCGCCAGTGATATTTCTGGCTCTGCTGTGTTCTGCTCTTGAGTGACCTGTTGTCTGCCCTGTCCCCTCCTGACCTCCGTGTTCACCTGACCTATTAACCTCCTCTGTTCTCTGTTTCCATCAGTGTCTCTCCCGCTGTCTCCCTGTTCGTTCCTTATCTGTTTACCTTAATTCTGTCTTGTCTTCCCACTCCCCCTCACTTCTAGGCTCTAATTTCCCGGCTACTGACTATTTGCTTCCCTCTGACTACGTTTAGACTTTTCCCTTGTGTACTTACAAGACCTCATGTTGTGACACGGCGTTCTGACGATTCTACTGCCATCTGTTGGGCTTGACTAGTATTACCTCTGCTAGGGAATTCCCTGCTCATATGTTTCCTCCACTTTTACGCCCCCTAGTGGTTTACCAGCTAACTACCTTCTCAGATAGTTTGAGGAATCCTCTCAGTCCCACATTACTGCGCTGTACTGCTATTGTACATCTTAGAGTACAGCGTGACATGTTCACTGCATTTAATTGTATTCATGTATTTAACCCCTTCACGACCGTCCGATTACAGTTTTACCATATAGTGTACTGGAATAAGGCAAAACAATTCCAAATGCAGAAAAACAGCAAAAAAAAGTGCGATTGCACAATTGTTTTTGAGATATTTTATTCCACTGTGTTTACTATATGGTAAAACTGATGTATTGATGCCTCAGGTCGGTGCGAGTTTGTAGACACCAAACATGAATAGGTTTACTTTTTTCTAAGGGGTTAAAAAAAAACAGAAGTTTGTCCAAAAAAAGTGGCGTATGTTTTGCGTCATTTTCCGTGACCTGTGGCGTTCTCATTTTTCGAGATCTATGGCTCAGTGATGGCTTATTTTTTGAGTCTCAAGCTGATCTTTTTATGGTACCATTTTTGCGTAGATGCTACGGTGACCAAAAACTTAATTTTGGCATTTGGAATTTTTTTTGCCATTACGCCATTTACCAATCAATTTTATATTTTGATAGATCGGGCATTTCTGAATGCGGCAATACCAAAGTTTTCTGATTACCTGAGTCAGAAGGTTGGATAACATAGGGGGCTCGCTCCCACTGGTGGTCCAATTTATGCAGTCTTCTTTTTCTTTTCAGCACCATGTTTCCTGGTGCAAAGGGGGCAGATTTTGCCTGTTTGTTAAAGTGCTGCTCCTGCTTTTCTCTGCTCTGGTTAAAGTTCTTCTCCACATATTCCTGGATTTGTCTGTACTGCATCTGGCGTTTGGAATTCCAGTCCATAGTTGGGGAGATGGTTTTGGGCACCTCAATATCCATGTCCAGGTCTACCAGCAATTTCCCAGGCCTCGCCCTCATAAGATAAGCAGGCGTACATTTTGTAGAACTGACAGGGATGTTGTTATACATATCCACTAGATCGGGCAGTCTCTCAGGCCACTGGTTCCGCTCTTCAAGGGTCAGAGTCTTAAGCAGGTTAATAACCAAGTGGTTCAAGTCCAACGGCTGGTTGGTAACGATCGGCTGCAACGGGGCCCTCTGACTGGTACCATCCTTCCTTCTTAGCACACAGGGACCACAATCCCGACACCATGCTTCGATGGATTCTCTCATTCCAGCCCAGTAGAAGCGTTCCCGTAGCAGCATCTCCAGTTTCTTCCAACCAAAGTGTCCAGCTCCATCATGATAAGCCTCCAGGACCACCGGTACGTATGCCTGAGGTACTACGATCTGGCAGATCCTCTCATGTGTCTTGGGATTAATCAGTGTTCTGCACAACTTGCCCCTCTGCAAGTATAGCCGGCCCCTCTCTTTCCACAGCCTCTATGCCTCTGCCAGTGAAGTAGGCTCCATCTTGGAATCAGCCTGGGAAATCAGTGTCTTGATCAGTCGGACTGCAGGATCTCTATCTTGAGCTTCCTGCCAACCATGATGGGGTAGCGGGTTGAATGCTGCCTCCTGCTGACCGCTGTAAGGTCGGATATTCTCCAGACCGGCAAGTTGATGGAATGCAGGCAGTTCAATTTCTTCCAACTCATCTTCATCCACCCCACCATCAGGCAGATGTGGCATTCTGGACAACGCATCGGCATTGGTGTTCTTCCGACCTGCTCTGTATTTTATGGTGAAATCATAGTTTGCCAACCGGGTAACATAGTTACCCAGCGCTGTTTCAAGGCCCCAAGCTTCGCTTTGTCCAGATGGGTCAAAGGGTTGTTGTCCATATACGCAGTGAACTTTGCAGAAGCCAGGTAATGCTTAAATCTCTCTGTCACAGCCCAGACAAGTGCCAGGAACTCCAACTTGAAAGAACTGTAATTTTCAGGGTTCCTCTCTGTTGAGTGGAGCTTCCTGCTCACGCAAGATATTACCTTCTGCTTGCCATTCTGCATCTGGGACAGGACAGCTCCCAATCCCAGGTTACTGGCATCCATATATAGTATGAACGGGAGGCCGTAGTCCGGGTATGCCAAGATCTCCTCTCCGGTCAGAGCCGACTTCATCTGCTGGAAGGATTCTTCCTGCTCCTTGCCCCAGGCAAATAGAGGACCGGGAATTCTACCATGTTTGGTTTGTCAAACCAGGAGGTCTTGCAGAGGGGCTGCCATTTTAGTGTAACCCTTGATGAAGCGGCGGTAATAGCCCATCAGGCCCAGGAATTGCCGTACCTCCTTGATGGTCATGGGAGTTGGCCATTTCTGGATGGCGGTTATCTTCTCCGGATCTGGAGCTACACCTTCTGCGCTTGCCACATGGCCGAGGTACTGGACCTTGGGCTTCAGCAGGTGGCACTTAGACGGCTTCAATTTCATCCCGTAATTGGAGAGGGCTTCAAAGACTTCTGCAAGATGTTCCAAATTGTCTTCATACGTCTTTGAATAAACAATGACGTCATCCAAGTATAGCAGGACCAATTTAAAGTTGCGATGCCCCAAGCAGCACTCCATCAATCTCTGGGAGGTGCCTGGCGCGTTGCACAACCCAAAGGACATGCTGTTGAACTCACAGAGGCTCATCGAGGTAGCAAAGGCGGTCTTCTCTCGGTCTTCCTCTGCAACGGACACCTGTTAGTAGCCAGTAGTGAGATCAAGAGTGTTAAGGTAATTCCCAGTTCTCAATGCAGCCAGCGACTCCTCAATACGGGGAAGAGGGTATGCATCCTTATGGGTGATCTGATTAATCTTCCGGTAATCCACACACATCCTCATGGTACCGTCCTTTTTCTTGACCAGGACCAATGGAGATGCCCAGGGGCTACAACTATCACGGATAACCCCTGCCTCCCTCATGTTCCTCAACATGTCTTTGGCACACTGGTAATTTGCAGGCGGTATTTGCCTATATCTCTCTTTGATGGGTGGGTGTGCACCTGTGGGGATGTAGTGTTGGACCCCTTTGATCCTCCCAAAGTCTAACGGGTGTTTACTGAAGACTTGCTCGTACTCTTGCACTACCCTGTAAACCCCCTCCTTGTGATGTGAAGGTGTGGAGTCAGTGCTTATGTGTAGTTCTCGACACCACTCCTCTGGCTGACTTGATGAACTGTCACTGGCTGGTTGAGGTGCAGTGATGAGGGATGTCGTGGCTTGAATGGCATGTGCATCTACGGTGAATAGCTTAGCAATGGTGGTATACCATAGCTTAACCTCCTCTTCCCCGCAATTCATCACTCTCACGGGCACTCTCCCCTTTCGGACATCAATGACTCCTCTGGCTGCCAAAACTGTGGGCCAGTGTTCTGAAGGCAGGGGCTCCACCACTGGCTGCTAATCCTGTCCACGGGTACCTACTGCTTCCCTACACCAAATCATCATCTCACTTTGCGGAGGCACTACAAGGGGTGCTACATCCATCACTCGCACACCACCAATCTCTCCACCAGATAGATTCCCCTGTTGCCGCTGCAGGAGGGCCCGAATTTCACGTTGCAGAGCCCTCTGACGGCCCACTCCTGCCGTGGCAGACAGCTGTTGAAATAGGTGCAATACTTCCCCCATACAGTTTTCAATAACATTAGTCCTCAGGACCATTTTCGGGTTACGGTCACTTGGGTCATTCTGCACCACTATAAGTCCTTGATGCTCTAGCTCCACTCGCCCCACCTTCAGAGTCACCTCCTTAAACCCCACTTGGGTCTTTGGGAGTCCATTGGCCGCAATAATGGTAAGGCCAGAGTCTAGTGGGGTGAGATCATCATCAGACCAGTAACGCTTATACAGTACATAGGGTATAGTTGTTACCTGCGAGCCAGTGTCCAGGAATGCGAACGTCGGGATCCCGTCTACGGTGAGGGAGATGATGGGACGGCCTCCGACATACCGCTCACGCAATCAGCTGGGCCTTGTGAATCTATTGCTGAGGATTGGCCTTTGGCCTCAAGGGTTGCTCGTTTAAAGGACACCGACGGGAGTAGTGGCTGGTCTTGTTGCACCTGTAACAAACGGACTGTCCATACCGGTTGTTGCTCCTTCTCTGAATTCAGGAGACGTCCTCAGGGCTGTCGGTGAGCTGGATCTTCTCCGCCGGCTTGGTCTTTGGCTGGAGCTGCATGGCCTCGAGGATCCTGGCGACGTCCTTGCTCAGCTGCTGAACTTGGGATGACAGGTCACCAGTAGCTCCAGGGGGTGCTGTTGGCATTGCAGGTGCTGGTAGGGCTAATAGAGGAGGCTTCACCAATAAGTGAGAAGTATCAGCTGGCCAGGGCGATGGTACAGAGTCACTAGCCTCCGGGGTTTGTAAAGCCTTGATGGCTCGGTCCTTTAGGACAGCAAAGTTTAAGTCCGGATGCTCCAGGGCCCACAGCCACAGCTGCTTACGGTCCTCCGCTGACCCCAGCCCCTGCAGGAACTGCTCCACCAGCATTTGTGGTTTGTAGCCTCAAGGCGTACTCTCTGATACTGTCCTGTGGACGCTGCCGGCAATTATAAAACTGCATCCTTAATTTCGCTTCCGTGTGAGTCTCAAAGGCTACTTGCAATTTGTCAAAAATGGCGGCTACCGAGGCCCGGTCCTCGTCAGTCCAAGTTTCTACCTCGTGCTCGGCGGCGCCGGTCAGCTGTCCGAGCACCAGTGACACGCGCTGTTTGCCAGTCATGGCGTACATATCAAGAACAGTGCATATCTTCTTCTTGAATACCTGCAGGGCATCGGGTCAGCCATCATACTGGAGTAGCCAGGCAGTGCCGGGCAGATAAGGTAAGGGGATCGGCATAACTTGTGTAACCGCCGGGACCGCAGGCTCCACGACTCCTGCGACCGGAGTGGGGCCTGCCGTTTCTCTGTCATTCTGCACCGCTGCGGGAGCCACCGCTCCACCATAGCCATCAGGTGCCCACATTCTTCCGGTCTTTCCCCCTTGGTTTTTTGACAGTAGTCTCGCGGGACCCACTGTCCTTTTCACTTCCTGCTTTGAGAGTCACCGGGTTCCGCCCGCATTCTTAGGGGGCGGGGCTTCAACTTTGCGCCTTTTTCGGGGAAGAAGATGACGGTGTTGTTGTTTTGGTGCCAAAGATGGCAGGCAAAATGACGGCAGTTCAAAATTTTTCAACAGTTCACGGTCTACTATTCAAAAGAAGGCGCACGTCATCCAAATCTACAGATGGGGTAGGAATCCTTTGTGACGTCAGGTTCCGGTTGTTGCGGGTGGGGGCCGCTGCCGCTTCTCTGGGCCCGCTCGGATCCAGGTTCGCTGCTGCGGCTCGAGTGGTGACCGAACCCGGGCTCGCACAGCCGTCCGTCATCACAACCGTCGGAAAGGTGGGATATTTACAGGGGAGTTGTTGTGTTGGTGATGCCACCTGTGGGTTGTGGTGAGGGATGGTGACACCGCTTCTGCCTGCTGATGGGGAGCCCAAGGCTGATGGAGCGGGGCACCAAGATGGGATCCCCTCCACGGGTAGGAGAGGTGTAGTCCCAGGGCCCGTGGTCGGTGCACGGGAATAATGGCTGCTGAAGGTGGTGTGTCGGGTTGGACCGGGGGTCAATGGTGTACTCACAGTTCAGTAATCTCACACAAGTCCAGTGGTAAATCTAGTTGCCAGTAACCGGCTGCCGTTGGAGGGTGTATTCAGGTCCCACACACGGGTTTAGTAAACAGGTGTCCCTTGCTCCTGCACTCTGTGTTTGTCTCTTTAGTCGGACAACTCCGCATGGAACGGGGAAGTCCACTCCCGGTACTGAGTTTGTTTGGGAGCTGTGGCCCGCGAAATCTGACCCTTGTGATTTCTGTGGGTTCTGACGGACACCCTATCCCCCGCATTGGCCTTCCATTGCGCTCTCTGGGCTTTGGGAGAACAAGGCCTGAAACCTCGTCCTCTGCTGGTTGATTAACAAGGGGCATGCAACCTTCCTCGTCCTAGGGTCTGGGCACCCCGTCTGTGCAGGCCTCCGGACTGGATTCCCGCTGTCGGCACCGACGGGCTACAACCCTGCCCCGGTCCACTTAAGGTCTCCCGCCACCGGATCTCCGTCGCCTGTGGCCCTGTTCACTGTCTGTCACCTAGCCTGGTAGTCCAGGGGCCCCTACCCCTGACTACACTTCTCTCTACTGTCAGACTTCAACTAGACTTAACTTCAACTCCACTTCAACCTAACTCCAACTCCACCTAAACTTAACTGACGTGTTCCTGCCTCTGACACCTCAGGACAACTAGGTGGGCGTTCTCATCCGCCTGATGCCGCCCACTGGTGTGTCCTTATTATCATGAGGGGGTGGCTAGGCTTTAATGGTTGTGTGTGGGTTTTTGGTGGTAACAAGGAGGGTGGACACTTTTGTGACTACCTAGTTTTGCCAGGGCGTCACAAAAGCATCTGCACCGATGGCCAAAATCTTTGTCAGTTTGATCTGGGGCTGGACGAAGTAGGGTCCAAGCAGAATCCAGACCCTCATCAACAGATGTTAAGCTTCGGGGGTTGAGGTGGAGATGAAGCTCAGACACCTGAGGAAGATGTGTACTATACTGTGCTGTCAGGGCAGTAAAAGGAGGAGGGTGACTCAGGGCAAGGAGTGTGGACAACAGAGAGGATGG
Source organism: Anomaloglossus baeobatrachus (assembly GCF_048569485.1). NCBI lineage: Eukaryota > Metazoa > Chordata > Amphibia > Anura > Aromobatidae > Anomaloglossus > Anomaloglossus baeobatrachus. Next base: position 182,661,375 of record NC_134358.1, read on the forward strand.
CAATGAGATTGTAAAACAACTCCTACCCCACCCCCAAACTACAGCACTCATTCATCTTTTTTTTTTTTTTTTTAAAAAGGTTCCTCCGTCATTTATAGCAATGTTCCCAAAAGCAAATCTAAAAGACATAAAAAGATAAATTTATAAAAGAAATAAAGAGACAAAATACACCCTCATTTTAAGGGGTTATCTGGCTTATTTTGACTTTTTTTATTATTTCCCTATTGGGCTACATTGGGGCAGGTAAGTAGATAGTGAGCACTTACCTGCCCTGCTGTCAGCCCCTCTCCCCCGGCTCAGAGTGGTCATGTGACCGCTCCTGCCGCGATTTTGCTGCTTCCGGTCATTTCATGTCAACATGGGCAGGGCCATGTTGACATGCAAATCTGGAACAGCATGTTGCCGCCCTGCTGGGCTGTACAGTGCGTGGAGTCCCCGCCCCCTTCCCTGCACCCCGTACTCTGCCCACAACCTCCCCCTGCACTGCTGTGGGGTCCGTCACCTGGGGGAGGGGCCTGGCGGCAGCTGCCGTGGTGTCAGCGCCAGCACCGGGCCCCTGCTCAGGATCACACATTCAAATATACCGGCATCAGAGATCACAGATGCCGATATATTTGAAAGCGCTGATGAGAGGGAGCGCTGCTTCTCATCACTGCCCCGCTGTCTGTGCTCTCTTCAGCACAGCGGTGACGTCACTACTGTGCTGATATGTCCAGAGCACAGACAGCGGGCGAACATGCAGGAGCGGCGGGGACCAAGGACGGGTGAGTATGTACTCCCTACATGTGTTCCCTATGGGTGTAGGGGGGGTCGGTGCAGAGCGCCGTGTGTGTGTGTGCGGTGCAGAGCCATATGTGTGTGTGCGGTGCAGAGCCATATGTGTGTGTGCAGTGCAGAGTCATATGTGCGTGTGCAGTGCCATATGTGTGTGTGCGGTGCAGAACCATATGTGTGTGTGTGCGGTGCAGAGCCATATGTGTGTGTGTGCGGTGCTGAGCCATATGTGTGTGTGCGGTGCAGAGCCATATATGTGTGTGATGTGCAGAGCCATATGTGTGTGTGCAGTGCAGAGCCATAAGTGTGTGTGGTGCAGAGCCATATGTGTGTGTGGTGCAGAGCCCGATGTGTGTGTGCGGTGCAGAGCCATATGTGTGTGTGCGGTGCAGAGTCTGATGTGTGTGTGGTGCAGAGCCATATGTGTGTGTGTGGTGCAGAGCCATATGTGTGTGTGTGCGGTGCAGAGCCATATGTGTGTGAGTGCGGTGCAGAGCCATATATGTGTGTGATGTGCAGAGCCATATGTGTGTGTGCAGTGCAGAGCCATATGTGTGTGTGGCGCAGAGCCCGATGTGTGTGTGCGGTGCAGAGCCATATGTGTGTGCGGTGCAGAGTCCGATGTGTGTGTGGTGCAGAGCCATATGTGTGTGTGCGATGCAGAGCCCGATGTGGGGCTGTTATTTGCAATGCTGTAGTGATAATGATAAGGCCTTAATTTAGGTTGATGCCATTCAGTCTTGCATCCCTCTTAAACTGTCTGCAGTCCAAATTATGAGTCACTCGTGGTAGCATGCATAACCACTATCTTTCACCCACACCAGAGACATACTCAGATATGAATAGAAAGTAAGACTCCTTTATTCCGGAAGTTTGTACAGATATATATAACCGGCTTCTTGGCTAGGTGCCAAGAATACGTAACACGTCTCCTATTGAATAAAGTAGAACAGCTTATTCTGTGATATACAATTCACTGTAATGTGCTTGGTTCCTCATTTATATTAAGTGATGTCAGCATGATTCACTGGTCACAAGAATAGCCCAGACTGTCTGTCTGAGTCTTAAGCCAAGAGATATGTGGGGTACAGTTCAAACACCATCTTAAATCCTGTTCTTTATGGATATCTCCATGTAACAATGATATACTCATAATAATTCATAATCTTGTCCATAACAATAACAGACAGAATACTGACATGGAATGTGTGTGCAGGGGGTGAGGCTGGACACTGGGGAGGGGCTGGACACTGAGGCTGGGTGGTGCCAGCTGTGACTGGGAGGTTTGGCACAGGAAGTGGTCAGTTTGCTAGAGCTAAATGTAAACAAAGAGCTGCAGAGAATAAAGTCATAATTCAAGAGGAACAAAAGTTAGTAAACAAAAAATAACAATGTAGGGGTGTTTTATATGACAATACAGCACAGATTAGCTTAACAGAAATTTTTGAGTTTATTTCGGAACAACCCCTTTAAGGCCCCCTTCACACGTCCGTGAAAAACACGCACGTGTGTTACGGGCCGTTTTTTGGGTCCGTGTCTTGTTTTTGTGTCCGTTTTTATGGTCCGTGTGGCACCTGTGTGAATTGCGTATGCTAGCCGTGTTTGTGTGCAGAACGTCCGTGTGTGCGTGTGGAATTAACGTGTATGTGTACGTGGAATGTCCGTGTGGAATGTCCGTGTGGAATGTCCGTGTGTGTGATGCACAATGTCGTTTATAAATGTCGCCTGACAGCAGACAGAGTTGCGCGATGAGAATGAACTCGGGTGAACTTCACCCGACTTCATCCTCATACCGCGGCTCTGTCTGTGTCGAATACTGATTAGCGGTCACCTGTGAAGGATTCACCGGTGACCGCTAATCCCCCGAGTGACTGAAGTTTCCCCCCCTCTCTCATACTCACCGTTCCACGATCCCCGGCGCGGCGCTGCACGGCATTCACACTGCTGCAGCGGCTTTTACTATTTTGAGAAAGCCGGCCGCTCATTAAACAATCTCCTATTCCCTGCTTTCCCCGCCCACCGGCGCCTATGATTGGTTGCAGTGAGACACGCCCCCACACTGAGTGACAGGTGCCTCACTGCACCCAATCACAGCAGCCGGTGGGCGTGTCTATACTGTGCAGTAAAATAAATAAATAAATAATTAAAAAAAAATGGCGTGCGGTCCCCCCCAATTTTAATGCCAGCCAGATAAAGCCATACGGCTGAAGGCTGGTATTCTCAGGATGGGGAGCTCCACGTTATGGGGAGCCCCCCACCCTAACAATATCAGTCAGCAGCCGCCCAGAATTGCCACAAACATTATATGCGACAGTTCTGGGACTGTACCCGGCTCTTCCCGATTTGCCCTGGTGCTTTGGAAAATCGGGGGTAATAAGGAATTAATGGCAGCCCATAGCTGCCACTAAATCCTAGATTAATCATGTCAGGTGTCTATGAGACACCCTCCATGATTAATCTGTAAATTACAGTAAATAAACACACACACCCGAAAAAATCCTTTATTATAAATAAAAAACACACACATATACCCTGGTTCAACAATTTAATCAGCCCGAAAAAGCCCTCCATGTCCGGCGTACTCCAGGATGGTCCAGCGTCGCTTCCAGCTCTGCTGCATGGAGGTGACCGGAGCTGCAGAAGACACTGCCGCTCCGGTCACCTCCACGCAGCTAATGAAGACAGCCGTGCGATCAGCTGAGCTGTCACTGAGGTTACCCGCTGTCACTGGATCCAGCGGTGGCCGCGGGTAACCTCAGTGACAGCTCAGCTGATCGCACGGCTGTCTTCATTAGCTGCGTGGAGGTGACCGGAGCGGCGGTGTCTTCTGCAGCTCCGGTCACCACAATGCAGCAGAGCTGGATGCGACGCTGGACCATCCTGGATGACGCCGGACATGGAGGGCTTTTTCGGGCTGATTAAATTGTTGAACCAGGGTATATGTGTGTGTTTTTTATTTATAATAAAGGATTTTTTCGGGTGTGTGTGTTTATTTACTGTAATTTACAGATTAATCATGGAGGGTGTCTCATAGACGCCTGACATGATTAATCTAGGATTTAGTGGCAGCTATGGGCTGCCATTAACTCCTTATTACCCCGATTTGCCAAAGCACCAGGGCAAATCGGGAAGAGCCGGGTACAGCCCCAGAACTGTCGCATATAATGTATGCGGCAATTCTGGGCGGCTGCTGACTGATATTGTTAGGGTGGGGGGCTCCCCATAACGTGGAGCTCCCCATCCTGAGAATACCAGCCTTCAACCGTATGGCTTTATATGGCTGGCATTAAAATTGGGGGGGACCGCACGCCGTTTTTTTTTAATTATTTATTTATTTATTTTACTGCACAGTATAGACACGCCCACCGGCTGCTGTGATTGGGTGCAGTGAGGCACCTGTCACTCAGTGTGGGGGCGTGTCTCACTGCAACCAATCATAGGCGCCGGTGGGCGGGGAAAGCAGGGAATAGGAGATTGTTTAATGAGCGGCCGGCTTTTTCAAAATAGTAAAAGCCGCCGCAGCAGTGTGAATGCCGTGCAGCGCCGCGCCGGTGATCAGGGAACGGTAAGTATGAGAGAGGGGGGGAAACTGACCGACAGACTGTGAGAGAGGGACAGACAGACAGAGAGACCGACAGAGAGACCGACCGACGGACTCAGGGAGATTGACCGACATACACAGAAATAGAAAGAATAGCCGACATCACTAGAAATAAAAACACCAAACGGACACGGACTATAGGTAGATGCATACGTGTTTACTAACGTGTGTGCACATACCCATAGACTTTCATTGTGTCCACGTGTGCGTGCTCCGTGCAGATAACGGACATGCATCCGTGCAAAACGCAAACACATACGGATCACGGACACGCACACACGGACATAATGAAATAACGCACGTGTGACCACAATCATAGATTAACATTGGTGCACGTTTGGCCGTGTCTCCGGTATATACGGAAACGGACCAAACACGCACGTGTATCACGGACGTGTGAAGGGGGCCTAACAATGTATTTCCCTGCAAAATCCCTAAGCTACATCTTTCTCAGTGTACCATAACATCTCTGTCTGCACCTCCCTCACAGTCCATCGGTTTGTCATGTACACCCTACTCCACCCTCTCTCAGCACAGCAGACAGCCCTTGATGCTGCAGTTGTGGTTATGTAAAAAATTATTTCCTACAACACACGTCAAAGATAAGAGCTTGAACGTCAACGTATCCAATCTGTTGCCACGGAAATGCTACCTTTCCACCTGGTTTATACAGGAGGTTTCTGGAAGCTGATGGCCATCGCAGTCCCCCACTACCAGTTACCCAGTCACCATTACTTCCTTAATAAAGCTGTGCCTGTGCCACACCAGCATGTTGCAGACAACAACACCTGTTCCTGGAAAAAAAATGTGTGTCTGACAGGGTGCATTTCACCACTGATACCTGGATGAGGAAGCATGGCCAGGGACGTTACATCTCACTGACTGGGAACTGGATGACTCTGGTGAAAGTGGGGGCAGGCAGGGAAGGTGCTGCTGCACAAGTTTTGAAATCCCCAAGGCTTGTTTGACAAACCTCTGTATCTAGTACTTCTTCCACGGCTTCTGCCTCTTCCATCTCCTCTAGGGCCTCCATCTGCACCCTCAAGCTCTCGTTTAATGTGACCTGTGTCCTAACAGTGCAGAGAGAATCCCCCTAGCTCAGTATTGTGCAGCCAGGGCTTATCGCAATCAAGCAGTGTTGTACTTTGAATGCATTGGAGAAAGCAGTCACACAGCTGTATAGCTGTGGACAGCTATCCAAGCTGAGTTTGAGCAATTGCTGTCTCCACTCACCCTGGAGTCACAGAAGGCTGTGTGCAAGAACGGTGCGAACCTGCACACTATCCCAGCCTGGATGAGCTGCTGCAGAAGGCACAGTCGCTCTTTGTTCAATTCCACCGTTTGAACCCTGCGGCTCATCAAAAAGCATCGCTAGAGAGGTCTTTTGGCCTACTAGTTGATATGCGATATGCCGACACGGTGGAATTCCACTATGCACGTGTGTCCACAACTGTGTCAGCAGTGACGAGCCCTAGTGCAGTATATCATGACGCATAGCCTGGCCCTACAGAATTTGGTGGTATGGCAAATTACGGTAGGTCACGGTAGGGCAAATTAAGATGGTAAGTGCTGACGATGCCATCATCAGTAACACTGTTCCAGTCATCTACATGCTGGAGCACACTTTGAATAGACTGTGGGAGGAGATGGTGGTCCCAGAAGAAGAGGAGGAAGCAGAAGAGGATGTGGAAGTGATACCAATATCTCTAAGGTCCGGATTATCATGGCACAGGCAGGTGGCATGACACGGTGGAGTACATCGATCGAGGTGGGGTCATGGTGTCACAAACCACCGGGGGGGTCACTCAGAAATCCCCCGCGCTGGCTACCAGTACGTCACAATCGGGGGGTAACAAGTGGGGGTCACCCCTCCTTTATACCTCCCGACCGACAGACAGAGCACGTGACGCGCTCTCTAGCGCCCCTCTTATAGTCAGGCCAATTATGGAATTGCCCGACCATAAGCAAGGAGGCCGCTATACTACTTATGCCGATTATTGAAGGGTCCCCGGTGAGAGTAAGGTATATATTCCCCCGACCTCCGCGGGCGGAATATATAAAATCTCCCCGAATCTCACTGGCCTCCCCACAATAATCCTTGGCACAATTCGCTGCCACCAACCGATTTACGGTAACTATTAGCCGAACACACAGACGTGGGATTCAAGATCGAGATAACAGAACAGCCCAAGATTAATTATATAATTTAATCAGCCTAAAGCACACTAGAAACTACAATATATACAATAGGGAATCTACAGAATATACATATGTCAGAGTACAGTTACAATCAAAGCATGGGTTACAAACAGGCATACACAGTTCCAGCAGTTACCTTGTTGCGTCTGGCCACAGGGGGGCGCTGTACCCAGGTTTCTAGGATCCTTCCCACAGATGTTTCCTACACGTGCCCCCAGCGAAAAGACCACTGGAAAATGGCCGAAGTAGGGTTATCAACCTGGCCAAATCCAGGTCCCCTCCTACCTTCGTGACCTCACAGGGAGCACTGCTCCACCCCTGGCTTGAGTTATGGACAATATCCCAACATGGAATATGGGCCATAACTTTGCCTGGGAGCGTCGTAGGCGGACGCCAATGCTCTCATTGTGACAGTTATGAATTTAGCTACAGAACGAGGGGACTCATGACCTGTCTGCCAGTTCCCCATTGGCTGATATCACGCCTGGGGCATTTCCCAATGTCCTGCTCCCATAAAAAGGGGGTGCCGGCATCGTCCACATGCGGAGACACCATTTTTATGGTTGCCATATTTATCGGAAATATGGCTTGCGAGATATGAACCATTTTTTACTGGAGTCGTTCTGTCTGGCTATTTCCATAGCCTTGCTAACTAGCTAGCAGCCCCCACTACAGGGTGACGGCAGGGAGTCATCCTGTGTCCATTGTTCCCACACCACCTCATCTCCATATCACAGGAGATGGCCATGGAGGTGTAAGTGGAACACTGAGAACAAGAAGGGAGGGGGCACTGCCAGGGAGTGATGAGGGATTATGACTGGAGTCATAATTCATCTTCATATCCCGGGATTTGCCTCACACCTCCCCCCTTTTGAGGGCGCTAGGGGGCAGCACACTCCGGTGTTCCCCCGTGCGCCCGTCCGCGACCTCTCCTTGTCGGGACAGCCCGTCTGCGTTACCGTGGTCACGGCCCCTTTTGTGGCGAATGGTGAAGTTGTATTGCTGGAGCGCAAGGCTCCATTGCAACAATCGCCCATTCGTCCCAGAGACGGTGTGCAACCAGCTGAGGGGATTGTGGTCCGTCTCCACGATGAAGTGGCGCCCGTATAGATAGGGTTGCAGACGCTGCAGGGCCCACACTATGGCCAGGCACTCCTTCTCCATCGTGGAATAGGCAACTTCCCTTGGTAACAGCTTCCTGCTCAGGTACAAGACTGGGTGCTCTTGGCTCGCAGAGTCCACCTGGCTGAGCACCGCACCGAGGCCGAAGTCACTGGCGTCGGTCTGTACTACAAACGGCCGCGTGAAGTCGGCTGCCTGTAGCACGGGCGGGCTGGACAGGGCGTCCTTTAGGGCCCGGAAGGCTGTCTCGCAGTCCATTGTCCAATCGACTGCAGAGGGCAGCTTCTTCTTGGTGAGGTCCGTCAAGGGCTTTGCCAGGCTACTATAGCATGGAACAAACCTCCTATAGTACCCAGCGGTCCCCAAGAAGGACATCACCTGCTTCTTGGTCCTGGGGGTGGGCCAGGATGCGATGGCTTCCACTTTCTCAGGCTCGGGCTTCAGTGTTCTCCCACCTACCCGGTGACCGAGGTACTGGACCTCGCTCATGGCCAGCTGACACTTTCCCGGCTTGATGGTCAAACCTGCCCGGTGGATCCGCCTGAGCACCTGTGCTAGATGCTCTAGGTGGTCCTCCCAGGTGGGACTGAAGACGGCAATGTCATCCAGGTACGCGGCCGCGTACCCTTCAAGTCCCTTGAGCAGGGTGTTGACCATCCGCTGGAAAGTGGCAGGGGCATTCCTCATCCCGAATGGCATCACCGTGGACTCGTACAGTCCAAATGGGGTAATAAAGGCAGAGCGTTCCCTGGCCTTGCGAGTCAGGGGGATCTGCCAATATCCCCGGCTCAGATCCATGATGGTCAGGTACTGAGCCCCGGCCAACTGATCGAGCAGGTCATCGATGCGTGGCATTGGGTACGCATCGGCGACCGTGACAGCATTGAGCCCCCTGTAGTCTACGCAGAACCGAGTGGTTCGGTCCTTCTTAGGGACGAGGACTACAGGCGAGGCCCAAGCGCTGTTGGATGCCTGGATCACCCCCAGCTTCAGCATCTCGTCAATCTCCTGGCGCATGTGTTGCTGCACCTCCAGGGAGACCCGATATGCTGAACGCCGGATCGGGGGATGATCCCCAGTGTCCACGTGATGGACAGCCAAGTCAGTCCTTCCGGGCTGGTTGGTAAACAACCCCCGGAAGGGGTGTAGGGTGGCCCACAGCTGGGACCGTTGGTCCTCCAAGAGCTGGTGGCCAACCTCCACATCCTCAATGGATCCGCCTGCCCTAACCTGGGCTAGCATATCCAAGAGGGTTTCCGCTTCTCCCTCCTCGGGCAGGTTGCACACGGGGAGCGCACATGCCTCCCGCTCATGATGTGCCTTCATCATGTTCACATGGAAGGGCTTCCGCCTTCCACGGGCAGGGTCCAGGGTGACCAGGTACGTTACAGGGTTGAGCTGCTGGTACACGAGGTATGGGCCTTCCCAGGCTGCCTGAAGCTTGTCCTGTGGTACGGGGACCAGTACCCACACCTTTTGACCCACTTGGTAGGTCCTCTCACAAGCGTTCTGGTCGTACCAACGCTTCTGATCGGCCTGGGCTTGAGCCATATTGTCGTGTACCAGTTGCGTCAAGGCCTGCATTTTGTCCCGGAAGCGCATGACATACTCGATAACCGACACTCCAGGGGTGGCCAAATCCCCTTCCCAAGCCTCTTTCACCAGAGCCAGGGGGCCCCGCACACGTCGCCCGTACAGGAGCTCAAACGGTGAGAATCCTGTTGAGGCCTGTGGAACCTCCCGGTAAGCAAATAACAGGTGTGGGAGATACCGCTCCCAGTCACGCCCATGGGAGTCGACCAACATCTTAAGCATCTGCTTTAAGGTGCCATTGAACCGCTCGCACAGGCCATTAGTCTGTGGATGGTACGGGCTGGCCACCAGATGTCGCACCTGGACTTGCTTACAGAGGGCCTCCATCAGCTGGGACATGAATTGGGTCCCCCGGTCAGTGAGCATTTCCTGGGGAAAACCCACTCGGGAGAAAATCTCCAGCAATGCGGTGGCCACCTTGTCAGCCCGAATGGACGACAAGGCCACTGCTTCTGGGTACCGGGTGGCATAGTCCACTACCGTCAGTATGAAGCGTTTCCCGGAGCTGCTGGGGATGGCCAGCGGGCCGACCAGATCCACAGCCACCCTCCTGAAAGGCTCATCGATGATGGGCAGAGATACCAGTGGGGCTTTGGGGCGTGGCCCCGCCTTCCCCACTCTCTGACAGGTTTCACACGAACGGCAGTAGGCAGCCACATCGGCCCCCATTTTTGGCCAGTAGAAATGCTGGTTTAACCTGGCCTTGGTCTTAGCGATCCCTAGGTGTCCGGCCATCGGAATCTCATGTGCGATCCGCAACAACTCCGTCCGGAACGGATAGGGTACCACCAACTGTCGGTCCCTGGGCCACGCCTCCGGTGAACCCTGCTGGACCGTGGCCCGGTACAGCCGTCCTTGGTCCCAGACCACTCGCTCCGGGTCCGAGTCCGAGGGAGGCTGTGCCGCCTGCTCCTTAAGAGCTTTCAGGCTGTCGTCAGCTTCTAACGCTGCCTGAAACCCCTGACTAGATGTGGCCAGAATCGACGAGACTGTCACATCTTCAGTCAGTACCCCGGGACCTGTGTCCTGGCCTCCACCTGACTCGGCTGCCACTTGGTCAGAAGGGGAAGAGCTATCGGACCTCCGGGAGGCCCCTTGGCTTCCAGCACTCCCACTGCGGGTGACAGCGGCCACAGCCGCTGCGACCGTGGGTCGTGCCTGCTCCTCCTCCGTTCCTGACCAAGTCGCCGGTTCAGGCAGACCTACCTGGCTTCCTGACACCCCGGTTGTGGGGGAACCATGCACCGAGATCTTACCTGGGAGCACTTCCGCTCCTGGACCGGCCCCAATCTCACCTGCCTGTTCCCCTCCTGCAGCAACAGAACCCCGCTGTGAAATCTCTGGGGACCCCACATTTGCTGTGGTAGCCCCCACCCCACACACTGGTCCTCCCCCTGCAGCACCCTGCTCTCTGCTTATCCCTGCAGAGGGCAACAGATCCCAGCTCACAGGCTGATTACTTGTAGAGGCATTGTCACACCTTTCTCTGACCCCCTCCCCTGTCACAGCTGCGGCTGTGTGTGTGTCTATGGTGTCTATGCAAGCAGAAATATCAGAGTTCACTCCCTCCTCCCTTACATCATTCATAGATAACACATTAACATTGTCCGGAGGCATGTCAGTACTGGCTGAAGGTTCAGCCCTTGGTTGGGGCCCAAACTGGGAGGTTATCTGCCCCAAATCTGTCCCAAGTAGCACGTTTGCGGGGATCCGATCAGTTACCCCCACCTCCCTCACCCCTCGCCCTGCGCCCCAGTCCACATAAATGTCAGCAACAGGCAGCGCCGGGTCAGTGCCTCCAATCCCGGAGACAGCGAGGGTTTTTCCAGGGATCAAGTCTTGGGGGGACACCATCTCAGGCCGCACCAGAGTCACCTCCGAGGCGCTGTCTCGCAGTCCTATGGTCACAGACCGGCCGACGGTGACAGGTTGGAAGCTGTCCAGGGACCTACCACCACCCCCACCCACACAATACACCTTGGGCGGCCCTTGGGACGGGGACGGAGCCGGGGCCTTGGGACGCTGAGGGCACATGGCCTTGAAGTGTCCAGGTAGGTTGCACTGGTGGCACCGTCTTGGTTCCGCCACGGGCCTGGAGAGGGGAGTTGAGGGGGACACCCCCTGCAGTCTAGGGGCAGGTGGGGCAGTCGCAGAATTCATCTTACCCCCTCTCCAGGCGCTGCTGGTGGCCGCTCTCCTGGCCTCAGGGGCCCGGTTGTTGGTGTAGTCATCGGCAAGGGCAGCTGTAGCCGTGGACCCCTTTGGCTTCTGGTCTCGGATGAACTGGCGGAGATCCTCAGGGCAGTTCCACAAGAGTTGCTCCGTGATGAACAAGTCCAGGATCTCCGGTCCGGTGGAAAGCTGCAGGCCTTGGGTCCAGTGGTCGGCAGCTCGGGCAAGTGCCCGCCGGTGGTCAGCCCAGGAGTCCTTTGGTCCCTTCTGTAGGCTCCGGAACTTCTTGCGGTAGGACTCTGGAGTGAGGTTGTACTGTTGGATCAGGGCCCGCTTGATGGTGTCGTAGCCCTGATCTGCCTCAGCAGGCAAGTCCCCAAGGATATCCAGGGCCTTACCCCTTAAACGGGGGGTCAGGTATTTGGCCCACTGGTCCTTGTCCAGATGGTGCTGCAAGCAAGTCCGTTCAAAAGCAGTCAAGAAAGAGTCCAAGTCTCCATCCTTCTCCAGCACTGGGAAGTCCTCAACACGGACCTTTGGAAGTTTGGTGTCTCGAAGGTCACATGTGGCTGATGAGGGCCGGAGCTGAGCTAGCTGCAGCTGGTAGTCACGGTCTGCCTGTCGCTCTCGCTCTTCACGCGCTGCCTGCCGCTCTCGCTCCGCAGCCTCACGCTCTGCGTGCCGCTCCGCAGCCTCAGCGTCACGCGCTGCCTGCCGCTCTGCCCTGCGCTCTGCCAGGAGTTCCTTGTAGCCCTTCTGGTCTCCAGCCTGGAGAAGGGCCATAGCCATTTGAAGTAGGCTATCCGAGCCTCCCAGGCTCGGTGGAATGGCACGTGGTGATCTGCGGCACGCTGCAGAGCTAGGCGATTCACTGTCCCTTTCAGAGCGGAGGGCTGGCATCTGGCTCGTTGAGGAACCTTGGGTGAGCTCCTCCTCATCTTGTCCAGCAGTGCCAGGTTGCGCAATGTCCTCGGCAGAACGGTTTTCTGGCGTCGAGCTCCTGGAGGACTCGTGGGCAACCTCCTCATTGCTGTCCACAGCACCGTCCTCCGTCTCTTCGGCTCCTGCCTTAGCATTGGCCAGTTGCATAGCTCTGCTCCTGGTGCCATCAGCCATTCTTGCAGACTTTTGGTCACTGACACAGAACTGACACCTGATGCCTCCACACACCTTACAGTATCTGCACTCTGACACTCTAGTGTTGAGCTAGTCTGAAGACCCCAGCAGCCACAGCTGCTGCAGGCAGTCTTTAGTGTCTGGGAGTATGGGTCTCACACTCACACACACTATTATCTCGATCCCACCGCTATGCCACCAATATGTCACAAACCACCGGGGGGGTCACTCAGAAATCCCCCGCGCTGGCTACCAGTACGTCACAATCGGGGGGTAACAAGTGGGGGTCACCCCTCCTTTATACCTCCCGACCGACAGACAGAGCACGTGACGCGCTCTCTAGCGCCCCTCTTATAGTCAGGCCAATTATGGAATTGCCCGACAATAAGCAAGGAGGCCGCTATACTACTTATGCCGATTATTGAAGGGTCCCCGGTGAGAGTAAGGTATATATTCCCCCGACCTCCGCGGGCGGAATATATAAAATCTCCCCGAATCTCACTGGCCTCCCCACAATAATCCTTGGCACAATTCGCTGCCACCAACCGATTTACGGTAACTATTAGCCGAACACACAGACGTGGGATTCAAGATCGAGATAACAGAACAGCCCAAGATTAATTATATAATTTAATCAGCCTAAAGCACACTAGAAACTACAATATATACAATAGGGAATCTACAGAATATACATATGTCAGAGTACAGTTACAATCAAAGCATGGGTTACAAACAGGCATACACAGTTCCAGCAGTTACCTTGTTGCGTCTGGCCACAGGGGGGCGCTGTACCCAGGTTTCTAGGATCCTTCCCACAGATGTTTCCTACACGTGCCCCCAGCGAAAAGACCACTGGAAAATGGCCGAAGTAGGGTTATCAACCTGGCCAAATCCAGGTCCCCTCCTACCTTCGTGACCTCACAGGGAGCACTGCTCCACCCCTGGCTTGAGTTATGGACAATATCCCAACATGGAATATGGGCCATAACTTTGCCTGGGAGCATCGTAGGCGGACGCCAATGCTCTCATTGTGACAGTTATGAATTTAGCTACAGAACGAGGGGACTCATGACCTGTCTGCCAGTTCCCCATTGGCTGATATCACGCCTGGGGCATTTCCCAATGTCCTGCTCCCATAAAAAGGGGGTGCCGGCATCGTCCACATGCGGAGACACCATTTTTATGGTTGCCATATTTATCGGAAATATGGCTTGCGAGATATGAACCATTTTTTACTGGAGTCGTTCTGTCTGGCTATTTCCATAGCCTTGCTAACTAGCTAGCAGCCCCCACTACAGGGTGACGGCAGGGAGTCATCCTGTGTCCATTGTTCCCACACCACCTCATCTCCATATCACAGGAGATGGCCATGGAGGTGTAAGTGGAACACTGAGAACAAGAAGGGAGGGGGCACTGCCAGGGAGTGATGAGGGATTATGACTGGAGTCATAATTCATCTTCATATCCCGGGATTTGCCTCACACATGGTACCAGACAAACTGTTATTGATGGTGCAGATTGAGAAATGGAGGAGGATAAGGAGGAAGAGGTGATGGGCGTGCAACAGTCAGGAGATGAAGAAAATATTGCCCCCCTTTCTGTTGTCCGTAGTTGGTGGAAGAGGACGGAGGAAGCAATCTTGAGTGTTACCCCGCCACCAACACACTATAGACTTGGGCCTCATGGAAGCATCCGATAGATGAATACCTTCTTGCTGCACTATCTGCAACATTATGCTCATATTGTTATGATTAGAAATTGTAGGATTACTAGGTTGCCACTCTGTTAGATCCACTGTACAAGAGTAAATTTTGCCAGATGCTTCTGTAGTGCTCCGGGGTCTTGGGGGTTAACCCATCCCGTCAACGGGCCGGTGGTGCAGATCCTCTGTGTCGTCATGGGGTGGCCTGACCCGGTTTTGTGACTACTAGGCGTACAGAAAGGAGGGTGGTAAGAAGGAAAGTCTTTAGATGATCGTGACGCCACCTGCAGTATGTGGCCAGGTAACAGCCGGCACTGCTGTTGCTGTCCTCTGGAATGGATGTCTCTGCAGCTAGGGTAGATTTGCTTCCCACATGTGAAGCCAGGCCCCAGGGATATGATGATGGTGGAACGGAGTAATAAGTTGGGGGTGCATGGCTGAGGGTGCTGACAACAACTGGATGACACAGGTTGAAATCTCCCTTTACCTTTTACTGGTATCCGGTCAAGTCCATGAGTTGGTGGCCTGGTTAGCCTGGAAGCAGGAGGGGAGTTTCTCTCTGTCCGGTGGTTATTATCCTCCTTCTATGTGCAGTTGTAGGTCGCTGTAGCCTGAAGCTGCACAGCGTCCCTCTTTCTAAGTGTGTTAAGTCTTCCATCTGACGGGTAGCACAAGCCGCTACTGGGGCCCACTCTGTAGCAGTGACCTCGGGCTCTTTCTTGACACTTCGCCTCCGGAGTTTAGGTGGGCAGAAGAGGTGAACTCTTCTGCCCTCCGGTGTTACTACTGGACCGTTAGCACCCAGTAGTCTGGGATGCCGGTATCCCGCTCTATGTGCTCAGTCCTGGAGAGACTGATGAGGCACACAGTGTGCATTGCAGTTCTTCCAGCCCCAGGAACATGTAGTCAACATTGCAAAAACATTAGCAGCAGCAGTTTAAGTAGAAGAAGCTATTTCTTTGAGTTGTGGCACACATTATTTAAACCATCCCATGCACCAACAGAATAGAGTACAAGCCTGATATAAAATGCACGACTGGAGAGGAAGGTCCAGGAGTATTTAGAGCTCATTATCAATGCCATCATACGGGGTTGGACCCTTTAGCATTTGGTCTTCAAAAATAAAAGAGTTCGCCAGTCACACATTGGAGATTTTGGCATGCACGGCAGCCAGTGTTCTCTCAGAAGGCTGAAGAAGAATAGGGTCTGAGAAGAAACAGTCTTTTAGTTTAGAGAAGGCATAGATCGCCTCTGGCTTCTAATTAATCACATCCGCCCCCTTTTTAGTCAAGTTGGTGAGTGGTTTGGCGATCTTGGAAAAATCTCTAATGAATTTAGGATAATAATTTGCAAACCCAAGGAACCACTGTAGGGCTTTCACCCCCTCTTTAATGGGCTGAAGCTTAGAGGGATCATGTGAAAACCGTCTGCAGACAAAACATACTCCAGGAAATTAACCTCTTCAGCAAAAAAGACACATTTCTCAAGTTTAGTATATAACGAGTTATCTCTAAGTCTTTGTAGTACAGTGCGTACATGATGGGCATGCGACATAACATCAGCAGAGTAAATCAGGATGTCATCCAAATAGACCACCACCTATAGACCACCGATATCCCTGAAAATGTCATTAACAAAATTCTGGAAAACAGCTGGTGGATTACTTAAGCCAAAAGGCATTACCAGGTACTCAAAGTTTCCCTCAGGTGTGTTAAATGCTGTCTTCCACTCATCTCTCTTTCTGATGTGGAGAAGATGTTCTCCCCGGGATTAAGTTTAGTGAACCAACGGGCTCCTAAAAGCTGGTTATAGAGATTGGGGATGATTGGCAGAGGGTACTGATTTTTCATAGTGATAGCGTTAAGCTCACGATAATCAATACACGGTCTGAGACCACCATCTTTTTTACTAACAAAAAAGTATCCAGCGCCGACTGACGACTTGGATGGCCTGATAAATCCTTTCTGGAGGCTGTCTTAAATATAATCATTAGAAGGAAAACAGGGAGGGAAACAAATCTAGCACCATTGTCTTTAAAATTCTTGAAGTTTATTAGGTCACATTAAAAAAAAAATGTTAATGGATCAACAAAATCTCTCCATATGCCTTTATACGCCTAACGCGTTTAAGACAAAAAACTCCTTAATCATAGACAAATACAAGGAAATGAAGTGTATAGTGGCTTTAAATAGATCACATTGACAACTGGATCTATATATAAAATAGTACCATCAGATGGATATCCATACACAATCCAATACAATAGATTGAGAAAAAAACACCATAAAGGAAATACAAAAAAAAAATCATAAAATATACAAAATTATTTTTTATAAAAATATGCAAAGAGCATGCAAAAAGGACTTTTACTAAATAAAAGCATTATTTTCAGGTAAGCAATATTTACAAAAAAAAGCCCAAAAACCTCCGACAATTAATAGCAAGTTTTAATATATGTATGACAAATCGGATCGGAAATTAAACCATTGGCTGTACCACCCATACATTGAAAAAACGGATCAGTGAGCATGTCTCCTCTGCGTCTCTGGAATCTGTGGCAGGATATAATATGCCTGGAGCCACGGACTCAAGATCGGTGAAACAGGTGAATAGAGGCAACCGCCCACAAAGCAGGAACCCGGACCCCGCAACCCTTTAACCCCTATACAGGGATTTGGAATTATGACAGGGCCCAGGTGATCGCTGTCCACGGAAGACTGCGGTCCTGAGAATAGCAGTAACCAGGCAGGGTCAAATCCAGAAGGTAGAACAGAGACAAAAAAGTGGTCAGATATCAAGCTAAGGGTCAAAACCGGAACTAGCAGCGAAGTCCAGAAATGGCAGGCAGAAGAGTGGTCAGATAGGCAAGCTAAGGTCAATATACGGGAATGCAATCAAACAGCAAGGAACCAGAATTTAGCAGGGAATTACAGGACTATATCTGGCACCTTCCAGCAGAAGGGAGAACGCATAAGAAGGGTGTGGTGCCTTCCCATTGGCCCCAGCTGAAAGGTATCTACTCCAGCTGGAAGACACACACCACCAATCAACCAGTGGTACTGCAGGTCCTAGTGAAAACTAGCATAAAAGATGATCGGAGCCTGTGCCCAGCAGAGCCACTGACTACTCCCTTGTCCCCAGCACCGCCCGCAGTGGAGACGTGACAAAAGTTCTGTTCTAAAATTTTCCTAGTGAGAGTTTACCCAGCAGACGAAAGGGACAAAGCCATCAAAGTTTATGCAATGTTAGACAACCAGAATAACAAGTTGCTAGCCAAGTCTGTATTCTTTGATAACTTTAACATCAGAGGACCCAGTGCCTTCTCCTCTCTACTAACTTATGCCAGTAATGTAGAGACAGCTGGTAGGAGACAAGAGGCTATGTAGTGAAGTCTATAGATGGCCAAATGTCTGTTCTTACCAACTATACTGGAGTGTAATCAGATTCCCAACACTAAGTCAGAGATACCTATGCTTGAAACATCATCATATCAGCCTCATCTAAAGCGTTTGACACCTGATCCCAAATCTTTATCCAGAGGCCCAAATAGTCTTGCTCCTTGTGAGAGATATCCTACCAGTCCACAAGGTTAGACAGCAGATCAATGGCCCTCACAATGCTCCATATGCCCAGAGACGCGACATAGGATTGGTCATTGTAAGAGAGGTCTGTTTGGGAAGTGCACACAACCAACAATGGTCAACAGCATGCTTTCCATTACACTCGACAATGGAGTCCATCTCTCCTCCAACTATGTGAAAATAAAGGAACTGCCACACAGAATTTTATCACCAAGTATCTTAGTAAATCATGCCTACGATGACTGCATCTGGGATGACAATCAATATCACAATTTTCCACAAACTGAAAGAAGACAATGGTGCTGTAATGTCATTCAAAGATATACTGTTCCTAAAAATAATGGAGCACGGAAAATTCCAGGAAGAGATAGAATGCACCACTACCTTTTAAGCCTCAAAGCCAGCGCTTGCCTAACAATAGAGAACAAGTCTACAAATTATTTGTCTCCCTTAGGTACAGCTTATGCAGTATACCCGAGAGGAGAAATCATTTCTTTGCATTCATGGAGAAGATATTCAACAACGGACATGCCAAAGTAGTACCTATACTTCAAGACTCTGAATAACACTCATATCTGCCTCTATTTTTCGTGTACCATCCAAATAAGCCAGGTCAGATCAGGGTTGTTGTAATGCTCATGGATGTGTGCTGTATTACTGATGCTCTTCTGTGTTCCAGTGTATGATGACTCTGCTGTAACTATCCATACTTACAACTGCTGCTACTGCAATTGTCCACACGGGACTCTTCTAGGTTACCGACGGCTGCTGGTGCAACTCCCTATCTCGGCTGCTGCTACCACAACCACTGATCTCGGCCAAACCTACAATATCAACTGCTACTGCTTCTCCTCCTATCAAAGTCTATTAGTGTATATACCCGTAGCGCCAGCTGCCGGGGCACCATGATCCCCTGGGGCTGCCCTTGTCGGATACCTACCAGCGTGTTAGCCTAGCTCCACCTCCTGTGGCTTTAGTGAAGTTTAGGTAGCCGTTCAGGTACGCTCCTCCAGGTCAGTGATTGATGCCTTTAGTCCAGTAGATCCACTTACCCCTTGCTCGCCCTGCGATGACTACAATGAGTTTGTGACATATTGTACTTCATTATAGTGAGAAATTTAGGATGATAGGTTTTGCATTTATTTGTGAAAGCACTGGAAATTTGGCAAAACTTTTGAAAACTTTGCTATTTTTATGCCCTGAAAACAGTGAGTTATGTCACACAAAATAGTTAATAACAAACATTTCCCTCGTGTTTACTTTAAATCAGCACAATTTTTAAAACATCATTTTTTTTTTTGTTCGGAAGTTACAAGGGTTCAAAGTTTATCAGCAATATCTAATTTTTGTAACACAATTTACAAAACTATTTTTTTAGGGACCACATTACATTTGAAGTCACTTTGAGAGAGCTAGGTGACAGAAAATACACAAAAGTGACACCATTTTTAAAACTGCACTCCTCAAACAGCTCAAAATAACACCCAAGAAGTTTATTAACCTTACACAGAAACTAAACCAATGTGGAATGAAAAAATTAAAATTTAACTTTTTCCCACAAAAATATTACTTTAGCCCCAAATTTTGCATCTTAACAAGGGAAACAATAAAAAAATGCACCATACAATTTGTTGTGCAATTTCTCCTGAGTACGTGGATACCCCATATGTAGTGTAAATCTACTGTTTGGGAGCACAGCAGGGCTCGGAAGGGAAAGAGCACCATTTGAATTTTAAAGCGCAAAATTGTCTGGAATAGATAACGGAAGCCATGTTGCATTTGGAGAGACCCTGATGTGCCTAAATAGTGAAGCTACTAAGGTGGTCTCATTTTGGAAACTTGAACCCTCAAAGAATTTATCTAGATGTTTGGTGATCACTTGAACCCCCAGGTGCTTCACTGAATTTTATAAGATTGAACCGCGAAAATGAAAAAAATAAATTTTTACTACAAAAATGTTGTTTTAATGCCAAATTTTTCATTTTCACAAGGGTAACAGGAAATAATGCACCAAACAATTTGTTGTACAATTTCTCATGAGTATGCCAATACCCCATATGTAGTGGAAATCTACTTTTGAGGCACAGTGCCAAGTGAAGGAGCGCCATATTTAAGCTCAGATTTAGTTTAAATGTTTTGCGGGTGCCATGTTACATTGGCAGGGCCCCTGAAGTGCTATAACAGCAGAAAAGTGGCCCTATTTTACAAACTGCACCCCTCAATTAATTCATCTAGGAGTGCAGTGAGCATATTGACAGCATAGGGGGTAAACAACAAATAATTACATTTTTACCACTAAAATGTGTTCTTTTAACCCCAGATTTCCAATTTTCACAAGGTGAATAGTTAAAAAAGGCCCCATATTTAGTGATGGGCGGACCCGGACTTTAAAAGTCCGTATCCGCGGGGTTTCAAAAGTATATGGGTGCTAGTTCTGGGCCTGGAGTTCTCAGGGAACTCCGGCTAATGATAGAGGTCCAACAACTTGGGAAATTAAAAAAAAAATTAAGGAAAAACAAAAATAAAGCAAGCGTGCTATACTTCCTGAGTCTCTGGTGCTGCTGTAACTACTTCCAGGCAGCTCACTCTTCTTACAGGGCCACTCATTATTGCTCATCCATATTCACTGCTTCCCACAACCGCGGGCAGTTCTGGCATCTGTGATTGGGGGTGCGTCTGACTGCAACCAATCTGTGTGACAGCATCTGACTGCTTGCAATCACAGACCCCGTCTGCGGATGACTATTGTGGTGTAAAACTACATTTTTTTTTAACAATTGGCTAGGGTCCCTCCCTATTATGATACCCAGCACAGATATATACACTCATTTTGTATCGCCGCTTCCGGAACAACCTGATCTAAAAAACCATCACACTAGTTAACTAGTTAACACCTTCAGTGAACATCATAAAAAGAGTAAAAACTTTGTCTTTTTATCTGACAAAAAATTGGAATAAAATGCAATCAAAAGTCATAAATAAATACATAAAACTATGTGTATAGCTGAAAATGACATCCTGTCCTGCAAAACAAATAAGCTGTCATACAGCTCTAGCAGCATAAAATAGTTTTTATGGTGTAAAAGTGGCTAAACATTAAAAAAAAAACAACAATATGAATGTGGTATCACTGTAATTGTACTGACCTGAAGAAAAAAAAGTGTCTTATCCCTTTTATGAAGCAGTGAACGGCATAAGAAAACAACAAGAAAATCCTGATTTGTTGTTTTTTTCTTGATTCTGCCTCATAAAACGTGGAATAGAAAGTGATCACAAATTAAAAACACATACAGGACATGGTGTCAGGACCCGACAAAGCGCCTAGGTGCGCGAAATAGTCGCCGTCGTTTTGGCGTGCCTTGCACCTTAGTCGTATCCCACATCCCCCTACTGTATTTGTTTTTAATTTTTTTTTATGAAATAAAGAGAAGATTTCTACTAAGGATGAGTGCCACCATTTATTTTCTCCCTCTGTGGATTTGGACAGTTGGGTTGATTGCCAGGTGGAGCACCTGCCTGTATCTGAATGCTGGTATCACCTCAGCTGTGTGTATTCCTGTTTGGAGACTATTAATTGGAGCTAGGTTTGTGTTTGAAATTGGTGCCGGACCTTCATCTCCCTTGTGGAAGTGGGTAAATGAATACATCTGTTACCCTAATAGAACTAAAGCAAGGATATCAGAAACTAAACACCTGAAGAAAAGGTGTATCTGCTATGGTCTGGTGGACAGAGAAGCTGACAACAGAGCACAGACTCAAGGGTTAGAATCCAGGTGCATGACAGTATCTTTCCTTCTACGAGGGGCTACTGTGCCCACAGACATCCCCAACCACTGATGCCACTGACAGAACTCTCTCAGTAGTTGATCCGCAACCAAATCTCTTGCATCAACTCAGGAATTATCCTATGCTTTGAAACTCTTCCATTTAACGAGACATTTCTCGAACCCAAAACGTGTACCACCTCATACTTATTGTCCTCTTGCAAGTCAATCTCAATGAGGACCCAGTAGCCCCTCTAACTTTTTAAAGGGAAGGAATCACCAGGATTGTAGTATATAACCTAAAGCCAGTGCTATACTGGTACTATCAGACTGATTCCCCCTTCATACCATTAGTGGTCAGCTAGGTTTGAAATCCAAGAAAGTAAAGTTTAAAAAATCAGCTGCTTGTTGAGTGACAGCAGCTGAGGATCAGATAATGTCTGGTAGGTATTCATACATATCCCCTCCCTCTGTTAGAATTTGCATAAGCATTATACAATCAACCTAGCAGGAACTGTGGTGAGGTCATATCCATGTGAGCAGAAGGGGCGGGGCCTCAGCCAACAGAATTTTTTCTTTCCTGGTACCAGCTTTGTTGGCTGAGGCCTGGCCCTTCTGGTCACATGGGTATGTTAAAGACAGGAGCTCTTCTACGTCTGCGATTTGCCATTGTCTTGGGCTGAGCGCAAGTTATCAAAAGACATTTTCAGCTTCTCTCCAGACCTTAATCAAACGAGAAGAATATCCAAAAACTTGATGAAAACCTCCACATCAACAAAAAAGGCAAGATACCGGTAGCAGTAGGGGTGCAGTTATTGAGAGAAAATTCAGCTAGAGAAAAAAAATCCACTCAGTCCTTTTGATTAGAAAAAAAACAAAACATCTTAGCTATTGCTCTACTTCTTGGTTCATTCTCTCCATCTGACCATTAGTTTCAGGATGATAACCTAGAGAGAGAGCTAAAGCTTAATCCCTAAACTGGAGCAAAAGCTACAGTAGTTTATAAACTGAATCCCTATACCAAAAATAATGTTTTTATAACACCTTGTACCTTAACGATGTGAGAGATAAACAAGGTAGTTAAACTATTAGCCGTAGGCAATTTTAGTAGGAGAACCAAAAGAACCATCTTGCTCAAACGGTGTACCATCATCTATACTACTGTATTACCATCAAACTTAGCCAAATCCATGAGGAAATCCATAAACAAATGAATCCAAGGTTGAGAGGGAACCTCATTAGACAAAGAGACATGCCAGGCCCTAACGAGAGGATTTAGACCTGGTGCAAACTCTGAACTTGCGAACATACTCGTCAACATCCTTTTGAGTAATAAGGACCTGGAAACAGCTCTCCAGGTGGCAGAGGGACAAATATACCCAGCCAACACAGAGTCATGCACTTTGTTAAAAAGATCGGCACGAAGCAAGGATGGCACAAACAGTTTGACAGGAGGCAAGTCTTCCAGTGCACGAACCTAAACCTCCACAATGCGCAGTCTGAGATCAATCCCCAGAGCACCCACAACCACCTCTTTACTAAAAATTTTGACCCTTAACATTCTTAGTACTAGGCAGATGAGTCACAGACAAATCACACTGAGGCAAAAAAGGGAAAACCGGGCCTGTCTAGAATTCATGCCTTTAGCGGCGTCTACATACAGTAAATATTTGTGATCAGTAAAAACCATTACTTTATGCTTATCCCCCGCCAACCAATGCCTCCATTCCACAAAAGCTCTCTTAACAGCCAAGAGTTCCCAATTTCCTATATCATAATTGGACTCCACTTATGAGACTTTCTGAGAAAAAAAGCACAAGGATGAAAGCAACCATCCTTATTCTTTTAAAGAATGGCATCCATCCCAACAGAAGAGGCATCTACCTCAATCACAAAAGGCAAATCAACATAGGGTTGATTGAAGACTGGAGCTTTAGAAAAAAAACTGTCTTAAGAGCCGCAAAGGCATCAACTGCCTCAGTAGAGGAAAAGTCATTCCCCTTCTTAGTCATATCAGTAAGAGGTTTTACTATGACAGAGAGGTTCTTAATAAATTTATGGTAATATTTAGCAAAACCTAAGAACCTCTGTAAAGCTTTAAGATTAGTAGGTTGTATCCAATCAAGGACAACCTGTACCTTAGTGGGATCCATCTGAAAATGTTTACAGTAACCAAATTACCCCAAAACTGAATGCACCTCAAATTGGCAATTCTCTAGTTTGGCAAATAAATAGTTTTCACAAATAACTTGAAAAACCTGTCAGACATACACACGATGCTCCTCACGAGAACCTGAGTAAATCAAGATATTATCCAAGTATATCACTATAAATTTACCCACTAGAGAAAAAAATATATAATTTATGAAGTTCTGGAGCATTGGTCCAACCAAATTGCATCACCAAATTTTCAAAGTGACCCTCGGGTATTTTGAAGGCAGTCTTCCACTTATCACATTGCGAACACCTATGAGGTTATATACCCCTCTCAGATCCAGTTTAGAAAACAACTTGACCTTGAGTAGTTGAGTAAACAGATCAGCAATAAGAGCTAGTGGGTATGGATTATGTACAGTAATCTTATTAATCTCGCTAAAATCCAAACAAGGACACAATCCTACATATTTTTTCTTAAAGAAAATCCCACTGTGATTGGTGAGGTTAAAGGCCTTATGTGATGCTTAGGGATTATATTTTGAATGTACTCCTTCAAGGCATTTCTTTCAGGAAGAGAGAGGTTAAAGAAACGAGATTTAGGGAATTTGGCTCCTGGTATGAATTTTTTAGCACAATCATATGATCTTATGAAGAAGTTCACATTCAGTCCCAGAAAAAAAGATCTCCAAAATCCTGAATAAAATCTGGAAGAAGAGTAAATGCGTTATCAGAGGGACTCTTATAAGGGAGGGTTCCAGAATGAAAAGAAAGAAAGCTCTCCAAATTGACCGGCTCCTCCACCAAATTCACGAACTAGAGCAAAAACACAAACAAAATGCAACTCCCGAAATTCTCATTAATCTTAACAAACAGAGGGAAGATCTTAAACTTTTGCTTGATCAGGCCTACTTGCACCAAAGAGAATGGATGAAACAATTCTTTTATGAATTTTCAGAAAAATGTGGGGGGTCCCTATCCAAAAGCATACATCCTAGGCTACTAAACATTTTTATCCCTAAAATTCGATCGGGGACAAATGAGTTAGTACATGACCCTCAGCAGATTTCAAACGCCTTCAAAGAATATTACGAGACTTTATACAATATTGATGGGCAACAAACTAATACTCCCTCCTTGCGACACCAGGCAAAAATTGATAAATTCATACAAGACATGGCCTTACCTGTTCTCGCTGATGATATCTCCTCTTCTGTTGGGCAAGTGTTCTCGGAAGAGGAAGTTCTTCAAATTATAAAAGATGCCCCGAATAACAAAAGTCCAGGACCCGACGGATATACGGCCAAATTTTACAAAATATTTGCGTCCCAACTCGTACCCTTCCTGACCAAGGTTTTTAATGCAATCTCAATATCTAACCCTTTCCCCAAACAATCACTTGAAGCACACATTACAGTAATTCCAAAAGCAGGAAAGGACCCAGAACGTTGTCAAAGTTTTTTTCCAAGCTTATCGCCACAAGACTCGCGCCTCTTCTGCCTTGACTGATATGTAACGATCAAGTTGGGTTTGTCCCGCAAAGAGAAGCGAGGGATAACACTCTAAAAACTATGCTTCTTATATCACATGCACATAAGACGAAAACACCCTCTTGTATTTTATCGGTCGATGCAGAAAAGGCCTTTGATAGAGTCAGCTGGCCTTTCCTCAAAAGTGCCCTTCACCAAATTAACTTGAACCCCGACCTAATAAGCAAAATCCTAGCACTCTATCAAAACCCCTCGGCTAAAGTGCGTTGC
The DNA here is from genome assembly GCF_048569485.1 of Anomaloglossus baeobatrachus. Taxonomy (NCBI): domain Eukaryota; kingdom Metazoa; phylum Chordata; class Amphibia; order Anura; family Aromobatidae; genus Anomaloglossus; species Anomaloglossus baeobatrachus. The sequence goes on from NC_134358.1 coordinate 182,686,913, forward strand.
AACGGAAATTATTCGGGCCCATTTAACATAAAGAACGGCAGTAGACAGGGATGTCCGCTCTGCCCTCTGCTATACGCTATCATGATGGAACACCTTGCCGTAGTGTTAAGGCAAAAATATTCATGGTATTCAGGTTGGAAATAACATGCATAAGCTTGCACTTTATGCCGACGACTTACTAATATATATCACAGATCCTGAGTCTTCTCTTCTATCCATACTTAAATAATTTGACATGTATAGCATAGTCAGTAACTTTAAGGTAAACCTTGCAAAATCTGAAATTTTGAATATCAATATTCCTGAGGAAAGGCGGCGACATGTACAAATCTCCTTCCCGTTCAAATGGTGCCTTTCATCACTAAAGTACTTAAGGATTAATCTTTCGTCGGATTTGACCCAGATATACTCACAAAACCATAAACCATTATTAAATCGTATCATAGCAGATCTCAAGGTCTTCGACAGGGTCAGATTATCATGGTTCGGACGAATCAACGTTATGAAAATGGACATTTTACCAAAGCTACTTTATCTATTTCAAGCGGTGCCAGTCGTCCTTCCTAGCACATTTATCAAACTTCTAAACAAAGCATGTAATCAGTTTATTTGGAGAATGAGCAAACCGCGATTGGGGAACATATTTCTTACTAGACCCAAAAGTAGGGGAGGAACGGGGTTACCAAACTTCCACCTGTACTAAATCACCACTGTTTTGGCTAGGGTGGTAGATTGGTTCCACAGATCGGACCAGAAGGGATGGGTGACTGTAGAGTCCTCTTTGTCCGATTTGAGCCTATCATCCTTGCCATGGATCCCAAGAAACACGCGCCCGGCTAGAGATTCTATCTCCTTTTTGACAAGGGATCTCCTTCGGGTATGGGATAAAGCAGTAGCTAAATATAAGCTCTCCGACAAACTTGGACCGATGACACCTTTATTTGATAACCCTGCCTTTCCTCCAGCAGTGGGAGTTGATAAATTTTTAATCTGGTCCCGTAACTCCAAAACGAGACTTCAGCAGACCCTTTTTGGCTCTCTAGCTGTCCCCTCTTTCCAAGAGTTGAGAACGTTATGTCCGGATTGCCCAGTTCCATGGTTCTCCTACCTACAATTTAGATCCTTTCTTTCATCTTTCCTGTCGATCGCCAGAATAAGAGTTCCGCATTCTGCCTCTGTGAAACTATTGATCCAAACCTCGACTCCTGAACACAGGATTTCCCAAATTTACAATATCCTCATATCTATACCTGATCTTAAAGATTTGTGGTTTGTCAGTGAATGGGAAAAAGAGTTTAATCTTTCCATTCCAGAGCGCGAATGGGAGAAGGCCTTCTTATGTGCACATAAACTCACGATGGCTTGTGAACTTCAGGAAAGCAACTACAAAATTCTCACTAGGTGGTAAAGGTGCCCCGCCGATCTACGGAGGTTCTATCCCACCACATCAGACAATTGCTGAAGATGTGAGACAGCCAAGGGTACTATGTTGCACATATGGTGGGAATGCCCTTTGATTCACCAACTATGGGGTAAGGTCTTCGAGATCTTTAGTCATATCTCAGGTGAGTGACCTCCCATTTCTCCTGAAACTGCCCTTTTGTCGATGCTCCCAGGGTCCTTTAAGATTATCAAAAGGTGTCTACTTAAACATTGTCTTTCTGCCAGCAAGTCTATTATCCCCAGGTGTTGGAGATCTAGGGAAGCCCCAACTATAGCGGACTGGTCTCTGGAGATGGATTATATCTGTAGAATGGAAAGATTATCGGCTCACAGTGAGTCTGAATCTGAACAGTTTTTCCACACGTGGCAGGATTGGATTATGCTTAGAGAGTCCTCTGATTTCTCAATGGTCCTCAGAAGTGACATTCCATTCATTGTCAAATAATACATGGCACCATCCTCGCCCCTCCCCCCCTTTTTGTTTTGTTTTTTGTTTTTCTTCTCTCTTCTTTTCTTTGTCCTTCCATCTCTCTTCTCTCTCCTTTCTCTATAATTCTTACTACACTATTCTGTGATTTTAGATTTACAATAAAAACAGTTTCTGCATACAGTAGCAAATACTGGGATTGTTATGTTCACATTATATGAAACACTTTTGTTCCTATGTTCGCCCTTGAGTTTAGTTCTGCTGGATACTTAAAGACACGTGTTGTCGAACTTGGGCGGTCTATTTTGAGTGATTTATTGTCTATATTGTAATGGTGCAATTGCACTTACTTTGTATGTATCCTGTCTCGTTGATACACTTCAATAAAAGATTTTTGAAAAAAAAAAAAAATCTGGAAGAAGAGATCTCATAGATGCCAGGGATTTAAATTTCTCCCATGACAGAAAGGGAACCGATCACCAGATTTGTCCTGTATAAACTGTGGCCACCACCAGTAAGCCCTTATATATAACATTCTAGAATGTTGTATATAAATGACCAAGCTGCTCTTTATAACAAAAAAACCCCTTTTATTATACTCAACACCGGGGGGCAGTCCAGTCCGATGGGTGTCGCTAGTGTCAGTTCGGCACCTCCTCTTTGTTTATGATCGCCGTCGTCTTTCCTTTCTTCGTGTGGATGACACATACTACGTCATCCACACAGAGTCCTCCATTGTGCTCCTCGGATCATAAGCAGAGAGGAGGCAAAGGACCGAGACCAGCAACGCCCATTGGACTGGACCGCCCCGGAGCTGAGTGTACTAAAGGGTCTTTTTTATGTTACAGAGTTTACAGGTGGTACTCTGCTGAGTGTAGATCAAAGTATTATAGTGTGCAGGCGTGGGCATTCTTTGACCTTTCTCCACATCTGCACATTACAGTACTTTGCTAATGTGATGCCCTGGCAAAACCAGGTAATCACAGATAGGCCCCCGCACAACACCATTCCTCACTTAGGTAACACACAGCCGACCTGAAACCCTAGTCACCCCCCCTTAGGGAAAGATAGACACACCAGTGGGCGGGACCAGGCGGTTGGACACGCCCACCCAGGGGTCTAGACAGCCCGGGGTGGGAAAACAAGCAGATTAGCTTTGCAGTTCAAGTGGAGAGGAGTGTGGGCTGGAGCTAGGTGTAACTCCAGCAGAGGAAGTTCAAGTTGAACGGTGCCAGGGTTGGAGCCCTGGTACCTTGGCTAGGAGGCAGACGGTGGTCTCCGTCAGCAGGAGACGGGAAAATGGCTTGGCAGAACCGAGGTGGACCGGGACAGGGTTGTAGCCCGCTGGTACTGACACGGGGAACCGACCCGGAAACCGTAGCACAGAGGGAGTACTCGGAACCTGAAGCCAGGACCGAAACCACCGGCCTAGCTAATTAACCGATTGAGGCCAGGATTATAGGTCCTGTCCCACCCAAAGTCCCTAAGAGAAGACAACAGCCCACCGATAGGGATAGAAGGCCACCGCCAGGGCCCATAGATCCCACGGGCCAGCGTCTGCGGGCACGGCTTCTTAGGCCACATCCAGCCGGGAGCGGACTCCTGAGTTCCAGACCAGGTAGTCCACCATACACAAAACAAGTGCAGAGGTAAAGGACAGTGACCACCAGCCTGGGTGGGGGACCTGAATGCAACTGGCCGTGGTGGCCGGCCACCAGCACCTTGGGTTACCAAAAGACTCATGTGATTCATTTACTGTGAGTAACCAAACATTCCCCCGCACGTCCGGGTGCGCCGGCCCTTGCCATTGCTATACCCTGCACAAAGACACTGGGTCCCTGGGCAACCATCGCTACCCACGGAGGGGTTAACATCCAGCTGCCACTACATCTCCCCTGGGTACCCCATAACAGCAGCGGTGGTGTCCCACCTCACCACACACCGTGGGTGGTGTCACAAACTTAACACGGCCTAACCCGTACATCTACATCCCCTTTTATTCGGCGTGTCCGCAAAACCCCCGGGTCCAGAGACCCTCGAGCCACCCCCCTAGAAGGTCCGGATCTGAGCAGTGGCGGCTGCTGGCACTGGGGCGGCACACTATGTCTACAGCAAGGCAGAAATAAGTGCGCAGGAGCGCAATGGAGGACTCTGTGTGGATGACGTAGAACATATGAGCTACATAAAGCAGGGAAGGAGGACTGCAATCATAAGCAGAGAGGAGGTGCTGGACCGAAATCAACTACGCCCATCGGACCGGACCATCCCGCAGTTGACTATATTAAAATGTCTTTTTTATGTTATAAGAGTTTACTTGTGATAGCCACAGTTTTTCTGTGTAATGCTCCCAGCCTCATGTATACATTCTCAACCTTGGAAGTAACATAACTTTTGGTGAGGAGAGAATTATCAATTGCAGATACTCATATAGGGTGACCAAGGGTAGATACCGTGTACCCACATTCGATAGCAAAATCACTGTCAATAAGATCCAAGGCAAAGCCTGAATCAATAAATGCAAGTGTAGGTATAACACCAGCTTTAGTTACCAAAGATACTGGTAAAAATAAATCATTAGCGTGCATGACAGATAACTTCATGGTAGAAACTAACAGCAACATGACTGGGCTTCAAAATGAGTATATCAAAAGCAGGAAATACCAGCAGGAGGAACATATTTAAAGCTGAACCCAAAAGTTGATTAGGCAGGTAAACGAGTAAATAAATACATCTGTTCTCCTAATAGAACCAAAGCATGGATAATAGAAATTAAACACTCGAAGAAAAAATGAGTTTACTGTGGTCCAGAGAACCCAATCACAGCGCACAGACTCAAGGGTTCAAAACTACATGCATGACAGACATGTTGAGCTTTTGTTGCTTTCAGTGGTAGCTAAGCTGTCTAGTCTGAGAGGTTCTGGGTTTTCCAGGTGTGCCCTGTTTGATCTCAATTATTTAACCGAGCAGTCAATCCCAGAACACTGCCAGTCTTAAGGGTGCTTTACACGCTGCGACATCGCTAACAATATATCATCGGGGTCACGTCGTTAGTGATACATATCCGGCGCCGTTAGCAACATCGCAGCGTGTGACACCAAGGAGCGACGATCAACGAGCGCAAAAACGTGAAAAATCGTTGCTCGTTGACACATCGCTCCTTTTCATAATATCGTTGCTGCTGCATTTCTGCATTTGAAAATTTCTTGAGAAAATGAGCATGTCAATTCTTTTCCGCAGGTACCCTGCGGATTTCGGCAGTACAGCCTGCAAAATCCGCAGGGAACCACCCGCGGGAAAATCGCGGCAAATTCGCGGCTATTCCGCGGCTAATCCTGCGGATTTTTTCCGGAGGTCCGGAAATCTTTCACTCCCAGAAGTTTCTCAAGAAATTTTCTTGAGAAACTTCACATTTGTAGTGCGCACATAGCCTTAGTCTTCTGCTGAGTTGTGCTGGTTGACCTTTTGTATCTGTGCTCTGGGAATTGATCTTTTACTGCCCGGTCATTGTTTTACCAACCTTTTGCCTTGTCCATTTGCTCTAATCCACTACCCTCCAGGTATTCCAACTCTAGACTGTGATCTAAATCTTCCCTATCCCCTTAATCTTAACATGATCTCCTGGTTCCTTACCCCCGAACGTTTGACTATCCTGCCTCTCGTTGTGTATAGTGATTAGTGTCCCATTAAGACTGCCTATACAGAAACTTGGGGATGTCTGGAGGTAGGTTTACAAGAATATTGGGTTGGCTCAAATTCATCAAAAATGGAAGGCTGATTGGAAGTGTACATCAGGTCCCATAGGAGATAAGGTTCAGTATCTTCCAAAAATATTAAGCTGAAGTTGCCATTGATGAAGTTGGGTACTAAATTTATTGGCCCGTATGAAATTTTGGATGTACTTAATCCAGTGATCTTTAGACTAAAACATCCTCCAACTTTTTGCATCTCAAATCTGTTTCATAAATCATTGCTAAAGGAGATTGTCTCCCTTTTCCCTGCCTCCTCCAGTTTCTGCAAATGACAGTTTAGAGTATGAGGTACAAAGAATTGCTTATTCTTGGAAAGTTCCTAATTCCCTCCAGTGCCTCATTCATTGCAAGGGATACTGACCTGAAGAGAGATCCTTGGTCCCGACTCATTTGGTGAAGGTTGATCATTTAGTTAGGGCCTTCCATCGAAGGTTTCCTGAGAAACCTGGGAGTCCGGTGCCCCCCCTCCTTTCAGAATAGGGTGTACTGTCACGATTCTTCCTGTGCCTCTTGTGATGCAACAGGTGACTGTTAACTGCACTGTGGATTCTGGGTATGCTAAGATGTCGTTATTGATAGCTCAGTTGTCCAATCTGGTGCAGTGGCATGCTGAGCTTTTGCTGTTTTCAGTGAAAGCTCAACCATCCAGTCTGAGACTGGGAGGTTCTGGGTTTTTTAGGTGAACCCTGTTTGGTCTGATTTCCCAGCTATTAACTGAGCAGTCAGTTCCAGAACACTGCTACGGTAGTCTTAAAGGTGCTTTACATGCTGCGACATCGCTAGCGACTGCTAGCGATGTCGCTAGCGATAGCACCCGCCCCCGAACATTATCGCTACGGCAGCGTCACACGCACATACCTTTTCAGCGACGTCGCTGTGACCACCGAAAAATCCCTCCTTCAAAGGGGAGGTGCATTTGGCGTCATAGTGACGTCACTATGGTGTCACTAAGCGGCCACTTAATACCAGAGGAGGGGTGGAGATGAGTGGCTGGAACATGCCGTCCACCTTCTTCCTTCCTCATTGCCGGTGGACGCAGGTAAGGAGATGTTCGTCGTTCCTGCGGCATCACACATAGCGATGTGTGACGCCACAAGAACGACGAACAACCAGCGGAATGCACCACCAACGATATTATGAAAAGGAGCGACATGTCAACGATCAACGGTTTTTGACATTTCTGCGATCGTTGATTGTCGCTCCTTGGTGTCACACACAACGATATCGCTAACGGCGCCGGATGTGCGTCACTAACGACGTGACCCCGGCGATATATTGTTAGTGATTTTGTTGTGTGTAAAGTACCTTTTAGTCTTCTGTTGAGTTGTGCTAGTTAGCCGTTTGAATCTGTGCTCTGGGAATTGATCTTTTCTGCCTGACCATTGACTTTGTTTGACTAACCTTTTGCTCTGCTACCCTCCAGGTATTCCGATTCCAGATCGTGACCTGACTATGCCTCTGTCTATCCCCTTACTCTTGACTTAATGTCCTGGTACTTGACCCTGCAACGTTTGACTAGTCTGTCTCTCGATTTGCCTGTGTAGTGTCATAGGTATGTCTTGCCTGTGTAGTGTCATAGTAGTGTCATAGGCATGTCTTCTAAAGGACACCATGTGCACATATCCTGATGATTTAAAAAAAAAAAAAAAAAAGGCTTGGATGTTTTTTTTTAGATTACCTAAATAACCTAAATGTTTATGTACAGTTGAAACCAGAGGTTTACATACCCTTTCTAAAAAGACAGATGAGCGAGGCACCATCAAGTATCTGGAAATTGCACCCAAAGATGAACCAGACTTGTCTTGTACAAGTCCATAATTCTCTTCCTCAGATTGTGGCTAATTTCTTTTGACTTTCACAGAATGCCACACAAAGAAGCAGTGTGTTTCAGGTCTGCATTAAAATACATCCACAGTTGTGGCTCTAATTAAAAAGTTCAATTTTAGTTTTGTCAGAACACAGGACATGTCTCCAAAAATTAAGGTCTTTGTTCCTGTGTGCATTTGCAATCATTAATCTGGCTTTTTTTATGCTTCTTTTGGAGAAATGGCTTCTTCCTCGCAGAGTGGCCTTTCAGCTCATATTGATACAGTACTCGCTTCACGATGGATAATGCTACTATCTTACCAGCTTCCACCAGCATCTTCACAAGGTCTTTTGCTTGTGTTCTTGGGTTGATATGTACATGTCTGACCAAAGCAAAGTTCATCTCTAGTACACAGAACCCATCTCCTTTCTGAGCGGTATGATGGCTGGACATTCCCATCATGTTTGCACTTGTGAATAATTGTTTGTACAGATGAACGAGGCACCTTCAGGTATCTGGATATTGCAGCCAAAAATGAAACAGACTTGCGCAAGGCCACAATTCTCTTTGTGAGATCTAATTTCTATCAACTCTCCAATAATGCTACATAAAGTAGCAGTGTGTTTAAGGTGTGCATTAAAATACATCCACAGATGTGTCTATAATTAACTTGAATGTTGCCAATAAACCTAATAGAAGCTTCCAAAGACGTGACATCGTCATATGGACTGTACCATATTGTTTAAAGCAGGGGTCTCAAACTCGGCTGGGTATATGGGCCGCACAGAGAAAAAAAAAATGTGGGGGGCCGCATTCTTTGCAGGAGAAAGTGGCATTTTTATTTGTACAATATATATATTTTTTTACACACCTATGGATCACACATTTTGAACATTTTTCACTTGTTTATTATAACAAATGTGTACATTCTTTGTTTAAATATATAAAAAAATAAAATAAAAATATTTTGATGGAAAAAAAATGTCATGCCATATTTTGAGGTTTTTTTTTTTACATTTTATCCCTTTCTTGTAACTAATAGTGTTACAATTAGCACTATATAGAAATTTTGGCCAACATCTTTCAGTAATGTTCCCCATCTTGTTGCAATGTGCCCATCCTTGTCCCCTTGTAGTATTGTGCCCCATCCTAGTCCCCATCCTACAGTAATGTGCTCATCCTAGTCCCCATCCTACAGTAATGTGCTCATCCTTGTCCCCAACTTATAATAATGTGCCCCATCCTTCTCCCCATATTATTGTAATGTGCCCATCCTGTAGTAATGAGCCCATCCTGTAGTAATGTGTCCATCCTTGTCCCCATCTTATAGTAATGTCCCCCCTCCTTGTTCCCTTGTAGCAATCTCCCTATCCTGTAGTACTGTCCCCATCCTATAGTAATGTCCCCACCCTATAGTAATGTGCCAACCTTGTCCCCATCCTATAGTAATGTCCCAATCCTATAGTAATTTGCCCACCTTGTCCCCATCCTATAGTAATGTCCCCAACTTCTAGTAATGTCCCCAGCCTTGTCCCCACCCTCTAGTAATGTCCCCATCCTATAGTAATGTCCCCAACCTTGTTCCCATCCTGAAGCAATGTCCCCATCCAATAGTAATGTGCCTATCCTTGATCCCATCCTATAGTGATGTGCCTATCCTATAGTAATGTCCCCAGCCTTATTCCTATCCTATAGTAATGTTTCCCATCCTTGTCCCCTTGTAGTAATGTCCCTATCCTGTAGTACTGTGACCATCCTAGTCCCCATCCTATAATAATGTCCCCATCCTGTGACGCCCTGGCGCCGCCAGGTGGTCACAGAGAAACACTACACCCCACACAACACCATCCCACATCAGGTACCATCTGCCACAAAGCCCTAGCCACCCCACTCAGGGTAGGAAGGACACACCAGTGGGCAGGACCAGGCGGATTGGGAGCGCCCACCTAGGGATCTTGAGGATCCGGGGGAGGGAACCAGTGAGTTCGAGTTGAGTTCTGATGCAAGTTCAAGTCAGAGTGGAAGTGGAAGTAAAATCTGCGCCTAGTGAAGGGTAGCCAGGGTAGTGGCCCTGGTCTACTGGTTAGGTAGCAAGCAGTGGACCGTGTCCAAAGGCGATGGGAGTCCGGTCGTGGTAAATCCAATGTGGACCAGGGCAGGGTTTGAGCCCGCCGGTACCGACAGCGGAGATCCGGTCCGGAAAACGTGCACAGGTGGGGTACCTGGACCCTAGTTAGAAGCCGGTTGCAAGCCCCTTCTCTAATTAACCAGGCCGGGGACAAGGTTCCAGACGTTGTTCCAGAGTGTTAGCCCAGATAGAGCGAAATGGCAGCCCACCGCGGGGGATAGGGTATCCGCAACAACCCACTGAGATCCCAAGGGTCAGTTTTCCGGGCACATCTCCCAACCAAAACCAAACCGGGAGGGGACTTCCCCGTTCCACACGAGGTTGTCCAAAATCGAAGAAAAGTACAAAGTGCTGGAGGAAGGGACATTGGTACACCAGCCGGGTGTGAGAACCGTATACACCCTGAAGCGGCAGCCGGCCACTAACACCTTGGTTTTCCAGCCGATTTGTGTGCAATCATTTAATCGTGAGTACACAAAGACCCTTCGGTCCGGCCCGGTGTCCCACCACCAGTAGCCATCACCTCCCGCGTTATGGACACTGAGCCATGGGGCATCCACCCCTACCCAATGAGGGATTAACATCCAGCTGACACTCCATCTCTCCCGGGTGCTCCCCAACAGCAGCAGTAGTACGCCACATTACCACACACCGTGGGTGGCGTCACAAATTATCTACAACAATCCCCTGTACATATTACATCCCCTTTTATTGAGTGTCCGCACAACCCCGGGTCCAGAGACCCCTCGAGCCACTGCGGATCCGGATCCGAGCAGCCCAGCTGCTGACGTGGGGGCGGCACAATCCTATAGTAATGTGCCCACCTTGTCCCCATCCAATAGTAATGTCCCCATCCCATAGTAGTGTGCCCACCTTGTCCCCATCCTATAGTAATGTCCCCATCCCATAGTAATGTGCCCACCTTGCCCCCATCCTATAGTAATGTTCCCAGCCTTGTCCTCATCCTATAGTAATGTCCTCAGCCTTGCCCCCATCCTGTAGTAATGTCCCCAGCCTTGTCCCCATCCTATAGTAATGTCCCCAGCCTTGTCCCCAGCCTATAGTAATGTCCCCATCCCATAGTAATGTGCCTACCTTGTCCCTATCCTATAGTAATGTCCCCAGCCTTGTCCCCATTCTATAGTAATGTCCCCATCCAATAGTATTGTGACCATCCTTGTAATATCCCCATCCTTTAGTAATGTCCCCAGCCTTGTCCCCATCCTATAGTAATGTGCCCACCTTGGCCCTATTCTATAGTAATGTGCCCACCTTGTCCCCATCCTATAGTAATGTGCCCACCTTGTCCCTATTCTATAGTAATGTGCCCACCTTGTCCCCATCCTATAGTAATGTGCCCACCTTGTCCCTATTCTATAGTAATGTCAAAAGCCTTGTCCCCATGCTATAGTAATGTCCACAGCCTTGTCCCCATGCTATAGTAATGTCCCCAGCCTTGTTCCCATCCTATAGTCATTTGCCCACCTTGTCCCCATCCTATAGTAATGTGCCCACCTTGTCCCTATCCTATAGTAATGTGCCCACCTTGTCCCTATACTATAGTAATGTCCACAGCCTTGTCCTCATGCTATAGTAATGTCCCCATGCTATAGTAATGTCCCCAGCCTTGTCCTCATCCTATAGTCATGTGCCCACCTTGTCCCCATCCTACAGTAATGTGCCCACCTTGTCCCTGTTCTATAGTAATGTGCTCACCTTGTCCCAATCCAATAGTAATGTCCCCATCCTATAGTAATGTGGCGACAGCTGAAAGGGGGCAGTGGCGCTATAACTTACCGATCGCTCTCCTCAGCTCCCACAGACGCCGGAGTGAAGCTGAGGGGAGCAGTCTCCGGCCCCAGATCCACAGTGATTGGAGAGATTGGTCACAAGGCCAGTCTCTCCAATCAGAGCTGGGGGTGGGTGAAACAGAAGTCACCCAGCTCCAGCCAATGATCAGTGCTATACAGTTAGGTCCAGAAATATTTGGACAGTGACACAATTTTCGCGAGTTGGGCTCTGCATGCCACCACATTGGATTTGAAATGAAACCTCTACAACAGAATTCAAGTGCAGATTGTAACGTTTAATTTGAAGGTTTGAACAAAAATATCTGATAGAAATTGTAGGAATTGTACACATTTCTTTACAAACACTCCACATTTTAGGAGGTCAAAAGTAATAGGACAAATAAACCAAACCGAAAAAAAAATAATTATTTTCAATATTTTGTTGCGAATCCTTTGGAGGCAATCACTGCCTTAAGTCTGGAACCCATGGACATCACCAAACGCTGGGTTTCCTCCTTCTTAATGCTTTGCCAGGCCTTTACAGCCGCAGCCTTCAGGTCTTGCTTGTTTGTGGGTCTTTCCGTCTTAAGTCTGGATTTGAGCAAGTGAAATGCATGCTCAATTGGGTTAAGATCTGGTGATTGACTTGGCCATTGCAGAATGTTCCACTTTTTGGCACTCATGAACTCCTGGGTAGCTTTGGCTGTATGCTTGGGGTCATTGTCCATCTGTACTATGAAGCGCCGTCCGATCAACTTTGCGGCATTTGGCTGAATCTGGGCTGAAAGTATATCCTGGTACACTTCAGAATTCATCCGGCTACTCTTGTCTGCTGTTATGTCATCAATAAACACAAGTGACCCAGTGCCATTGAAAGCCATGCATGCCCATGCCATCACGTTGCCTCCACCATGTTTTACAGAGGATGTGGTGTGCCTTGGATCATGTGCCGTTCCCTTTCTTCTCCAAACTTTTTTCTTCCCATCATTCTGGTACAGGTTGATCTTGGTCTCATCTGTCCATAGAATACTTTTCCAGAATTGAGCTGGCTTCATGAGGTGTTTTTCAGAAAATTTAACTCTGGCCTGTCTATTTTTGGAATTGATAAATGGTTTGCATCTAGATGTGAACCCTTTGTATTTACTTTCATGGACTCTTCTCTTTACTGTTGACTTAGAGACAGATACACCTACTTCACTGAGAGTGTTCTGGACTTCAGTTGATGTTGTGAACGGGTTCTTCTTCACCAAAGAAAGTATGCGGCGATCATCCACCACTGTTGTCATCCGTGGACGCCCAGGCCTTTTTGAGTTCCCAAGCTCACCAGTCAATTCCTTTTTTCTCAGAATGTACCCGACTGTTGATTTTGCTACTCCAAGCATGTCTGCTATCTCTCTGATGGATTTTTTATTTTTTTTCAGCCTCAGGATGTTCTGCTTCACCTCAATTGAGAGTTCCTTAGACCGCATGTTGTCTGGTCACAGCAACAGCTTCCAAATGCAAAACCACACACCTGTAATCAACCCCAGACCTTTTAACTACTTCATTGATTACAGGTTAACGAGGGAGACGCCTTCAGACTTAATTGCAGCCCTTAGAGTCCCTTGTCCAATTACTTTTGGTCCCTTGAAAAAGAGGAGGCTATGCATTACAGAGCTATGATTCCTAAACCCTTTCTCCGATTTGGATGTGAAAACTCTCTTATTGCAGCTGGGAGTGTGCACTTTCAGCCCATATTATACATATATATAATTGTATTTCTGAACATGTTTTTGTAAACAGCTAAAATAACAAAACTTGTGTCACTGTCCAAATATTTCTGGACCTAACTGTAGCTGCACTGATCATGGCTGGATTTCAATGTTTCAGCTATTTTCAATGGCTGAAACATTACAGTGGCTGTGATTGGCTGAGCGGCGTTCATCAGCCAATCACAGCCTCCATAGGTCCGGGGGGAGACACCACCCCTCCTGAGGTCAGGCAGAGGGCCCCTCCTCCCTGAATCTAAGGTATCTGCAAAGCGATCGCAGCCACCGGGGCTACAGGGCAGCGATTTCGCCATGACGTCCTAGGTACGTCATGGGTCCTTAAGTACCAGGGAGCCATGACGTACTCAGTACGTCATAGGTCGCTAAGGGGTTAATGTGCCGTCCTTCACATACGTACACGAAAAAAAAAACCAACAACCACCATTCTTCTCACCTGTCCCGTATACCCTCGGCTGCCTCATCTCTGCTTCTTGCTGTCTGCAGACTGTGTCCCCGTTGACTATCGCGGCTGGTGCAGGGGCCGCAGCCACTGTCAGTGATTTATGTCAGATGATTGTTTTGCCGGCGCTGCGCACGCAGAGTCAAGCACTCTGTGCACAATGTTTCCAATGCAGCCGTAGCCATCCGCCAATCAGAGGTAAGTAGCTGAGGTCAGGCAGTTTCCATTGGAGGAATAGTTGTGCACAGAGCGCTGCACTCTGAGAGTGCAGCGCCGGCAAAACATTCATCTGATATAAAGCGCAGACAGTGGCTGCGGCTCCTGCACCGGTCGCGATAGTCAACAGGGGCACGGGCCTGGGGGCCGCACGAAGCAGCCTGAGGGGCCGCATGCGGCCCGCGTGTTTGAGACCTCTGGTTTAAAGGCATAGTACTCGGAGTGTATGTAAACTTATGACTTTGCAAAAAGTAATAAAAATGCTTTAACACATTCTCTCTCATTATTCTGGTATTTGGCAAATATAAATAATTTGGTTCCTGATTGACCTAAAACGCAAAAGGTATATTCTGATTTTATGTCAGATAGTGAGAAAAACATGAATATGTGTCTTTTTAGACAGTGTATGTAAACTTCTGGTTTCAGCTGTATATGCAATTGTTTTTCAAGTTTCCTAATAATGAGAAGGTTCGAGGGCTGTACGTTTGCGGATTTCAGTTTAGAAATCTGCTGATAAAATCCGCATAAGATACGCAACATGTGAACCCACCCTTTTACTTTGACTTCATTATGCATCCACTTCTAGCTTTAAAAACTGCTTCAAAACCACTTGCGTGATTCCAGCTTTAAAGGGTTACTCCCATCTCTTAATACTGTGATATATTATTAGTATACAATGTGTGCAGAATAATTAGACAAATGAGTATTTTGACAATATCCCATTTGTATGCAAATTTTCCAACTTCCAAATTGTATAAACTTGAATGCTTATTGTATGAAGTACAAGCAGGTGATGTGTATTTGTGTAATGAGGAAGGATGTGACCTAACCATATCAACACCCTTTATCAAGGTGTGCAGGATTATAAGGCAGCTTGTTTTCAAAAGGCAAAATGGGACAATTGACTCTGAAAAATCCAATATAAAAAAAAAAAATCTTACAAGTGGGATGGAGCATGTAGGGAAAATCTGTGGAGCAAAGCTTCCTAAAGAGGTTACCTAGTAGGTTAAAAGGCACGCTCCTTCCTTTCCCATACATGTGTGGGTCACCCCTATGTCAGAGATGTCAATGATCGTAAAATCTTTTTAATTATTTGATTGATGCCCACACATTATATCAGTAGTTTTTACAATTTAGTTTTAAGTCCAAGCATGGTAAGATCCTAAATGTTGAAAACAAAAATGATGGAAATATCATATTGAAATCCCCTTGGCTTAAAAATCTGATGAAAAAGACTGATGAAATGCTGAAGGGGTCAAGAAGACATAAATTTACATAGTTAATGTGGTTGAAAAAAGTTAAACTGAGGAATGGGAAAAGACAAAGGGAAGGAGCACATGCACAAACTAATGTATCTAGTACATCTCAAAAACTTAATGTTTCCCTCCTTATCCCAATTATCAATCAACTGGATCACACATTCAGAAGAGAACTTTATACAGCTGAAACCAGTAGTTTACATGCACTATCAAGAAAGAAACATATGCATGTTTTTCTCACTATCTGACATGAAATTAGAATAACCCTTTCCTGGGATTGGTCAGACATATGCATATCAACCCAAGAACAAAAGCAAAAGACCTTCTGAAGATGCTGGCGGAAGCTGGTAAGATTGTATCATTATCCATAGTGAAACGAGTACTGTATCAACATGGGCTAAAAGGACACTCTGTCATGAAGAAGTCATTACTCCAAAAGAAACATAAAAAAGCCAGATTAACGTTTGCAAATGCACACAGGAACAAAGACCTTAATTTTTCGAGACAAGTCCTGTGGTCTGCCGAAATTAAAATAAAACTGTTTGGCTATAATGACCATCATTACATTTGGAGGGAAAGCCTAAGAACACTATCCCAACTGGGAAACACGGGGTAGCAGCATCATGTTGTCAGGCTGCTTTGCTGCAGGAGGGTCTGGTGCACTTCCCAAAATAGATGGCATCATGAGGAAAGAAGATTATGTGGCAATACTGCTGCAATATCTCAAGACATCAACCAGGAACTTAAAACTTGGGCGGAAATGGGTCTTCCAAATTGACAATGACCCGAAGCATACTGCCAAACTGATTACAAAGTGGCTTAAGGATAACAAAGTCAATGTTTTGGAGTGGCCATCACAAAGCCCTGATCTCAATCCTATTGAAAATGTATGGGCAGAGCTGAAAAGGCAGGTGTGAGCAAGGCAACCTACAAACATGGCTTAGTTACACCAGTTGTGTCAGGAGTAAAGAGGCCAAATTCCTACCAACTATTGTGAGAAGATTGTGGAAGGAGATCCAAAACGTTTGACCCAAATCATACAGTTTAAGGGCAATGGTACCAAATACTAATGAAATGTATGTAAACTTTTAACTTTGCAGAATTTAATACAAATGCTTAAAAACATTCTCTCTCTCATTATTCTGGCATTTGGCAAATATAAATAATTTTGGTAATCCTAATAGACATACAATGGGAAAGGTGTATTCTGATTTTACGGCAGATAGTGAGAAAAACCTACAGATGTGTCTTTTTAGTCAGTGTATGTAAACTTCTGGTTTCATCTATATCATCTATACAGATTCGTGTGGATTTATGTACACAGCACTCCTGCACAGTTCAGTTAAGCTATGTGCTTAAAAAAAACTATAACTATTTTTTTACTGGTTTTACTTTTTTAGCTGATTTTATCCCTATCTCCACACCTAACAATAGTCAAAAGCTTAGATTTAGCACTAACCACTGTCTTAACCCAAACTTCACCCTTGTGTAAATCCTATACCTTACTCTAGCACTATTCCTAAGTCTAGACTTAGCACTAAATCTAACCCAATTAGTTAAGAAAATAGTATAAAAAACATAAGTCCCAATTTATGAAAGCTTTAACAGCATAAAAAGGTTTGAAAAGTCACATAATTTTGGTATAACTTGAGGCTGCGGTAACATTATGCAAATTTTGCCATTCTTATACCATTTTAGATTGTCTCAGACAAAGTGGACAGAATGGGTGTGTGGCGACCGATGTTCCTCACATTTATGATGCGCGGCAGCATTCGCTATGCCACAAATCTTACTCAGCAAGGGCTGGAATATGATGTGTGGCGAGGCGCACACAGAGGTGCATGCCACTCGTGCAATCCTCCCGATTCAAGAACGTCAGGAGCCTCTGACGCCAGCCCATCTCATGAAGACAAGTATTGACAACACTGGTCTTGATGTATAAGGCCCATAAAGTCTTTTAGGTGTTTTTTTTGTAGAGAACACACTTTTATACATTTTGGACAGCATATTTCTACTTTCACAAAATTATAATTGAGAGGAAAGGCAGCTGTGGAAGAGAACAGTGCAATTTATTTTGCTGCCTATGCAGAGCACAGCAATCAAGATGAGTTTGTCATCAGCTGCTGTGCTCTTTATAGACTGAAATTGAGATGACAAAGCTCACTTCATCATAATGATAGCTTTGTCATTTTGATTCCTGCCTATGCAGACTTCATCAGCCTATGACAAACTCATGCTCACTACTGCACTCTACATGGGAACCTGCCGCACCAACAGATATCCCTTTCTGCGCACCTATGCCACTCCAAGAAGAACTGTCAGTGGGGGCAGGGGCAAAATTTTGTTTATCTATAGAATTTGGCAAACACCTCTGTAGTTCCCCCCACTGAAGTATAATTTTTCTTTGATAGTATTCCCATATACACCAAAGGGACCTTTGAAACACCCCAAACTACAGGGTCTGGTTGCAACTGTAAGGCTGCTTTCACACTTGCATTGTTTTGCATCTTTCACAATCAGTTGTGTGATTGATGCAATGGATGCGTTGCAGATAGTGGCACAACTGATGTGACTGATGCTGCAAAAAAAGATCCGTTGTTTGTTTGTTTTTTACTGTTTTACCGGCGGCTGCCTTTTCTGAACGATCAGCTGATTGGCCGTCCACCAGCTGATTGTTCACAAAAGGCGGCCACCGGCCGATCAGCTGATCGTTCAGAAAAGGCAGCCGCCGGATGATCAGCTGTTCGTTCAGAAAAGGCAGCCGCCGGCCGATCAGCTGTTCGTTCACAAAAGGCGGCTGCTGGCCGATCAACTGATCGTTCACAAAAGGCAACCGTTGGGCAATCAGCTAATCTTTCACAGCTGGCCGCCGGGCGATCAGCTAATCATTCACAAAAGACAGCCGCCAGGCGATCAGCTAATCATTCACAAAAGACGGCTGCCGGGCGATCAGCTGATTGTTCACAAAAGGTGGCCTCCTGCCGATCAGCTGATCGTTGCGGCTGCTGGAACTGAATTTACATTAGATCATGTTTTTTTACTGTGCACATTCACTAAAAAAATGATCCGCCGCACACAAAAAACGTTACATTCAGCGTTGCTCGCGGCTGACGGTCAGTCAGTAAACGACTGATCTGTCAAACGGCGGATTCAACGCAGGGCCATCAGTCACAATCCGTCGCTAATAGAAGTCTATGGGGAAAAAACGGATTACTGCAAAATATTTTGCAGGATACCGTAATTCCTCAAGGCGACGGATTGTGACTGATGGAAAACAACGCAAGTGTGAAAGCAGCCTAACCTCTGCACAGGGTTGGAGTAGTAGCCCCATAGAAGAGAGATTCTATTATCATGAGGAAATCTACTCTCCATATGGGATTGTATATGGTAACATATTTTACAACTATAAATATAACCACATTTTTTTTGCTCCTATCAAACTATTGCAAATCAAAAGTCTGTGCTGCTACAATGCTCAGTGCTGATAATTGTGGCTGAGCCAGATCAGGTATCAGTGTGGCAGATATCTGAAGAACTCCCACTGTGGTGCTGTGAATCCACCATGGCAACCATACAGCTAATAATAGACGATCTATATCAGCTCTCAGTCTGGAGTACAGATAAAATAAGAATCGGCCCTGTGCATGGACTAGAATCATAGCAGACATTGGATCTGCAGCTTTTAATGTTTGGCTTGTAACTCAGAAACATAAGAAAAGATCAGCAGAAATCCTGTGCACACAAATTTCCATTGGTTGTCTTAAAGGGAACCTGTCAGGTGCACTATGCATCCAGGACCACGAGCAGTTCTGGGTGCATATTGCTAATCCCTGTCTAACCATCCCTGTATACACTAGTGTCGCGGGCGGAGAGGGGTTTTTGGGGGAACGCCGCTCGCCTGGGGGAATCTCTGGGGGCTTGAGCAGCGCCTCCTCACCCACGAGTGAAAAGGGGGGTAGGTTTGGTGGTGGGATGTCGGTTGTGACGCCACCCACGGGGTTGTGGTGATGGTGGGCACCACCGCTGCTGGTGACGAGGGTTCCCGGGAGCGATGGCGGGGAGCAGCCGAGGTGTTGGCCCCTCCATGGGTAGGGGCGGTTAGTCCCGGGGCCCTGGTTGGGGGTTTGGATGGATGGATGTTGGTGGGTAGGGGCTAGGTGCAGGTGCTGATTCGGGGAGGCAGCGCGGATGCGGGGCAGCGGTGCAGCGCTGTGCCGGATGGCACTGGTGTGCTCACTCAGATACAGTCTCTGGTAAACCAAACGGCTGGATGGACTGGGCCCAAAGTCGGCTGCGGCTTCTTCAATCTCCCCGGACGGGTTGGTGGCGGCTGTCTTTCCCTGCACCTGTGTGTAAGTGTTTGACCCCTATGGATTCCCACGGGTGGTCCGCTCCCTGGCTTGTACGTGTCGGGAGAGCCCGTTTTGCCTGCAGGCGCTGGCCCTTGGATCTCTGGCCGTTGGCGGTGGCTCTTATCCGGATGGGTTGGGCTGTTGCCTTCTGACGGGACTTGGGTGGGAATGAACTCCTGAGGTTCAGACCACAAACAGAGAATTTGACCGTTATGGCGGCTTAAGGAGCCTCGTCGGGGTCTGAGTACCCTGCCTTGGTGCTTAGCTTCAATCCGCTCCCTGGTTCG
Source organism: Anomaloglossus baeobatrachus (assembly GCF_048569485.1). NCBI lineage: Eukaryota > Metazoa > Chordata > Amphibia > Anura > Aromobatidae > Anomaloglossus > Anomaloglossus baeobatrachus. Next base: position 182,706,579 of record NC_134358.1, read on the forward strand.
GTACCGGCGGGACACCGCCCGACCTCGGTCCAACGGTTCCGCGGACGTCCACTAACTCCTGCAGACGGCCACCACTGTCTGCCGACCTTGCTGACAGTGCCTGGGCTCCGACCCAGACACTCACAGTCTCTCCACTTCAACCTCCAACTCCACTGCCCTTGAACTCCAAACTCTAACTAACTGTTTTTCCCGCCACCAGGCCTGTGAACTCCTCGGTGGGTGGGGCAAACCGCCTGGCTCCCCCCCACCTGGTGTGGACATCAGACCCTGGAGGAGGCAACAAGGGTTTTTGTTTGATGGATGGTCCCTACCAGGGAAGGGGGTGTGTATGTGTGTGATGGTGTTCTGTGACCCCTGGGATCCAGGGCGTCACACTAGCATAGATAAAGAGATCTTGAGAAAAAGTATTTCTATAGCTCTTTTATGTATGCTAATGAGAGAGGGGACTAGTCCCTTGGGCGTTCCTTCCCTTGCTAGTCGGCTCCATTAGCATGTTAGTAGGCTCCTGTGGGTGTGATAACATGCTAATGAATACGCAGCGTCAGAGGATGATCTCACTCACCTCTCCACTGCCATCGCTGCCCGACTCTGGATTTCGACTCAGTGCACATGACCCTGGACTTCCGATCATGCGTACTACTTCAGTTCTAAGCCGAGACGCGCACAGACGGCTTCATAGTGCGCATGACCGAAACTCTGAGGTCATGCGCACTAAGCCGAAATCCAGCGTCGGGCAGTGTTGACAGCAGAGAGGTGAGTGAGATCATCCTCTGACGCTGCGCATTCATTAGTATGATAGCACGCCCACAGAGGCATACTAACATGCTAATGGAGCCGACTAGCAAAAGATGCAACGCCCTTGGGACTAGTCTCCGAGCTCATTAGCATACGGTAAAAGATTTATAGAAATACTTTTTATAAAGATTTCTTTATCTGTGCTAGTGTATACAGGGACGGTTAGGCAGGGATTAGCAATATGAACCCAGAACTGCTCATGATAGTGGGTCAATATTGGACCTGACAGGTTCCCTTTAATTTCCCTTCTTCAGGAGCACACTGCTCCCTGCCCCCAACTGTCTGCTTTGCCGGGAGAAGTATACTTCTGAAGGTTGACCATTTTGACCAGTGGCATGGCTGGGGTCTCTCCCATTGTGTTAGCAGAGACAGCTTTGCCGTAACTCTCAACTTACCAAGAAGAAAAAGAGGGATCATCAAGTGCATATAGTGCACTGGGACAACATTTTATCCTATAGCCACACCCATTTACCATTTCATTCTCCACTGGTCACAGAAAGAAAATGTTAGAAAGTAATAAACAAAAAAAAGAACAGACAAAAAAAAAATAATATTAGTGAAATTACATTAATGGTACCACATTTCAGACAAGCCATGGTAGTTAGTTAAACATCCCTAGGGTAGCCATGCCGCAATTTGCAATGACATCATAAACACCCGGGGAGAATACTCTCCTAAGTAGAATACAAACTAATTGACAATGGAGAATTTTCATGTAAATATAATAAATCTTTATTTCACAATTATAGAAAAAATATAGAAAAATATAGAAGACAATACAGAAAAGATAGGACAGAAAATGGACACAACACCCTTGGTAAACCTATAAAAATATAATCATTAATACAACAGAGTAAGGACTAAAGTGCAATGTGATTGTAAAGTGTCAATGCATTGGTCTCAAAACAGAGATCAACCCCATGAAAAGATCAATTCACGGTTATTAGTATACAGGGTGATACACTGGTACGTAAAAAATAATGTAATAATTGTGACTTTCTATATCGGTGTTGCCCCTCTGTACATAAGTAGATGTGAATTGTTGAAGTTACATGGGTAATTTCCGTTTTTTCAATGCATTGACACTTTATTAACATACTAGCTGTAGTACCCGGGCCGTACCCTAGCTGTAGTCTCTCTGTCTCTCTCCCAGTCCCTGTCTGTGTGTGTGTCTATCTGTCTGTCTCTATGTCTGTCTCTTCCCTGTCTGTCTCTGTGTGTCTGTCTGTGTCTATCTCTCTGTTTGTCTCTGTATCAGTCTCTCTGTCTCTCTCTATCTCTGTGTCTGTCTGTCTCTATCTCTCTCTATCTCTGTCTGTCTCTCTCTATGTGTCTGTCTCTTTCTCTGTGTCTGACTCTTTCCCCCCATCTGACTCTTTCCCCCATCTGACTCTTTCCCCGGTCTGTCTCTTTCCCCGGTCTGTCTCTTTCCCCGTCTGTCTCTTTCCCCGTCTGTCTCTTTCCCCGTCTGTCTCTTTCCCCGTCTGACTCTTTCCCGTCTGTCTCTTTCCCGTCTGTCTCTTTCCCCGTCTGTCTCTTTCCCCATCTGTCTCTTTCCCTGTCTGTCTCTTTCCTTGTCTGTCTCTTTCCAGGTCTGTCTCTTCCCCGTCTGTCTCTTTCCCCGTATTTCCCTGTCTGTCTTTGTCTGTCTCTCTGTCTGTCTCTTTTGCTGTTTGTCTCTTTCCTTGTCTGTCTCTTTCCAGGTCTGTCTCTTTCCAGGTCTGTCTCTTTCCTGGTCTGTCTCTTTCCCCGTTTGTGTCTTTCCCCGTTTGTGTCTTTCCCTGTCTGTCTCTTTCCCCGTCTGGCTCTTTCCCCATCTGTCTCTTTTCCCGTCTGTCTTTGTCTGTCTCTTTCTTGTCTGCCTCTCTCTGTCTTTTTCCCCGTGTGCCTTTGTCTGTCTGTCTGGCTTTTTTTTCCTATTTGTCTCTGTATGTCTCAGTTTGTCTCTGTCTCTTTCCTGTGTGCCTCTTTCACTGTCTGTGCCTGTCTGTCTGTCTCTCTGTCTCTCAGTCTGCGTCTGTGTCTGTCTCTCCACCGACATCATATTACCTCACACATAAGCTTCTTATACTATGAATGAATCATAGCTCTTATTAATAGCCTGTAGCATTCAGTTTAATGGAGGCAGGTGTTTTGGAGAGTAACTGTAAAGCGCGGGATTAAATTTTCTTGTCAAAACATAGTCTGACGTTCCCTGCACAGACATGAGGTGTCTGTGCAAAATTTTGTGATTGTAAATGCAGCGGTGCGGATTCCTTTAGCGGACATACATAAACACACTCATATATACACACAGACACTCAGCTTTATATATTAGATTGCACTTTATATCTGTTCATTCTCTATATTAACATATTATGACTATAAGTGCATGTTTACATTATTTCTCACATACCAGTGTATCACCCTGTATACTAATAACTGTGAATTGATCTTTTCATGGGGGTGATCTCTGGTTGGAGACCAATGAATTGACACTTTACAATTACATTGCACTTTAGGTCCTTACCCTGTTATATTAATGATTATATTTTTATAGGTTTGACAAGGGCATTGTGTCCATTTCTATCCTATCTTTTCTGTATTGTCTTGTATATTTTTTCTATAATTGTTAAAGATTTATTATATTTACACGAAAATTCTCCATTGTCAATTAGTTTGTATTATTGGTACCACGTAGAATTTTTTATTATTTTTTCAGTACATCTTATTGAAAAATGGATGATGTTATTCCAAACTACAGCTCATCCTGCAAAAAAACAAACAGAAAAAAACCTCACATATAGCTATATAAACAAAAATACTAAAAGTTACGGCTCTTGGAAGAACGGGACGGGAAAAATGCAAACCACAAATTCAAACATTGGCAGTGGAGGCAAGGAGCAGTGTCAATCACCAGTGCGGGGGCGGGACATGCAGAACTGTTGGGAGGCAAGGTGCACTGAGTCATTTGGCCACACCCAGGTGCACCTGCCTTATTAGCTTACTTTATTCATTTCTACAGAATGGAGGCAGCAATTAGAATCTAAAGGAGCAATGTGTACAGTGACTAAAGGCCCAGTCACACACAGAGATCAATCTTTGGCAGATCTGTGGTTGCAGTGAAATCATATACATATTGTTCCATTTGTACACAGCCACAAACCTGGGACTGAGTCTCCACAATTTCACTGCAACCACAGATCTGCCGCAGATTTATCTCTCTGTGTGTGACGGGGCCTTTAGGCTATCTGCTCAGAGTTTAATGTCAGTTTGGACTGACAGACTCCCTATTAGCAGGTCAGAGGTGGCTGGTTGTCTATGACCACCCCATAGCCATCCATGTAGTAACCCTTCCCCTGCCAGTTTGGGCTGACAGACTCCCTATAAGCAGGTCAGAGGTGGCTGGTGATCTATGACCACCCCATATCCATCCATATAGTAACCCTTCCTCTGCCAGTTTGGCTGGTTGTCTATGACCACCCCATAGCCATCCTTGTAGTAACCCTTCCTCTGCCAGTTTGGGCTGACAGACTCCCTATTAGCAGGTCAGAGGTGGCTGGTGATCTATGACCACCCCATAGCCATCCATGTAGTAACCCTTCCCCTGCCAGTTTGGGCTGACAGACTCCCTATAAGCAGGTCAGAGGTGGCTGGTGATCTATGACCACCCCATATCCATCCATATAGTAACCCTTCCTCTGCCAGTTTGGCTGGTTGTCTATGACCACCCCATAGCCATCCTTGTAGTAACCCTTCCTCTGCCAGTTTGGGCTGACAGACTCCCTATTAGCAGGTCAGAGGTGGCTGGTGATCTATGACCGCCCCATAGCCATCCATGTAGCAATCCTTCCCCGCCAGGCAGTGTCACTTCTCCATCTCGTCACCCAGTAGTAAAATGTGAGCGCACATGATGGAGAAGAGCGAGCGTGGTAAAAATAACCCTATGTCTTAGTAAAGTAGCGCACTCCTACAGCGCCTCCACTGGCTCTGTCCTAGTGTGACGAGCACACGAGTGTCATTACGGTAGAGTGGACCGGCTAGTACCGCGCTGGAGCTGCGTGTCAGGTGACCTCCGGCGGGCGCTGTGTGCGTGCATGTGTGCTCTGCCGACCGGAGAAGATGCAAGATGGCACGCTGGGAATGTGAGCGGATCGTCGGCTCAGTGTCGCCAGATAACGTCGCTGTGGGGATTCCCGGCTGGATGATGAAGAGCTAATCCCCGCTCCGGAGCTGTCATTATTATCGGTGTCACATCGGGCTGCGTCCTCCGCTTTACGCCTCCGATCCGCTCGTATTACCTGATCTCTGCGATTGATCTGCGGCTATTGATCGGCGGCACCGCACGTGCAGCTCGCCAGAGCCATGGGGCTGTGCTACAGCCTCCGGCCGCGGCTGTTCGGTGATCCCAGCGGCTCCATCTCTAACGCGGCCACCAGCTCGGAGAGTGAGCAGCCCCCGGAGCTGTCAGCGCCGCTCCGAGCCGGGGACCTGCGGCATGCAGACAGCCAGCTCAGGGATGGGCAGCAGGGCAAGCCTGGCAGAGGGGACAGTCCGGACGGGCTGCTGCTGCTGCTCCAGAACGGGGGCGGCGGGGACGGCAAGGACGGCAGGCAGCACAAGCAGATCCGAGAGCAGCAGCCTCAGCAGCATCCTCTGCAGAAAGGATGGGACAAGCTCCGGCTGGAGGAGAAGGAGGCCGAGAAGGAGGCCAAGAAAGTCAGCAAGAATATAGACCGGGTGCTGAAGGAGCAGAAGAGGGAGTACAAGCAGACACACCGGCTGCTGCTGCTGGGTAAGACACCGGGGCCGTCTACAGGAGGACGGCTCTCCTCTGCCCAAGGTCCTGTGCTGATACAGTGGGCAAGGACATATAATGTGTGTGTATAATATAGATATTAGTGGTGGTGTGGGTATCAGCCATGGCTTCATAGCTATGGTGGCAGCCTGTACTTCGTGTGCTCATGGTGGTACCCTACCCAAGCAGCAGTGGAGGGGGTGTTACATGGGCAGCATTTGCAGGATTGGAGATGAAAAGGTGGCGGTGGTTTAACCATTGCAGTGCTGGCTGGTTGTGTTCCTGGCATTATTACTCCCTTGTAACAGCACAGTTCCCCATGTTCCCCTCCTGTCCTGTACTCTAAATTTGATGTAAAAGATGCTGACTCAGCTCTGCTATGTTTGTGGGTTAATCTGCTGCAATGTTATCAGCGCACTATATCCAGGAGCCTGCGCCAGGTTTAGCTCTGCTACATGTGTATGTGCTGGATGTTTCCTTGTTAGTCGCCTGTGTCTCACCTCTGGGAATGTCAAGGTGAGTGTGTAATTGATAAATCTGTAGTAATAGGATCCTCAGGGATGTGTCGGTGTGCTTTGCCGCTTCACTTTGACTATTCAGGCGTATAATCTGTCCTAAGGGAGAAGGCGGGTGCTCTCTGTGGTCCTGGCCGGCTGCTAATGGAGGCTGTGGCCTGTCACATTACACCTCCCGCTCGGTGTCTACCCAGGATTATTGGAATATCTTTTTTTTCCCCTCTGTCTTACACCTTTAAGACATTTCATTTGGAAACCAATGGAATAAGTGATCCATCATATCAATTATGAAAGCAGAAGCAAAGTGATGTTTTTTTTTTTAATTTTTCATTAAAGCGAAAAAGTTCTGCATAAAAAAAAACGCCCCCATAATAATCGTTCAGACCCCTCTGCTTCTGTTTCCATAACTGGAGCGACAAATCACTTATTCTATTTGTTTCCAAAATGGAACCGAATGTCCCAACTGATACCGGAACAATTAAAGGTGGAATTTCTGTGTCAGGGTAAAGTCACATATAGGTACATACACGTGCGGCGAGCATTGCAGCATTACAGGGAAATCCTGAATGATTTTGTTCAGACCTCATTGATCAGATGTTTGCTGCTCCTGCAGGGGCCAGATATATGCAGTGTTAAAGGCTGGAACAGCACCGCTCCGTACCGAGGAGTGCCCATACTGGGTACTGCAATTCTGATCCCATTCACTTCAATGAGATGTGAGCTTCAGCATCTGAGCGATAACTACACAGTGTATGATGCTGTTTTGGTTGTGGGCACAGTTTACATCCAACCTTAATGGGAGCTGCAAACTAGAATTCTGGGGCGGTTTGTACCTAAGGATAGGGCTTTACTATAAGGCCAGGCGACCCATTTACTCTTGTTCTACAGTTCAGAAATCTAGTGCAACAAAATAGAAATTGACATTGTGCTCAATACTGTCAGGAAAAAGCATTTTTTGTGTAGCTACTAGTGATGAGCGAGCACTACTGTGCGGTTGGACAGGCTCGACTCATGTACCAAGTATAATTGAAGGTAATGAGGAACTTGAGCATTTACCTTGGAAGCCTGGAAACATTCTTGAGTTCCCCATACTTCCATTCCACTCAGGTACTCCAGTCGTGCCCGTCCTAGTATCCAACTGCTTGTTATGTGACCTGGGCATGGTAGAGCTCACTCATAACTGCTGCATCTTGGGAGCCATAACTTTCTATTTTATCTCCTATTCACATTAAGACTTGATATTTTTGGTTATGGGTGCATGTAATTTATTATGTGTGTGTGGTGATGCATAAACTCATATTTTCTGCACTTTTTGCCCAAGACCATAACCCCTTTTCTTCCCATATTATAGGGTTCATTTGACTGTCATGCGGCGGTCTCTTTGCCAATGCTGTGGTCGTGGGACTAAGGTGCCCTACAATCAGAGGCTGATGCGACAGCCTTGGTGTCAGAATTGTAGAGCATAACACCGCCATCTTTACCTGAAGCTCTTCTATAAGGCCACTCTTCAGAAGAGGCTGCTGTAAAAACACCATGCTTCCATTATTTATGGGATTAAAGGAGATCTGTTATTATAACCCATATTCGTTCACTCGCTCGTTCATGTCAATTCCACCTCAAAAACATCTCTAGAATTCGTCCTTTTCTTACCGTTGCAAAAACTCTTACTGTCGCTCTCATTCATTCTCGCCTGGATTATTGTTATTCTTTACTAATTGGTCTCCCTGTTACTAAATTCTCCCCTCTCCAATCCATTCTAAATGCCGCAGCCAGGATCATTTTCCTCTCCAACCGCTTCACTGATGCCTCTGCTCTGTGCCAGTCATTACACTGGTTGCCCATCCGCTACAGAATCCAACATAAACTTATCACTCTCACTCACAAAGCTCTCCACGGTTCCGCAACACCCTAAATCTCCTCCCTCATCTCTGTCTATCACCCCACCCGTACCCTCCGCTCTGCTAATGACCTAAGGCTGGAATCACATTTATGCGTGTTAAATTGGTCCGAGTAGCAGGAAAAAAAGTCGGCCGATTTTAGTTCACTACTCATCAGTGTGCAATCAGTTTTTACCTTCAGTAGCTGCTACTCATATAATGTTATGTACAGAAGCATTTACATTGTTCTCTACTACATGCGTGAAATCTATTGTGAAAAACGCATGTCACTACGATGGTCTGTATGCACCCATAGACTTGCATTGGAGAGACTCGTGCGAGAAACTTTTTTTTTTTCTCTCACTCCGATGCTCCGAGAATTTCTCACATTGCACTCGTGCGAGATAATCGCAAGTGAGAAGCCGGCCTAAGACTGACATCCTCAACAATTCGAACCTCCCACTCTTGTCTTCAAGATTTCTCACGAGCTGCGCCTATGCTCTGGAACACACTACCAAGAGCAATCCGATTTAATTCCAAACATCCACACCTTTTAAGCGGGCCCTAAAAACGCATTTCTTTAGACTAGCCTATCACCTCACCGCCCTGATCTAATCTAGTCCCTTTCTGCCCGTCATAAAATGTACTTCCAGTTCTTGTCCCCTGTATCTTCTGGTCCCTTCATCTTCATGTACTTTTTTACACTCTGAACCTGTATAAATTCTGGCAGGCGACCAGTCCATGCAGCTGGTTTTGAATCCCCTACTAAATCGATGGCTGGACCATATATGACAAGCTTTTCTCTCCCATTCACCTTTTGTGTCTCCCCTATTTCCTCATAGACTGTAAGCTAAGGCTGCTTTCACACCTCCGGTTTCTGCAATGCGGCACACTCCGGCACTTTGCAGGAAAATCGCAACCGTTTTTTTTTTGCTGCCGGTTGCGTTTTTTCTGCATAGACTTTAATTAGTGCCGCATTGTGCCGCATGGCCTTGCGTTCCATCCGGTTTTTGCCGCATGCGTCAGATTTAGCCGATGCGGCGGCCGGATGGAACGTTGCCTAGCACGTTTTTTCGTGCAGCAAAAAAACCCACATCGCGCCGCATTCGGCATTTTCAATGCATGCCTATGGCGGCCGGATGCGGCGCGATGCGGCAAAAACCGCATCCGGCCGCCGCATGCGGTTTTTGCCACTGCGCATGCTCAGTAGCATGCCGCAAACGGCAAAAACCGGACGGGCCGCAAGGGAAAAACTTATGCAAAGGATGCGGTGTTTTCACCGCATCCGTTGCATAGCTTGCACAGCCGGATTGAGTTGCAGAGCTCAAGCCGGATGTGTGAAAGCAGCCTTACGAGCAGGGCCCTCACTCCTCTTGGTATCTGAATTTTGTTATTTTGTATTGTCTCATATTGTCTGTACATGTCCCCTCTGAATTGTAAAGCGCTGCGGAATATGTTGGTGCTATAGCAATAAAACTTATTATTATATGATTATAACCCACATTTATATTATAGTGAAATATTTTGAAAATTCCCTATGAGATGATCACTTTTGTTCACTTTTTTTATATACAAGTTCCCTGTGCTGTACCTCTATTATTCTTCTTGGAAATATGTAACTAATGCAATAACCATTTTCTTGTCACATTGAGCGCGTCCGCACAGTCTGGCCCTGCTAGTTTTAGCATCCGGTGTCACCTCAATTGGTAAAACCAAGCAGCCAATTTGGTGTGTTCTGCCTAAAATGTAATAATGCTAATATGATCCGTAATCTTGTGCTGAGTCAGAGGGACACGGGTTGCATGGAATTAATACTTAGTGTTGCATTAGCGATAAGTCATGGAACAAATATCGAGTGCGCCGTTCAGTCCATCATCATGACTTCTATCATTCACAGCAGTTATGCTTATGGGGGTGTGGGTTTGATAGTGGATCTTGATGGATCCCATTTATCAATAATTGTTTTGTCAGGTTCTGTTTTATATAGGAAATAATTATACCACATTCTTTACTATTCTGACCATCATAAAGCAATCCAGTCCGAATGAGCCCTCGTTGTGCTATGTACTGGGCCCATAGCATGATGATAAAACTATGGACACATGGACTGAAAATATAATGTACCACATAAAAATACATTACATTGTTTTTAACATCTCAAAAGGATGAAGGACGGGTCTTGGTGATGTGCCCTTTAGACCAGGGCTACACAGCGACCTGTATCCCGTGACACTGAAATCACAGTGACCTATTGCATGAATGTAATCTCCTAGGTTGTGATCTGCAACATAGTGTGACACGTTCCCAAATGCGTTGGTAATTTTCTTTTGCTGGTCAGAGGTAGAACACAATGTCTGACTGAGGCCTAAAGGCTGCGTTTGCTGGTCAGAGGTAGAACACAATGTCTGACTGAGGCCTAAAGGCTGCGTTCACGTGACCGTATTTTCAGTGCTTTCTGTGGGAAATGATGACATCATAAGGTCTGCGCTCAGACCATTATTGTTGAGACTCGCCTCTTCAAGTCTTGTGGCCCGGTTCATCAAAGCTTTCACTCCAGAATTTTGGCGTAAAAAGCTTTGAAAGTCGCAACATTTTGGCCCAACTGAGTTGCGTGAAAATGTTTAGACTATTGAAATCATGTACATCGGTTTCTCTCAGCTCCTGGGCCATGCTGGTGTGGGATTGGTAGGCCACAATTCATATCTAATTCATTCAAGTAGCCAACTTCTTTATTGAGACTTTTTCCATACACCCTGTGAGACTGTATCTTTCCACGGATGAATACTCGAGGTGGAGGAAAGAACAAGGCTGCTCTCTTAAAGAGAGGCACGAGTTAACTTCTCTCTATTTTGGTGTAATCATTCCACTATTTGCTATCTAGCACTTGGGACTGTTACTCCATTGATTTTTTTTTTTTTTTTTTCCCTATGGACTTGAATTTAGATGCAGAAAAATGCACTTTCTGTTGCAGAAACGTAGCAAAAACGCATGTACAGTAATCCTCACATTAGTATATCCATAAACTTTTAGCAGCTAAATATCAGGAAGTATAAAAACAAAAGCAGCTTTGTGTAAAACCAGATATACTAACAATAGACAAAAAGGAAGCATCAAAAACACATTAAAAACATGTAAAAATTGCAAATAATCTAATTTACATAATAGGTACGGAAATGGTGCTAAAATTCTGCATCATCAAAATCTCTTCAAAGGTCATCGTGGGAATATAGCCTTAAAGGGAACCTGTCACCAGTTTTTTTTCAGTATTGAACCAAAAGTATCACCACCTGCAGCTCCTGGGCTGCATTCTGTGAAGGTGCACCTTGTTCCCCGCCTCCCCTTGCAGACCCCAGAAATAGCTTTATAAAATTTGACTGCCACGTATGTAAATTAACTGTTCCGGTGGGATGGACGTCCTCTTCTTCTTTTTTTTTTTTTTGGCTCCTGTCCCTACATTTGCCGCTGTTCGCGGTCCTCCTTTGATGATTGACGTGGATGACGCCTCCATCATCCACGTAGCTGGGCAAAATCACGTCCCTGCGCAGTCCTTCCCAGTTCGCACAGGTGCACTACGCTGTGCCCCATTGCGGGCAGAACTGAAAACATAGGTGCACTTGCGCGAGCCGTGAGCGCTTCGCAGACGCGAGATTGTGAGAGCGCTCACAGGCTTGCGCACACTGTTCTAAAGCGGAACTCATCGGATCCAGAAGATGTTCCCATGCCTCACCGAGATAGACGGTGGAAGGATCCCTGCTGCGGCTGGAAGCGAGGAGTTCTGGAAGCGACGCGGTGGGCCCAAGGGGTCTTTCACGACGTGTGTAGGCGTGAGTTTCGTCGGGCTGCCGCGCTTCCCAGGTGCGCTTGGGCACGGCAGACTTCCTTATCGGCGTGCAGTGATGACGCGCACACCTATGATCATGTGACTGCAGTCACATTGTAGGAAGGAGAAAGTGACTTCCGGGCTCCAGTGGAGGCATCCTGAGAGAAGGGCTGTACCTGGCAGGTCCTGCACTTGTTTTAAAGTGCAGTCTGACCGCCAGTAGAGCGCTTTTGCTCCAGCCACACATCTTCTCCAGCGAACATGGATGAGGCCGTTCAAGAGCAGCAGCACTAAGAACACCACCACCTGCAGCCAGGTCAGCAGCAGAAGCGACGTGGTAAAGGTTTTTCCCACTCTGTCTGGCAGTGCAAGCGGCACCAGCCAGCAGAGTCACAGCTCCAGCAAGGTGGACCAGAGGAAAAAAGTTGATTCTGCTGCCTCCGGATTAAATTCGTCACCTGACCCGATTTTCTCCTCCTTATCCGGTACAGTCAGTATTATCCTTTGATAAATGATCTTCGTGAAAGTTCCCTTATAAAGGATTCCTCCTTTTCTCCCTCTTGTATTTTGTTAGGAACAGCCCAAGAAAAGTCTTAGGCTGACTAAACATAGGGAGTGCACCCTCTGTGTAGGGAAGGGTTGCCCAGCACTTGGCCCAAACGTCTATGCCATTTTTAAATTCAATCGATCTAAGGACCATCATTAGGTCTGAGGCGAAGAGCTCCCGTGAATCCCTATCCAAAGGGAAGAAAGAGCATAGGAAGGAACATGGAAAATCATCACCCCTATGAAGCGAATCCGACAGATCGGTAGGGGCGTGCGAGTCCTCAGACTCCTCCCGTGCATCCTCTTCCTCTTCCTCTGACACTGATACTGGGGGGCACCATTGCTTCCCTCCAAAAGACACATAAGTTGGTCAGAGCTGTCAGGTCCACAATTGGCATACCCAAAGATAATACTCGTAAGACAGTGAAAGACGTCATGTTCGGGGGTCTCGAGCAAAAGAATCGCTGAGCTTTCCTGATCAATAAAAATAAATCCTTCAAGAGGAAATACCCATTTGATGACTCCGCCACAACATCATGGGGAAAAAAAAACAAAGCGAAAAATTGTATGAAAAATACCCTGAATAATAATAAATAAAATGCAAGTGCTTAATAACAGGGTACTTAGTATATACATTTTTGCAAAAAGGTAAGAAGCCATAGGATAAAGCCCCGAAGCTGGATGTGGCCATCTCGAAGACATCTAAGAAATCCACCCTACCCTTCGAGGATTTGGGAATCTTGAAGGACCCAATGGATAAGAGTGGATAGCTTCCTAAAAGGGACCAGGGAAGCTTCAGCAGGGGCCCTCAGACAGGCAATTGCGGCGACGTGCACAGCCAGGTGCTTATCAGTTTGGCGGACTCATCTAGAGGAGCAACTTCGTGGCAAGGTGACCAGGGAGGACATTTTATCCGCGATTCTGTTGATGCGCTGTGCATCGGCAATCCTTTCCGATGTGTCAGCAGATTCAGCAAGGTTGTCAGCTCGGTGGTCTACAGCACTATCGAACGCGGCTTGCAGGGCCCTCTGGCTTAAATGTTGGCCAGGAGACATGCGAGAAAAATCAAAGCTATGCTTCATCCCCTGTGAGTGGAAATTTCTGTTCGGCTCCATGTTGGATGACATCTTAGAGAAGGCCAGAGACAAGAAGGGGTTCCCAAACATCTCCCTTCTGTCTAGCCCCCCCCCCCCAGAGACCAGAGGAGATGGAATTTGGACTGAGGGAGGAAATATCAAGGCCTCATGTTTAAGGCCATGGGCGCACGTGTGCGTTTTGCATGCGTTTGTGCATCCGTTTGCACTGCAGCGTAAACGCATGCGTTCTGCGTCCCCAGCAAAGTCTATGTAACTTATGCAAATTCCATGCGCACGTTGCTTTTTAGAATGCAGCGATTTGCATGCTGAAATTTGTGGCCGAATCACTGCGTTCAAAAAAGCAACATGTCACTACTTTTGTGCGTTTTGGATGCTTTTCCCACTCTGTATGGCACAGCAAGCATCCAGAACGCATGAATTCTACATCCATTCCGCACTCAAAATACATCCAAAACGCAGCTTTTCAGCAGCGTTTTGAAATACACATGCAGTGACAAAACCCTGCAGAATATTTGTCACGGCAGAAAGCAGACGTGCGCACATTGCCTAAGGGTCCCTTCCCAAAGGGGAAAACGCCTGTCCAGTGACTGGTGTCCCCAGGTGGGGGGGGGGATACTCTCCCTATTCCTTCCTGCCTGGGAAAAAATCTCAACCAACAGCTGGATTCTCTCATTAGTAAAGTCCTGCCTGAAGTTGAGATTTCTGGATTTGCCGCTGCAACGTTTTGTTATAATAATAATAATCTTTATTTCTATAGTAACAACATATTCCGCAACGCCTTATAATATCCCCCTGTACGTCCCTGGTGGAGCAACAAGTGTTGGAATTGGAGGTTCTGGACCTGGTAAAGCGAGCAGTCCTCTTGGAGTTTCCGATGCAGGAGCAAGGGAAGGGATATGATTTCCCTCTCTTCTTGGTCAACAAACCTGAAAGGCATGAATGTTCATATAAAATGAGAAACCTTCAAAATGGAGACAATCAGGTCAACAGTGAAGATTCTTCTTCCAGGATGTTATATGGCTGTCTTGGATTTGAATGACGCCTACTATCGTGCCTATACACGTCGAACATTAGAAATTTGTCAGAGTAGCCCTGTACATCAAAGGACAGATACGCCACTTCCAATACAGAGCCCTCCTCTTTGGGCTGTCATTAGCCCCGCGTGTGTTTTACCAAATTGATAGCAGAAGTAACTGTTCATCGACAGAAGCACAACAAGCTACTAGTCCCATACCTGGACAACTTTCTGATTGTGGTCACGTCTTATCGTCATAGTGTTGTACAGATACAGGAAGTGTGTTCCACCATGCAGAACCTGGGATGACTACTAAATCTGAAAAATCAAGATTAAAGCCACGCAAAGTACAGGTGTTCTTGGGTCTCATTCTAGATTCCAACACCCAGGAATGTAGTCTTCCACAAGACAAGATATTACACATCCACAACAATGTCTCCAAAGCCATGGCGTCACCTGTTATGTCACTCAGACAAGCCATGTCTGTCCTGGGGTCGCTGACCTTGTGTATCCCGGCAGTTCTCTGGACTCTGATTCATACCAGGGAATTGCAGTGGAACATTCTGGACAGTGAGGGGACTCTGGTGAATTATCAGCAATACTGACGCTAAAACCATCAGTGATCCAGTCCCTCTTTTGGTGGAGAAACACACAAAATCTGTCAACAGGCGTAGCATGCAAGAACTCAGTCTCAAAAGTTATTACTACAGACGCGAGCCCCAGCAGCTGGGGAGCTCATCTGCAGGACCATCTAGTTCAGGGAGTTTGGTTTCTCCCATTCCAACCAATCTCCTCAAACCTAAAAGAACTGATGGCGGTAGAACACGCAGTGTTTAAACTTTCTACCCCTTCTTGTAGGGTGTCACGTGCAAAATCTCTCGGACAATTCAGTAACTGTGACTTACATCAACCATCAAGGGGGAACTCGTTCCAGAGCCCTGTTAGAGACGACTGTCTGCATATTTCAACTAGCAGAGTAACACCTGCAGTCATTAACAGCCCTACACATCAAAGGAGAAGTCAACTACAAAGCGGATTTGTTGAACCGCAATCGTCTACGACAAGGGGAGTGGGTCCTGAATCACTCCGGTATTTTCCCAAATAGTGGACTTGTGGGGGAAACCAGTCATAGATCTGTTTGCAACCAAACAGAAACGGAAGGTTGAAACATTCTGTTCCCTCAGCCCCAAAGAAAATCCCCACGCAGTAGACTCCTTCCTGGTCAGATGGGACTTCAGTCTATCATATGCCTTCCCTCCAGTGATACTGATTCCAGTTGTACTGAGGAAGATCAGAAAAGATAGAGCAAGGGTCATCCTGATAGCTCCCTTTTGGCCCCAAAGGCCTTGGTTTTCTTGGCTACAAAGGATGTCCATATCCGTCCCATGGGTGCTTCCAGACAACCCGGACCTTCTCTCACAGGGACCAGTCGCATATCCTCAAATTTCCAGCCTTCATCTAACTTGAGAGGTTATTGCTAGAAAGTAAAAGTTGCTTCCTTAATCTAATATCAACTTTGCTCCAGGGTAGAAAGACAGTAACCAATAAAATTTATGCCAGAACCTGGAGCAGATTCTTGTTTACCCCAGGAGTCCAGCTCAGTGAGGTCCATATCTGTTCCATCTTGGAGTTCCTGCAGAAGGGAGTAGATTTAGGGCTTTCCACTAGCACCCTAAAAGTCCAAGTGTGCACACTAGGGGCCTTATATAATTGTGATTTGGAATATAATTGATAGATTTCCAGGTTCATTGGGGCCCGCTCCAGAGCAACGCCTATTGTTAGCACCAGATTGAGATCCATGGAGGCATTCTAGGTCTATCAGCCATGACCCAGCCTCCCTTTGTACTCATAGCATCAACACCAATTAAGTTGCTTTCACTTAAAACCATCCTTTTAATGGCGTTAGTGTCAGCTTGTAGGGTTAGTGATATCCAGGCCCTTTCTGCAGATCCTTCTTTCACCCAGATTTTAGAGGATAGGATTGTGTTGATACCAGATGCAGCGTATCGCCCTAAGGCTGCTTTCACACATCCGGTTTTTGCCGTCAGGCACAATCCGGCAAATACTGGATAAAACGGATCGGGCACCGGATGCGTTTTTATCCTCATTGAATTGTATTGGCGCCGGATTGTGCCTGATGCTCTTGCGTTTCAACCGGTGTGCGCCGGATCCAGCGAAATTTCTGTGTCCAGCTGCCGGAAAGGTTGCACAAGGGAACATTTTTTTAGTCACAGGCAAAAAACCACACCGTGCTGGATCCGGCAGCGTGTTGTAAAATGAAAGCCGTAATGCAGCAAAATACACATTCCAACGACGGATCCGTTTTTTTTAACTGAGCATGCTCAGATGTGTAAATTTCTTTCTGTCTCTTTCTCTCTGTCAATGTCGGTCGGTCTCTCACTATCGATATCTGTCATGCTCTCTTTCTGTCGATGTCGATCTCTGTCTGACCAGTGTCTGTCTGTCTGTCGATGTCGGTCTCTCTCGGTTGGTCGGTCTCTCCCTCTCACCCCCTCGTTGCGCTGCACAGCTGTCACAAATCTCCCGCGGCTTCTCCTGCTTTGAAAATGCCGGCCGCTCATTATTCCATCTCGTATTCACAGCTTCCCCCGCCCACCGATGCCTATGGTTGCAGTCAGACGCGCCCCCACGCTGAGTCACAGCTGTCTCACTGCAACCAATCACAGCCGCCGGTGGGCGTGTCTATATCGTGCAGTACAATAAAAAAATGACGTACAGTGTCGTCCCCTTCCCCCCCACAATTTTGATACCAGCCAAAGTAAATCCACATGGCTGAGGTCTGGTATTCTCAAGATGGGGAGCCTCCCAGCCTAAAAATATCAGCCAGCAGCCGCCTGGAATTGCCGCATCCATTAGATGCACAGTCCCGGGACTCTACCTGGCTCATCCCGAATTGCCCTGGTGCGGTGGCAATTGGGCTAATAAGGAGTTAATGGCAGCTCATAGCTGCCACTAAGTCCTAGCTTAGTGATGGCAGGCATCTATGAGATACCCCCCCCCCATCACTAATCTGAAGTGAAAGTAAATAAATACAAACACTGAAAAATCCTTTATTTGAAATAAGACAAAAAACACCCTCTTTCACCACTTTACAGTATTAATCCCCAAATACCCCTCAAGGTCCGACGTAATCCACACGAGGTCCCAAGACGCTTTCAGCTCTGCTACATCGGAAGCTGACAGGAGCGGCAGTAGAACACCGCCGCTCGCTGTGAGCTCCACGGAGCAACTGAAGTGAGTCGCGCTCTCAGCGGTGACGTCACTCAGGTTACCCGCGGCCACAGTTGGATTCTCTGTACAAACTGCTACAACAGATCAGTTTTTTTTACCAGATCCGTCGCATCAGTTTTACCACAATCTGCGCTGGGTCAGTTGCATCAGGCACACACCGGATTGTGCCTGACGGCAAAAAACGGATGTGTGAAAGCAGCCTTAAGTTGCTTCTACATTCCATAGGTCTCAGGAGGTAGTTTTCCCATTCTTCTGCAGTATCCTCGGGAATTAGGAGTAGAAGCTACATACCCTAGATGTCCGGCGATGCTTGATAAAATACCTTGAGGCCACAGTGTCTTGGAATAGTTCTGGTGGTCCCAAGCGACTTCCATTTAAGGATTATGGAGGCCACTGTGGTCTTAGGAACCTTGAATATTGTAGAAATTTTTTATAACCTTGGCCAGATCTGTGCTTGCCACATTCTGTCTCTGAGCTCCTTGGGCAGTTTCTCTGACCTCATGATTATCATTTGGTCTGATATGCACTGTTAGCTGTGAGGTCTTATACAGACAGGTGCGTGCCTTTCCAAATCAAGTCCTATGAGTTTAATTAAGCACAGATGAACTCCAATGAAGGAGTAGAACCATCTCAAGGAGGATCACAAGGAAATGGACAGCATGTCACTTAAATATGAGTGTTGTGAGCGAAGTGTCTGAATACTTATGACTGTGATATTTCAGTTTTTCATTAATAAATGTGCAAAAATTTCTACATTTGTTTTTTTTCTTTCAAGATGGGATGCAGAGTGTACATTAATGAGAAAAAATAAACTTCTTTCAATTTACCAAATGGCTGCAATGAAACAGAGTGAAAAATTTAAAGGGGTCTGAATACTAAATAATAAAGAAGATTTTGGGGATTTAACTGAAATCTGGCACCACACTTGACCTATTAAAATGAGCATACAGGTTAATGATTGCTGAATAGTGATGGGCAGATACCCGGGATCGGCATTGATCCCGGATATCTGGCCGGACACCGGTCCCCATATAAGTCTATCCGGACCAGAATCCGGCGCTTTAAAATGGAGATAGAAGGGATAGGGGTATTGGAGCAAGTGTGCTATACTTGCCAAGCAGGGCTGTGGAGTCGTGGAGTCTGAGTCGGAGCTCATTTCGGTGGAGTCTGAGTCGGTATAAAATGCACCGACTTCGACTCCTAAAATATATAATAAATTGGGGACAGTAGTGCAATGCAGAATGTGCTGAATATTTTTTCATAGGAATTTGGGAAAGTTATGAAACGTCCTATAAATGGCTGTTCTATTCCTGATCTAAGACTACATTCACACACAGCGTTTTTGCTCCGTTTTTTTGAGGATACGTTTGTCAGCTGCAAAAGCAGATCAGCTTTTTAGAAAACTGCATCACCTGAAAGGTTTTTGAGCTCATAAATAATGCTTTCAATAGCAAAAGCAGATTAGAAAAAGGCCACACACAAACTGACTGCTCATTCTCTGTGAGGATCCTCACAAAACGATGTGTCTGAATGTCCTATCTTGAAACCCATTGCCTTTGCTGGGATGTCCAGAGTCACTGCATTTCACTGAATTACTTTGCCATCAATGTTCGATGTTTGTAACAAGAAAGAAATTATTAGCAAGACACTGGCAGTAAAAGATTGTAAAGCTCATCACATCAGCCAGTTTCTCCAGGCCTTAGTGGAAAAAGTTCTGCAAGACTACGAACTCAAAAAAGAACAGGTTCTTGCTATTGTAAAGGACAATGCTTCAAACTTGATAGGTACAATTAAAGGGGTGGTTCACCCATTTTTTTTATTTTCTGTAGGAGTTCTACTTACCTTTCTAGGCGTTTTCTCCATTGGCTTCTGTTTCCAGTTCTGGCACTGAGCAGCGCAATCCTGCACGCTCAGTGCCGGTCACATGACCCCCTGGAGCTGTGGCCGCCAGCATCCTCTGACGTCCCGGCATTTCCGGGCTCTCAAACAAGACGGGTACGTCAGAGGAGGCTGGCACCACTCACACTGAGTGACAGGGCTGTGGGCGGTGACTACCGCACGTCACAGCCCAGTATCGAGGGGAGGATCCGGAGGACGTCAGTGTGGAGCCGGCGTCCTGCAGATGGTGAGGCACGGGGCGCCAGTGTGCAGTACAGGGGGGGGGGGGGGTTCTTCAGCTGAATCCCCCCTGCACGTAAGTATGTGATCACACTGTCCACCCGCCCGCTCTGCTGCGATGTCAGGAGAGCGGCCGGTGTCGGGCAGTGTGATCATCTGCTCCTCCCAGCAGCAAGACACTGACAGGCATGTCACCGCTGTGCTCTGCCATCTGTCCTGCTGCATGGGACCAACTGTCTGCACTCTGTCACCTGCACCACAAGTCACAGAGTGGAGACAATTGGTGACATGTAGCATCCGGTCACCTGCACAACAAGTCCCAGAGTGGAGACAGTTAGTGACATGTAGCATCCGGTCACCTGCACAAGTCCCAGAGTGGAGACAGTTAGTGACATGTAGCATCCGGTCACCTGCACAACAAGTCCCAGAGTGGAGACAGTGACATGCTCTGCTCTGACACATAGTGTGCTGCATGTCACTATCTTCTCCACTCTGGGACTTGTTGTGCAGGTGACCGGATGATACATGTCACTAACTGCCCCACTCTGTGACTTCTGCTGCATCGTACCAACTGTATAAACTCTCACCTGCACAACAAGTCCCAGAGTGGAGACAGTGACATGTAGCATCCGGTCACCTGCACAACAAGTCCCAGAGTGGAGACAGTGACATGCTCTGCTCTGACACATAGTGTGCTGCATGTCACTATCTTTCTCCACTCTGGGACTTGTTGTGCAGGTGACCGGATGATACATGTCAATAACTGCCCCACTCTGAGACTTGTTCAGGTGAGAGTGTATACAGTTGGAACAATGCAGCAGAAGTCACAGAGTGGAGCAAGTTAGTGACATGTATCATCCGGTCACCTGCACAACAAGTCCCAGAGTGGATACAGTGACATGCAGCACACTATGTGTCAGAGCAGAGCATGTCACCAACTTGCTCTGCTCTGTCATCTGCGGTGCTGCATGTCACGTTTTTGCCGCGATTTGGTGCGTTTTTTGCTGCGTTTTTGCTCACTGCGTTTTTAATCAGTGCACAATGCCATTAAAGATTGTTGATGAAAAAAAAAAAAAAAGGGCTGATGTCATTTCCTTCTTCAAAATGTTCATTGTATGCAGGAGAGCAGACAGCAGCTGCCGAACTACAAGGCTCAGCATCCTCCATTCACTAGTGTATGCAGGAGAGCAGACAGCAGCTGCAGGACTACAAGGCTCAGCATCCTCCATCCAGGACTGTATGCAGTTTTTTACCCAAAAAGAAAAAAAAAATGACATGGGCTTCGCCATATTTTTGTATGCTAGCCGGGTACAGCAGGC
The DNA here is from genome assembly GCF_048569485.1 of Anomaloglossus baeobatrachus. Lineage (NCBI taxonomy): Eukaryota > Metazoa > Chordata > Amphibia > Anura > Aromobatidae > Anomaloglossus > Anomaloglossus baeobatrachus. The sequence goes on from NC_134358.1 coordinate 182,727,710, forward strand.
AGGTACGGGCTGCCCCCAACCCCCAGCTGCCTATTTGTACCCGGCTGGGAACCAAAAATATAGAGAAGCCCTTTTTTTTTTTTTTTTAATTATTTTCATGAATTTCTTGAAATAATTTTTTAAAAAAAATGACGTGAGCTGTGCCTTATTTTGGTGTCCAGCCGGGTACAACTAGGCAGCTGGGGATTGGAATCCACAGTGAAGGGTGCCCAAGCTTTCTGGGCACCCCCACTGCGAATTGCAGTCCGCAGCCACCCCAGAAAATGGCGCTTTCATAGAAGCGCCATCTTCTGGCGCTGTATCCAACTCTTCCAGCTGCCCTGATGCCGGGTGGCTAGCTGGGTAATAATGGAGTTAGGGCTAGCTGTATATTATCAGCTAGCTCTAAGCCCGAAATTCATGGTGTCACACCAATATTAGACATGGCCACCATGAATTTCTAGTAATGATTAAAAAAAAAAACACAACACACAGAAAAATATTTTTATTAGAAATAAAACACAACACAATTAGTGACTCCATCTTTATTGAAATAAACCCCCCTCCGCAGTAATCCTGGGTTAGGGTCCCGCGCCGTCCAATCCGGATCCAATATCATCTGATCGGTTTGCTGGAAGGCAAAGCGATCAGATGATGTCAGGTTAAAGGATGTGAATCACATCATACATCAGCTGATTGTATAAAAGCCGATTATACAATCAGCTGATGCATCAGTAGAAAAAAAAATAAATAAATAAATACATACTCACTTATGTGCTGATTACCGGCAGCTCCTGCAGCGGAGTCTGATCCTGGCCCATCACTGCAGGAGCTGCCGGTAATCAGCTGATTAAGTCCCCTAACGGCAGGATCAGCTGATAGCCAGCCGCCGGCACCGCGAGAATCGATCAGCTGATGCGTCAGGTGACTGCATCAGGTGATCCACCGCCAGGTCCTGCAAGCTTCGTACGTGCCCCGGGGAGACTGCACACAGCCGGAGCGGCGGTACCGAGACAGGGGCTGGAAGCAGGCATGGCACCGGGACCCTGCAGACAGGTGAGTATGACATACACACACATACACACTCACACACTGTATATACACACACACACACACACACACACACACACACACACACACTGTATATACGCGCACACACACTTTCTTCCCCTGGCTGTGTAGAGCTGCTGCTGTCTCTGTGTGATTGCTCTCAGTGCACATCCACTGGGAAGAGGCAGGGAGGAGGGTTTGGGTGGGAGCAGAGTGGGTGTATTAGACACAATGGGTGTGTTAGATAAGCTAGACACCGCCCTAGAGCCACAATGAATTCTGGGACTTGTAGGAACTGAACACAGGAAGTCAGAGGAGAGATTAACCCCATCAGAGCTGGAGCCAGCAATGAGCATGTGCTGCTAGTGCACAATAAAAGGTAATTTTGCTGAAAAAACATAATAGATGTGTTGAGGGGCACATATTAGCAAGATTTATCAGAAAAAAAAAAATCAGTTTTGGTAACTGGACAACATCTTTAAACTGATGAATGAGAGTAATGATCAACAGCTAGAAGAAAATTTAGGATTCAGTATGTTTGAGATGGAAGGCCACAGCGCTGTTCATGTAACTGAGGAACAAACAGATATTACAACAGAAGAACAGCAAAATGATACTTTAGGATTAGAGGATCTTGTTGAAGCTGCTTCAAAACACTTTCATATTCATCACATGCGCTGTGTTGTGCACACGCTGCAGCTGGCAATAAGAGAGTCTGCAAGAGGGACCCCGGTTTCACACATCCGGCTTTTCGCCGGTTTGGCGGATGCGGCGCACTCCAGTACAGTGTATACAGTACAGTGACAGCGCGACAAACGCGGGTCACATTGCTGTCATGTGACTGGAGCATGTGACCTGGAAGTCGCGGCGCTGCCACTGTACTGTATCGTACTGTACTGGCGTGCGCCGCATCCGGCGAAAAGCCAGATGTGTGAAACTGGGCGGACATGCTGGAAATCTAATTGGAAAAGTGAGGAAGTTGGTTATTGCCGCCAGAACCCCTAAAATTGATTCCATCTTGAAGAGGCGTGCTGGGAAAGGGGCAATTGTTGATCAAGCCACTCGGTGAGGCAGCACTTATTTAATGACTGCTTGAACTAAAATCGTTTCTTATAGATATGGTGAACCCTCAAGTAACATTAAATGAAGGTCAATGGACACAGGTGGCTGAATTCAAGGAATTGCTTAATCACTCATTTACCGTAATTAAAAAATTACAAGCTAAGGATTTAACTCCTGGCATTTTCATAAGGGAGTGGAAGAACTTGCTATTTTGCCTGTCCCAAAGAGGAGGTTTAATCGCAGATGGCATTTCTGCTTCAATGAAACGGAGAGAGAGACAGCTATTGGAAAATAAACTTCTTATGGCATCTGTTTATGTAGACCCAAGTCCTCGTTTACTGCTTGATGATCAACAGCTTACTAAAGGAAAAGAAGCTTTGAGTGAGGTAGCAGTTATGATGACCGGCTATAGTACTGCCAGGCGCAAGAGGACTTGGGGCCTGACAGTGCTACTGCTGCCATATCTTTATCCTCATCAGAGGAGGAGTTTAACTTTGACAAGTATTTGGATGACATGGAGCAGCAAAGCGTTGCTGCAAGGAAAAAAATTTCACTCCGTCTCCTATAGCAGCAGATTGACCAGATTTCAGTAAAATTTTTCACTTGCTCTCAAAGAAATAGAAAAATTCAACCGTTCATCAAAACTGACTGTGCATGAGGCAATTCCTTTATACCCGGAAATTGTTAGAGATGTTGCCCATGTGGTTACAGCTTTGCCTCCAACCCAAGTTAGTGTAGAGAGGTTGTTTTCTAGCCTTAAAATTATTAGGTCAGATTTGAGGTCATCTATGAAGGAGGATCTGATGGAGGCAATTCTATTTCTTACAACAAATTCATGGACTGCACAAATGTTATTTAGTATGTCTTTGTTGAAAACTGTTTTTTGCCACTTACATAGTGTATTACATAGTGTCCATATATATATATATATATATATATATAACACTATGTAATGCACTATGTAAGTGGCAAAAAACAGTTTTCAATAAAACATACTAAATAATTACATTTAGTATATTGCTTATATTTAAGTGAAAAATTTGATGTAGTGCAATGTAAACCATCAGAGATTTAATCATTTTTATGATACTATAATCAAGATATTTGGACAGAACATAAAATATATTTCTTGGAACACAACTTTAGAACACAAAAAACTGTAATAAATTGTAAATAAGTAATACACTATAATATACAGTAGATTACACATATATCTTGTGTGTATGCATATATATGCATACACACACACAAGATATATGTAATTACTGTATATTACATAGTGTATTATTTACAATTTATTACAGTTTTTTGTGTTCTAAAGTTGTGTTCCAATAAATATATTTTATGTTCTGTCCAAATATCTTGATTATTGTATCATAAAAAATATTAAATGTCTGATGTTCACATATACATGTTTATGTACTACAATAAATTTTTCACCTAACTATAAGCAATATATGTCGGAGTCGGTGCAAGAGAAATTTATGAGTCGGAGTCGAAGGTTTGCCTTACTGACTCCACAGCCCTGTTACCAAGTCTCCCGCTTGGCACTAATGCTTCTTCCGGGGCCACTCATTAATCTCATACATATGGACTGCTTCCTCCGCCCACAGACAGTCCCTTCATCTCTTTATTGATTGCGGTCAGACATACCTCCACCCTGTGTGATAGCGTTTTTAACTGCAACCAAGACTACGTATTGGCGGCGTGCGTGAGATCTTGACCTCCAGAGCTGGTGCGAACAGCACGGTCAACAGGATTATAGAATATGCATCGCTCATGCGCACGTGCGGTCTGGGGTGCCATGGCGCCTGTGCTCAATCGTTGGATTCCCCGGCCGGCGATTGCGCACACGGCGTGCGTTCCTGCTGGTGCAGCCTGGGAATTTGATGGCGTGGCACATGTGCGGTGGTTTTCCAATCGGCACGAGCATGCTACGTCGTCATACTCTGCCCTAGGGTATATTTCTGGTAATTTGCACACCAACCTGGAGCACACGTGAATGCTGCCCAATCCTAGAACTGTCTGGTTCCCCGCCCTCAATACAGGGGGTTAATTTTGTTTAATTGGCGCTATCTATAAATACCACCCACCATGCCGGCATCTTTTGGAACATTACCTCATCTGTTTTTGGTCATCTTACCTGGGTACTCCACCATTAATAATCTCAATGAAGTGGAGACCACGAATCCACACCATGTTTAGCTATCATTGTATCCAGTGTGAGATAGTGGGTCCATTGATATGTGACGGACGGTACGTATCTCCCAGAATGCATACAGAAACATATTAGAGCCCTACATAGGGGTCAGTCCAGTAACCTCCAGTCCGGGTTATACAGTTGGCTCATGGCCACAGTTCTCGTTTAAAAGCTCTTTGTAAAGGCCTGGGTGGGGCAGAGCTGCTTTTGTAAGCTGCAGAGCAAGAAGCTGAGAGGAGTTCAGACCCGTGTGGTGTGATAACACATGTCTGTGGGGGCTCCCTGAAAAGCAGTACGGGGAACAGTAAGACCGACTTCTACGGCTGCGGGTACCTGTGTGACGTGGTAACCTATGGACTGTATATAGCCTGGATGTATCCTGAAGGACGTATATTCCTGTGCAGCAGCGGTAAATAAACTGATGTTGATTGGACTTTTTGGGTCACTGCCTCTTTGTCGTCTTGGGGGACCCCCACCCCGCTACACCAGGGATACCTTTCACTGGTGTGACAGACTGCATCAGTCTCCTGAGGAACCGTGTAAAGGGGAAACATGTTGCGGCGTACAGTTCTGACATTCTGACTAGGAGCAAGAGAAGTTATCTTCTTTTTTTCATTATCCCGTGTCATATATTTACCCTCATACCTGCCAGCTACTTTTTAATGGTATGCACTAATCACTTTAGTAGGCACTTGCACTTTTCAAGGTTGACTAGGGATAAGTGACGGTGAGGTGCCATATCGTACTGAGGGTGCCGACCTTCGCTGACAGGCAGGGCACAGGAGGGGGATACATACCCGGGTTAGTACCCTCCTTTGCTGTGCACTTAGGTTAAGGTATCACGATTGGTGTTGCTAATTTTTATTTAAATATATTAAAACTTTTTTTAAAGGGTATCTTTACTATGTATTTTAGTGTTTATACTACCCAGTACTTCCAGCAAATTTAATTTTAGCTTTGTATCAAAATAAGAGGGACACCATGCGGCTTTTTTACATTATATAAATAATTTGGGTAATAAGGGGTAAATAACAGCTCACAGCTGCCACTAAACCCTAGATTAGTAATGGGAGACATCTGAGACCCCCCCCCCCCCATTACTAATCTGTAAGTGAAAAGCGATTAATGGAAACACTGGAAAAATCCTTTAAAACACACCCTGTTTCACCCCTTTTATTAACCCCCCAAAGCACGCAGATAGAACGTAATTCACACGAGATCCCATGACGATTCCTGCTCTACTACATCTCAAGTGACAGCGAGCGGGCTCAGTCCGCCTGCTCTGAGCTTCAGGCAGAGCATGACTTAACCTGAGTGACATCCCCGCTCATCACTCAGGCTATTTGTGGTCACAGGTGAAGGACCTTGGGATTGTCACCGCTCATCACTGTGGTTCATTCTCTGCCTAAAGCTCACAGCATGCGGTGATGTTCTATACCCTCGCACTGTCACTTCAGACGTAGCAGAGCTGGAATTGTCGTGGGATTTCGTGTGGATTATGTCAGACCTGGATATTTTGGGGGTTAATAAAGGGGTGAAACAGGGTGTGTGTTAAAGGATTTTTCCAGTGTTTGCATTAATTGCTTTTCACTTAAAGGGGTGAAAAAGGGTGTTTTTTTTTTTTTTTTTTGTTTATTTCAAATAAAGGATTTTTTCAGCTTTCACAGGAATTGACTAATAACGGCGTCTTGACAACCCAGTGGTGCCCTATAATAATATCATGGGGCCGCCGATGGCAGCGGGGAACAGCGTGATTGCGGCTGCAGTGCTTTAAATCGTGCTGTTAGAGTTTGACAGTGTGATCGAAGGCGTTAAAAAGTGTGGTGGATCTGTGTCCCTGTTAACCGCACACATCTGCTGATCCGCACCGCAGACATATGCGGGGATTAACGCAGACTCCCCACCAGAGCCCGCAGTAACCAGATGTAAAGGACCAATGATATTCTAGGACGTCATTGGTCATGGAGGGATTATAGGGAATCTGTCAGCAAGTTTTTGCTATGTAATCTGACAACAGCATGCTGCATGGGTTAAAATATAGAATTCAGGGATGCTTATGCTATCAGTGTCCAGTCTATTGTTTATTTCCTATGGTTACAATACAATGTCATGTTCACGGCAGTCTGACACTCCCAACCCCCCCCCCCCCCGCCTCTGATTGAAACTTCACTGTTAATGTACAATCTTTATGGATAGCCTAGTGTGGGCAGGGGCAGCTCTCAGCTCTGCTAGATGGCTAAATCTAAAAATTCTGATTGCTTCAGAACTGCTACACCCATTTATCTAAGTGATACATTATCGGATTCATGATCTCTTTGCCTACATTGTTACTCTCGGATGAGGTAACAAAAACCTGCTGACAGATTCCCTTTAAGCAGAATGGGCGTTACCAGTGTGAAACACTCAACAGGAGAATTGAAATTTGACTAATTGCAAACACATTTATTGCAGCTCTCTGAGCTCCGCAAAATATTGCTCCACAATATTGCAACCATGCCTGCCTGTGGAAGCTGAAGCTGAGAGCAAGCTGCAGAAGTGTCCGTTAGGGTCAGCACACATGGCGAGTAATACGGAGCGAGTGAAATGCAATAAAAAAAAAAAAAAAAATCGCATTCCACTCGGACCAATGTGGGGCTTCTTCCCATGAGCGATGGATTTTTTTTTTTTTTTCGGTCAGCCTTAATCAGACCGAGAAAACAATCGCAGCACGCTGCGGGCGCAATGCGATCCTGTTTTCAACCATTTAAGTCTATGAGGGTGAGAGAAACATCGCATTGCACTCGCATTACGGGTTGAACTAGATGGACTAAAGGGGGCTTTACACGCTACGATATCGTTAATGTTTTGTCGTCGGGGTCAAGTTGTTAGTGACGCACATCCGTCGTCATTAACGATATCGCAGCGTGTGACACTGACCAGCGACCTTAAGAGACCTAAAAAAATGGTGAAAATCGTTCACCATGGAGAGGTCGTCCCAAACTCAAAAATCGGTGAGGGTTGTTTATCCAGGTGGTTTATCGCTCATGCGGCAGCACACATCGCTGTGTGTGACACCGCAGGAGCGAGGAACGTCTCCTTACCTGCCGCCGGCCCCAATGCGGAAGGAAGGAGGTGAGCGGGATATTACGTCCTGCTCATCTCCGCCCCTCCGCTTTGATTGGCCGGCCGCTTAGTGACGTTGCGGTGACGTCGCTGTGATGCCGATCGTCCCTCACCCTTGAAGGAGGGATTGTTCGGCAGTCACAGCGACGCCGCCGACCAGGTAAGTATGTGTGACGCTACCATAGCGATAATGTTCGCTACGGCAGCGATCACAAACAATCGCATGTGCGATGGGGGCGGGTGCTTACACGCTTGCTATCGCTACAAATTGCTAGCAATATCGCTACCGTGTAAAGCCCCCTTTAGAGTCTCTCTTCAACCTTAAAAACTATGAAACTATGATTCTCACATCAGCCGGCAACGGAGGAGATGAGATAAATCCCTCCCTCTCCTCCGCAGCGCCGGCCCTCCTCACTGTAGGTGTGGATTGGATCACAGTCGCATGATACTCTCTCAATGACACTCTGCGTAATCACAGTGTGGCCTCAGCCTTATAATCACACACTGCTCTCTAGCGAGAGCAGAGAGCAGCCATCACACTGGTAACTCGCCTTTATTTAAAATAAGCTCTGGAGGCGGCTTCCAGGCAGCATCTTCCCCATAGCCTGGAAGAGCTGATTTACATTAATGGATGAATGATAATTTATCCATAACAAAGCATCTTATATGAGGCAGATGGGTTGGACTTTTTTTTTTTTTTCCAGCAACCTATAACCTGTATGCCCACTTTAAGGGGCACTTTGCACACTACGACATCGCAAGCCGATGCTTGCGATGTTGAACGCGATTGTCCCCGCCCCCGTCGCAGCAGCGATATCTTGTGATAGCTGCCGTAGCGAACATTATCTCTACGGTAGCTTCACATGCACTCACCTGCCCTGCGACGTCGATCTGGCCAGCGACCCGCCTCCTTATTAAGGGGGCGGCTCAAGCGGCGTCATAGCGACATCACACTGCAGGAGGCCAATAGAAGCGGAGGGGCGGAGATGAGCGGGACGTAAACATCCCGCCCACCTCTGTCCTTCCGCATAGCCAGCGTGAGCCGCAGGTAGGAGGTGTTCCTCGATCCGGCGGCTTCACACACAGCGATGTGTGCTGCCGCAGGAACGAGGAACAACATCGTACCATCGCAGCAGCGTAATTATGGAATTCCCCGACACTACACCGATGATACGATTAACTAGCGCAAAATCGTCGTAATCGTATAATCTAGGATTTACACACTACGATGTCGAGAGCGACGCCGGAAGTGCATCACTTTCGACATGACCCCACCGACATCGCACCTGCGATGTCGTAGTGTGCAAAGTGCCCCTAACAGTTTGCATAGGTCAAATGGGATGAGAAATTACCTTCAAGCACTATTTACACACTCATTATGTCTGGTCAAACGTCCATTTTTACCAAACGTATGTATTCTGTTTTTGTTTATAACAATAAAAAAATGGAAGGTTTATTAGGCTTTGTATCTGATGCCTTTATCTTTTCAAACAAATAAGGAATATAGAGAGCACTACGATCCCGTCAATGTGCTGTTGATTTATTTATTTTTTTTCACTGCAGTATGTGTGAGTTTGATCTGCAAATTGGATCAAAACCAGACCTATTACTATTGGATTAGTAAATTAGATCAGGGTTTAGTCCATGAAAAACACAGTCCGCATATTTGACTCACAGACGTCTGAATGAACTTCCGGAATAATGTTTCGTTTGATGTTTCTTTTATTGTACAGTTTTGTAGACCTTAGTGTTGCTTGGTTCATAGTGACATGTCGAGCTGGTAGGAGACAAACTATATCCTATGCTATAGGCAATATAGTATTATTTATTACAGAGGTATAAGGTTAGCGTTTCCGTTTTTTATATCCATCAAGAAGAGACCTTTTTTTTTTTTTTTTTCTTTCTTCATCATGTGTTTTTTGTTTTGCCTCGGATTTACATCCTTTTTACGCCAGTCTTTTTAAAATGTGAAACTGAAGGAGATAAAGTTGTTTAAACTTCTTGTTCCATTGACTCTGCAATGGATAAATGAAAAATGGGTACAGAATGGATTTGAAAAGCATTTCTCCCTTTTTTGTTTTTTTGTTTTTTTTTATCCATTTTTGACAGATCCTCAAACTTTAACGGACTGGTTCTGATCTGCAAGACTGATGAGAATAGGACATGTTTACCAGACTGGTCATAGTCTGTTTTTTTTTTTTTTTTTCCAAGGATGCTTGAAAGGATCAATGTAACTGTTTCTGTGTACTGTGTGTTTTAAAAACTAGATAGCACATGGGCAATATTAAATGTAGCTTAAAAGAAATTTGTCACCAGGTTTTTGCTCCCTCATCTGAGAGCAAACTAATGATGTATCGCTTAATGCCACTTCACACATAACGAGATCGATAACGACATTGTTGCTGCGTCACAGTTTCTGTGACGCAACAACGACTTTACTAGCGATCTCGTCATGTTTGACACGTACCAACGATCCGCCCTCTGCTGTGAAATCGTTGGTCGATGCTGAATAGCCTGGGCCATTTTTGGCTCGTTGGAGTCCTGCTGGGCAGGATGGATCTGTATGTTTGACACATGTTTAGTTTACTTGATGCAACAGTTGTGACGCAATCAAAGATTTTACATGATATATGTATCAGAGCTGAGAAAGCTAGCTCCACCCTCACCACACCTTTATTTGTACATTTTCTGTTGACCATGAGCTGCTAATCAGTGCTGGGGGCATGGTTGGATCATGGCAGGCACCAAGTCCAGGCATTGATAGTCTCCTGCTGATAAGACTCATTGTACTGAAACAACAGCACTCAACTTAATAAGTGACACATCCCTCAATTGGTGTCTCAGCCCCTACCTTATACTGTCCTCAGATTACACAACCAACACCTGCTGACAGATTCTCTTTTAAGGGTATGTTCACACAAACATTTCCGGCATGAGTGGTAATCATGTGCGAAAACGAACTGCATAACTAGACATGGATCAATGTTAATCTGTTTGCTAATTCACACAATAATGGTCTGTGGGGAAAAGAAAATTTGCAGCATGTGCTACTTTTATCCATTTGTTTCTTTTCTATGAGACTCCTATACATTTCAATGGCTAGGCAAAAAAACGGCTACAGTATGGACACCATTTGCATGGCATCCGTTTTGACCGAATTTATTCTTTGTATCATACAGGTGACAATAAGTGAAAAATCATCCCTTTTTTTTGTATTAAAAAAAGACGAATTTTAATATGTACATGTGAACATAGCTTTAGGTTGGATTCAGGCAGCCGTGCTAAAATGTGAGGCCAGGTACCTGCGTAAATTGTTGGTCAGTGTGCTGACAGATGGTCCATGTGGAGGGGGAAGAAAAGCAGATCATGTGCTAGTGTGAACTGATTTATGGGCTAGACTATGTGGATAAGCATGCGGAGTCAGGTGTGTCTACAATATGTAGACCTGACAAGAATGTAATGCAGAAGCCAATTGGAAGCCATCTTATTTACGTCAGTGTCTCCCATATTCCCATAGACTTTAATGTCCAAGTCTGAATTGCAAATTGTATGAAATTAAAGGGAACCAATCACCAGACTTTTTGTATATAAGCTAAAGCCAGTGCTATACTGGCACTATCAGGCTGATTCTATACATACAGTGCTATACTGGCACTATCAGGCTGATTCTATACATACCTGTAGTGGTCAGCTCGGATGTTTAGGTTTTGAAACACAAGCAAGTAAAGTTTATAAAATCGTCAGCTTCTTGAGTGACAGCAGCTGAGGAGCAGATAATATCTGGGAGGAATTCATAGTTATCCCCTCCCTCTGTTAGAATGAGCATAAGTATTATACAATCGATGTAACTTTTCACTAGCAGGACATGTGAGGTCATACCCATGTGACCAGAAGGGGCGAGGCCTCAGCAAACAGAAAAAATGTTGATTCCTGGTATCAGCTTTGTTGGCTGAGGCCCCACCCCTTCTGGTCACATGGATATGACCTCACACAGGTCCTGCTAGTGAAAAGTTAAATCGATTGTATAATACTTATGTAATTTTTAATATTTAGTTTAAAAATAACTACACACAATTTGGACGAATGAGAAACAATACCATTCAGAACAACAAACAGTTATAAATAACCCCCACAATATATACAAAGGTGAAAAGGATGTATACATTGGTACGGTCAACTCCACTACCGTGTCCAGAAGTCATCTCTATATCTGGGATATAACTGCACAAGGGGACTGCTTCTATTAACCACAGTAATTACAATCAATTGGTTATATAAGGAGATTCCACCCCTGTGTTATTAATAAAACCTCTCAATAACACCAGGCGACCTCATGTTCCTCATAACACAATATACATTGCTGAAAGAGTGTCGCCCAATTAACAATGAATGGCATCAAAAAAATTCGGAACAATCTCACTGGACGTGGAGAAGAATCCCGGCGACGTCCGATAAAGATGAGGGGGGTCTGTAGGGGGGAGCTATATTTCAGCTACACAGTACCCCTCAAAGATTCCTGATAAAAGTGCTCCCGACCTCCCTAAGCGTTTTGTTGGCAGACTCATCAGGGGAGCTTAAACACAGGAGAGCACATGCTAGATCTCTTAACAGGGGTAGATGTTTATCAGGAATCTTTGAGGGGTACTGTGTAGCTGAAATATAGCTCCCCTTACAGATCCCACTCATCTTTATCGGACCTCGCCGTCGCCGGGATTCTTTTCCACTTCTGGTGAGATTGTTCCTAATTTTTTTGACGCCATTCATTGTTAATTGGGCGATACTCTTTCAGAAATGTATATTGTGTTCTGAGGAACATGAGGTCGCCTGGTGTTATTGAGAGGTTTTATTAATAACACAGGGGTGGAATCTCCTTATATAACCAATTGATTGTAAATTACTGTGGTTAATAATATAAGCAGTCCCCCTGTGCAGTTATACCCTGATATAGAGGAGATTTCTGGACACGGTAGTGGTGATGACAGTACCATTGTATACATCCTTTTCACCTTTGTATATATTGTGGGGGTTATTTATAACTGTTTGTTGTTCTAAATGGTATTGTTTCTCCTTCATCCTAATTGTGTGTAGTTATTTTTACACTAAATATTAAAGTTACGTTTTAATTTTACCCAGCTAAACACAATCCTTATCATTTGGGTAGAATGTATTTCCCATGGCCAATTATAATATTTATGCTAATCCTAACAGAGGGAGGGGATAACTATGAATTCTATCCAGATATGATATGCTCCTCAGCTGCTGTCACTCAAGAAGCTGCCGATTTTTATAAACTTTACTTTCTTGGATTTGAAAACTTAAACATCCGAGCTGACCACTACAGGTATGTATAGAATCCGCCTGATAGTGCCAGTATAGCACTGGCTTTAGGTATATACGAAAATCCTGGTGATTGGTTCCCTTTAAGACATGTTCTGACGCTCACAAATCTTGCTCTCCGATCCGTAATTGTAACATATGTGATTATATCCATTCTACCCTATGGGTCTGAGGGTTGCCGAGAAAAATATTGGACTAGACTTGGACATATAAGACGGACAGCTCCTTTGCTCTGTAGGTTGGTTACTGTTCCACCAGTCAAACTCTTAACTCCTGGAAAGGAGAAACATGCAATCATTGGATATATAGAAATAAAATAATGGAGGATTTTACTCTGTCAAGACCCGCGGGATATTGAGTATTTTCAGTTTGCACGTTCACTCACGTGTTTCTGATAATGCTAATATAGACATGCAAACACCCTTATCTATTCTATTTGATTTTGGTTCTGTCCCATAGTTTACATTTCTTAATTGTGTTTATACTAAATCAGTTGTTTTGTTCTCCTTTATTATGTCATTTTAATGACCTATGACAGATTTTCTTTTGTGGCATTTGAGAAATATATTTATAAAAAAACAATAGCAACCTGAAGCCTTTTCTACAGGCATTACATAGTGGCATTTTTGCCGTAAAGTCTTCAGCCGGCTTTTCCATATTTTTTAAAATCAGGCAGAACTTTGCAAAGCGAGGGATTAGCCGAGCACGACTGAGAAATTCATCATAATTTACACCAGAATGGTGGCATGAATTTGGGCAGAAATGTGCACGGCAGTAGAAAGATGCACCTCATTCACTCACACCTCTAAATGTATGTGGCACATTGTGTTCTACTGTTCTCCATCAAGACTCGCAAAACTGTACGTGCATATTCCGGGTGATGTGGGGCAGTTTAGAGCCTAATGTCTGGATTACTGGGGTTCCAGTCATTAAAGAGGATGATACTTTGGACCTGATTCATCAAAGTGTTTATGCCACAATTCTGGTGTGAACACCTTGAAATGTCACAAATTTTTGTGCTGGACACTGGTTATTTAGGTTAGAGGTAGATGGCACGGCCCAAACTCTGCCTACCATGATGGCTGATTGCTGCATGATTTTGTTACATGCGCCACCTTCAAGCACCACCTTTAAAGTGGTTGTCCACTACTTAAAGGGGGTGGTTCACCATATTCATTATTGGTCACAACGATATTATGTTGAGAAACAAGGTTACTCTCAAATACCATGTGTTGCCAATAGTGCCTCTGAGTGGTGCTATTGCAGTCTGCTCTTCCTCATCGCCTGACCCCCGGGCTCCGTGACCTCGGGGATCTGGTGAAGTCATGTCAACTTCCTGCTCACCTGACACCACCGTGGCGGGACCCAGTCTCTGTGAGTGACTGGTTAGAGATTAGACCTGGCTCAACCACTAAAGTCAATTAGGAGCTCTGGAGAAAAAAACAGGTAATATAGTAAATAAACCCCGGCACACTAAGGGAAATTATGAAAAAAGAGTCCAGTATGGTGCTCAAAAAACGTGTTTTATATTCAAGGTTCATACATTGTCCGATGTTTCAACCCATCAAGGGTTTTCTTCAGGGACTAGTTTTTTTTATATATAAGAAAAAAGAAGGGATATACAATATCACAACAGTATAGTCTGTGAGTGACTGGGCTGTGGGTAGAGTTTCCCTGCTCGTCACAGCGCAGCAGCTCCTAGTCACTCCTCCTTCACTGCAGAGCGCCGCAAGCAGGATGGATGCTGGGAGGTGACGAGCGGTGAAACTCAGCCCAGTCACTCACGGAGACTGGGGTCGGCCGCGGTGATGTCAGGTGAGCAGGAAGTTGACATGACATCACCAGATCCCCAAGGTCATGGAGCCCGGGGGTCAGACAATGGGGAAGAGACTGGAATAGCACTGCTCTCAGGCACTATTGGCAACACAAGGTATTTGAGAGAAACCTTGTTTCTCAACATATTGTTGTGGCCAATAATAAATACGGGTGAACCACTTCTTTCAACATTGTCTGATCGGCCGCAGCCCTGATGATCAGCTGTGCCTGAAATGCACCGTTCGAGAGCTGCTCTGTCTTCCGTCTTCTGCACATCCAATATGAATAGTACGCTGATGTGCAATACCCGGCCGCGGCCACCGTCAGAAGAGGGAGCAGCTCTGGAACTGAGCGTTTCCGGCCACCTGCTGCGGCCTGGGACCAAGAACAGCTGATTGGCAGGGGTTCAAGGTGTTAGACCCCGGCTGATCAAACATTGATGACCTATCTATCCTAAGGATAGCCCATCAATGTTTAAGTAGTGGACAACCCCTTTAATTTACTTTTCTGTATATGCATTGATTATAGAAATAAGCACAGGGTGGGGATAGAGATCTCTAGCTGACTTTCACCATGACACAGGTCGCACAGCCTAAGATCACAGTTATTCACATATAGTACTGTTATCTATTACTATCTGTAGTGCTTATCATGTCCTATATTTTTTGTGGACACTGTGGTCTGCCAAGAAAATACGTAGACGTCCATTTTTCATTTGAGTCACAAATCGAACTCGCCCTTTGCAAGTCTAATCACCCACGGAGTGTCTGGTTTTAACATTGCAGTGGGCAGGAGAAGCTTTGAAGAAAAAAAAAATAATAAAATATATTTACAGTATATATAATTTATTTATATTTTGCATACAAGAAAATTGCTGTTGGTCAGAACTAAAACACTGACCAAACACTGATGGATATTAGATTTTTTTTTTGCGTACTAAACAAAATCGCTGACGTCTGAAATGAGAATTTTTTCACAATTAGTGGCCCTTTTTATATTCATGAATTGTAAGTGTAACTAAAACATTTCGCAAATATTTTTTTTTCTTTTTTTTTTTTTTTTCTTGCCTACAACTTTGTGCGCATAGTCGGGCAACTGCTGACTCCTGAAGTGCGCAATTCTTAGCGATTATTTTTTTTTTTTTTTAATAGAATGTCTAACGCAAAAACAGCAATCTATTAATAGTTAAAAAAAACAAAGTTATAAGTACAAAGATTTACATGTGACCACTATTACTCCTGCCAGCTTTTAAGCTGTATCAGTATTTTTATTTATATTTTTGGTGAGATTTGGTTATATGGTCCTTACATTTGTAAACTAGACGATGATCTTGACCCCTTTTTCTCACATATTGTCAGACCACTTGGAGTTGTGTGTGGTGCCCGTTGGCGCAGACACATAGCACCTCCCTACCGATGTCACCTGTTTTGGCTCTGGGTTGGGGCTCGCAGTCAGTGACATCAGATAGTCCTTTCTCCCAATGTCAGGCAGTGCTTACAGAATAAAAAAGGCAGTCACATTTATGTAACAGCACTGACATCTCCAAGACGTCCTTTTTCTTAAGCCCTGCCTGACATGGGGTATCTTGGGGAATAAACCGGACATCATGTGGATTTATTTTAGTTTGCAGCAGAGCCGAGGAGCCGGTAACGGAGACATCCGACTGACTCCTCTAATTTTCCACTCTCCAACTCCTTTAGAAATGACTTTTCTATAATTAGAAATACAAAATATACTTTAGCAAAATAGTACCATCAGCATTCTCTACTTCCTAAAAACCTATGAAAATAAAATTGCAACATGCCATACATTTAGTAGGTTAATCATGTATAATATTGATATATTTTTTATTTTGAAGACAGTTTCTCCCTACGCCGACTCCACCCGAAACTGGCTCCGACTCATGGAAACTTAATTCTTGGCTCAAATAACAACACAAATGATAATTAGCTGCAAACACTATTCTGATTTGTAACGCTGCTTCTTTTGTTATTACTTTATATTACCAAGTTCTTCACATATACACAAAAACGCATGAGAATCTGTGAATATAAATATATCGCCATAATGACAACGCAGAATATTCTGTACAGAGACTAAAATCAATAAAGTAGAATTCTGCCCCAGAAAGTTTACTGTGACCTGACAGACTGGCTGAAATCTCCGTACCTCAGTATTTGTAAGCCAAAACCAGACGCGGTGCCCATGTTTCTGTTATACTTTCCTCTGATTGTTCCAAAGGTATTTTTGGCTTACAAATACTGAAGTGAAAAATTATCCAAATGCTCAGCGTGTGCATGTGGCCAAATACTTTGTGTTCCAAAATGTACTGTTTACCTCAGACATTTGTGGTTTTAAAGGGTTGTCTGCTTTTAAACATTTATAACATAGCAAAAAATCTATCACCAGGTTTATGCTGCCCTAAAGAGGTCTGCAAAAGGTAGGTACAAAGACCCTGATTCTAGCACTTCGTCACTTTTGGGCTTCTTTTTGTAGTTTTGATCACACTGCATTTGTTGCAGATCTTCTAGTCTTCTCACTTCTCTCTCCTGCTATGTACAGTCATGGCCACAAGTTTTGAGACTGAGCCTGACTGATCAGGCAATTCTGATCAGATCGGTGATTGGAGGATTCACCAAGGGTTCTCAATGGGATTAATATGTGGGGAGTTTCCTGGCCACTGACCCAAAATTTCAATGTTTTTTGTTCACCAAACCACTTGGTTATGACTCTTCTTTCTGACATTTCACTATTATGTTAGAAAAAGCATCGTTCATCACAAAATTGCTCCTGTGATTTTGGAAAAAAATAGTGTGTGAGCCCACTATCTTGGATGAAAGGCATCCCCATATAATTGTAACTGTGCTCATGGGGTGCCCCCGTTAGTAACTGCCGTCCTGGAGTCCCCCAGCCCCCACAAAAATGTAATCTTTTCCCCTTATTTCCAAAGCCACAAAGTCCTTTTCTGCCTTTGCAGATAGAAGTGAGCTGGCACAGGCGACGTAATACAGTGACGTCATTGCAGCTATAGGTTTATAGAAGCCGGCAACCTACAAGGCAGTGAGTACTAGGGCAGGAAACTTGTAGCTCTCTAGTGTACAACTTAAAGGGAATCTGACAGCAGGTTTTTGCTACCTCATCTAAGAGAAGTGTGATGTAGGCAAAGAGATTCTGAATCCAATGATGTATCACTTAGATTACTGGGTGCAGCAGTTCTGACGCAATCAGAATTTTTAGATTCAGCCATGTAGAAGAGTCAAGAGAGCTGAACCGCCCAAATCAGGCTGCCTGTAGAGATTGACGGTGAGGTGTCAATCAGAGGAGGGGGGTGCCTGACTGCTGTGTGTGTGACATTGTAGTCCAAACAATAAGTCCTGCTTGTGTCTTGCTGCTTAAACAAACATAAACAATGTTGACAAGACAGGCATCCCTGAATTCTGTTAACCCTTGCAGAATGCGGTTTTCAGCTTGCATAGCAAAAACCTGCTGACTGATTCTCTTTAATCAAACTGTATTGGTGTCATGTTGACACTGATACAGTTCAATGTCACTCACTCAAGATTCGGGGCTCCAAGCCTAAAGTCTGGAGCCTCAAATCTTTGATGTTAGCAAAGCCTCTAGCAAGTGGCCTTGAGCTTGACCTGCGAGCCCCGGTAGGGCCCTTTGTCTAATGTGTGAGGGAGGCATCCCAATTCTTCAGACTAAGATGTTTGGGAAGATTAGGGCTGGGTAGTTTCGGATTTTAGTGCCTGGAGACTATTGGAGTGTTGGGGCCCTCTAGTGCTACTGTTTCTATGGGTCCCGGGAGTTGAGTTGTGATCACTCAGTGATAGGATATGTATAATCAATGTATTACAGGAAACCCTCAGTCAAAAGAAACTGCAGAAAAAAAAATAATCTAGTATCTTAAAAAAAGGCAAAAAAATCCCAAACAAAATGCTTAGAATTTTTTTTATTCTATGCAGTATATGGCCTCATTCATTGACGGTTGCAGCTGTTACATAATGGAGCCAGTGCCTATAACAGCGGATTGGTGGAGGTGTTGGGGTCTGATCCCAACCAATCTGATATTGGTGACCTAGCTTACCGGCCATCAGTACCTGGTGACAAGACCACCCTTTCAGGATGCTTTAGTAGTGCAGTCTCCGGCTCAGACCCCACAACTTTATGCAGATTAGTTTTCATTTACTTTTTTTTTTTTTTTCCCTACACCTACAGGACATTAATTGGAAAAAAATTTTTTTTTTTTCATTTTATTGACAGCCAGGCTAACAAATGGACTAATAATGGAATAATAATATATGATCTATAAAGCTGAGATGGTATCTTATAGTAACGTGTCTCCATATATACCAGCACCTTTATGTGTTGCACCTTTTGACTCTCCAGAAACCATAAATGCTTTCAGGTGAGTGAGACGTTAATGTTTAATCTCGTTCTGAGTGGCAGAACAAATGAAACGCTTAAGTGTTAATGTACATTACATGCTACAGTATAGAATCGCTGCAAACCCTACAACCTATGACTGAGCATTTAAAAGATCCTCATTTGTTAGCATTGCACAGGACGCTTGATAAATATATGCGGCCCACCGGGTGACATGGATCCCCTAAATAGCCCTCTCAAATTGTCTGTCACTTTTGCGTCTGATAAGCCTAAAACACAGGGAAATGGTGACATGTGGGCATTTAGCTACTTCATTGGCTGATGGATTCCTCAGGGGTGGGACACCACATTTGCATATGGAGACCACTTCATTGGGGCACCTAAAGTGTCTGCGATTTATTTATTACCCCCCCCAAGAATTCAGAAACATAACTTTAGACCTTCTATTCTTCATAAAAACTACATTCAAGCTTAATTCTATCTTTATAACTAAAAATCTCACCCCGTGAATATTCACTAGGGGTAAATACCTTTCCACTTGGCAGACATCATATATGATCTTCCTATCCATGATTGTCCAGCCGTTCATGTGATTTTAAAGGGAACCGTGTCACCAGTTTTTTGCCCTATAAGCTGCGGCCACCACTAGAGGGCTCTTATATACATCATGTTAGAATGCTGTATATAAGAGCCCAGACCACTGTGTAGAACAGGGGTCTCAAACTCAGCTGGGTGTATGGGCCGCACACAGAAAAAAAATAATTTGAGGGGCCGCATTCTTTTCAGGACAAAGTGACATTGGTAGTGGTACCATTTATATATGTATATATAACGCACACATTTTTTTTGTAAGTAATACAGTTTTATTTACAATATGCACTGCATAGTAATTTTGCCCAGCATCTTGTAGTAATGTGCCCCATCCTGTTCCCCATTCTGTAAAAATGTGCGCATCCTTGCCCCCTTGTAGCAATGTGCCCCATGCAGGTCCCCTTCTTATAATAATGTGCCCCCATGCAGGTCCCCTTCTTGTGGTAATGTGCCCCATATGCAGGTCCCCTTCCTATAGTAATGTGCTTCATGCAGGTCCCTTTCTTGTATTAATGTGCCCCATGCATGTCTTCTTGTAGTAATCACACACACACACACACACACACAAACACACAAACCCTGTGCAGCCTCAGCTAACACACACACACACACACACACACCCTGTGCAGCCTCAGCTAACACACACACACACACACACACACACACACACACACACACACACACACACACACACACACCCTGTGCAGCCTCAGCTAACAGACACACACACACACACACCCTGTTCAGCCTCAGCTAACAGAGACAGACACACACACACGCACACACACACCCTGTGCAGCCTCAGCTAACACACACACACACCCTGTGCAGCCTCAGCTAACACAGACACACACACACACACACACACACACACACACCCTGTGCAGCCTCAGCTAACACACACACACACCCTGTGCAGCCTCAGCTAACACACACACACACCCTGTGCAGCCTCAGCTAACAGACACACACACACACACACACCCTGTGCAGCCTCAGCTAACAGACACACACACACACACACACACACCCTGTGCAGCCTCAGCTAACAGACACACACACACACACACACACACCCTGTGCAGCCTCAGCTAACAGACACACACACACACACACACACACACACACACACACAAACCCTGTGCAGCCTCAGCTAACAGACACACACACACACACACACACACACACACACACACAAACCCTGTGCAGCCTCAGCTAACAGACACACACACACACACACACACACACAAACCCTGTGCAGCCTCAGCTAACAGACACACACACACACACACACACACCCTGTGCAGCCTCAGCCAGCAGCAGAAACACACACACACACCCTGTGCAGGCTCAGCCAGCGGCAGAAACACACAAAAACATTCTGCTCACCTATCCTCCGTCGGCTCAGCAGCATGCAGGCATGTGGACCCGATAATGATCACAGCTCCTGCCTGTCACTGCTGAACTTTCTGCCGGCGCGTGCAGAGCACTCAGAGCAGTTCTCACTGCACAACAGCCACTGGCCAATCACAGGTAAGTATCTGAGGTCATATGGAGCAGGTGCTTGCCTCTGATTGGCAGGCGGCTGTTATTGTGTTCTGCAGCGAGAACTTTACTGTGCCCGGCAAAGGCAAAACTGTAAACTGAAATAGCTGGAGGCTGCGGCCTCTTGCACCGGTCGCCATCTTTACCGGGTCCATGGGCCAGCGGGCCGCAAGAAGCCACCTGAAGGGCCGCATGCGGCCCGCGGGCCGCGTGTTTGAGACCCCTGGTGTAGAACATAAAAAACACTTTATAATACTCACCTAAACCGGTCGTTGCGGTAGATGTGGATCAAATGGGTGTCTTCGTCCTCCAGTGTTGGTTCCTCCTCTTTCGGCCATCTTCCTCCTCCTTCTGAAGCCTGTGTGCATGACGCGTCTACGTCATACACAGTCGCCGGTCCCGCGCATGCGCCAATTAATACTTTTGATCTGCCCTGCTCAGGGCAGATCAAAGTACGCCTGCTCAGGACCTGAATGATGGCGAATGTGTATGACATCGGACACGTCATGCACCGTGCCTTTAAAAGGACGACAGAGCTGGCGACAAAGATGGCCGAAAGAGGCGGCGCCGGCACCGGAGGACGAAGACGCCCATTTGACTCACATCCACCGCATTGACCAGTTTAGGTGCCATCACTTACTTATTGGGTGATGTAGTTTTGATTAAAAAGTGTATGGCTATGTTCACACAGTACATCTTTTGTAACTACAAAGATGCAGTGTTTTTGGCCCCAAAAAACGTACCCACGGCAAAAAACGCATTAAATGCAACGTTTTTTTACATGTTTTTACCGCATTTTGCCTAATGCGTTTTTTTTTTTTAAGTCAAATCTATTGGCTGAAGGGCTCAAAAATGCTGGAAAAACGCAAAAAATAATTGACATTCTGCATCGTCAAAAATGCAGCCAAAAAAAGATGCCCAGTGTGTACAGCAAAACCGAAATCTCATAACTTTCTGGGAGAAGGAAAGGCATGCATTTAGGTCCATCTTTGGAACCTCAAAAATGCACCAAAAGATGCACTGTGTGAACATAGCCTCAATCTGCTGTAGATCTACCAGTTCTGTGAATACTGAGCTCTATAACCCCGCCCACACCACTGATTGGCAGCTGTGTTCATTGTGTATATCCAGAGAGCTGCCAATCAGTAGAGTGGGAGTGGCTGGACTACCATGCAGTAAGTTTACTAGTCCTCTAGTGATATTCTACTGCTAATTTAAAACTGTGATTTTATGAAAACTACAGCAAGCAGCCCAGTGACTGAAACATAATGGAATCCAGGATCTAAATCCCATCACTATGATGCTGTCAGATTAGGTGACAGATTCCCTTTTAATGGTCTGTAATTTCATTTACATCTATTCAACATCTTTTGTCATTGTGACGCATGGCTCTTTTGCTATTTGTCCTATACAAGGCTCTTAACAACGCGGGCTCCCCAGCAGAGGAGGGAAAGTGCTGGATAAGACTTTCACGTTTCCATATGTGTCTGTTTTGACCATTCATGTGTCATATAAGTTTCTCACATGAGGAAAAAAAGCTGAATAAGGCTGCTTTCACACATCCGGCTTGAGCTGTGCGGCTCAATCCGGCTGTGCAAGCTATGCAACGGATGCGGTGAAAACACCGCATCCTTTGCATAAGTTTTTCCCATGCGGCCCGTCCGTTTTTTGCCGCTTGCGGCATGCTACTGAGCATGCGCAGTGGCAAAAACCGCATGCGGCGGCCGGATGCGTTTTTTGCCGCATCGCGCCGCATCCGGCCCCCATAGGCATGCATTGAAAAATGCGCCGCATCGGCCGAATGCGGCGCGATACGGTTTTTTTTGCCGCACGAAAAAACGTGCCAGGCAACGTTCCATCCGGCCGCCGCATCGGCTAAATCTGCCGCATGCGGCAAAAACCGGACCGAACGCGAGCCCATGCGGCACTAATTAAAGTCTATGCAGAAAAAACGCAACCGGCAGCAAAAAAAACGGTTGCGATTTTCCTGCAAAGTGCCGTATTGTGCCGCATTGCAGAAACCGGAGGTGTGAAAGCAGCCTAACTTGAATAATGGAATGGAATGGGCGGGTTTGATATAAAAATTGGGTCAAAGTAGGACTTTTTTCTTTTTCTTTTTTATTATGATGATTCACATGTGGAAGTCTCGTAGCAGTCATGGAAGATCCTTGAATGGCCGTAAGGCATTTCGCCGGATCCGGCACGCATGCAGTGCAGTACATCCATTTACAGTGGAAGCGGAACACCATGCGGACAAATGCGGTTGTGCATGAAGTACACAACCGCACGGTGTCGCGCTTCCACTGTAAATGAATGTACTGTACTGCATGCATGCCGGATCCGACAAAATGCCGGATGCATGAAACGGGCCTAAGTCGCCTGATTTGTTAAGAAGTGCATCTTTCAATCTCAAGAATATTCAGGAACTGGAGGCAATTGACCAAGAGGCTAAGATCGCTCAAGAACACCACTAGTAGCCGCTATCTGGCTAGTGTACTTTGGGCCATAGTACAGCCACGTGCACGAAGCCACAGTCATTTGTCTATTCCTGGGTTAATCATTCGGCGCTGTGTACACATTTCTGTTGATCACTTAGCCCTGATAGTCCTTTTTTATTTTCGAGTGCAGGCAGGATGGATGGGAAAGTCACCGGTAGGCAGCCGTATTCCACCGTCACTTCGGAGTTATGGTAACACTGACTTTTTGCTCACCAAGAAAAACAACAAAGTATTTTGAGAACATTTGGAAAGCTGGGAAAGTCTGTGGGATGAAACTAGGCTATGGAGCCATGTGATGATTAGCCGCAGTGTTGCCGTCTATTTTTGGCGCTCCTCGGATTAGAGTCCAGAGTTTGTTTATTTAACAAATTACTAGCAGGTGCATGTGTAATGTCTTTGGATCACACTCAATAAGCATGTGTGCAATCACCGCGGCGGAAGAGCAAATCATTGCTGATAAAACATTTTAAAATGAACAGCCTAAAGATAAAATAGAAATCCAAAGCTTTATGAAGCTGCACTCTATATTTTCCATGTTGGATTAGTGTGGTAAGAAGTAAACAAGAGTGGATGACCAATATATACAGTAAAAACACTGGAACGGACATAATACCATCGGGACCATTCCGTGGCCGAAACTCATTGTGTAGATGGATAATGTCCAGAGGGGAAACGAGCTAGACAGGGTGATAATGTGTCTTCTTTCTTGAAGGGTCCTCGGCCTGTAATTGGTATTGTACTTAGGCCCCAGTAACTTAAATAGGGCTGATTTCCAATGTAAGACATAGCCTGTGAAAAACGTACTGCTATAAGGAAACTGTCACCAGGTTTTTGCCACCTAATCTGAGACCAGCATAATGTAGGGGCAGAGATCCGGATTCCAGCGATGTGTCACGTACTTGGCTGCTTAGTGTAGTGTTGATAAAAATCAGTTTAATCAGCAGTAGATTATCATTAGAGGACTACTGTGGCCTGCGTGCAGTGTGTGAGGCCCATCAATCCAGGGCAGTGGGCGGGGAGAAGCACTAAATGCTGCAGACATGTTTTCGGTTTTCCTTAAGAATCATCAAGAAAAAGGAGACCTGGAAGTGAGGAGATGACCCAAAAGAGCCCTGAGCTATTATATATATATATTAGTTTATTTATCTCAGAGCGCTGCAAGATGCAATACATCGAGGATTGGAAGAGTGAATTAGCGAACTCCCAGAAACTCACTACTGGTCACTGTGGAGGGATTACACTCTGGCCCCATATCTGGAAAGGTTACGACACCCCAAAGACAGGCAGACCCTGAGCCTGTACAGACTGAGTGAAAACGGGGTGGCACCGACACATACAAGCCGCGGGAGAACAGACTGTGCCAGCAGGGGGCTCTGGAGGACGAGGTGCATGTCCTGCTGCACTGTGACAAATACTCAGCAGTGAGGGCCTCCCACTTCCAGAAACTTACCACTCATACCCCGGACTTTCCATCCATGGACGAGGAGATGAAACTCCGCTTCCTACTGGGGGAAGAAAAATCAATGGTGGAGATCGCCGCCCAATATGTCACCACATGTCATAAGATGAGGGATACTAAAGACCTCCAAATGGACCATCACTCCCTAAATTGTGGCCCCAACACCCCATCCCCACAACCCTAACCCACTTCTCTGTCACACTTCTTTTTTTGCTTTGGCAATGCTAATAGTTTTTTGGTCCTGCCAATAAAGCCTATTTGATTTATATAATTATTTATTTTTATATATATAACGGCTCAGCTAACTGAACAGCCCGAACTACGGGCCGACAGGACGACGCCCGACACTTTTCCCCGCACCCACACGGAGCCCCGACTCCCCAGTGAGTGCTGCACCCCCGGCAACCCAGCCGACACATACCTACCGCTCAGCTCCACACCCCCCCCAGCACTCCGCCGCCCACTGCAAGCATAACCCTGCTTGGCTTCGCCCCCCCCCCCCCCCCGCACTCCGCCCTCTGCATGTATACACTGAACTCACACACACCCCTGGATAGTCATGGATAGTCACCTGTCCCCAGCCATGCAGTCCCGGGCATTGACATCCTCAGCGCCATGGCCCCGCTCAGCTCCACTCCTTCCCCCCGCACTCCGCCCCCTGCACACATTACTCCACAGGATGGGGGCACATCTTCCTGGCTGCAGCTGTAATGGGACCTCTTCCTGGCTGCAGCTGTAATGGGACCTCTTCCTGGCTGCAGCTGTAATGGGACCTCTTCCTGGCTGCAGCTGTAATGGGACCTTTTCCTGGCTGCAGCTGTAATGGGACCTTTTCCTGGCTGGCTGTAGCAGTAATGGGACCTTTTCCTGGCTGGCTGTAGCAGTAATGGGACCTTTTCCTGGCTGGCTGTAGCAGTAATGGGACCTTTTCCTGGCTGTAGCAGTAATGGGACCTTTTTCTGGCTGGCTGTAGCAGTAATGGGACCTTTTCCTGGCTGTAGCACCATTCATATGACACACTTTGCTTGTGATGATGGCTTTGATCCCGTTCTTTCAATGTGATCTGATACCACCTTTTGGCATGAAGTACACCCCATTGTAGCTTTGTAAATCAAGTTGAGGTTTCTTTTCCTTTTGGCATTTTTTTTCTTCAACCAAATATCCGTGATATGGAAAATCACAAGACATTTTTAATGTTTTCTAAATTCCGCAGAAAACCTGAATGTGTATTATATATTTTAAGCACTGCTTGGTAAATGTGGCCCTGTCTGTAAATGTGCACAGGATCTGGGCTGCTCTTCGTTCTCCACTTGATTCTATGTATTATTTATTAGGAGCCTTGAAGTAGGTTGATGCTGTGCAGTCATATGTTCAAGCAGGGTTATGGTAGGAAAGCTGACCCAATTACTGCTGTAACAAAGGCTGCGCCAACATGGCTCATTTAGGATGAGGGAAGAACCCAGCCGAGCTGGAAGCGAGGGACGTGTCCTCAAAGTGAGGAGCTAGTGTTGTTGTAAAAATTAAAAAAAATAGATATCTATAATTATATGTGTATAGATTATTCAGATTTAGCATTAAAAATAATGTAGGTGATGAAATGGAGACGTTTTTATTGTTATTGAACTATTAAAATAAAATGTAATTGATTGTGGACTTAATTTTGATAATTTTATTTAGGTAACTGAAAATTCTGCAAAGGGGCTTTCCTTTAGTTAGAAGAAAGTTGGGGTGACTCTGTAGTATTATAAGGTAGAGGTAGCGATCATAGGCCAACATCACTTTTTCATTTGGCTAAACATCCAAAGTCATTTTCCCCTCGTCAGTGCAGATAATGGTTCTGGTTGGTGGGCTGAGAAACGTTTCATGGAGGTCGAGAGGGGATTTATTCATTCTGAAGAGACCGTTATCTGGTGTAGGGAGACTTAGGGGCACTTTGCACACTACGACATCGCAGGTGCGATGTCGGTGGCGTCAAATTGAAAGTGACGCACATCCGGCGTCGCTGTCGGTATCGTAGTGTGTAAAGCCTTTTTGATACGTTAACGAGCGCAAAATCGTCGTAATCGTATCATTGGTGTAGCGGCGGTCATGTCCATAATTTTGAAATGACCGATGTTACGATGTTCCTCGTTCCTGCGGCAGCACACATCGCTGTGTGTGAAGCCGCAGGAGCGAGGAATATCTCCTACCTGCGTCCCGCGGCTCACGCCAGCTATGCGGAAGGAAGGAGGTGGGCGGGATGTTTACGTCCCGCTCATCTCCACCCCTCCGCTTCTATTGGCCTCCTGTGTGACGTCGCTATGACGCCGCACTTAATAAGGAGGCGGGTCGCCGGCCAGAGCGACGTCGCAGGGCAGGTGAGTGCATGTGAAGCTGGCGTAGCGATAATGTTCGCTACTCCAACTATAACCATGATATCGCAGCTGCGACAGGGGCGGGGACTATTGCGCTCGGCATCGCAAGCATCGGCTTGCGATGTTGTAGTGTGCAACGTGCCCCTTAGGTTATGTGCGCACAGTGTGTTTTTCATGACGTTTTTGCCCGTATTTCGGGTGTGTTTTTGGTCTCCAAATTGCGTGATTTTGCTTCCCCAGCAAAGCCTATGACTTTTCATTTTTGTTGTCCGCACACAACTTTTTTTTTTTTTTTTAGCTGCGTTTTTGAGCTGAAAAAAAAAAATGGACATGTCAATTCTTTCCTGCGGTTTACTGTGTTTTCCACCCAGGCAATGCATTGGAAAAACGCAGTGATCAAAAACGCATTGAGATGCGATAAAAATACCTTTTTTAGCGGTGCGTCTTTGCTGCAGGTGCGTTTTTGCGGCCAAAAACGCACAAAAACCCAGCGTAAAAAAAAACGCTGTGTGCGCACATAGCTTTAAAATTTAGCGACTGTAAGGGCTCGTGCGCACGTTGCGTAATTTCATGCATTTACGTAGCGTTTAGCAGTGCAGTGTAAGCGCATGCGTCCTGTGTTCCCAGCACAATCTATGTAGATTGTGCATAATCCATGCGCACAATGCTTTTTTGAACGCAGCGATTTGAGTGTCAAAAATTTTAAAAATGCAGCATGTCAATTCTTTCGTGCTCTTTGGATGCAGCTCCCACTCTGTCTATGGTGGGGGCAGCATCCCGAGCGCATGAAATCGGCATTTTTTCTGCAGAAACACTGCATCCATTATGCAGTGTTTCTGCAGCGATTTGAAGCGCACATGTGCTGACAAATCACTGCAGAATTTTTTGCAGTGACACGACGCAACGTGCGCACATGCATTTGGTCAAAATCATCCATTTAGCTCTATTTTCAACTTGTTTTTTTTCTGCAGTTAAAGTGAATCTATCACCAGGCTTTTGTCACCTAATCTGAGAGCAGCATAATGTAGAGACCAAGATCCTGATTTCAGCGATGTGTCACTTCCTGGGCTGCTTAGTGTAGTTTTGCTTTAAAATCACTGATTATCAGTAGTAGATTATCATTAGAGGACTACTTGGTGTGCTGCCAGGTAGTCCAGCATATTCATGAGCTCTGTATAACTGCTAGATCAGCATCAGAGAAAACATGGATTTTATCAAAATGACAGCAAACAGCTCAGTAAGTGACACATCACTGGGACCAGGGTCTCTATCTACATTATGCTGCTTTCAGATGGGGGAGCAAAAACCTGGTGATAGATTCCCTTTTAAAGGGCTGGTCTATCACGGACACCTTTTATCATTCTACCTTCTCTTAAAAAAAAGTAAAAAAAAGGATAGTAGTCAACGTGCATTAGCCTTACCAAGGCTAAAATATAAATTGAACTGGGCTGCAAATCTGTATTGTATTTTCTGAGATTAGTTATCAGTTGCAACAAAGGTATTGGAAAAGTGTCGAGCAATAATGGAGTTCCAATACTAGCATCAACAGTGGGTACGGAAAGTATTCAGACCCCTTTAAATTTTTCACTCTGTTTCATTGCAGCGTAAATTCAAAAAAGTTAATTTTTTTTTCTCATTAATGTACACTCTGCACCCATCTTGACAGAAAAAGAAAAATGTAGAAATGTTTGCAAATTTATTAAACAAGAAAAACTGAAATATCACATGGTCATAAGTATTCAGACCCTTTGCTCAGTATTGAGTAGAAGCACCCTTTTGAGCTAGTACAGCCATGAGTCTTCTTGGGAATGATGCAATACGTTTTTCACACCTGGATTTGGGGATCCTCTGCCATTCTTCCTTGCAGATCCTCTCCAGTTCCGTCAGGTTGGATGGTGAACGTTGGAGGACAGCCATTTTCAGGTCTCTCCTGAGATGCTCATTGGGGTTTAGGTCAGGGTTCTGGCTGGGACAGTCAAGAATGGTCACAGTTGTTCTGAAGCCACTCCTTTTGTTATTTTAGCAGTGTGCTTAGGGTCATTGTCTTGTTGGAAGGTGAATCTTTGGCCAAGTCTGAGGTCCAGAGCACTCTGGAAGAAGTTATCAACCAGGATATCTCTGTTCTTGGCCGCATTCATCTTTCCTTCAATTGCAAACAGTTGTCCTGTCCCTGCAGCTGAAAAACACCCCCATAGTATGATGCTGCCACCACCATGCTTCACTGTTGGGATTGTATTAGGCAGGTGATGAGCAGTGCCTGGTTTTCTCCACACATACCTCTAAAGCCTGCTTTACACACTTCAATAAATCCTTCAATCCGTCGTCGGGGTCAAGTTGTAAGTGACGCACATCCGGCATCGTTCGTGACGTGTTTGCGTGTGAAACCTACATGCGATCGATATTGAACGAAAATACGGTGATCGCATACACGTCGTTTATTCCTCATACATTGGACGTTTGGTAGTACGAAACTAGTCAATTGTAACGTGTGACATCCCTCATAAGATTTTGGTGTCTGATGCTATGTGCGCAGGTGTGCGCTCTGCACCGCAGCTTAAAAAAGGTCTGCTTCAGAGCGCAGCTGAAAAGCTGCGTTCTGAAGCGCCTCACAATGTCTGTCATTCACTAATCTCTGTCAGTCCGTCACTATCTCTGTCCCTCTCTCTCTGTCCATGTCAGTCTATCCCTCTTACCCCCTCTCTCATATACTCACCGATCCCCGGCGCGGCTCTGCACGGCATTCACACTGCTCCGGCGGCTTTTACTGTTTTGAAAAAGCCGGCCGCCCATTAAACAATCTCGTATTCCCTGCTTACCCCGCCCACCGGCGCCTATGATTGGTTACAGTGAGACACGCCCCCACGCTGAGTGACAGGTGTCACACTGCAACCAATCACAGCAGCCGGTGGGCGTGTCTATACTGTGTAGTGAAATAAATAAATAAATAATTAAAAAAAACGGCGTGCGGTCCCCCCCAATTTTAAAACCAGCCAGATAAAGCCATACGGCTGAAGGCTGGTATTCTCAGGATGGGGAGCTCCACGTTATGGGGAGCCCCCCAGCCTAACAATATCAGCCAACAGCCGCCCAGAATTGCCGCATACATTATATGCGACAGTTCTGGGACAGTACCCGGCTCTTCCCGATTTGCCCTGGTGCGTTGGCAAATCGGGGTAATAAGGAGTTATTGGCAGCCCATAGCTGCCAATAAGTCCTAGATTAATCATGTCAGGCGTCTATGAGACACCTTCCATGATTAATCTGTAAGTGACAGTAAAAAAACACACACACCCGAAAAAAATCCTTTATTAGAAATAAAAAACACAAACAAATTCCCTCATTACCAATTTATTAACCCCGACAAACCCTCCATGTCCGGCGTACTCCACAGTCCTCCAGCGTCGCGTCCAGCTCTGCTGCATGGAGGTGACAGGAGCAGCAGAAGACACCGCCGCTCCGGTCACCTCCACGCAGGTAATGAAGACAGCCGTGCGATCAGCTGATCTGTCACTGAGGTTACCCGCTGTCACTGGATCCAGCGGTGGATGCAGCGGTGGCCGCGGGTAACCTCAGTGACAGCTCAGCTGATCGCGCTACTCACCTCAGTTGCTGACTGGAGCTGACCGGAGCGGAGGTGAGTAGCGCGATCAGCTGAGCTGTCACTGAGGTTACCCGCGGCCACCGCTGCATCCACCGCTGGATCCAGTGACAGCGGGTAACCTCAGTGACATATCAGCTGATCGCACGGCTGTCTTCATTACCTGCGTGGAGCTGTCAGGAGCGGCGGTGTCTTCTGCTGCTCCTGTCACCTCCATGCAGCAGAGCTGGACGCGACGCTGGAGGACTGTGGAGTACGCCGGACATGGAGGGTTTGTCGGGGTTAATAAATTGGTAATGAGGGAATTTGTTTGTGTTTTTTATTTCTAATAAAGGATTTTTTTCGGGTGTGTGTGTTTTATTTACTGTAATTTACAGATTAATCATGGAGGGTGTCTCATAGACGCCTGACATGATTAATCTAGGACTTATTGGCAGCTATGGGCTGCCAATAACTCCTTATTACCCCGATTTGCCAACGCACCAGGGCAAATCGGGAAGAGCCGGGTACTGTCCCAGAACTGTCGCATATAATGTATGCGGCAATTCTGGGCGGCTGTTGGCTGATATTGTTAGGCTGGGGGGCTCCCCATAACGTGGAGCTCCCCATCCTGAGAATACCAGCCTTCAGCCGTATGGCTTTATCTGGCTGGTTTTAAAATTGGGGGGGACCGCACGCTGTTTTTTTTAATTATTTATTTCACTACACAGTATAGACACGCCCACCGGCTGCTGTGATTGGGTGCAGTGTGACACCTGTCACTCAGCGTGGGGGCGTGTCTCACTGTAACCAATCATAGGCGCCGTGGGCGGGGTAAGCAGGGAATACGAGATTGTTTAATGGGCGGCCGGCTTTTTCAAAACAGTAAAAGCCGCCGGAACAGTGTGAATGCCGTGCAGCGCCGGGGATCGGGGATCGGTGAGTATATGAGAGAGGGCTGCTCAATTCAGTTACTCAGGGGATTAGCGGTCACCGGTGAGTCCTTCACTGGTGACCGCTAATCAGGACGCGACACAGACAGAGCCGCAGCATGACCGTGAAGTCGGGTGAAGTTCACCCGAGTTCATTCTGACAGTGCGGCTCTTTCTGTGTCTGCTGTCATCTGCCATTCACCGCTGCTACATGGCTGTCTGTGTCTGCTGTCAGCGGCCATGTAGCAGAGCTGAATGGGAGATGACATAGTGAAAACGCATCCCTACACAGTACACACGCTTGGCAAGTCAATAAATAAAAAAAAAAAAGGGTGCCCAATGCATACGTCACAGAACACATGATCTAAAGGATCGCACATAAAATTGATCAATTTAACATAGACTACTAACGCACGTGTGACAGCAAATGAACGACCTATGTGCAATCTCATTCAATCGCATATGCGACCTGGGCGTGTCACATCACATACGAGATCGCATACCTAATTGTAAGGTGTAAAGCAGGCTTTAGAATTATCACCAAACAGTTATGTCTTCGTCTCATCAGACCAGAGAATCTTATTTCTCATAGTCCTGCATGTGTGGTTTTTTTTTTTTTAAAACGCTATGCGGGATTTCATATGTCTTGCTCTGAGGAGAGGCTTCTGTCGGGCCACTCTGCCATAAAGGCCCAGACTAGTGGAGGGCTGCAGTGATAGGTGACTTTGTGGAACTTTCTCCCATCTCCCTACTACATCTCTGGAGCTCAGCCACAGTGATCTTGAGGTTCTTCTTTCCGTCTCTCACCAAAGCTCTTCTCCCACAATTGCTCAGTTTGGCTGGACGGCCAGGTGTAGGAAGAGTTCTGGTAGTCCCAAACTTATCCCATTTTAGGATTATGGCAGCCACTGTGCTCCTAGGAATCTTGAGTACTGCAGAAATTCTTTTGTAACCTTGGCCAGATATGTGCCTTGCTACAATTTTGTCTCTGAGCTAGTACGGCAGTTCCTTTGACCTCATGATTCTCATTTGGTCTGACATACACTGTGAGATGTGAGGTCTTATATAGACAGGTGTGTACCTTTCCAAATCAAATTCTATCAGCTTAATTAAACACAGCAGGACTCCAATTAAGGAGTAGAACCATCTCAAGGAGGATCACAAGGAAATGGACAGCATGTGACTTAAATATGAGTATCTGAGCAAAGGGATTGAATACTTATGACCATGTGATATTTTAGTTTTTCTTGTTTATTATATTTGCAAAAATTTCTGCATTTGGTTTCTTTTCAGTCAGGCTGGGGTGCAGAGTGTACATTAATGAGAGAATAATGAACTTTTTTGAATTTACCAAATGGCTGCAATGAAAGAGAAAAATGTAAAGGGGTCTGAATACTTTCCGTACCCACTGTATCTTTTCTGTTACATATCATTTCATGCAACCTTTCAGGAAATTTGTTTTGTTGGGGTATGTGAGGAATGACACTGTATCTGGCAATTTTATGACATTGACATTTATGGCAATTTTAATTCTGCAATTTTTCCTCAATATTTCCCTCTGCAGACTCCATGTCTGATTTTCTCTTCTTTCTGACCTGGTGGTTGGAGACTGGCTGCTATGATGTCTCGTATACTGTGCTTTCTTTCTTTAGCACAGGGAGTAAATGGTATGGAAGACATTGTACAGCAGTACTGAGCGCTGAGGCTGTGAATCCAGCACTGAGAGGCTTGAAGCTGTGGCTCAATCTTCCTTTTCCTTGTCTCACTGTATTGAGTACCACTCACCTCTCCATAGAGAGTAATGGAAGGTATAACCAGAGTATGAGTTCAGGAGGCTGGACGGGGGGAGTAGTGGCTCATAAGTGGAGACGGAATCCTATTCATGTGATTAAGATATATTACAAAGTTGTTATTTAGTTCTTGTACTGTTGATTTATGCAAAGTTTGTTGAAATGACCATAACTTTTGCAAGTTAGTTTTTTGTTTTTTTTTCTTTTTGACCGATGTGGATCTGCATAGAGACGAGTCAGTCATTATCCGAGACTCATCTGTAGGAGCTGGTGCAGGACTTACCAGACTACTGTGATTGTTATGTAAACAGACTGAGTCTTAGGACAAACCTCAAGCCTGTCTGAGTGGTTCCTTCGCAGAAACTCCTATGTAAAAGAACTCTAATTGCCCTACGGCACTTCTTGGAAGTGTAGCTGAGAACAATCAACAAAAGCCTGAGCGCCACAGCCCCTTTGTTCTGGAGATCTACAGTACAGACCAGAAGTTTGGACACACCTTCTCATTCAAAGAGGTTTTTTTTATTTTCAGGACTCTGAAAATTGTAGATTCACATTGAAGGCATCAAAACTATGAATTAACACATGTGGAATGAAATACTTAAAGTGGGAAACAACTAAAAATATGTCTTATTCTAGGTTCTTCAAAGTAGCCACCTTTTGCTTTGATTACTGCTTTGCACACTCTTGGCATTCTCCTTGATGAGCTTCAAGAGGTAGTCACCGGAAATGGTCTTCCAGCAGTCTTGAAGGAGTTCCCAGAGATGCTTAGCACTTGTTGGCCCTTTTGCCTTCGCTCTGCGGTCCAGCTTACCCCCAAACCATCTCGATTGGGTTCAGGTCTGGTGACTGTGGAGGCTAGGTCATCTGGCATAGCACCCCATCACTCTCCTTCTTGGTCAAATAGCCCTTTCACAGCCTGGAGGTGTGTTTTGGAGTCATTGTCCTGTTGAAAAATAAATGAGGGTCCAACTAAACGCAAACCGGTTGGAATAGCACGCCGCTGCATGATGCTGTGGTAGCCTTGTTGGTTCTGTAGGCCTTCAGTTTTGAATAAATCCCCAACAGTGTCACCAGCAAAGCACCATCACACCTCCTCCTCCAAGCTTCACGGTGGGAACCAGGCATGTAGAGTCCATCCGTTCACCCTTTCTACAAAGACAAGGTGGTTGGATCTAAAGATCTCAAATTTGGACTCATCAGACCAAAGCACAGATTTTCACTGGTCTAATGTCCATTCCTTGTGTTTTTTTTAGCCCAAACAAGTCTCTTCTGCTTGTTGCCTGTCCTTAGCAGTGGTTTCCTAGCAGCTATTCTACCATGAAGGCCTGCTGCACAAAGTCTCCTCTTAATAGTTGTTCTAGAGATGAGAAGGTGTGTCCAAACATTTGGTCTGTACTGTAGGTGTGCGATTAATGACCAATACACTGCTGATACCGAAAAGTCTCTAATAGGTTGGCTACTTGTAAAATTTCTGGGGCAGAATTGCCCCTTTTCACTTGACCCAGGCAGTATGGCACCTATTGCATTTGATAAATGCGCCAAACAGTGTAATATCATTTTGTACACAAAAAGACTTCTAGATTAGTTGATTTCTTCTACAGTAAGTATTCACCCCCTTGGCTTTTTACCTATTTTGTTACCTTACAACCTGTGTAAATAGTTTCGTAATCTAGTTTGTGTGTGATGCATCAGCACTAAATAGTCTATGTTGGGGAAATGAAGTGAGGAAAATCTAGGCAAAAATTAAATTTATGGGATAAAATAAATAAAAATGCCATTTTGCTATGAATCCCCTAAACATGGTGCAAGCAACTACATTCATGTTACATGCTTAGTGAATGGAAGTCCACCTGTGTGCAATGTCCGCACGCTGCGTTCTTGATTTGACAAAAAAAATGCACCCTCTGGCGGACTTGACAGCTGTAAACACTACATTGACAAAAAGCGGTGAAAACCCATTAGTTTTCGATGCGTTTTTATCAGTGCAGTTTTTAAAGGAGAAATAAAATATGATAGCTAGAATAGATAGAAGAAATAAAATTTATAGAATAGATAATAAGAACAGGTAGAATAGAAAGAAGTAACAATAGCTTGATAGAGGGATAGGTCGCTTGGACAGCAGTTTTTTTTTGTTTTTTTTTTATATATTTTACTATATCTTTTCATGGGACAACACTGAAGATATATCCCTTTGATACAATGTAAAGTAGTCAGTGTACAACTTGTATAACAATGTAAATTTGGTGCCCTCTAAATAACACACAGCTATGAATATCTAAATAACTGGCAACAAACGTGAGTACACGCCTAAGTGGAAATGGCTAAATTGTGCCCAATTAGTCATTTTCCCTCCGAGGTATCATGTGACTCATTAATGTTACAAGGTCTCGGGTGTGAATGGGGTGCAGGTGTTACATTTGGTGTTCTCTCTCACACACTCTCTTACGTTCATGCCAGTCTTGATGACTGGGTGTGGTGGAGTCAGACATGAAGAAATGCACATCTCTTCATGCATCTGGAGCGTCTGACAAGTAGTGTGCGCCTCCATGTGCAGCACCTAAAATCTCTTTCCAATCAGGTACTGGAGCTAGATTTCTGGCATACAGAACACCACAGCTGGTCTTGAAATAAATAAGCTGTGGTGTCTTGCCCCAGCTCTAAGTATTTTTAAACCCAATTTCTCGAACCTCTTTTAAAATGAGTAAAGTGGCAACATTTAGGGTCAAGTCCGAGTTGCACTTTAAATTTTGTAACTTTTCAAAGCTTTTTGATGTGACAGTTTTAATCAATGGAGCGCTATTAGTGATGGCTGAATAGTGAAACATTTGGGTCCTGATTATTTGTCTCAACTATTTCGTACTATTCATGTGTTCGTCATGATAATGAATCTAATACAAGTTAATGGCAAACTCAAATAATTTTCCAGCGGACACTCCCAGAATGTCGGTCGGGGCTGTATAAATGCTGAAATGGATAGAAAAGTCCTGAATGTGCATTAGAACAGTATGGGGAAGATGCCTGGATGCATTTCTGAAACACAGGTCGCTGCTGGGAACAATGTTATCAGATTATTACGCCACTTTGATATGTGGTACCCCGCCTATTTGTGATAACCAGCGCAGGTAAAGTAGACAGCTGTGGGCTGCAGCCCCAGCTATGTGCTTTATCATGGCTGTTATCAAAAATAGAGGCTCTCCACAATGTTTGTTTGTTTTTTTTTAATAATTAAATCACAAATAATTAAAAAGCCTCCCTAGCTTAATAGCAGTTTGCAGCATCTTCATTGCCTTGGTTCGCTGGCAATAGGGGAAATATGTGGTTGATGTCAGCTTTGATTGGTCAAAAATCACAGCTGCCTTCAAGCCTTGGGTTGGTAGAGGAGAGGAGTCTGAGAATCCCCCCCCCCATTACCAACTCTGTTAGTGAAAAGAAAAAAAACACACACACACACACACACATCCTTTATCTTAAATAATAAAAAAAAAAACCACACACACTCTTTCACCAATTTATTAACTAACAAAACACCCCCGTAAATCCAACGTAATCCCTCTATGATCCTGGCTGTGCTACATCCAGAAGCTGCAGTGATGTAAAATGCGAACAATCGCTGCAGCCCCTGGGACACAGAGTGTAGCGGGGAACCCAGCTGCAAGAAGCGGTTACATCAATCAGGTCATTGGAGTTCACATCCGGGTTCCCACGGTACCAAGTGTGACCACCGGTGAAGCCACGTCCGGATTGCGGGACACGGTGGACAGCAATCCGGCAATCTGCCAGTCAGTCAGGTCACTGGAGTTCACACTCAGAGGCTTTCCAGCTGCCCTCTGAACTCAAACCCCTTGCCATATTGCCAGACTGCGGTGCAGTCGTGTCCAGCAATCCGACAGTCGGGCAATCCAGCAGCAGGTTCAACTGAGAGCAGAGTGAGAACTCTGGTGACCTGATTGCCGAACTGTCGGCTTGTGGGACACGGGCAGCAGTCCGACAGTCCGGTAGCTCTGAGGCCCAGAAACCTTAGAGGAGCCTTTAAGGTTCCTGGAGTTCTCATCTGTTGGGACACCTAGAGGCTGTGAACTCCGGTGACCTGATTACAATGCTATTGTGTCCCACAGTCTGCAGTCCTCCAGTGGGTTTACCGGTGGTCACACTTTGGACTGTGGGAACACTGATGTGAACTATGGTGACCTGACTGATGTCACCATTTCTCACAGCCGGGGCCCATTGTTCATGTTTTCCATCACTGCAGCTTCTGGATGTAGCAGTGCAGTGATTGTCGTGAGACTTTGTGTGTATTACATCAGAATTGCAGTGGTGTTGTTTTAGCGTTAATAAATTGGTGAAAGCTTTTTTTATTATTAATAATAATAATAATTATTATTAGTATTACCATTATTATTATTTTTTTTTTTTTTAATAAAGGATTTTTGTCTTTTTTTTTTTTTTCTCCACCTACAGGATTGGTAATGAGGAGGGGGGTGGGGTGGGTCTCATACACACTTCTCCATTACCAATCCAGGACTTGATGGCAGCTGTGATTTTTGACAAATATTACTATTTATTGCTATATTTTTAGGCTGAGCAAGGCCCAATAACCATGGACCTTCCCGGCCTGAGAATACTAGTCCTCAGTTGTCTCCTTTACCTGCGCTAGTTATCACAAATAGGTGGGAGACCGCACGTCATTTTTATTTCTCACTATTTGTAATGCCAGTAGCAAAGATCGCTACAGCATTACTGTGATTGTCAGCCATTCAACATGCAGGGATTGCTTGCCAATCAGGCGCCAAATATGTGGGGGATTGGATTCGAAACTCACAAGGTGAATACCAAAATACTTGACGAGTAATTAATATCCCAAATACCTTTTTAATATTCCTGTGAGTAACGTACAGTGCCAAATCTCTTCGCTCATCACTAGTTCCTTTTGTCTTTAACATGTAAGTCCCCGTGTAGCAGAATATACCACTTCTTTTCTAAAAGTTTTCCATCTTTAGATCATGATGTGGCTAAGACTCTTCTTTTCCTCTCATTATTATCCAGACTTGCTATGCTGCGCTATAGTCTGTGATGACTGGACTGCACATATTACCGTATGTTTAATTAATAGTGAAGCCTGTGTTGTGTTATGTTATTAGTCCCCCTCAATTAAAATCCATATCATTTTAGGTAGTAATGAACTTTGACCAATAAATATGATCACGCCTGCCAGTGTTCAGCAGTCACATAGTGTTCACGTGAATATAGTTTTTAGATAATAGGACTTTCCATTGAATGTGGCTGTTTTCTCCGTACATGGTTCCTGTAAAAACCTTAGTCTGAACAGTTTAAGGGCCTGATGTAGTACATACATTTTCTAGTCCTCCATCTGTGCTTTTTTTTTTCTTTCCCATTGATTGCTATTGTGGGTGTTTTTTTTTTTTTTTTTGTTTTTTTGCAATCCATATCATTGTGCTGACCCATTGTTTTAGATTTTTAGAAAGTCGCAAAATTTTAATGCAAGTATTTTACTCCAGTGTTCTCCCTGAAGTGTTTAGTTTGTTTTTTTGCTATAAATTTATGAACTACTGTGGTATTTTTAATAATCATCTACTATAAAAAAAAACACCTACAATTATCACAAGACAAGGAAGAAAAATGACTGAAAAATAAACTCAAATAATGAATCGGGGCCTTTTTATGCATTAAAAAAAGTTTTGGTACTTGGTAGTATTATTTAGGTAGTGTGGAATTTTCCTCTATCTGCTAAATGCACATTATCCTAAGAAGATATTGTTTTTCTTACTTTAAGACTTCCAAAAAAATGGCATTTCTTTTTCTCTTGCCATGTCGCAATTTTTATAAAAATAAATAATATAGATATATAGAGTCTGTCTGTCTGTCTGTCTGTCTGTCTGTCTGTCTGTCTGTCTGTCTGTCTGTCTGTCTGTCTGTCTGTCTGTCTGTCTGTCTGTCTGTCTGTCTCTTGCAATTTTCTCGACAGCCACTGTGGCTTTTTCAAACTTGTACTTAATGAGAGACAGAATGCTTTAAGGCATTTTTATTATTTTCTGCAAAGTCAAATGTTTACATACATTTCATTAGTATTTGGTACTATTGCCCTTAAATTGTATGGGTCAAAAGTTTTGGATATCCTTCCACAAGCTTCTCACAATAGTTGGTAGGAATTTGGGCCCATTCTTCCTGACAGAATCGGTGTAACTGAGCCATGTTTGTAGGTTGCCTTGCTCGCCTTTTTCAGGTTTGCCCATGCATTTTCTTTTTTTTTTTTTTTTTTTTTTTTTTAATCCAATCAATTTTTATTGTAGGAAGTTACATTACAAAAAGGAGAAATTCAGGTATCATTGGCAATAATACACAAAGAAAACAACGCTGTAACATGTGGTAGTATCACCTTTGATTATGATTCACATTTCCTGTCACACCACCACCAATCATGTCTGATGCAAGTTGCAACTTTTTTAGGTTAATCAATACCCAATACGTATAGAGTCAACCTACTAATTTACTCTTTAATCCTCAAAACGAGGGATCCAAACAACCAGAACCAGAGAGTAAGAAAGGAAGATAAGAAAAGGGAGGGGAGAGAGAGGTGGGGGAGAGGGGGAGAACCATGGATGGTTGCAAGGAAGCAACCAGGGAGGGGGAGGGGGGAGGGAGGGAATTGGATGGCGTTTCGGGGTAGCCCGAGCAGTAACAACAACAGAGATTTAAACACCTTGAATATTGACATGTGGTATGGGTGAACTCCCTGCGTAACACTTTCTTTGACCCTATTTGACCCATTTTTAATTATCATCAGTTTGCCCTGGAGACAGATGCCTGACAGGGGATGCATATACAGAGTTTAGCCACGTGTCCCAAATCTGAAGTATTTTGTTTTTGGCGCGGATGGAGTGAGCCAGACAGAACTCGTATTGGCATTGGAGATTAATTCGGTTATATAGTTCAACTACTGTAGGCGTTTTTGGGGATTTCCAGTGCAAACTTATGCAATATCTGGCAGCTACTAGAATGTGAACTAATAAACCCCTGGATTCCCAAGAGAACTCCTCTATACCCACGTTTAGCACTGCCAGACCCGGATTCGGATTAATACGATTGCCTGTCAGCTCACCCATCAGGCCAAACACCTCCAACCAGAACGAGAAAACCTTGGGACAAGCCCACCAGCAGTGACCAAGAGTACCCCTTTGGAGGCAGTCCTTCCAACAATGTGGCGAATAATTTGGGAGGAACTGTGCTAAGTTGGCTGGGGACCGATACCATCGCAGGTGTACTTTTTTCAGTTGCTCCAGATGATTTATACACTTGGAATATTTTTGGATATTTGCTGATGCCGAGTGACAGTTTGAAGGAGAGGTAGAGACACTCAACTCCACGTCCCATTTATTCATATAAGGAGATTTTTGCTCTTCGGGGGGGTTATTGAGCCATTTGTATGTCGAGGAGATACCGTATTTTTCGGACTATAAGACGCACCTGACCATAAGACGCACCCTGGTTTTAGAGGAGGAAAATAGGAAAATAAAATTTTAACCAAAAAATATGGTCATGACACACTGTTATGGGGCGAGGATCTGCTGCTGACACTGTTATGGGGTAATGTCCCCAAATTCTCTACTAAGGTACCCCATTCTGGTAAGGATCCTCCTGCCTTGTATATGATCCTGCTCATATACCCCCATCCTGTTCATAATATACCCCCCATC
The DNA here is from genome assembly GCF_048569485.1 of Anomaloglossus baeobatrachus. Classification (NCBI taxonomy): domain Eukaryota; kingdom Metazoa; phylum Chordata; class Amphibia; order Anura; family Aromobatidae; genus Anomaloglossus; species Anomaloglossus baeobatrachus. The sequence continues at coordinate 182,769,099 of NC_134358.1, forward strand.
CATCCTGCTCATAATATACCCCCCATCCATCCTGCTCATAATATACCCCCCATCCATCCTGCTCATGATATACCCCCCATCCATCCTGCTCATGATATACCCCCATCCATCCTGCTCATGTTATGCCCCCATCCATCCTGCTCATGAAATGCCCCCATCCATCCTGCTCGTTATGCCTTCATCCATCCTGCTCATGTTATGCCCCCATCCATCCTGCTCATGTTATGCCCCCATCCATCCTGCTCATGAAATGCCCCCATCCATCCTGCTCATGATATGCCCCCATCCATCCTGCTCGTTATGCCTTCATCCATCCTGCTCATGATATGCCCCCATCCATCCTGCTCGTTATGCCTTCATCCATCCTGCTCATGAAATGCCCCCATCCATCCTGCTCATGATATGCCCCCATCCATCCTGCTCATGTTATGCCCCCATCCATCCTGCTCATGTTATGCCCCCATCCATCCTGCTCATGTTATGCCCCCATCCATCCTGCTCATGATATGCCCCCATCCATCCTGCCCATGTTATGCCCCCATCCATCCTGCTCATGAAATGCCCCCATCCATCCTGCCCATGTTATGCCCCCATCCATCCTGCTCATGTTATGCCCCCATCCATCCTGCTCATGATATGCCCCCATCCATCCTGCCCATGTTATGCCCCCATCCATCCTGCTCATGTTATGCCCCCATCCATCCTGCTCATGAAATGCCCCCATCCATCCTGCTCATGATATGCCCCCATCCATCCTGCTCATGTTATGCCCCCATCCATCCTGCTCATGATATGCCCCCATCCATCCTGCTCATGTTATGCCCCCATCCATCCTGCTCATGATATGCCCCCATCCATCCTGCTCATGATATGCCCCCATCCATCCTGCTCATGTTATGCCCCCATCCATCCTGCTCATGTTATGCCCCCATCCATCCTGCTCATGTTATGCCCCCATCCATCCTGCCCATGTTATGCCCCCATCCATCCTGCTCATGTTATGCCCCCATCCATCCTGCCCATGTTATGCCCCCATCCATCCTGCTCATGATATGCCCCCATCCATCCTGCCCATGTTATGCCCCCATCCATCCTGCTCATGTTATGCCCCCATCCATCCTGCTCATGTTATTCCCCCATCCATGTATATGGCCTGTGGCACAGAAAAAAAAAATAAACGTTTATACTCACCTTTCCTCACTCCCTGAAGCACCGATCTCTGTCTCAGCTGCAGCGCAGGTGTGTGGAGCCGTCACCGTCTGCAGCATCGCGCGATGTCTTCCTGTCTGTGCCGGTCAGCTGAGCTGGTGGACACTAGCGGCGCGCACAGCGATGACGTCATCGCTGTGCGCGCCGCTAGTGTTGACCAGATCAGCTGACCGGCACAGACAGGAAGACATCGCGCGATGCTGCAGGGGGAAGGCTCCACACGCGGTGACGGCTCCACACGCGGTGACGGCTCCACACGCGGTGACGGGTGAGTATACTGATTCACTGCACCCCGCGCTGATAATGATGCACGGGGGGCAGTGAATACAGCCGCACATGATCACTCCAGGCTGTAGTTGCCAGGGGTGATCACGGCCGGCTGTTAATTATGCGCGCACCCCCCCCGCCCATCACCCCGCCCACCTGTCAGCGCCGTGTTCGCTGAGAGATGATGGGCGGGAGGATGGGCGTGCATATGTAATGAGCGGGCCCACGTGGTCACGGCAGGCGCTGCTGCAGCCTGCTCGTGCTCCCGATGACCCGCTCCACCGCAGCACCCACATTCCCGGCCGCAGCCCTATAGTCAGACCATAAGACGCACCCCCCACTTTCTCCCAACATTTGGGGGGAAAAAAGTGCGTCTTATGGTCCGAAAAATACGGTACCTTTTGGATTTAATTATCTTTTTAAATACCAAAGCCTTTGTTGTAGGTAACAGAGGCTTTGACTTTGGAGGAAATTTAGAGGCCAGAAAATGACTAATTTGGATGTGTTGATAGAAACAGCCCTTTAAAGAGGGGTGTTCCCGTACTATTTCATTAAAGGGGTTAACACCCAAATCAGAGTATAGATCCGCCAGCACTGTAATGCCCGATCCCTCCCACCTGGCCAGATTCAAAAAGGGGATTTGAGATTCCAACGACTTGAGGGAAATCTCTGAAAGAGGAATCTGAATCTTATGAATCAAGTCATTTCGCCAGACCTCCAGGGAGGCTGACATGGTGGGAACACACGGGGAGAACCGTGAACGGCTCAAATATTCTGCTTCCATCATTCTTCTGACCGAGCCCTGGCGGGACAGGAAATTTTCAATCTGAGCCCATCTATGTGAATTACCTGGACACCACCATTCCTTTAGTGATTCAATTAGTAAGGCTTTATAATATGCCGATATGTTTGGGGTGCCCAATCCCCCTAAGTCATATGGGGGGTATAACACTTTACCTGCGACCCTAGCCCTTTTATTACCCCAGACAAATTTGTTAGTCAACGATTGAAGTTTCATCAGGGTTTTGTGAGAAATTTTGATGGGAAGGCATCTGAGCACATACAATATTTTGGGTAAGAAAACCATTTCAAAGGACTGTATCCTGGCCATCCAGGACAATGATATTTTTTCATACCTTCCCAATTCCTTTTCTAAATTTTGGATCAGAGGTTCCAAATTTTCTTTAATTAACATCTGCGATGGTGTCAGCTTAATACCCAGATAAGGTATCCCCCTCTCGCACCATTTGAATTGAAAGGCCCCCTCCAGCGCACTCCTGGCCTCCACCGGTACATTAAACGGCAGTATCAAAGACTATGCCGCATTAAGCTTATAATACGACACTTTAGAAAAGTTTGATAATGTGTTCACCACTGCTGGAATCGACACTGCAAGGTTAGAACAGGAAATTATCACATCGTCTGCGTATAAACCAAGTTTATGTTCAAATTCCCCAACTCTTATACCAGAAATGGCTATGTTTTTTCGTATAGCTTCCGCCAGAGGTTCTACCACTAAAGCAAAAATAGCGGGAGACAATGGACACCCCTGGCGGGTGCCATTACTTATTTGAAATTTAGATGACAGAAACCCCGATGCCAACACTTGACGCATTTGGGTAAGAGTAGAGGGCTAGAATGGATGACTTGATTTTCCCCAAGAACCCGAATTTTGTTAGAAGTCTCTCCAGGTATCCCCAGTGCACCCTGTCAAAGGCTTTTTCAGCATCAAGAGACAGGAATGCACTGGGTTCACCCGATATCTCCACCAGTCCAATCAAGTCAAGCATCCGTCTGGTGCCATCCTTAGATTGCCTGCCTGTCACAAACCCAACTTGGTCTGGAGCCACTAAGGTCGGGATCACTTTATGAAGTCTATCTGCCACTAGTTTGGCATAAATTTTAACATCACAATTTAGGAGTGAAATGGGCCTAAAATTACCCGGGGTGTCTGCAGGTTTCCCTGGCTTGGGTAGCGTGATAATAATCGCTTCTAAGTTGTCTGGGGAAATTGACCCTTTATTTTGCCAAAAATTGAAGGTTTTTGACATAAAGGGGGACAGAGTGGATGTAAATTGTTTGTAATATTCGTATGGCAGCCCATCGGGGCCCGGGGCAGAGTTAGACTTAGTCATTTTGATGGCACCTAGGATGCCCATGCATTTTCAATAGGATTGAGATCAGAGTTTTGTGATGGCCACTGCAAAACATTGACTTTGTTGTCCTTAAGCCACTTTGTAATCAGTTTGGCAGTATGCTTCGGGTCATTGTCAATTTGGAAGAACCATTTCCGTCAAAACATTAATTTCCTTGCTGATGTCTTGAGATGTTTCTTCAGTATTGCCACATAATTTTATTTCCTCATGATGCCATCTATTTTTTTGAAGTGCACCAATCCCTCTTGCAGCAAATAACCCCACATTGTGATGCCGCCATCCCGTTTCACAGTTAGGATGGTGTTCTTGGTTTCAAAGCTTCTCTCTTTTTCCTCCACACGTAATAATTTTAGTTTTCTCAGACCACAGGACATGCCTCCTAAAATTAAGGTCTTTCTACCTGTGTGCATTTTTAAACATTAATCTGACTTTTTTTATGTTTCTTTTGGAGTAATGGCTGCTTCCTGGCAGAGTGGCCTCTCAGTCCATATTGATACAGTACTCATTTCACTGTGGATAATGACACAATCTTACCAGCTTCCACCAGCATCTTCATAATGTCTTTTGCTTTTGTTCTTGGGTTGATATGCACATGTCTGACCAAAGCACATTTATCTCTGGCACACAGAAACCATCTCCTTCCTGAGTGGTATGATGGCTGGACATTCCCATCTTGTTTGTACTTGCGTATAATTGTTTGCAGACATAAATGAGGCATCTTCAGGTATCTGGAAGTTGCACACAGGGATGAACCAGACTTGTGCAAGTCCACAATTCCCTTCCTGAAATCTTGACTGATTTCTTTTGACTTTCCCATGATGCTACACAAAGAAACAGTGTGTTTCAGGTCTACATGACGTGAATCCTGCTTTGAGCAGGGGGTTGGACTAGATGACCCAAGGAGGGAGGTCCATTCCAACTACCATTCTATGGTTCTATGATTCTACATTAAATTACATTCAAATGTGTCTCTAATTAACTCGGATGTTGCCAATATACCTATCAGAAGCTTCCAAAGACATGACATCATCATATGGCCTGTCCCATATTGTTTAAAGGCACAGTACTCTTAGTGTATGTAAACTTTTGACTGCAGAAAGTAATAAAAATGCCTTAAAACATTCTCTCTATTCTGGCATTTGGCAAACATAAATAATTATAGTAATCCTAATTAACCTAAAACAGGAAAGGTTTATTCTGATTTCATGCCAGATAGTCAGAAAAACATGCAGATGTGTATGTAAAACGTCTGGTTTCAACTGTATATACACAGCTGATAACAGGATCCACAATTCACAATTGTTCTTTGCTATAAAAAAAAAAAATAAATCATTGCCAGTCTTTAAAAATTATTGTATCACAACCTGATTTTAGCCCCTTCACGACTTTGTACGTACTGGTATTTGATGACTGCTAATGACCCGTCACGGTCATGACGTAGTTGCTGTGATCGACAAGAGATCAGCATTTACGCTGTACAGTGCAGTGCTGAAGCATTGCCCTGAAAAGCTGAAGTGATTGGACAGTGGGAGCTTCAAGTCCCCCAAGGGAACTAGAATAATCAATAAGTTTTTTTTTTTTTTTTTTTTAAATATGAAAAATAAAAACCAACAAAACATAAGTTCAAAGCACCCCTTTTTTGCCCGATTGAAAAAAAAAAAATACACATATTTGGTATCGCCGCTTTCAGAAATGCCAGATCTATCAAAATATAAAATCATCTGATTGATTAAAGGGCGTATGGAGAAAAGAAATCAAGCATTGATTAAAACATTGCATCTACCCAAAGTTGGCATAATTAAAAAAAATAGGCTCAAGAAGCAAATAAATAAAAAAAATAAGCCATCACACAGCTCCCAAAAAATTAGACAGTTACAGGTCTCTGAAAATGACGACATGAGGAATTCTTATTTTTATTTTTACAAATTTCTGATATTTTTTTTTTACACTACTTTAAATAAAAATAAAACTATACACATTTGGCATCTATGCTCTCGGGCTGACCTGGGAATCTTATTGCTTGGTCAATTTTAACTATACAGTGAACATGGTAAATTAAAAAAAACAACAACATTAAAACCCCCACAATGGTGAAATTGCATATATTTTTTTTTACACTTTTTTTTACACTTTCATCGCACCGTTTTCCAGTAGAGTATATGGCAGAATGAATGGTGTTATTAAAAAGTACAACTTGTCCCACAAAAAACAAGCCTTCATATGGCTATGTTGATGGAAAAATAAAAGTTATGGCTCTTGGAAGAAGGGGAGGTAAAAAACAAAAACGAAACTAGTAAAATTGCTGGGTTGCGAAAAGGTTAAACAAATAGGTAATTTTCCATTGATACACACCCTTTAAAATCATTGCCAATATTTTTAGAAAAATAGATGTAACACAACCTGATCTTAAACAATAGGTAATATATTCTGTTGATGCACACCCTTTAAGTGCTGGAATTAGTGCCACAATTACATTTTTGTTGTGTTTTGATCAACTTTTTAAGGTTTTCTAAAGCTAAGCTCAGAGGTGTTTACAAAGGACTCGTCGCAGACCTATTAGGCCTTGTGCCCACTTTGCTTTTTTCATTTTTTTTTTCCATCTTTTAATCAAGAAAAGCGAGGAAAAAGCATCCCAGCAAAGTCTGTGAGAATCGTGAGTTGCTGTGCACACGTTGCTTCTTTATTCCTTGCAGTTTTTGTTGCTGAATAAAGCAGCAGCATGTCAATTGTTTGTGTTTTTCACCAGTTGACTTCAATGGAGTCAGTGAAAAATGCAGAAAAAAAATGCATGTGTAATGCACACGGGTTTTTTTTTTGTGTGCATTTTTATGTGCTTTTTTGACGTCACTTTGGTTTTTTTGCAGCCATTTCCTCATATCACGGTCTTTACCGTGGGACCTTGGTGCAGGGAACTCCGGTGACGTCACAAGGTGAACTGAGTTTATGCCGGCGAATCACTGGAGATCCTCTGGCATGAACGGTTCACCTTGTGACGTCACCGGGGTTCCCTGCACCTAGGCCACTTAGCCAGTGTCAGCAGACATTTTTTCATCTCGCGATCTTTACCACAGGGAACTCTGGTGACGAAGGTGCCCTAGTCTGTGAGGCTCGCCTTACCTCAGTAACCCGGGATCGTCATAACGGCCCAGGGTTACCGTGGCAGTGATCGGGTCCCTGTAATTGCATTACAGGGACCCGATCATCAGGGAGAGGTAAGCAATTCCGCTCCCTGCCTCCTGAATGCTGCGATCGCATTGATCGCACCATTCAGGGAGTTAAACTGCTGGGTGTGACTTGGGCACCACTCTGAGAAGAGAGAGTCGGGTCTCAGCTATAAGATCATCTGGTAACCCGGCGGCGATCACGGGGGTACAGCGCCTGAACCTCTGCAGTCGCCATGATTAAAAAAAAAAAAACACAAAAAGAAGCATGTGAAAAAAACTGTCAAACGCAATAAAAAAAATGTGCGTTTTTTTTTTGTATTCAACAGTTTATTTTCCTGTGAAAATATGCATTTTTATGTACAGATTTTCTACACATAAAAATGCAACGTGGGCACATAGCCTTATAGTAAAGATACCAGTTAAGACCGACTAAGGTCCGGGGTAAAAAAAAAAAAAAAAAAAAAAATCACATTCACAATGCGGATGAGTGCCGAAGCTTCATAAGAAAGTTCCATCTGCAATGTCTAGATGTTATTAGCTCCAGAATTTACACTTTTGTGTGAAATGACGAGACCCATTCAAGTAAAATCAGCCGCAACAGAAGTGTGAGCAGAGCTCTTGGAACATTGGTGCTTTATTGCTGCCTAAGCACAAAGAGGAGGGGAGCCAGCACTGCTCATGAATGGCATGCAACAATGAAAAAATAAAGTGTAATGTTCACAAATTACACACACCAGCACAATGTCAGAACTGGCCCTCACCGTGCCAGACCAGCAAACATGGATGAGGGGGGAACAGGCCCAGGCAGGTGGTGCTTAAGTAATAATGCCTGTGGAACAGGGGGAGGTGGCTGTGTGTGAGCAGGCACCAACATGAATTTTGATGGCAACAGAAGGAATTTGCAAACCACACTGGGCGTGCATGGCAAGGTGGCGGTCAACCACCGACCAGTTAAACGCAAAGAGGAGGGGAGCCAGCACTGCTTATGAATGGCATGCAACAATGAAAAAATAAAAAGTGTAATATTCACAAATTCATTCCTACTGTAACAAGTCAATGAGATTTTTTGCAAATGATTGATCAGTGATTTGAGCCCCCCTGCCCCGTCACGGCAAATCTCTATAGGGGGGTCCCAACAGTATGTTATAAATTATCGTACCATACAGTCTCATAATGAGCAGGACCATATAAGAACACCACCAGCCGAGACATGTCTGAACCGTTCCCATTGCTGCCTAAGGCCTGTTTCACACGTCAGTGAAAAATGACTGTTTTAAAAACGCATGTGTCCCTCAGTGTTCTGTGATTCATGGCACTCATTGTCCATGTGCAATCTGTGATTGCACATGGAGATAAACTCACATGTCCCCGCTCCTGCTGTCTGTGGTGCTGAAGAGTCCCGCGATGCAGCATCCGGCCACCGCTGTCTGACCTCTGCAGCTGCTTCCGGGTCAGCTGTGCCTGCATAACTGAACATGCATGACGGTAATTTGACCGGGCAGGAAGCTGCAGAGAGCAGAGGCAGAACACAGCGTCAACTGGAGAAGGTGAGTTTAAAATGCTTTTATTTTCAATGTCCGTGTTTTTCTGGTACGTGTTTCATGGACCACACCATAGTGTGGTCCGTGGGACATCAGTGATGCCAGAAAAAAATGGACATGTCTCCATGCGGAGAACACGGACACGCGTGCACACCGCACAGAGACACGGTCAGTGAAAAATCACTGATGTGTGCAGACCCATTGATTATAATGGGTCTCTGTATGTCCGTGATTCTGGTACGTATGAAAACTAGCGCATATGTACCAGAATCCCTGATGTGTGAAATAGACCTAATGGATCAAAATAAAAACTAATAGATTAGTTCAATTCCAAACTGTAGTCTCAGCACCGCCCGCGTTTACTGACACTAGGAAATATTATTTGCCCTGATAGTTTTCCAAAACACGAAATTACAAGAATTGAGCAAAGGAAGCAATTTACACAAAATAAAGTTAGTTGAGTTAATGGAGACCGTTGCTTTCATTTTCCTGTCGAACCTGTCAACACACTACAAGAAGCAACAATGCGCCTGATGGTGAATAATTAACTGGTGTTATTCATTTCCTTTGTAATGACTTTTTTTCTGTAGGGCCATTTTCACAATGGCAAACTAGATATGTTTCTGATAGAGACTGTCCAACCAGTTTTCTCCGGCTCAGAAGACCCGGCTTCCATGGTGGTATTAACATTACTTGTATTTCACAGGTCAATATCGAGCTTGAATCCTTTGTTTCCCAATTTTGCTGCACACAAACCAGATCTATTGTTAGTATTATTAACGTTCTCCTAACACCCTGCTTTTAGTCTGCCACGTAACTTTGGGCAATCTGAACGTCCGTGTCACGGCTGCACTGTTCGTGGACACCTGGCAGCTGGTAATAACTCGTAGTGTTTCTACGGACAGATTTAGAGCAAGCCATTACATTTATCAGATCCCAGGGGTTGCCCAGACCTTAAATGGAATTTGTCACCAAGTTTTGTCTGAGAGCAGCATAATGTAGAGACGGAGACCCTGATTCCAGCGATGTATCACTTACTGAGCTGCTTGGTGTCATTTTGATAAAATCCCTGTTTTCGTTGTTGCAGAACTAGCAGATTTTTGAATGTGAGTCCCTATAACCCCGCCCACACCACTGATTTGGCAGCTTTCTGCCCACATTCAGTATGAACAGAAAGCTTTCAACCAGTGGTGGGGGTGGGGTTATACAGAGCTCATGAATATGCTGGACTACCTGACAGCACGCCAAGTAGTCCTCTAATGGTAATCTACTGCTGATTAACCCTAGAACGCATACCTGGGGCCTCGCAGGCCTGCTAGGTCATTTGTTTTCTATGGTAGATTGAGTTGCTTGCGCGTTCTAGGGTTAATCAGCGATTTTATCAAAAATACGCTAAGCAGCCCAGTAAGTGACACATTGCTGGAATCCGATATGATCCCCTGCTGTGCTATCTGCACTGTTTTGCTTCCTCACCGGCCTAGACATTGTGGTATGATCAGACCATGTCCCTATACGGTCAGCCACGGCCATTACACAGTACATAGCAGGGACACATTATATAAGATTATCTCAGCAAAGGAACATTTTTTTTTATTATTTTAAACCTCCAATTATGGAAAATTATTATTATTCCAAGATCTTATAATTATCAACTTTGAGGTTAACCCTGTTCGTGGGAGAACCCCTTTAACTGCAGCTGGTATTAAAGCCTGAAATTTAACAACTTCTTCTAAATTGATGAGTTTATTACTGATAAACATGAATGAGGATTAGGATTATTTTGTGGAATAAATTTTCCTGATGTCATCTTTCCTTTTATTCTTCCTATTTTCCCATAAAAATTCTCATGCATAAAAAAGATGTGAAGATACTGGATCTATTTTGGTGCGAAATCAACAAACGTACCCAAAAGGCCTTGTTTATTAGAAGAAAATGGTCATAAACTGAGATAAGGCAGGTTCCCAACCTTTGTCAACTTGAGCCACATACAGCTTAAACAGATGGTCATAAGCCACATTCTATATGAAGAAATGTATAGAAGACCTTTGTATATTGCCAACCCTAAGTGTCCTACTAACCCACTGTCCAAGTTTTTCTTTCTTCTATTAGCTTTTAAAGGTCGCTTTACACGTTGCGATCTCGCTAGCGTGCGTACCCGCCCCCATCGTTTGTGTGTTACGGGCAAATCGCTGCCCGTGGCGCACAAAATCGCGCGGACCCGTCACACTACTTACCTGCCTAGCGACGTCTCTGTCATTAAGGAATAACGTTTGGAACTCCATTCTATGTCTGAACTGGGTGCAAAAAACCTAAAAAACATCACTATGGGGAGATAAGGTATGCACACCAGTGATTATGGAAGGGGAATACATGGAATAGCAGAAACTGCTGTGTGAATACTGACATGAAAAATTCAATAGCATTTGTAAGAATGAAATGTGAAAAATGGAACCTGCATTACTGCCATGAATATATGAATAAAGAGAAATTTAGCTACTGAATTGATCAATGCAGAAGAGCCCCAACACTACGCCAAAGTATTTCTCTACGTTGGGGTCCCTAGCTTGTGTGTGTCCTCTCATGCAGTTAAAAAACTTACCGTGTATGGGACGCTGAGACCCAGGCTATATATGCGTATAATGTGGATTGGCAATAGGTGTGTATGGGGAGGGTTCACAAACGAAAAACTACTAACATTAAGGAATAACGTTTGGAACTCCATTCTATGTCTGAACTGGGTGCAAAAAACCTAAAAAACATCACTATGGGGAGATAAGGTATGCACACCAGTGACTATGGAAGGGGAATACATGGAATAGCAGAAACTGCTGTGTGAATACTGACATGAAAAATTCAATAGCATTTGTAAGAATGAAATGTGAAAAATGGAACCTGCATTACTGCCATGAATATATGAATAAAGAGAAATTTAGCTACTGAATTGATCAATGCAGAAGAGCCCCAACACTACGCCAAAGTATTTCTCTACGTTGGGGTCCCTAGCTTGTGTGTGTCCTCTCATGCAGTTAAAAAACTTACCGTGTATGGGACGCTGAGACCCAGGCTATATATGCGTATAATGTGGATTGGCAATAGGTGTGTATGGGGAGGGTTCACAAACGAAAAACTACTAACATTAAGGAATAACGTTTGGAACTCCATTCTATGTCTGAACTGGGTGCAAAAAACCTAAAAAACATCACTATGGGGAGATAAGGTATGCACACCAGTGACTATGGAAGGGGAATACATGGAATAGCAGAAACTGCTGTGTGAATACTGACATGAAAAATTCAATAGCATTTGTAAGAATGAAATGTGAAAAATGGAACCTGCATTACTGCCATGAATATATGAATAAAGAGAAATTTAGCTACTGAATTGATCAATGCAGAAGAGCCCCAACACTACGCCAAAGTATTTCTCTACGTTGGGGTCCCTAGCTTGTGTGTGTCCTCTCATGCAGTTAAAAAACTTACCGTGTATGGGACGCTGAGACCCAGGCTATATATGCGTATAATGTGGATTGGCAATAGGTGTGTATGGGGAGGGTTCACAAACGAAAAACTACTAACATTAAGGAATAACGTTTGGAACTCCATTCTATGTCTGAACTGGGTGCAAAAAACCTAAAAAACATCACTATGGGGAGATAAGGTATGCACACCAGTGACTATGGAAGGGGAATACATGGAATAGCAGAAACTGCTGTGTGAATACTGACATGAAAAATTCAATAGCATTTGTAAGAATGAAATGTGAAAAATGGAACCTGCATTACTGCCATGAATATATGAATAAAGAGAAATTTAGCTACTGAATTGATCAATGCAGAAGAGCCCCAACACTACGCCAAAGTATTTCTCTACGTTGGGGTCCCTAGCTTGTGTGTGTCCTCTCATGCAGTTAAAAAACTTACCGTGTATGGGACGCTGAGACCCAGGCTATATATGCGTATAATGTGGATTGGCAATAGGTGTGTATGGGGAGGGTTCACAAACGAAAAACTACTAACATTAAGGAATAACGTTTGGAACTCCATTCTATGTCTGAACTGGGTGCAAAAAACCTAAAAAAACCTAAAAAACATCACTATGGGGAGATAAGGTATGCACACCAGTGACTATGGAAGGGGAATGTCAATTAATGTTAGTAGTTTTTCGTTTGTGAACCCTCCCCATACACACCTATTGCCAATCCACATTATACGCATATATAGCCTGGGTCTCAGCGTCCCATACACGGTAAGTTTTTTAACTGCATGAGAGGACACACACAAGCTAGGGACCCCAACGTAGAGAAATACTTTGGCGTAGTGTTGGGGCTCTTCTGCATTGATCAATTCAGTAGCTAAATTTCTCTTTATTCATATATTCATGGCAGTAATGCAGGTTCCATTTTTCACATTTCATTCTTACAAATGCTATTGAATTTTTCATGTCAGTATTCACACAGCAGTTTCTGCTATTCCATGTATTCCCCTTCCATAGTCACTGGTGTGCATACCTTATCTCCCCATAGTGATGTTTTTTAGGTTTTTTGCACCCAGTTCAGACATAGAATGGAGTTCCAAACGTTATTCCTTAATGTTAGTAGTTTTTCGTTTGTGAACCCTCCCCATACACACCTATTGCCAATCCACATTATACGCATATATAGCCTGGGTCTCAGCGTCCCATACACGGTAAGTTTTTTAACTGCATGAGAGGACACACACAAGCTAGGGACCCCAACGTAGAGAAATACTTTGGCGTAGTGTTGGGGCTCTTCTGCATTGATCAATTCAGTAGCTAAATTTCTCTTTATTCATATATTCATGGCAGTAATGCAGGTTCCATTTTTCACATTTCATTCTTACAAATGCTATTGAATTTTTCATGTCAGTATTCACACAGCAGTTTCTGCTATTCCATGTATTCCCCTTCCATAGTCACTGGTGTGCATACCTTATCTCCCCATAGCGACGTCTCTGTGACCGGCGAACCACCTCCTTTCTAAGGGGGCGGTTCATTCAGCGTCACAGCAATGTCACTTAACGGCCACTCAATCAAAGCGGAGGGGCGGAGATGAGCGGGACGAACATCCCGCCCACCTCCTTCCTTCCTCATTGCGGGCGTCCGCAGGTAAGGTGTGTTTCTTCGTTCCGGTGGTGTCACATATAGCGATGTGTGCTGCCACAGGAACGACGAAAAACATTGTACCTGCAGCAGCAATGATAATTGGGAATAGGGGGGCATGTCACCGATTTAGCGATTTTGCACGTTTTTGCGACGATTCAAAATCGCTCATAGGTGTCACATGCAACGACATCGCTAACGCGGCCGGATGTGCGTCACAAATTCCATGACCCCAGCGAGATCGCTTTAGCGATGTCGTAGCGTGTACAGCGGCCTTAAGCCCAGGTGACAATGCAAGGACATCATGGCTCTGTCTTTGCCGGGACTGTCACATCCTTTGCTGTAATGTATGCTGCATTCCTAATGCAATAGTGCCCTAAAATTCAGATAGTGGTCCATGGTTCGCTGCTCTACTACAGGTTTTTACTTTATTTCCCATGGACTTGCTCTCCTGAGAAGATTTTTATGATCCGCGAGCTGCAAGTTGGGGTCATCTGATGTAGGAGCAAATAATATTTAACCAATGATATCATATTACAGTATTAGTATGGTATGGTCACACATAGGCCCCAAATTCATCAATGTTTTTGCTAAATTGCTGGCGTAAAACTTTATTTTTGGCGTTTTCATGCTATTCTCGGTCTGATCAAACCTAACGGTGTTGAGCATGGGCATGATGAAATCTGCTTGACAAAGTCTTCAAAAGCTTCCACTTTAGTGTTATAATGTACTACAATCAGCGAGGTGCACAGAGGCCAGTGATGACATGTACCCAATTCAGTGTTTTGGGGTTTTGTTCCACTTTCATGGTGGAAGGAGCACAAATTTGCCCTGCCTTTTCCTCGAAGAGTGCAGACTCCACACGTGGCCCGACTCCATAATAATGCGATGAATTTGGAATGTTCTTTAAGGTCCTGTAGGTGTGACGGTCTGGTGTGAACATTGTCATATTGTCTTTGTATGAATCTCACATCCTTGAATTAAGCATAGACATAGTGATAGCAGCAACACAAAAACAAAGCTAAATTCATCACAATACTCCTCTAAACATTAACCAGAAAATGATTATTGTACATGTAAAGTTAGCACATTTTAACTATAGACGTCTCTTCTTCCCCATTTAGCATAGCCAGTGGGAGGAGTGGCTGTTGCTTATCTGTATGGAAAATCTCATTTTGATATATATATATATATATATATATATATATATATATATATATATATATATATATATATATATATATATATATATATATATATTTATATATATTTTTTCTTAAAAATATACTTCTCCTTTTTGTTGGAGCAGAGTACAGATAGAAATGATTGTTATGTAGTCACCAGTCAGTATAGGCACTGGTCAGAGAGAACAATAAAATCACAGGAAAGTGCATTAACGTCCGGAACAGGTTACAAATTTCCTTTTCTGAAATTCCCATAATTAAAAATAACAGAAAAAAACACCACTATGACCAAGCTAATAATATCTTTATCTGAGGAAGGTTTTCTTATAGTTTGATTTGTTTGCAGTAATATGGAGAACACTGTAGAAGAATACAATCCTTGTATTTTGTATTGGCACCATCTCAGGCTGTTACGTGCGTTCTTCACAGGATAGTTCCTCTAGGTCTTGTATAGACATGAACGCACTTGGTTAGACAAGGTGGCTACATGTTGGTAGGAGCGGTGATGCCCACTGTAGGTGTGACGTCCGCAGCTGCAGTGGATGTCACCACAGCAGCCAATGAATGAGCTTAGCTGGTTGTTCCTTCTGCATCATCGAAGCAGCGGAGCTGAGTGATCGGTTGCAATGGTGATGTATACAGTACTTGTGACCTCACCATTGCAGCAAATAGGTTGATACTGGAGCAGCGGTGGGGTGCTGGTGCCGTGGTGGGGGAGGGGGAGTATTATATGGCTTTGATATTCTACATTACAGGAATCATTTGAATCTGAATTGTATTATGTTTAAAGTGTAACCGTGGTTTTAATTTTTATTTCATAAATCCATAGTATACATTAAAATAAGAAATATTACAGAGAGTTACTTATCAGATAAATCTGCTTCTTTCTCCTCCACAATTGATTAGTTATAATCAAAATTCTGAGGTATTATCTGTATTCAGTGAAGAATTTCCCATTACTGAGATAGAAGTTGTTTACAAAAAAAAAACCAAACAAAAATGGGGTCCGTCTTGTAATTTGGTGGTGTCTTGGGGGGCAGTAGCGGTGGTGGAGGAGTCAAATGAGCAGGGGTGGTGGGTGTCCCAGAAACTGTAGGCTGTGCTGGTGTAGCGGCGGAGGCTGGGACTACGGCTCGGGCTGAGGCAGAGGCTCAAGCTGCTGTGCTCGGGCCGCTGCTGTGGCGGCGGCTGTGCACGGTGAGGGCTTCAAAGAAATGGCGCCCGGTGTAAGCGCAGATTGAGCTCTAGGCTCAACGGCAAGCTGAGATCTTATCTGCGCAAGCACCACCTCTGGGCGCCACTTTACTGAAGTCCGCTGAAGGAAGATCAATGGGCTGGAGGCGGCGCCTGCACAGATGAGAGCTTGAACAGAGAGCTCCATCTGCGCACGCGCAGACTCTGGACGGCATTATTTGAAGTCCTCACCGCCCGACCCACTGCATCAGTCCAGCTGCCAGAGACCCTGCACAGCAGCCGGAGACCCCACACAGACACCGCACAGCCGCCCCAGCAGCAGCCGCCGGAGACCTCGCACAGCCGCTGCACACACTGTACAGCCGCCGCAGCCCCTGCACAGCCACCGCAGCCCCTGCACAGCGCCTCAGCGTTCCCCCTCTCCACCACCCCGGTAAGCTATATTCAGATTCTAAGATGCACCCCTCACTTGCCTCCCAATTTTTGGGAAAAGTGTGTCTTATAATTTGAAAAATACGGTAATAACATTTGTAAGTTGCTTAATTTTAAGATCTGGGCAACACCGACTTGTTGTAGCGCTTTTGATTTTTAACTATTATAATAACCACTTCACAACCTTGGTTATACCTGTACGTCCAAGGCCATGTCTGTGCTTTTAATGCAGGCTCATGCTGCGACCCTGCATATTTCCCACACACGTCAGCTGGTCAGACCATCCAACATGTGCAGCTAACAGGCGCATGAGTACATCGCCTGTAAAGTAGCTAGTACCTGGTAACTCAGACAGCATGGTCTAACACACGCTGGGTGGATCGCGCTGTTTCCTGCAATCACGGGGTGCATATGTGTTGTCATGACAGCCGGGGGTCAGCTGATGAACCCTGTCACTGTCATGCCTCACTTCCTGTGAATTTCGGCAGAGAGCCGGCACTCATAGGAGAACAACAGTTTTGTTGTTCAGAGGGATGCTGAAGCATCGCTCTGAATAGCAGAAGTGATTGGATAGTCCCTTAATGGGTAATGGTAAAATCAATAAAAAAATTTAACAAAAAATAAATGAATAAAAATTGTTTTAAATATTTGAAAAACAAGTTCAAATCACTCCCCTTTTGCCCCACTGAAAACAAAACAATAAAAAAAAAATGCATATTTGGCATCACCGCGTTAAGGAATGCCCGATCTATCAAAATATACAATCAATTTAATCTGATCAATAAGGGGCGTAGCAAGACAAATCTCAAAACACCAGAATTTAGTTTTTTTAGTCACCGCGACATTGCAATAAAAAGTGATCAAAACATTCTTGGCTCCAAAAGTCGCACGCTGCTCAAAATAGAAAAAGAAAGGGGAGCCAACACGATCTGAGTGGCATGCATCATATAAAAGTGCAAATTCACACATTTATTCCAACTGTACTATAATACAAAATGAGATCTTTAAGAAACAAATTGATAAAAAATTTTGAGCCACCCCTGCCACATCACGGGAAATCTCAATAGGGGGGTTGCTCAAAATAGGACTAAAATATTGGCATGTTCTAAAAATAAAACTTGTAAAGACCGGAGTGCAGTTACCTCAAACTTAGCGATCTTTTTTAAAGTCACCATTTGTGTGCCTGGAGAAAACATTTGTAATAAAACAAAACTCTGCCCACAAAGCGGGAAATAAAAAAAACAGAACACAAGTCCTCATCCTGATTTAATGCCCATACGTTATTTTTTCTTTATGCCAGCCATCTGAGTTCAAAAATTTTCTCTATAAAGATAGTCCACCCCTGTTTTGTTTTTGTTTTTTTTTATTTTTTATTTTATTTATATATATATATATATATATATATATATATATATATATATCTAAAATTTTTATTACATTTTTCAAACCATACAGAAAAAAAAATAACATGGATGTGCTCCACTAACATGTGAGCAATTAGCAGAAGACTATGTATCAGGATGCACATCTTATTATCCATTACTATAAGAAAGATAAGGACTATAACAAGACAAACATTACAATACTAGACAAGAAGACAAGGGGAAAGGAGGTACAGAGAGTGCAAGTGAGTATATAGAGTTTCTGTGAAGGCCATACAGATCCACTATTCTCTATTAGCCCAGTAAATATCCCAAAGGGACCAAATACTCTCAAAGTGATCTATCATGTTATTTGACATAGTTGATAGATACTCCATTCTCCTCACTTCTTGGATCCGAGAATGGAGATCATTGAGTGAGGGTGGATGAGCCAACCTCCAGTTATGAGCAATTAAACACCTGGCCGCTGTGGTTACGTGTAACAATAACCATTTCACTTTCCTGCGCAACTAAACAGGTGGAATATTTAATAGGTAAAATTTAGGGTCCAGGGGCATCTGGAGATCCGTTACTTTATAAATAAGGGATTGTGCCAACCTCCAAAAGCACTGGATGTTAGGACATACCCAGAGTATTATATTATATTAATATAATATATTATATTATATTATAATTATTATTATATATAATATATTATATATTATATATTTATTATATTATAATTATATTATATTATATTAATATTATATTAATTTATATTATATTATATTTTTTATATATATATATATATATATATATATATATGTGTATGTGTATGTATGTATGTATGTATGTATATGTATAATTTTATTTATTTTTTTTTCTGCATGCATATTTATTAAAAATATTAAAAAAAAATGTGTGCGGTCGTTACAAATCCTGGCTTCTCATCTTCCAGCATTACCTGAGATTTCACGACTGTCACCAGACTTCCTCTACGTGTTTTGGCTGCAGCAGTCACATTCCCATGCTATCACCATTGTGGCAATCAATGTTTCACTGTAGCAGTCAGTGATTGTCGTACAGGCAAGTGATTGCTGCTGACAAACAGTATGTACAGAGCCAGAATATCCCATTATATATCCCATGGTTGTGAATGGGGTGTTTGCCTCCTTTTTAATGTTACTAATCTTATGAATACAGTAAAGGAAAGCCAGTGGATTAGTGCAGGCCAAGCTAATTAGTTCAGTTTCTGCATTAAATCTTGAAATGAAATGTGTTGGTTTTGTAGTATATAATGTTACACTCTTAAAGGGAAGGTCTCGCGGTTTTTTTATTTTTGTATTACTAATAGTGATTATGAAATCAAGTATTTTTAATACAAAAATAAACTCACTGTTTATTTAGTTTTTATTTAATTATAGTTCTACTGAAGCACTTGGATTTGCTGTGTGTAACAACAGCTAGTCACGTACTTTATGGCAGCCCCCTGTGCATAGAGAACAGTGGTCGGGATCCGACCCCATAGACTAACACAGAGTAGGCGTCTGCTGTGACCTGGACGCGCCCCCTGGGCTGTCCAGATCACAGCAGAGGGAGGAGATCAGTGCTGTCTGGAGCTTTCCCCCTGTCACCCGCCGGGATTGGTGAGTACCGGTACGCAGCGTCTGACTGGCTAGCGGAGGAATCTCCAGTAATGCCAGTCCTGGCTGCGGTTACCTGCATTGCACTCCGGAGCTCTCACCTGAGCTCCAGAGTGCAACCTAGATTGCACCGCGAGCGCCGAGTGATTGATTCCCCGGCGATTGCGGTGCAGTTCATGTCAGCTGCAGGCAGGCTGGGCTGATCTCCGGTGCTCTCACATGAACTCTGGAGATCAGCCCGGCCTGTCTGCAGCTGACATGAACTGCACCGCAATCGCCGGGGAATCAATCACTCGGCGCTCGCAGTTCAGTCCTGCAACCTCCAGGCGCCTGGTGAGAGCTCCGTAGCCAGTCCGAAACTACCGGTACGCTACCCTCTCCGTCGCTGCTCCCCAGCCCCCACCGCTTCGACCCCGCCACCACCAACCCCCCTTCACCGCTGGCGCCGCCGCCGCTCCCCCACTTGTGTGTGCTCACCCCTGGTCTCTCCTCCTAGCAACTCAGTGGGGCAGCGCGGTATACTGTATATCTCCCTGCTTGTGTCAGTCTGCAGAGCGTTGCTCCTCTTGACACATAAACAGGAATAGCCTGCAGAGCGTCGCTCCTGACACATGAGGAGCAACGCTCTGCAAGCTATATATCCCTATGTATGCGTGGTTTCCACTCACTGACAGCAAGCAGAGATATTGGGGATTGTGGAATGTTTCTATTCACTGCCAAGCACAAATGATGGGGAATGTTTCCACTTATCCCTTGGAAACACCCAGATTGGGAGGGGGAGCTGTGACATCACACACAGGAGAGCAGATTCTGCCCACTTTTACTCCAGCTGTAATCCAGGCTATATTTACAGTGGGATTTCTGTAGGATTTCAGCAGCTGCTCCCCCTAGTGTTTAACAGTGTAAAATATCAAACTTTTAAATTTTTTTTACATTTTTCTCAATTAAAAACAAATTATAATATGTACACATAACATTAAAACATTAATACTTTATATTTTTTCAGTTATTGAAAAAAAAATTTTTGACGACACCTTCCCTTTAAGGAAGAGAGTGGACTACAGTCCATTCCCCCAAATTTTAGGAAGTGATCGGAAGATGCCTACAGAACAATATGTGTGTTTCTAGTGTTAAGGTCCAGTCACACTAAACAACTTACCAGCGATCCCAACAACGATAGGGATCGCTGGTAAGTTGCTAGGAGGTTGCTGGTGAGATGTCACACTGTGACGCTCCAGCGATTCCCACCAGCAACCTGACCTGGCAGGGATCGCTGGAGCGTGGCTACACGAGTTGCTGGTGAGCTCACCAGCAACCAGTGACCAGCCCCCAGCGCCACGTGGAAGATGCTGCGCTTGGTAACTAAGGTAAATATCGGGTAACCAACCCGATATTTACCTTGGTTACCAGCTCACGCAGCTACACGTGCAGAGAGCAGGGAGCAGCGCACACTGAGCGCTGGCTCCCTGCTCTCCTAGTACAGCACACATCGGGTTAATTACCCAATGTGTGCTGCAGCTAAATGTGCACAGAGCAGGGAGCAGCGCACACTGAGCGCTGGCTCCCTTGCTCTCCTAGTTACAGCACACATCGGGTTAATTACCCGATGTGTGCTGCAGCTAAATGTGCACAGAGCAGGGAGCAGCGCACAATGCTTAGCACTGGCTCCCTGCTCTCCTAGCTACAGCACACATCGGGTTAATTAACCCGATGTGTCTTGCAGCTACATGTGCACAGAGCAGGAGCCGGCACTGACAGTGAGAGCGGCGGAGGCTGGTAACAAAGGTAAATATCGGGTAACCAAGGACAGGGCTTCTTGGTTACCCGATGTTTACTGTGGTTACCAGCCTCCGCAGAAGCCGGCTCCTGCTGCCTGCACATTTAGTTGTTGCTGTCTCGCTGTCACACACAGCGATCTGTGCTTCACAGCGGGAGAGCAACAACTAAAAAATGGCCCAGGACATTCAGCAACAACCAACAACCTCACAGCAGGGGCCGGGTTGTTGCTGGATGTCACACACAGCAACATCGCTAGCAACATCGCTGCTACGTCACAAAAGTTGTTCGTTAGCAGCCTTTAGTATCTTTTCCTTCACTAATCCTCCACCAGAACAATCCCCTGCTCCTAATGATAATGAGATCACTCTGCACATATTGTCACAATCTTTACAGCAAAGCTGTTGAAGTTGCAAAAAAACAAATCTTGAGGCAATTTCATCTATTCTAGTGGCTAGAAAGAGAACTGTTAGACAAAACAGTACAGTCATATCTCCATAATCACTAGTATACGATTCTTGTAATGCTTTCCCATGATGTGATGTACAGTGCCTTGAAAAAGTATTAATACCCTGTGAACTTTTCCATATTTTTTTCGTTACACCTTAAATGTATTATATTGGGATTTTAGGTGATATACAAACACGAAGTAGCAAGTATTTGTGAAGTGTAAAAAAATGATGATACGTGGTTTTCTAAATATTTTTTAAAAATATATAAATTAAAATTGGGATATCCATTTGTATTCAACCCCCTTTTCTGCATTAGACCATGCTGTCAGGCAGCGAATGGGACTCAGTTAGAGCCGTTGGTCACTATGCACTGGGCAGTGACTCATCCCATGCTGGTGCCACTCCTATGATTGGAAGCCGAGCAGTGGCGGGGGGAATAAAGTTCATTTCCTTCTGGCAGTGGGGCTCTAAGTGTTGGCACTGGGCAGGTTCAAAACTCTATTAACCTGCAGATTAACCCCATATTTGAAGGGCAATAGCTGTTTGTTTGTTTTTTTCCTCTACACGACTGGCTCCTTTTAAGAGTGCAAGGCACAAGGATAGACTTTTACTATTGACATGTTGTATGTTATTACAGTTCTACAATCAACCAGTTCTGCATTAGAGCACATTAAATGTACAAAGAGAAGCGGCACCACAAATGCATAATACTTCTCTTCCATTAGACGTGGATCTGTCTAGGGTCTGCCAAATAGGAAATTCCTCCTCTTCTGCCAACTTCTGGTAAGGGAAAGTCGAGATCCGCTACCGGCTGGACAGTCACACATTACTATGAGGGGGGATAGATGTGAGAAAACACTAAGGAGGCCCATAAATACTTGAGATAAACTGGGGTCTGACTTCAATCCAGGGCATTTAACTCCACGTTACAATGTCACTCACAAAGCCGTGTTTTTGTGGAAAAATTAAAGAGTCGAACTTTCAATACAATACGGATTTGGTTTTAAGCCGTTAGACTGCAAAACATTAATGAGGAATAGGAAGTTCATTATCCGCGATTTCTAATAACGGAATTGTCCAAACCACTTGTTTAGATGGAATCTGTAAAGGAAGGAAATACAGAGTAATTTTGCAATTGTAGTCTAATTTATTCCACCAAAATGGAGATAAAATAAATCCATGAATGATTAGTGGAATAAGGCTTAGAGCATGTTCACACATTAAGTACTTGCAGAATTGCTGTAGAAAGAGTTCACAGCAAGTATTCGCAGCTGCAGATATGCGCAAGTAATAGAATCATATTTTCTCACTTATTTAGCGCCATCAATTGCACAGCGCTTTACATAAATTACAAACACTGTCTCCATTGGGGCTCACAAGCTAAATTTCCTGTCTACAACCCCTGGCAAAAATTATGGACTCACATGGCTCTGAGGATGTTCATTCAGTTGTTTTACTTTTCTTTCAAAAAAAGCAGATCACAAAACTAAAGTCATTTCAAATGGCAACTTTCTGGCTTTAAGAAACACTAAAAAAAACCAAACCCCATGAAAACATAATGTGCTAGCCAGTAAAGGTTACTTTTCAAGACCAAACAGGGGAAAAAATTATGGAATCATGAAAAACAAACAAAAGAACACTCCAATACATCACTAATATTTTGTTGCACCACCTCCTGGCTTTTATAACAGCTTGCTGTCTCTGAGGCATGGACTTAATGAGTGACAGTACTCATCGATCTGGCTCCAACTGTCTCTGATTGCTGTTGCCAGATTTTCTTCAACTTTCACCAAAGATTTTCAATTGGTTTGGGATCTGGATTATTTGCAGACCATGGACTATTTCCAGACCATGTCATTGACCTTATGTGTCTTCTTTCAAGGAATGTTTTCACAGATTTTGCTCTATGGCAGTATGCATTATCATCTTGATAAATGATTTCATCATCCCCAAACATACTTTCAATTGATGGGATAAGAAAAGTGTCCAAAATTTTACTTGGATATTTATTGAAGATCTAATGACAGCCATCTCCCCAGTGCCTTTACCTGACATACAGCCCCATATCATCAATGACTGTGGAAATTTACTTGTTCTCTTCAGGCAGTCATCTTTTTATTGTTTAGCTTTTCTGTATGTAAATCCCATTTCCTTTAGGCGGTTTCTTACAGTTCGGTCACAGACATTGACTCCAGTTTCCTCCCATTCGTTCCTCATTTGTTTTGTTGTGCATTTTTTGTTTTGGAGACATATTGCTTTAAGTTTCGTGTCTTGACGCTTTGATGTCTTCCTTGGTCTACCAGTATGTTTGCCTTTTAACAACCTTCCCATGTTGTTTGTATTTGGTCCAGAGTTTAGACACATCTGACTGTGAACAACCAACATCTTTTACAACATTGCGTGATGATTTACCCTCTTTTAAGAGTTTGATAATCCTATCCTTTGTTTCAATTGACATCTCTCGTGTTGGGGCCATGATTCATGTCAGTCCACTTGGTGCAACAGTTCTCCAAGGTGTGATCACTCCTTTTTACATGCAGCCTAACGAGCAGATCTTATTTGATGCAGGTGTTAAGGCCGCTTTACATGCAGCGACATTGCTAACGCAATGTTGTTGGAGTCACGGAATTCATGACGCACATCTGGCCTCGTTAGCGTCGTCGTTGTGTGTGAAACTTACGAGCGACCGCGAACGAGCAAAAATACTCACCTTATCGTTGATCGTTGACACGGTTCTCCATTCCTGATTATCGTTGCTGTTGCAGGATGCAGGTTGTTCGTCGTTCCTGCGGCAGCACAGATCGCTATGTGTGACACCGCAGGAACGAGGAACATCACCGTCCCTGCGGCCGCCGGCAAAGAGGAAGGAGGTGGGTGGGATGTTTGGCCCGCTCATCTCCGCCCCTCCGCTTCTATTGGGCAGCCGCTTAGTGACGCCGCTGTGATGCCGAACGAACTGCCCCCTTAGAAAGTAGGCGATTCGCCGGCAACATCGACGTCGCTTGGCAGGTAAGTACGTGTGACGGGTGTAAGCGATGTGCGCCATGGGCAGCGATTTGCCCGTGATGCACAAACGATGGGGGCGGACTTGTCAAAGCGCTATCCACAGCGCGAAACGGATGTTGTCCGTCTCCCGTCCCCGCAACCCTCCTCTCCCCACTTTTCCTGCGTTCATGTCTGCGATAGCAGAATAAAGAATTTGTTGCCATTCCCCAAGTGAGCTGACGCTTCTTTCCTACTTCTGGACTTTGGAATCTTGACCATGTTGTCAGCAGAGCACCACCCGGCACGGCATTATAAGTTTTGGAATAGCTACGTCCTGGAACAGCCGATTGCCACTGAATCGTGAGTACGGCTCCACTGAATGGCTTATGCGCTGCAGTGCCCGACTTTCTATTTTATATAAAATTATGACTCTGGCTGCTGCAGTCATAGTAGATTTGAAAATTTATTAAAATGAGACCAATTAATAGAGAACTGCAGTAAAGTAGTCCAAACAAGAGCGAATCTGAGCAATAGTAAAGCGGGCTTTACACGCTATGATATCGTTAATGAATTATCGTCGGGGTAACGTTTATGACGCACATCCAGTATCATTAACGAGATTGCAGCGTGTAACACTTAAGAGCTATCTTAAACGATCGCAAAAGAGGGCAAAATCGTTTGCCGTGGAGAGGTCGCCCTGAAACAAAAAATCATTTTCAAGATGTTAGCAATGTTGTTCTTCGTTCCTGCGGCACCACGCATCGCTATGTGTGACACCGCAGGAGCGACGAACATCTCCTTACCTGCCTCCACCGACAATGCGGAAGGAAGGAGGTGGGCGGGATGTTTACGTCCCGCTCCTCTCCGACCCTCCGCTTCTATTGGCCGCCTGCCATGTGACATCGCTGTGATGCCTCACGACCCGCCCCCTTAGGAAGGAGGCGGGTTGCCGGCCAGAGCGACGTCGCAGGGCAGGTAAGTGCGTGTGACGGTGGTAAGCGAGGTTGTGCGACACGGGCAGCGATATGCCCGTGTTGCACAACCAACGGGGGCGGGTACAATCGCTTGCCGTGTAAAGCCCGCTTAAGAGTTTTTGAAGAGTCACAGGTAAGAAAAGGTCAAATTGCTGTCATATTTTTGAAGGGCTGGTGTCATCAGGAAAAACTGATTGATTATAGAGCATTAAGGAAAGCTGTGAGCCAAATATAACCCAACAACAGTGTCTGGGGGATGTAGGGGAGCCACTCACAGAAATGGCAATATTGGGTTTAGATTAGTTAGTAAAGGGAGAAAGAACAAGGTGTTCTGTTTTGGATAGATTCCGTTTTAGATACTAAAAGGATATAATGTTTGAGACAACTGCGTATGTGTACTAGTACAACTGGGGTGTCCTAAGCATTGGTACTGGAAACAAAATTTGCTGATGGAGAGGCAATTCATGCCCTGAAAAAGTGGTCAGAGAGCATAGTAGAATCAAGAGTGTGGCATCCTAAGGTCTATAGAGCAGAGTGTATTGAGGAGGTGTTGCTGATTCATGGTGTCAAATGCTGCAGGGAGATCCAGGAGAATCAGAAGACAGTGACTGTTAATTTTATCTGTTAGTAGATGGTTAGAGACACTTGTGTGTTTTGTTTTTTTATTTTTTTTTTTTTTAATATAGTAATGGGTTTATGACAGCATAATTGAAGGAGGAGGGAGAGATACCGAATGAAAGATTAGGCCTAGGACACACATGGCGAGAAAAACGGTGCAAGTGGAATGTGCTAAAAAATTACATTCCAATCGGACCAATATTACTCTATAGGTCCACTCCCATGAGCAATTAATTTTCTCAGCCCTAATCGGACCAAGAAAACAGTCGCAGCATGCTGTGGGTGGAATGCAATCCTGTTACACTCGCACCCGTGCAAGTCTATGGGGCGAGAGAAACCTCTCACTAACATCGGTGTAACGCAAGAGCAGTGCGATTCTCGCATCAGCCGGCAATGAAGGAGATAGGGAGATAAATCCCTCCCTCCCCTCCGCAACTGTGGTCTGATCGCACGATCTGACCACAGTCGCATGACCCTCGCCTCCTGCTGTGCTGCGAGCATGTGCCGAGTGTCATGCGAGCACTTGCACAAATCCCCCTGTGTGGCCTCGGCCTTAGGTTACATATTTGTTAGGTGGAAAGTGAAAGCCAAGAAGTGTGACTGGAGGCGGTGTGAGGGGGAAAGGGTAATTTCAGCAGGTAGTAGGGTGAGAAGAAGTGAGGAGTCTCTCTTACTTTTTTTGAACCGGTCACAGAAGTTGAGTGTGAAAAAGTGCGGAAGGAGAAGAGAATCCATAAAGTTAGGAGTCTAGTGGAGTAGTGGTGGTCCTGATAGTTTTCAAAGTTATATATATTAAAAAAAAAAAATAAAAAAATTTGTCCACTGCTTTTTTTTTTCTTTTTGCTGGTCACAAAATGTTGTTCTGACTTCTTTATTTGATCCAACTAAAAAAAAGTATTGCAGCTATTTACTGGTTTATTTTATTTCCCTTTTTATCATCCCAAAACGGATGCAAAAAACTACAAGACGTGAAGATAGCCCAGTTAAGAATTAGTTATAGCTATTAAACTGAATATAAAGTTTGTTGGTAGTTGTAATGTAATTAAACTTGGCTATATTGAATTTTAATTATATAAATTTATAACTTCCTAAATGTATATCACTATTTTGTCCATTCGGTGGCAGCAAAGATTCACTGATTGGGTGGAAGTGGAAGATCGCCACATTAATAGCTGCGTGCAACAAATTTCTAACCTATAAAAGCAATGTAAGAAATTTACACATAAAAATGCCATGTAATTAAAGCACATAACATAGTTTGTGTTTTTGTGCCTTTGTCATTTGCTCTGATGGCGTGCTGTAAGCAAATCTTTTAAGATAAATATTCGTTACAGACTGATTATATAATGCATACACGTCTCTATTTTTACTACTTCACTTAGCTTGTATATACGCTTCAAAGCATCACTCCAGTGTTTTTTTTTTGTTTTTTGTTTTGTTTGTTTTTTTTAGTGCTGGAGTGGTGTTTTAAATCTAAGGCCACTGCCCTATGTCTTCTACTTGCCCTCTGGCACCTTCACCTTTTTTCGACGTTGCTCTAGTACCGCGGTGCCATCTTGTGCAAGTAACGTCTGACTGGTAGAATTCAGAAATTATTTCACAAGCGCTCAGAACAAGTCTGTGAGAACCGTAACGAAGCCCTGGTATTGAGTTTCGACCTCCGGTTCGCTCCATAAAACACTTGAGCCTCCGGTAGGTCACAAAGTGCTTGAGACCGATAGGAGCGGCAGATAAATAGAGATGAGCAAACCTGACCTCTAACCTCTAAAGTTTGGGCATTTTACCAAACACTGGGTGTCCAGGGTTCAAACCCAAACATGGTCTTTTATTTTAAAAGTCTTATAAGAAGTTTGGGGTCCGGGAACAAGTTCAGGTCTAGTCTGGGTCCCGAAACTAATTTTTAACTCAAGTCCGGTGGAACCCAAACAGGAACAGGTCCGCTCATCTCTACAGATGAAGAGACCGAAGGGTAAGGGCGGCTTTGCACGTTGCAACATCGCACATGCGATGCCGGTGGGGTCAAATCGAAAGTGACGCACTTCCGGCGTCACTTTCGAGATCGTAGTGTGTAAATGCTAGATGATACGATTAACGAGCGCAAAAGCGTCGTTATCGTATCATCGTTGCAGGTTCCAACTTTTTCATAATTATGCTGCAGCGACAGGTACGATGTAGTTCCTCGCTCCTGCACACATCTCTGTGTGTAAAGCCGCAGGAGCGAGGGACATCAGCTTACCTGCCGCCGGCGGCTCTACGGAAGGAAGGAGGTGGGTGGGATGTTTACATCCTGCTCATCCCCGCCCCTCCGCCGCTATTGGCCGCCTGCCGTGTGACGTCGCTATGACGCCGCACGACCCGCCCCCTTAGGAAGGAGGCGGGTTGCCGGCCAGAGCGATGGTCGCAGGGCAGGTAAGTGCATGTGAAGCTGGCTTAGCGATAATTTTCGCTACGCCAGCTATCACAAGATATCGTACCTGCGACGGGGGCGGGGACTATCGCGTGCGACATCGCAGCATCGGCTTGCGATGTCGCAACGTGCAAAGCCCGCCTAAGTATAAGACAGAGGCACAAGACTTTGATTTAAAACGCCACTCCAGCAAAGAAAGAAGAAGAAAAAAAAATTGCTGCAGTGGTGCTACGAAAAATGACCACAATTCTTTTTTAAAAAAATTGTCCAGCATTTAAAGTTATGAAGCTTTGCAGATTGCTTTATTAAGGAATTTTCCTTCATTCTTGATAAAAAAAAGGAAAACAAATAAATAAAAAATTGCAGGTATAGTTGTGGCCAAAAGTTTTGAAACTGATGCACATTTTTTTAGTTTTTAGTTTAGTTTTTTAAATTTTCTGCCAATTTTTGTACTGGCAAATTGCATTAATTCTAGACTGTTATAAAGCATGAGTAGATGAATAGCAAGAAATTGTAAAGTTATTCCTTGCACTGAAAATTTAGACTAATGGCAAAACAAACAAATCCTTTCCACTGAATTTCAGCCCTTCCACAAAATGACTTGCTTACATCATTTGGCTGTGTGCACACGATGCGTTTTTTACCGCGGAAACGCTGCGTTTTGAACCGCAGCGTTTCAGTGGCAAATTGCATGCGTTCAGCTTTCCCAGCAAAGTGTATGGGAAAGCTGAAAAATCAGTGCACATGCTGCGTTTCTTTCCGCTGCGTTTTGGATGCCAAAAATCGGTGCGGAAAGAAAAGCAGCATGTCACTTCTTTTGTGCGTTGTGGCTGCGTTCTCTCCCCCATTGAATCAATGATGTGGGGTCAGAACGCAGCCACAACGCATGGACCTGCTTTTTTGTTGCGGTCCGCGGCCTTTGTCGGCACGCCAGAACGCAGGCATTTACCTGGAAGTGAGGTCAAGAGGCTTCCTGTTGACCTCACTTCCTGGCAAAGCCCCCGGTGTCGCCAAAGTGCCCGCCCCGACCCCCGACCCCCCTCCCGAAAATCCAACATGGCCGCGCGCACAGTAGCGCATCGGCCGCCCTGCTCCTATGATTTCTGTCGCATGTGCAATAACACATGCGACAGAAAACTGTTCCCCAGGCCCTGCCCGGTCACCCCCTATTCCCCCCGGTGTCATACATACCTGTCCGGTCGCAGCGCTGATCCCCCGCGGCCCCCTCCTCCTTCAGTGCACGCTGGCCGGTCACATGTGCAGAGCAGCTGACAGCCAGCACAGTGTTCAGTGTGAGCTGTGCTGGCTGCTCGCACTCTGCAGCTGTGACCCGGGGAGAGTGGGTGCAGATTTTTGCACCCACTCTCCTCAAATGGAGGGTCTGCCCTCCTAGAAAATGGGGGGTACGTTCCCTGAGCGTGCCCCCATATTCTAGAAGGTCCAGAGGCGACGTGGGACATCCATATGGATTTCTGCGGACCCATTTTTTTTTATTAAATTGGAGAACAAGGGAATGATTTGGGGAGTGTTTTTTCTAATAAAAAATTTTTTGTTGTCTTTTTTTGCTTTTGTTTACTGTCAATTAGTTATGTCGGGTGTCTGATAGACGCCGTGACATCACTAATTGCTGGGCTTGATGCCAGGTGACATTACACATCTGGTATCAACCCCATTTATTACCCCGTTAGCCAACGCACCAGGGCGCGGGATGAGTTGGGGCGAAGCGCCAGGATTGGCGCATCTAATGGATGCGCCACTTTTGGGGCGGCTGCGGCCTGCTATTTTTAGGCTGGGAAGAGTCCAATAACCATGGCTCTTCCCACCCTGAGAATACCAGACCCCAGCTGTCAGCTTCACCTTGGCTGGTGATCTGTGTGTCCACAATCAGGGTTTGCAGCGTTATGGGCGCTGAGTGTTTTCCCTGCGTCCATAACGCTGCGTTGTGCAGTAGAAGCACAGTGGAAGGATTTTTGGAGATCCCATGCCCACTGTGCTTCTTTTCTCCGCAGCATAAACTGACCGGTAGCGTGGCTTCCCGAGCCTCAGCATGTCAATTTATGCTGCGGAGACGAGAGTGTTCTCTGCAGGTAGCATAGAGCTCCACAGCAGCCTGAACCCAAATCGTGGGCATGGGCAGCTGCAGGAAGGCTGGCACTGTGTACTAGATGCCGTGTCGCTGGATCATGGCCACATAGCCTTAGGCCCCTTTCACACGTCAGTGATTCTGGGACGTTTGTGCTTTTTTTTAAACGTACCAGAATCACTGACATACGCGGACACATTATAATGAATGGGTCTGCTCACACGTCAGTGATTTTTCACTGCACGTGTCTCCATGCGGCGTACCCGCGTGTGCGTGATTGCCGCACGGAGACATGTCCATTTTTTTCTGGCATCACTGATGTCCCACGGACCACGCAGTGGTGTGATCCGTGAAACACGTGCCAGAAAAAAACGTGCTTTTAAAATAAAAAACATTTTAACTCACCCGGCGTCCAGCGATGTCCTCTGCAGCCCGTCCTCCCTGTTCCTTCTGTGCCGGCTCATTATTGTCGCGCATATTCATGATGCACGACACAGCCGACCCGGAAGCAGCTGCTGCGGGGGTCAGCGCCGGCCGGATGCTGCACCGCGGGAGCGATCAGCACCATGGAGAGCGGGAGCGGGTGCAGGTGAGTTAATCTCTAAGTGCAATCACGGGCCACGGAGAACGGAGCCCGGATTGCACTTAGACAACCCACGTGTGCCGTGATTCACGGCACACGGAGGGACATGTGCGTGTTTTACACGCCAGTGAAAAACGTCAGTGTTTTTCACTGACATGTGAAGCGGGCCTAAAAGTGAGAATATTGTTGCTACAGCAACATTTTGGGTGAAGTAGCTGTGGATTCAAAATGCTTAATATACTCCTGAATAAAATCCTTGATGGGTGCAGATTCCAAAATGGGGTCACTTGTGGGGGTTTTCTGACGTATAGGTACCTAAGGGGCTTGGTGCGCGAAGTTTATTTCAACTTTTCCAAAATTCAAATGGTGCTCCTTCCATTCCAAGCCCTCCCATTTATCCAAACAGAATGTGGAGAAGGAAATGACATCACAGGTTTTTTTTTCCAAAGGTCTGTGTTCAACCAACTTTATTATCACTGACAAGTCTTAAAAAACGCACCTAAAAAAACGCATGAAAAACGCATGAAAAACGCATGAAAAACGCATGAAAAACGCATGCGTTTTCGATGCGTTGTTTCTCAAAAAGCATTGTTTACAATTCTCCCCTCTGCCAGAGGGTGCGTTTTTTTCCGCGCGGAAAAAAAAGCAACGTGTGCACATACCCTTTCACTGATCTTCTGATTTAGATGAGGCGAAAGAATTAAAGCACCAATCCAGCATTTTCATTTTATTTTTTTTTTTCTTATGGCACCACTGGATTGGTGAGAAATCCAAGTCTCCTATCCTCTATTCATCCTCTAGTGGCTTCATCTTCTATCATCTCTGCTCCTGACAGTCTTCATTGATTTGTAACCTGCCAGCAGCTCTGTTTCATGGAACACGCCGGAGATCACCACTCAATACAACTCTATGAGAGCCTCGTTCTGGCTCTCATGGAGTTGTATTGGGTGCTGGTGATGTACGTTCTGACTTCCGGCCAGTCAGTTTGTCAGATTGACATTCCCGAGGTTCAGGGAGTGGACTGCAGAGGAATCGGGTAAAATTATTTTATTTGATTATGCCCCTTCAAATATCTGAGACATCTGGAAAGAATGATTTGGCTGAAGAAGAAAAGGGGAATGCTCCGATGAGTCCTGTGTCATGACAAAACTAAACCTAAAGTATCCTGAGACCATTCATGTGTAGGATTGCTATTCATCCAAAGAATCTTAGGGGATGTGCGCACGTGTGCGTATTGCATGCAGTTACGCTGCGTTCTGCACCGCAGCGTAACTGCATGCGTCCTGCGTCCCCTGCACAATCTATGGAGATTGTGCAGGAGCCGTGCGCACGTGGCCTATTAGAACGCAGCGATTCGGCTGCTGCCCGAATCGCTGCGTTCTAAGAAGTGACATGTCACTTCTTTCGTGCGGTTTGCATGCTGTCTATAGGGAGAGGCAGCATGCAGAGCGCACGTGCTCTGCCGGCACCATGCGCTTCAGAACGGAGCTTTTCAGCTGCACTCTGAAGCGCACCTTTTAGGTGCGGTGCAGAGCGCACACGTGCGCACATAGCCTGACTCCTAATCTAACCTTCTTCCAAGAGCAACTTCTCCCAATTTTTTGGCAAGGAACAAGCCTTTTTCCATCATGATGGAGAAACATATTGCAAGGTAAAAATAATAACTAAGTGGTTCGGTGAACAAAACAAAATGAAATTTTGGATCCTTGGGACAGTAAAAAACCCAGATCTTAAGCCCATTAAGAACCTCTGCTCAATCCTCAAAAAGAGGGGGCACCAACAAAAGCACAGACATTGTGATTAACTCCAGGCACTGATTAGTGATGAATGGGTTATCTGTCATGATTTAGTCCATAGGATGATGTCCAGCATGATAGGGCAAATTGCAGAAGTTTTAAAAAGTAAGGGTCCACACTGTAAATATGGAGTATATGCATAAACTGATATATTTCTCAAGAAAGGGCTAAAAATCGGTGAAATACTGCTTGTACCTCAGATCAACTGGGATGGTGACCGCATATCTGAAGTAAAACAACACATATTACGCAACTGTCAGCGTGAACAAGGTCTGGAAAAGCAGAGACATCGCCCTCGCTACCAAATGCAGATTGGTCAACACAATTTTTTTCCCAATAGCAACATTTACAGAAGTGAGACAAGTACACTGAAGATGGCTGACAGGAAGAAAATTGACATGCTTGAACTTTGGTGTCGGAGGAGACGTCTATGGATTCCATGCATAGCGAGGATCCCCAACAGAGATATCTTGGATCAAGGGAAGACAAAAAAAATTGCTGGAATCTTACATGACCAAACCAAAAGTAGCTTATTATGGCCACTTTATGTAGACAGAGTTGTTAGAAAAAGCTCTGGCCCACACCGACCCCGGCTGTTTTACCTCTGAATACAGCGATCAATAGAGATCTCAACATTTAGGAAAGGGGATTCCATCTCCCCCCCCCCCCCCCGATCAGCGCACCACAACATAATTGCTAGTGGCTGATCGTTGCCATGGCAACCCAATGTCAAATAATGACCTCTTGGTTAGCCAGGAGCATAGTGTAAGTCCGGAGTCACACTTGTGAGTGACTCGTTCGTATCACCCGACACGCCAGCACACTATCCTGACTGGCTCATGAAATGGACATGCTCGCACTACACAGGAAGATAGATCGCAGTCCTATTCATATGACAAGCCAGACCAGTCACATGGTTCTCTGCATTGATGCCCCTGCCATCTTCCCTGCTGTCTGCCATTGGAAATGGACTGTGCTAGAGCAAGGAGAGGGGAGAATATAGTCCTATAACTGTGCATCTCAACAGTATATGTTAAAGAGCATGTATGCTCTTCAAAATGCAGACCGTAGTAGTCCAGGCATCTAACTTACCTTATCAGTGGTAGGGAGAAGTGAGTATAAGGGAATTTGCACACGAAGTCTGAGGCTATGTGCGCACGTCTGCATGTTGCATGCTTTTACGCTGTGTTTAGCACTGCAGTGTAAATGCATGCGTCCTGCGTCTCCTGCACAGTCTATGTAGATTGTGCATAATCCATCCGCACGTTGCTTTTTTGAACGCAGTGATTTGGGGGCTAAAATTTTGACCCAAATCCGTGCGTTCTAAAAAGCAGCATGTCAATTACTTTGTGTATGGTGGGGGCAGCAGCCATAGCGCATGAAATCGGGATTTATTCTGCTGAAACACTGCATCAATTATGCAGTGTTTTCTGCAGCGATTTGAAGCGCACATGTGCTGTCAAATCGCTGCAGGAACGTGCGAACAAAGCCTAAAAAGCTTTAGGAAGAATATATGCACTGCAATGTATTGATGTTCAAATGTTCAGGGTTTTTTTTTTTTTTTTTTTTTTATAGCTCTTAACGTTTTTTGGTGTAAAATGACAAGTCTGCAAACACATTATATAACTGCAGCTTTGTGAAGCTTCGCGCACACACGGCAAAAAACAACTGAAAAGACTCCTTAAGCAAAAAACAAGTTTTGTTTTCTAAAGTGTCTTCTGCTTAAAAAACTTGTTGAATACGTGTGTGTCTAAAAGACGTTGTGTGCACATAGCCGAAATCAGCAAGTCACTACTGCAATGTGTAAAGAACTTGTAATACTTCGGCATTGTTTTTCATCCTTCTGCATGTCGCTCCTTGACTCCTCATGCAGTAGATGCAATTATTATTATGGAGCCAATCTTCCACACTCCTCTCTTTCTTTGTGATGTTTTGCACTTTTAGTTTTTACATTTTTTATTAACAAAACAATATTTTTCTGTACATTCAGGTGTTGTATACACATGCATGATACAAAATACTATTAGTGCTGTGACTGTAGGGAGGTAAAGTGTGCACATAGTGATGCTGGTCTTGCAAGAGGAGGCTGCTCACACAATGCTCGTGGTATGGCACGTGGTGCAGCTATTTTAGCTTCTTTTCCTAGAACCTTTGTATTAAAATATCACTGCAGTGTATGCTACTTGTCATGGATGTTAGAGGGGTTCTCTCCACTTGTCTATTTATTAAAAAGGTCCCTTTGCAATAAGCATCACAATGTGAGTCCCCACTGAAACCACCAGAGATCCACTATTTGTGCCATTCTCTGTTAACCTGGTGTTCTCTTATAATGGTGTATGAAAATAAATGATCTTAATTGGGCTGAGTTCACATATCCTATAATCATCCATTAGAATGGTCCTGCAGAGATCCGTTGAATACAACTTTTTCTTTCAATGTTAAATAACTGATTTCTAAGGCATAAATAAGATAAATCAGCTGTTTGATGAGGAGGGCCTTAAGACGTTCAAAATGATCAAGTAAGAATTTGATATACAGATTAACAGGTTCTTCCAGTACCTACAACTTAGGCATTCATATGAGACACAGTCTAAAACTAAGAGTTTGTCGCAGGTGGACTGTTCCTAGTTATTTAGATCTTTCTGTAGCGGCAGGAGAAAGAAAGGGGGAAATCTCAATGCATTACATGTATTTACCGTATTTTTCGCTTTATAAGACGCACTTTTGTTCCCCCAAATTTTGGGGGAAAGTAGCGGTGCTGGGCGCTTGTGAAAGCTGCAGGAGGGAGCCTTTGATCTCCTGCTCATGTAATATGCACTGCCGCTGTCCATCACCGTGGTGCTGAAACCGCACCGCGGCGATGGGCTGGGGCAGCGGCTCATATTATATCTGCCTGCGCCCTCCTTTGATCGCACATGGTCACCCCTGTGTTAGATATGGCCCCCATACTGCTGCCCATAGTAAAATAAAAAAAAACTACTTACCTCCAGCGCTGATCTCCCGGTGTCTCTGCTGCTGCTGTCTGTGATCAGGCACGCAGAGATGATATCACTCTGCTGTGCCGATCACATGACCGTCACTGAGAACCAGGAAGTGGAGGAGGAGCAGCAGCATGGAGGGAGACACGAGGAGGGACAGCGCTGAGAAGGTAAGGAAAGAGTGATGGGCAGCAGCATGGGGGCCATATCTAACACAGGAGAGGTGTGCCATCTATAGTGGCCATGGGCAGCAGTATGGGGGCCATATCTAACAGGGGAGGTGTGCCATCTATAGTGGCCGTGGGCAGCACACATGGGGGCCATATCTAACACAGGGGAGGTGTGCCATCTATAGTGGCCATGGGCAGCACACATGGGGGCCATATCTAACACAGGGGAGGTGTGCCATCTATAGTGGCCATGGGCAGCACACATGGGGGGCCATATCAAACACAGGGGAGGTGGGCCATCTATAGGGGCCATGGGCAGCACAGGGGGACGTGTGCAATCCACAGGGGGCCATGGGCAGCACAGGTGAACATGTGCCATAAATAGGGGACATGTGCCAGCAATAGGGGATGTGTGTCATCAATGGGGGATGTGTGTCATCAATGGGGGATGTGTGGCATCACTGGGGGACGTGTGCCAGCACAAGGGGGCTATATTCAATATAAGGGGGCCATTTCCAGATTAAGGGGGGCTAATTTTAGGATGGGGGGCTATGAGGGACATATACCCTGTATGATTTGTTAGACGGACACTGTCATTATAAGATGGACCCCATTTAACATTAAAAAAAAAAAAAAAAAATCTCTTTTCCTTCACCAAATTTGGGGGTGCGCCTTATAATCAGGTGCGTCTTATAAAGCGAAAAATACGGTACAAGAGGCCAAAAGTAGGCCGGAGACTGGTTCCCTCAGGGAAAAGTGGCAGAGGGAAGTGGGGCCTATTTCTTCCAAAGTATGGGAGTAGGTAGTCCAAAGTATTCCTTTATTATCAGTAAAGGCTACTTTACACACTGCGATATCGGTCCCGATATCGCTAGTGTGCGTACCCGCCCCCATCTGTTGCGCGACACGGGCATATCGCTGCCCGTGGCGCACAACATCGCCCAGAGCCGTCACTCATACTTACCTGTCCGGCGACGTCGCTGTGACCGGCGAACCGCCTCCTTTCTAAGGGGGCGGTCCGTGCGGCGTCACAGCGACGTCACTGAACCGCCGCCCAATCGCAGCGGAGGGGCGGAGATGAGCGGGACGTAACATCCCGCCCACCTCCTTCCTTCCGCATAGCGGCCGGGAGGCAGGTAGGGAGACGTTCCTCGCTCCTGCGGCGTCACACGCAGCGATGTGTGATGCCGCAGGAACGAGGAACAACCTCGTTACTGCTGAAGTAACGATAATTGGGAATGGACCCCCGTGTCGCCGATTAGCGATTTTTCACTGTTTTGCAACGATGCAAAATCGCTAATCGATGTCACACGCAACGGCATCGCTAATGCGGCCGGATGTGCGTCACGAATTCCGTGACCCCAACGACTCCGCATTAGCGATGTCGTAGCGTGTAAAGCCCGCTTTAGTGAATCACACGGGATATCACAACTATTTCTAGTGCATAGAGTATATAAGACCCTGGTGTTTTGATTTAAAATAGGGGCTTGTCGAGATTCTTCCTGCTGGAAATGTTGGATTGTCCGATGTGGATCTGATACATTTCATGTGGAATTGCCCATGACTAAGAAGGAATTGGACAGGAGTACTTGATTTCATAGACTCCATATAGAATTGTGAGGTTGTCTGTGGACCTCTGCTGTGTGTCCTAGGATTCATGGTGGACCGTCCTGTTCAGGAAGGTCATAAGATTGCTATTGCACGTATACTATACCAGGCACAAAAGATTATAGCTTCTGATTGGATAAATGCTACAGCCCCAAGTGTTAAAGAACTGATTGATAATATAAATAATATCCTCAGGTTAGAGAAATATGTATGTCAGAGACGAAATTTGAAAACCTATGGGCCCCCTGGCTAGACACTCCAAATCTGGCGCCAATTACTTTGATGTGGGATAGATCGCTGTTAGCTAGTTTATTTTAAAGGGAACCAATCACCAAAATTTTAGTATAATTTTAACAGGGGGAGGGGATAACTATGAATATATTATTTGCTCCATTGCAACTGCCAATCAACAAGCAACTAATTTTATTAACTTTACTTTCTTGGATTTAAAAACC
This sequence comes from Anomaloglossus baeobatrachus, assembly GCF_048569485.1. NCBI lineage: Eukaryota > Metazoa > Chordata > Amphibia > Anura > Aromobatidae > Anomaloglossus > Anomaloglossus baeobatrachus. The sequence continues at coordinate 182,807,252 of NC_134358.1, forward strand.
TATATATCCGAGCTGACCATTACAGGTATGTAGAGAATCAGCCTGATAGTGCCAGTATAGCACTGGCTTTAGGTTATATACGATAATCCTGGGGACTGGTTCCCTTTAGGCCTCTGTCACACGTTCGTGCCTCTGGTACGTTTTTGGCAGTTTTTTCACGTACCGGAGGCACGTATACACGTGGACATATGATTTCATAATTGTTTGGACATACGTAAGTATTTTGGAACGGAATGTGTGTCCGTTCCGTACTTACGTGTGTCCGTGTGTTTTGCACGCTGACATATCCACGTTTTCTCCGGCAGCATGGGTCTCACATGGCCCGCACCCGTACCACACGGATGTAGTGTGGATGCGGTCCCGTGTGACACGCGCCGGAGAATCTTCCGCTCCAAACAGTTTCTGCCGTCCACCGCTCATTATGAGCGTGTCATGGATGTAGGCGTGCTGTCACGGGCTCTAATCTCCGCCCCTCCGCTCGGCCGGAAGCAGCATCAGCGGGGAGTGGGTGGGGCTGGAGCCGAAGATCAGAATCCTGGACAGCAGCAAGGACCACGTGAGTATGCAAATTACCGGTTCTCCGTGTGTTATCGGGGATAGCACACGGAGAACACACGTGGACTGCACGTACACCGCACGTACCGGAGACACGTACTTACCACACGCAACACGCAGGGAAAATACGTGTCTCGCGGCACGTGCGTGATTTCCACGTGAGTGTGGCAGGGGCCTAAAGTAGCATATAGTTTCTTGGTGGGTCAGAAGGTTGTGTGTGTTCCAGGAATATCTGATTAAGGAAGGAGAGCCAGTTGCTATGTAGACTCAGACTAAATGTGTGTTGTGATTGGGATCTAACAATTGGTGATGGATTGTGTTCTGTGCCTTGGCTAAAATTAAAGTGAATATCTGTTCTGGTTAATGAATCATTTTGGGTACGGATCCATTCTCCATAGACTCCAATATTAAAACAAACAAACCAAAAAACGGATCCAGCAGAAAACGGTTATTTAACAATGGACAAAAAAGTTGTTTGCAGAACTTTTTTTGCCAATGAATCTCTGCAAGATCCATTCTAATGGATGACTATTGGACACGTGAACTCAGTCTCTATAAGGCTTGGTTCATGCTTCACGTATTCAATGTGAATTTTGTCTCCATGCAAAATGATTGCAGATTTAGTAAGGTTTAGGGTCGCTGTCATATTGAAAGGTCTAAAGGTTTGGATGCGAAATTGACTGATATTTAGAACTTAAATATTCTGAACACTACCACATCTGGGTGTTCATAACAATGCAACCACGTAATATATATATTTTTTTTTTATTCCCCTCCCTCAAAATGATTTATTTGTTTATTAATTAATTTGTACAGATTATGGTTGACCTCTTAAAGGTAGTAAAAGTTCTGAAATTCTTCTTCTTGATATATTATTACATGACAAACTTGCCAGTTTAACAGGGGTGTATAGTCTTCTTATATCTACTGTAACTGCATTGTGTGTTGTAGTGCATTCCAGGGAAATAGCGCAACACAAAAAAAGTCTTGGAAATGGGGGTGTAATGTTTGGATTATGGAAAAGATGTTCGGTTTAGAAGAATTGAGAGCAGACCACAGCTGCGGAGGAGAGGGAGGGATTCATCTCAGTTGCCGGCTGATGTGATTTTCACACTGCACTCCGCTGTAATACGAGTGCAAATGCGTTGTTTCTCTCGCCCCATAGACTTGCATGGGTGTGAGTGAAACATGATTCCACTCCACCCACAGCAGCGATTGTTTACTCGGTCCTACTAGGGCTGAGAAAAAAATCGCTCATGGGAGTGGGCCCATAGAGCAATATTCGTCTGAGTGGAGTGCGATTTTTTTTTTTTTTTTTTAATCGCATTCCACTCGCTCCGTATTACTCGCCACGTGTGATAGCCCTAAACTTTCAACTAACATCTGGTTAGTTGGCTTTTGGCTTGAAGGGGTTAAAAAATGAGAACAGCAGGTTTGACCTATTTTATACATTTTTTTTTTTTCAAATTAGGCCGGTTTAACTTATGCAGAACGCAATCCATCCAAGATTTACAAATCTTCTAGCATCCATGTTTCATCAGTATTGCATCTGTGTTATCGCTCTGTAATACTGATGGCTTGTTTTTAGGTGGGAAAAGAATACTGATAAAATGCAGATGACATATGGGACCATCTGTATTTTTGATTCACATTTCTATAGTTCTTGGGCTAAAAAAGCGAATCAAAGTAGTGAATGCAAGATAAGCCACGCTAAACGCCCCATAGAACAAAGAGTTTGTTTGGACACTTAAAAATGCTAATTTCTTAAAACGAACCAATCACCAGGATTTTCCTATATAAACTAAATCCAGTGCTATACTGTCACTATCAGGCTGATTCTATACATGCCTTTTAGTTATCAGATTGGATGTATAGTTTTTGAAATACAGGCAAGTAAAGTTACAGAAATGTACAGCTCTTTGATAGGCAACAGCTGCCAACTAGCTAATATGTTGGTGGGATTTTGCTATCTATTCCCGCCTGTCTGCTGCTTGGCCTCTGTAGATGCTAGAACTGTATGAGCTGCATCTCTAACATGCTCCTATCTTGTAACTATAAATGCATACAGTTGCACACTGAAAAAGCCAAAAATGTACAAGGGAAAATATGGCACTGCGTTACTGCAAAAGAGAGATATTTAGTTTATGTATTGGCCAATGCTTGTAAGCCCGGAAACCAACGGCAAGGTATTTCTCTGTAATCCGGGAACCTAACTTAAATGCCACGATCTAGGTAAGGCTGCTTTCACACTACGTTTTTTAGCATGCGTCATGAACTTTTTTGCTGCAAAAGCAAATTCTGTTTTTGCAAAGAAAAACGCATGCAAACGCATGTGTTATTTTGCAGGATCCTGTTACTTCAAGTTTATGGGCGGGCATTGAAGTCATGTGATCAGGAGTGAGGGGAACTGAACGTGAAAGACTGGGAGCCGACATCTGACAGCTGTGGAGGCTCGTAAACAAGGTAAACATCGGGTAACTTGCTTGGATACCCGATATTTACATTGGTTACGAGCGTCTGCAGCTGCTAGGAGCCGATTCCCTGCACACGTAACCAAGATAAACATCAGGTAACTAAGACCGTGGTTACCCGATGTTTACCTTGGTTACGAGTGTCCTCCGTTCTCAGGCGGGGGAGAGTGGAGAGAGAGGGAGGGGGAGGGAGGGAGAGAGAGACTGATCAGCCGAGGCTGGTTTCTGGGCATGCTCAGTAGAGCAAGCAGGATCCTGTGTAGCAGCATGCCAGCGTTCACATGCGTTTGTGTGCTGTTTCAGCAACTTGCAGTATTTGGACGCAGCTCAAAAACTCTACAAGTAGCGTTTTTTCAAAAAGATAAAAAAACTGCAAGTCGCTGGATCATTACTATAACGCACGCAAACGCATGTGAACGCATGTTGACGCGAGTCCATTGCAAATGCATTGAAATGAAAACGCATTTGCACTGGATCAGTTTTTGCGTTAAAAAAACGTTCATGACGGATGTTAAAAAAGAAACGTAGTGTGAAAGCAGCCTTAAAAACATCCGTATCTGGGCAAAATGCCACTATTTGGACTACAAACCTCCATGCAGGGGTGGCTAGGCTCCTGCTTCAATGGTTATGAACACAGCCAGGTATTAGGGCGTAGTGCCCAGTCTGAAAGAGACTCACTAGAGACTCACTCAAAAACACCCCCCTAGGTACAGTTCATAGTCAGTTTAAATAGTTTCCAGGCAGCTGTAAATGTAAAAAAGTAAAATCAATTATCAATAGAATGCAACAGGACAGATAGACCCTTCACCAAGACAAGCAGACAGCCCCTAAAGAATAGAACTCAAAATTCCCCACAAGAGCCAAAGGAATAAAGGTTGGCAAGTGCCAGCCTCTCAAACACAATCAGGTAGTCCCGCTAGCGTTACTCCACTCCAAAGACCATTATATTAGCGCATTGTGGCTGCTTCCGTTAACCAGGGGCAGTCAGCCGCTACACTTGGCTCCAGTGGAACACTGAATAGTGCAGGTGGACCACCAAGAGGCCTGACAACCTGTAGTGAGCTTGGGACATGAGTGACACCAGCAGGACAACCCAGTCTTTGTGCGAGACTCTGGCACTAACCATTCCTTATTGATTTGGGCCACGTGGGATATATTAAGTGCAATTTCTTTTGAGGGTGGCTGCTTTTCTTGGTGACAGGTTCCTCCAGTACAGTACTGTATATAAACAGATGAACAAGAAATATATCACACGAGTATTTTGACCCCCAGACAATGAATGCAAAGAGCTATTCCGTCAACTAGAATGATGACACATGACCCACACTCCTCTCCTACTATCTTTCATGCTAAAATAACTGACACTAGAGACAGATATTATGGAAAGAAATGGCCGTGTTGTTTATTAAGCGGTCATATATAAATAAATTAAACCATTTTTTAATTAAACCGTAAATACCGTATGTGGAGACACTGGGCTCAGTGGGTGCTCTTGTCCGCTGGCCCAGCCGCCTTTAGAAAGACAGCGTGGCTCAGGGCTCATCCCAACTGAACGCAGACCTCCTTAACCGTGTGCGGAACACTACTCAGACAACACAGGGTGAGGGAATCACAATATTAAGACTTTATTGGATTCCCAAAATATTAACGGCACATAACACACAACCAGCAAAACACACAAATGTAACAGGCAACAGAGTCTCACCCTTCCGCTGGCTCACCAGGGATTTAGAATGTCCGTGCTTCAGCGCTTCCAGGGCTACTTACTCCAATAATCCAGCAGCACCCCGCTTTCGGCGGGCACCCACCGAGAATGGGATAACGCCAGATTTAGGAAGCTGGCTGAGGTCTGCAAGTCTGTACCAGGTGACTGAATTCTCCCAACTTGGGTTTCCTTCTTAAGTAGTCTTTGGTTTGAAGTCATGTAGCCAAGTGATCCTCTAGTCGGAGCCAAAGTCCCTAGACCGAGTCCGCAAGGTATCCTGATTCTCTAGCCAGCTCCTAAGAGCTTAGACTGGATCATGCAAAATCCATCAACCTCTGGTGAATTAAAGAAATCCCTTTTATAGCCATAACCTTCCCTTAGGATAAACCGTGCCCTTATCGGATTGGTTGTACAAGGTTGCTTCTCTTATTGGATGAATTTCAAGCTGCATGGATAATGTTCATTTAAATGATGTGGATAGAAAGACTGAGGATTTTTACATGGAGTCTGCAAGTCACAGACTAGACAATGGCTACTAAGGTAATTTACATTAGATTAGCAATACACAACTACATTACAATGATTGCTCAGAGGGGTCTGGTAGAAACAATAGTTTAGCAAACATGACTTAGCACGCAGAAGAACATGCCTGGCTGAATTTTAAGAAACTTTAACCCATGCTAGGCATTGGGTGTCCATGTCGTCACACCGTAAAATACATTTAAAACAAGTATACACCGAACACCATAATATCTTCATAATCCACCCAAATGGCTGGGCGATTCTTCCTCCCTAATAAAACAACATGACAAGGAACAAAAATACATAAACTATATTAATAACAATAGAAAAATACCAAAATAAGGGGCGGGCGGGGGAAAATTCTTCTTCATCAGCTGTGACTGACTCACAGCTGACAAAACACCCCTATATATATATATATATATATATATATAAAAAAAAAACCACTCAGTAACCTGAACCACCAATCCAGATGATTCAAAAATAGGCGCGTAGGGAAGCCATTGGTTACCAAGGCTCACTTGCGTTGCTGGGCAGAAAAACAGCATTAACCCCTAACTCCTCACACAGGGATCAACATCTACCTATACTCCTGGGTTCAGTATAATCATGCAATCCCTGCGCTAATTGCTAAGGCTGCTTCCACACATCCGGTTTTTGCTGAGCGGCACAATACTGCGCTCTGCTGAAAAAACGCAACCATCTTTTCTTTGCCGCCGGTTGCGTTTTTTCCCCGCATAGACTTGCATTAGCGCCGTATTGTGCCGCATGGCCTTGCGTTGTGTCCGTTTTTTGCCGGATACGGCATATTTAGCCCATGCGGCGGCTGGATGGAACATTGCCTGGCACTTTTTTTTTGTGCGGCGAAAAAAACGCATCGCGCCAATGCGGCGCGATTTACAATGCAAGCCTAACAGGGATTGATCAAGAAATCTGGGAGGACTCTCAGTGCGAACGTCTTATTACTTTCTGCCAAGAGATTTTGGATTTGGGAATGGTCTGCAAATGGCAAACTGAGTATGATAACCTCAGGTAACAGGTAAAAAGTAAGACGCAAAAGTGTGGCTCAGATTAGGCACACTTATTTCTTGTCCTGGATGACGCGCATGAGTTGCTGACAGGAGACCAAAGGCTTTGGTCATGACTATATTGAAAGAAATGTTTAAATTCACTTTTTTTTTTGTTCAAGATTAAATGTGGATTGTTGTTCATGGAAAAATAAGACATCCCCTGAAAGTAAGCCCTAGCTCATCTTTTGGAGCAAAAATTTAATATAAGACTCTCTTATTTATTACATTTAGTGACCAATATGAAAATTGTAACATAAAAAAAAAAAAAAAAAAAAAAAATCTAAATAGTGATTACAGAATTTAACCTTCTAAGGAAGGATGCACACATTTTTTTTTTTTTGCAATTTTAATCGTTCTATCAATATATAGCCATGTGAAGGCTTATTTGAGGGATGAATTGGAGTTCCGGATAATATCATTACTTTTATCATACACTGTCCTGAAAAATGGAGAAAAAAAAATTTACAAGTGGGGTGAAATTGTGAAAAAAAAAATTCCCATACAATTCTGTTATATTGTTTCATGTATTTTGTAGTAATTGAATTCATTGTGCAATAAAATTGACCAGTTCCTCAGCTCCAATAGTAGAGCACAGAGTTCAGGCCATGCCACCAACCCGAACCGGGCAGGCAGAGGAGCAGTTTGCTCCTTAAGAAAAAAATGACAATAACTCTTTAGGCTGTGAACGCACTTTGCGTTCTCCTACTTACAGTTCAAAACGCACCTTTTGGACTTAATTGATTTGACCAAGGTTGCCTTTTTCTGAACTTTAGCGCTGAAAACGCATGCGTATTTACCGCGTTTTAGATGCGTTTTCAGCGCTTTTTACATGCTTTTTCACCTGCGTTTTGACAGATACGTTTTGAACATCAAGACACTGCTAAATAAAGTTTAAAGAGTCAAAAAGAATGAAAAAAGATAAAAAAAAAGGTAAAAAAATCTATATTAATGGGAAAAATAATGAAAATACAGTTAGGTCCAGAAATATTTGGACAGTGACACAATTTTCGCGAGTTGGGCTCTGCATGCCACCACATTGGATTTGAAATGAAACCTCTACAACAGAATTCAAGTGCAGATTGTAACGTTTAATTTGAAGGTTTGAACAAAAATATCTGATAGAAATTGTAGGAATTGTACACATTTCTTTACAAACACTCCACATTTTAGGAGGTCAAAAGTAATTGGACAAAAAACCAAACCCAAAAAAAATTTTTTATTTTCAATATTTTGTTGCGAATCCTTTGGAGGCAATCACTGCCTTAAGTCTGGAACCCATGGACATCACCAAACGCTGGGTTTCCTCCTTCTTAATGCTTTGCCAGGCCTTTACAGCTGCAGCCTTCAGGTCTTGCTTGTTTGTGGGTCTTTCCGTCTTAAGTCTGGATTTGAGCAAGTGAAATGCATGCTCAATTGGGTTAAGATCTGGTGATTGACTTGGCCATTGCAGAATGTTCCACTTTTTTGCACTCATGAACTCCTGGGTAGCTTTGGCTGTGTGCTTGGGGTCATTGTCCATCTGTACTATGAAGCGCCGTCCGATCAACTTTGCGGCATTTGGCTGAATCTGGGCTGAAAGTATATCCCGGTACACTTCAGAATTCATCCGGCTACTCTTGTCTGCTGTTATGTCATCAATAAACACAAGTGACCCAGTGCCATTGAAAGCCATGCATGCCCATGCCATCACGTTGCCTCCACCATGTTTTACAGAGGATGTGGTGTGCCTTAGATCATGTGCCGTTCCCTTTCTTCTCCAAACTTTTTTCTTCCCATCATTCTGGTACAGGTTGATCTTGGTCTCATCTGTCCATAGAATACTTTTCCAGAACTGAGCTGGCTTCAGGAGGTGTTTTTCAGCAAATTTAACTCTGGCCTGTCTAGTTTTGGAATTGATGAATGGTTTGCATCTAGATGTGAACCCTTTGTATTTACTTTCATGGAGTCTTCTCTTTACTGTTGACTTAGAGACAGATACACCTACTTCACTGAGAGTGTTCTGGACTTCAGTTGATGTTGTGAACGGGTTCTTCTTCACCAAAGAAAGTATGCGGCGATCATCCACCACTGTTGTCATCCGTGGACGCCCAGGCCTTTTTGAGTTCCCACGCTCACCAGTCAATTCCTTTTTTCTCAGAATGTACCCGACTGTTGATTTTGCTACTCCAAGCATGTCTGCTATCTCTCTGATGGATTTTTTATTTTTTTTCAGCCTCAGGATGTTCTGCTTCACCTCAATTGAGAGTTCCTTAGACCGCATGTTGTCTGGTCACAGCAACAGCTTCCAAATGCAAAACCACACACCTGTATTAAACCCCAGACCTTTTAACTACTTCATTGATTACAGGTTAATGAGGGAGACGCCTTCAGAGTTAATTGCAGCCCTTAGAGTCCCTTGTCCAATTACTTTTGGTCCCTTGAAAAAGAGGAGGCTATTCATTACAGAGCTATGATTCCTAAACCCTTTCTCCGATTTGGATGTGAAAACTCTCATATTGCAGCTGGGAGTGTGCACTTTCAGTCCATATTATATATATAATTGTATTTCTGAACATGTTTTTGTAAACAGCTAAAATAACAAAACTTGTGTCACTGTCCAAATATTTCTGGACCTAACTGTAGATATAATTCATAAAATTATAGCGGTAATATACATTTTTTCAGAAATATAGCAATAAATGCATACTTTTCAAATTTAATTGTTTTGGATTTTGTGTGTGTGTGTGTGTGTGTGTGTAAAGGGACATAGCAAATCATTATTTTGATGTCCAAAAAGCATGCGTTTTGGTAGTTCAAAACGCATGTTTTCTGCACTGAAAAAGCAGGCAAAACGCAAGGTTTTGAAGGAATCTTGGTTTTTGCCATTTCTCATTGACTTCAATGTTAGCAAAACGCACCCAAAATGGCAAAAACAATTGACATGCTGCTTCTTTGAACGCATGTTTTTTGCCACAAAATATGCAAATTAAACGCAGCGTTTCAAAACGCAAAGTGCGGTCAGGAAATCATCATTTACCATAGACTATCATGGAAAACCAAATGCATGCATTTTGGCATGAAAACGCTGCAGAAATGCAGGTAAAAACGCAAAGTGCGTTCACAGCCTTAGGCCCTGTGCGCACGCTGCGGATTTTGCCGTGGAATTACTGCAGAAAATGTGTCTAACATTGCTGTGGTCATTCCCCAGCAAATTTTATGGGTTTTAAAAAATGCTGTGCGCACACTGCATATTTTCATACCTGCAGATTTTCCGCTGCGGCATTAATGAGCATGTCACTTCTTTTCCGCAGGTGCCTGCGGTTTTTGCCATAGATAATGGTAAAAATCCGCAGGGACCAACTTGCGGAAAATCCGCGGTAAATGCACGGCAAAATCGCGGCAAAAATGGGGGTGCGATTTTTCAGCGGTTTTTGCTGTGGGTGCAGGATTTTTTCAGAGGGTCTGTTTTTTTTCTTAAGAAAGTCACTTTCTAGTGCGCACATAGCCTTAGGCTATGTGCGCACGTTGCGTCGGAGTACCTGCAGTTTATTCTGCACGTTTTCCTTCCCTTGGTTTTTGACCAAATGGCTTTTGACCATTTTTAGCGCTAAAAACGCATGCGTTTTTACCGCGTTTTTAGTGCGTTTTTAGCGCTTTTTACCTGCGTTTTCACCTGCGTTTCTGCAGATGCGTTTTTGAGATCAAGACACTGAGAAATAAAGTTGAATTAGTCAAAAAGAATGAAAAAAGAGAAAGTATAAAATTAACTTTTAATAAAACTATATGGGAAATTATCAATTTTAATGAAAAAATAGTGGTTATGCACATTTTATCAGAAAAATAGGTGAAGTTTATAATTTTTGAACATTTAAATTTTCGGTTATTGTGTGTGTGTAAATGAACATTAGAACCCATTAATTTTTGTCCAGAAAAGCATGCGTTTTTGGAGCCAAAAACGCAGTGGAAAAGCAGGTAAATAGCATGAAAAACGCAGGAATTGTGATTTTGGTTGCGTTTTGCCATTTCTCATTGACTCCAATGTTAAGGAAACGCTGCAGAAATGGCAAAAACAATTGGCATGCTGCTTCTTTTTCAGCATGGTTTTTGACCACAAATATGCAAATTAAACGCTGCAGAAAAAAAAGCAAAGTGCAGACAGGATTTCTGCTTTTCCCATAGACTTTGCTGGCAATCAGAAAAGCATGCGTTTTAGCGCAAAAACGCTGCTGCTAAAAACGCTGCAGAAACGCGGAAAAAAACGGAACGTGCGAACATAGCCTTAAGGAGAAATGGGAAACTAGTGTAGGTCTGATTTCCAGTCCTGAGCTTTTAACCCATTGTAATAAGGTATACAAAATTAGAGATGCAGAAGCCTTTTACTATATTTTTTGGCTGTCATTCTGCCAGAAAATGAAATTTAAACCAGATGTGAGTTGGCAAAGATTTCATCCACAATTTATGGCAGTAAATTTGCTTTCTGGCTTGTAAAGGTTGGCCATACCCTCTCTCACTTAAGGGAATCTGTCAGCCCTTTTTTCTTATGTAATCTAAGAGAAGTATAATGTAGAGGCAGAGAGCCCGATTACAGGGATGTATCACTTACTTACACTTACTTGATGTCGTTTTGAAAGAATCAGTGTATTTTCTGCTGTAGATGTAGAAATGGGCAAAATGATAAACGCATAATCCATTGAAAACAGTGATTTGCATGAGGCTGACAATGAACAGTGTACTCAGAAAGCTGCTATTTTGTGGTGGGGGCTGGGTTACACAGAATAGCTGGACTATATTGCATACGGCACTTAAGGCCCAGTCACACACAACGACTTACCAGCAATCCCAAAAACGATGCGACCTGATAGAGATCGCAGGTAAGTCGCTGGGAGGTCACAGGTGAGATGTCACACAGTCAGATCTTACCAGCGATGCAGGAACAATACAGGGCGCAGTAGAGACCTGTATAACGATCTCAGCAGTCACTGTGACCCTGTCACACAGTGTCAAACACAGCGATGTGTCCTGCCCAGCAGGACATCACCTTTGAAGAAAATGGCCTGGACCATTCTGCAACGACTAGAGATCTCACAGCAGGGGCCTGATCGCTGGTAGGTGTCACACATAATTGGATCGCTACTGCGTCACAGAAACCGTGACTCAGCTGCGATCTCGCTAGCGATCTCGTTATGTGTGACGGTACCGTTAGGCTCCCCCCCTCCCCCAAAAAAAAAAAGTCCGGCATCTCCCCACTCATTTGGGCATTACAATGTGCCTAAACCACAGTTAACGCCCACAAGTTTGGCATTGTTCTGAGCTCAATTAATTTACTGTATGTATGTCTCCAGAACCATGAGCTGGGCACAATATATGAGCACTACGATGTACTGGGCACTAAAGGGGCTTATTTGCAATTTTTTACTCCATGGGTGATTTCCAGAGACAAAATCGTTAATACACTTGTAGATGAATTCCCAAAGGGGTGTGATTTCCAAAATGTGGTCACTTGAGGGGGTTTGTGTTATTCTAGAACTTATGAGCTCCGCAGATGGAGTCCTTAAACTATTTTAGGAAAATCTGGACTTCAAAGTGCTCCTTCCCTCCTGAGCCCTGCCGTGTAGATAAACAGTACTGTGCTGCCACTTGTGAGGTATTGCCACTTTCAGAAGATTTTTTTTTACCTATTCCCCTTGTGAAAGTTGGAAATCTGGGGTTAAAACAACACTTTGGTGGTAAAAATGCAATTTTATCTTCATGGCCCAATAATTTTGTGACACACCTGTGGTGTCAATATGCTTACTGCTACCCACAGATGAATTAATTGAGGGATGCAGTTTGTAAAATGGGGTCAGTTGTGAGGAATTTCTGCTGTTCTGGCACCTCTGGGGCTCTGCCAATAGGACATAGCAACTGCAAATTATTCCATTAAATCCTGAAGTCCAATGTGGTGCTTTTTACCTTCAGCTTTGGCTCATACCTCAAAAGTAGTTCCTGAGTAAATGGAGGTGATTTGCGTACTTAAGAAAAAATGGACCACAGCTTGTTGTGTAATTTTTTTTTTCACAGCCCCCTGAGAATCACTTGAGGGTTATAATTGCTCACTACAGTCCCAGATGAATTCCTTTCTCCAGGAAGTGTTCACTTGGCGTCTGCAATCTATTGTAATCAAAATGGTGCAACAAAATTCAAATAGCGCTCTCTCCCTTCTGAGCCCTGCTGTGCACCCAAACAGTAGTTTTTCCCCACTTACGGGGTATTCCTTTTCTCAGGAGAAATTTCTCAACAAATTGTATGGTCAATTTTCTCCTGTTACCCTTGTAAAAATAAAAAAAAAATGGGGTTAAAGCAACATTTTTGTGGTTAAAAATATATTTCATTTTATGGCGCAACGTTCTAAAATTTTCTGAAGTCCCTGTGGGTTCAAGGTGCTCACCACACATCTAGATAAATTCCTTAAGGGGTGTAATTTCCAAAATGGGGTCACTTGTGGGGGAATTTTGACTGTTTAGGCATATCAAGGGCTTTGCAAATGCAACATATCTATTCCAGACAATTTTACTCTTCAAAATGCAAATGGCGCTCTTTCCCTTACGAGCCTTGCCGTGCACCCAAACGGTAATATTAAACCTCATATGGGGTATCTGTGTACTCGGTAGAAATTGCATAACAATTTATATTGTCTATTTTCTCCTGTTGTTCTTGTGAAAATTAAAAAATTAGGGCAAAAGCAATATTTTTATGGGAAAAAGTAAAATTGTCATTTTTTTCCTTCCACATTGCTTTAATATCCTGTGAAGCACTTAATGTGTTAATACATTTCTTGAATGTGGTTTTGAGCACGTTGAAGGATGCAGTTTTTTTAAAATGGTGTCCCATTTATGTAATGTCTGTCACATAGGACCCTCGGTCACAAATATTGCAACCTGTTATGGTGGTTTACTCAAGAATTCTGGCATGAGCATGTTAATGAATTTGCCCCATAATGTGTCGTGGACCTAGTCGGAGGCAGGTCCCCAGCAGCTTCTCCATACCCTGCGGTTTATGACTAACTGGTGTCTTCTCTCCCTGTGTGTGTGGATATGGAAAGACCTGTCAGTTGGGATAAGGGTATGAAGAAGCCACTAGGGCAGTGTTTCTCAACTCCAGTCCTCAAGACTAGTGATGAGCGAGTACTAAAAAGCTCGGGTGCTCGAGGCTCGGGCCGAGCATCCCAAGATACTCGTGTACTCGGCCCGAGCACCGAGCCCAATGTTATTCTATGGGAGACCCGAGTATTTTTATGAAATGACCCCCCGGCAGCATGTAGAAACCCTAAAAATGTCACAAAAGTCTGACGAGTGCTCAAATGACATGGCAACAGCATGGGGAAGACCCCTTGAAGCATTTATCACTCAAAAGTCACAGCTGTGAACAATTTTGTCCGTGTTTTACGCCATTTTTACGGACTCACCAGAAAACCTTCAAAAATGACACCAAAATGAATTTTCATGGCGGAAATGTTAAGGGCACATACCCAATAGTGAGATAGAGCTGGTGTATGTTACTTTTGGAGATTACATGAAAGATTTTACGTGAAAACATTGTGTGGCACTACAATGTCCCTGAGAAGAGACGTACATGAAGGCCTCTTGAGTCTAATGTGCCCATTTTGAGGAAGTGAGTCTTTGTAGTATTTTCCTTTGCCAGGGCAGTCCAAAATTGTGAGGTTCACCAATGCCCCTGCATACAGACGTGCATGAGGGCCTGTAACCTTGAAGTGCCCATTGTAAGGAAGTGGGTCTATTGTAGTATAGCCCTTAGGCAGGGCAGCCAAAAATTGGGAGGCTCCACGTTGTCCCTGGATAGAGATGTGCATGAGGGCCTGTAAACCTGAAGTGCCCATTGTAAGGAAGTGGGTCTATTGTAGTATAGCCCTTAGGCAGGGCAGCCAAAAATTGGGAGGCTCCACGTTGTCCCTGTATAGAGACGTGCATGATGGCCTGTAAACCAGAAGTGCCCATTGTAAGGAAGTGGGTCTATTTTAGTATAGCCCTTTTGGCAGGGCAGCCAAAAATTGGGAGGCTCCACATTGTCCCTGGATAGAGACCTGTTAGGTTCTTAGTGCGTTTGCATTTAAAAACCGCACGTGTGTGCCTGTTGGTGGCAGCGTTCAGGTGCAGTTGTGTGCGTTTTGCACAAACTTGGATATAACGCACAAGTCTAGTGAATACACATCAGTACAGCATTGCAAAATGCGCAAGGGCATTGGCAACGAACAAGGAAGTGGATGTGATGGTGGTGCAGGCAGAGACCAAGGTCGTGTGCAAGCTCTAATTTCGCCACAACAAAGGGCCACATCTACTCGCTCGAACATCCTGTCCCAAATTCTTGGGGACCGCAGCAGTACACCGCTCTTGAACCAAGGCAAGTGTCAACAGGTTGTTAGTTGGATAATGCTTCCAGTCAGATTGGCACCACCACAAACACTCTGTCTTCCACACGGTCAAGTGTCAGTAGCCGTAATACTGCACCGCACATTTCAGAACCTGATCCTCCTTCCTACCACCAGGCCGAGTACACGTCCACGGACACTCGGAAGAGCTGTTCACGTTTCCATTCACACATTCTGGCCTCTCGCCAGCTCCTGTTGAAGTGGGTCATGACGAGATTGTATGTACAGATGCCCAAATATTTGAGCAGACACGTTCTCACGAAGTTGGCAATGTGTCTCAACAAGGGGTGGACGATGATGAGACACAATTGTCAGGAAGTCAGGAGGAGGAGAAGGGTGCGGAAGAGGAAGACGATGTGGTGGATGATCCAGTAACTGACCCAACCTGGCAGCAGGATATGCAGAGCGAGGACAGCAGTGCACAGGGGGAGGGAGGCGTAGCATCCCAACAGGCAGTAAGAAGCAGGGTGGTGGCCCTAGGCAGAAGTCAGGCAACCGTTCCCCGGAACAACAACACGACACAAGGTGCCTGTACAAATGTTAGGTCTTCCCGAGTCTGGCAGTTTTTTAAGTTGGCTCCAGTTGATTCTAAAAAGGCCATTTGCAACACCTGCCGTGCCAGCATCAGCAGGGGTACCAAAACTAGCAGCCTGACCACCACCAGCATGATCAGGCACATGTCAGCCAAGCAACCGACTTTGTGGGATGTACAACAGAGTCGAGGAGCAGTGCTTGCTGATGTCACTGCTGCGTCTTCGCTTGTTGTGCATGCGAGCCAATCCCCTGTCCATGCTGCCCACAAACAAGCCTCCTCCGGCCCTGCAGTTGCCCACGCAGGTATAACACCATCATCAAGCACGTCCTTGTCCCAGCGCAGCGTTCAGTTATCCATTCAGCAAACCTTTGAACGCAGGCGCAAATACACTGCCAACGCCCCACATGCCACACTTCTAAATGCTAACATTTCGCGACTGCTTGCGCTGGAAATGTTGCCTTTTAGGCTGGTGGAGACAGAAGCATTCCGCGACCTGATGGCGGCAGCTGTCCCACGTTACTCGGTCCCCAGCCGCCACTATTTCTCCCGGTGTGCCGTCCCCGCATTGCATAACCACGTGTCACAAAACATCACACGTGCCCTGAACAATGCTGTTTCAGCCAAAGTCCACCTAACCACAGACACGTGGACAAGTGCTTGTGGGCAAGGCCGCAACATCTCGTTGACGGCACACTGGGTTAATATTGTGGAAGCTGGGACCCAGTCTGAGCGAGGGACGGAACACGTCCTTCCCACACCAAGGTTTGCAGGCCCTACCTCAGTCAGGGTTTCACCTACACTCTACAGCTCCGGAATGTCATGCTCCTCAGCCTCCTCCTCCTCCTCCTCCTGCGCATCCTCATCCACTTTACCCTCCACACCAGTCCCAAGCTGGAAGCGCTGCAGCACTGCTCGGCGAAGCGGCAACAGGCTGTGCTGAAGCTAATCTGCATAGGTGACAAACCCCACAATGCAGAAGAGGTGTGGACAGCTCTGAAACAGCAGGCAGATCACTGGCTCACACCTCTGAACCTAAAGCCAGGAAAGGTCGTGTGTGACAATGGCCGGAACCTGATGGCGGCTTTGAGGCGAGGCCAGCTGACACATGTTCCATGCGTGGCCCATGTGCTCAACCTCGTGGTTCAGCGGTTTCTAAAGTCATACCCAGAGCTGTCTGATCTGCTGGTAAAAGTTCGCCACCTGTCTGCACATTTTCGAAAGTCACCTACTGCTTCAGCCGGCCTTGCCGGCTTTCAGCGCCATTTGCATCTTCCGGCTCACAGACTGGTGTGTGATGTCCCCACGCGTTGGAATTCAACTCTGCACATGTTGGTCAGGATATGTGAGCAGAAGAGGGCAGTTGTTGAGTACCTGCATCACCTAAGCCGTCGGGAAATGGGTCAAACTCCACACATAACACCTGAGGAGTGGAGATGGATGTCCGACCTATGTACCATCCGCCAAAACTTTGAGGACTCCACCAAGATGGTGAGCGGCGATGACGACATTATTAGCGTCACCATACCGCTTCTCTGCTTTCTAAAATGGTCTCTGCTCAAAAACAAACATGATGCATTGCAGGCGGAGCGCGATGAGTTGGAGCAAGAAACAGTAGTGGGTGTGGGTGATAACACACAGCCCAGCCTCGTCTCATACAACGTGCAGTGGAGGACTATGACGAGGAGAAGGATGAAGACATGGAGTAACTCTCCGGCCAAATTGAGGATATGACATGCAGTCATATCCTCGGTTCAGCGTGGCTGGCCAGAGGACAGGGTAGATGATGATGAGGAGGAGGAGGACAGCATGTTCAGTCATCGTGTTGGTCAGGATACTGAAGTGATGGCTGTTAAGAGTCTGGCGCACATGGCTGACTTTATGGTAAGCTGCCTGTCTCGTGACCCTCGCGTTAAGAACATCTTGGCCGACAATCATTAGTGGTTGGTAACACTGTTAGACCCACGCTAAAAGGAGAACTTTATGTCTCTTATTCCCGAGGCGGAGAGGTCAGGCAAAATGCAGCAGTTCCAGAAGGCCATAGTCACGGAAGTAGGCAAAGCATTCCCCTCACAAAACGCTAGCGGCATAGGTCAGGAATCGGTGGACAACCAAGGCGTACAGCCGAGAGGGGCACAAGTCCAATCCGCCAGAGGTAGGGGAACAGTCTTTAAGATGTGGGACAGTTTTCTCAGCCCCTCACATACCACAGCCCCTGAGGTGCGGGGTAGTGCCACAAGAAATCCTAAGTTTGCCCAGATGCTCAAGGAGTACCTTCCAGATCGAACAACTGTACTCCGACATTCCTCTGTGGCTTACAATTATTGGGTATCCAAGCTGGACACGTGGCATGAATTGGCTCTCTACGCCTTGGAAGTCCTGGCCTGCCCTGCCGCTAGCGTTTTGTCAGAGCGTGTTTTTAGTTCCGCAGGTGGAATCATTACAGATAAACGCACCCGCCTGTCAACTGAAAATGCTGACAGGCTGACTCTGATCAAGATGAACAAGGGTTGATTTGGCCAGACTTCACCAGCAAATGACAGCGGAATTTAAAGTTTGTAACGGGAATTTGCCATGTACCTCCACTCACCCATGGGTACACACTTCTGGACTTTGGCTAATCGCTGGACTGCTCCTCCTTCTCCTCATGCGCCACCATGATGACCGTTACAATAGTTAGGCCGTTGTTTCTGGTATACCCCCAGTGGCAAATTTTTTCGCCCATTCTTTCAGAATGGGCATTACAACGACAGGAGACCCGCTCCTTTGCAATGGGAACAATGTTTTGAGGCCCTCATGCACGTCTCTATCCAGGGACAATGTGGAGCCTCCCAATTTTTGGCTGCCCTGCCAAAAGGCTATACTAAAATAGACCCACTTCCTTACAATGGGCACTTCAGGTTTACAGGCCATCATGCACGTCTCTATCCAGGGACAATGTGGAGCCTGACGCTGCCACCGACTGCCACACACGTGCGGTTTTTAAATGCAAGCACGGACGCACTAAGAACCGAACAGGTTTATAGGAGCGACAATTACTGAGAACTTTGACACTATCAGGACTGTTTTAGACTGTGTACACCAGCCCCAGATATGATGAAGGCTGGTATACGGTCACCACTAGGAATGGCTATATACCCTGCCTGCCTGTATACAGCAACAATAGTCCTGAGAAGGACTCTGCTCCTGTACTCCGACCTGGCTATACCCTGCCTACCTGTATACAACTACAATAGTCCTGAGAAGGACTTCTGGTCACACTGTTTGCAGCCCTGCTACGGAAATAACTATAAGGCTATGTGCGCACGTTGCTTTTTACCTGCTTTTTACCTGCTTTTTTGCTGCTTTTTCTTCTGCGCTGTTTAATGCCAAAATGGATGTGTTCTTCTATTCAAGCAAAGTCTATGGGAATTTGGGTTTCTTGTTCACACTATGTTGTTCAAAATGCTGCCTTTTTGTGGCAGAACTTTGGTCAAAAACTCAGCTTTGCAGTGCAAAACCCAAATGGCAAAAACAATTGACATGTTGCTTCTTTGAAAAGCTGAGTTTTTGACCAAAGTTCTGCCACAAAAAGGCAGCATTTTGAACAACATAGTGTGAACAAGAAACCCAAATTCCCATAGACTTTGCTTGAATAGAAGAACACATCCATTTTGGCATTAAACAGCGCAGAAGAAAAAGCAGCAAAAAAGCAGGTAAAAAGCAGGTAAAAAGCAACGTGCGCACATACCCTAAAGGGCCACAAACCTTTCCTTGAAGCAGCAACACTCTCCCTGCACTGACTGTCTGGATGGCTGTGTGCAGAGCACAGCGCGCCCGCCGGTATAAAGGCTTGGTCACGCTGTGCAGGCCGGCCAATCACTGCAATTCTACAACTAACAGGGCTATGGCATTGCAGTGGTCTGCCAGCCAATCCCTGCATGAGGGCTGGCTCTCAAAAGAGCGCCAACATGCTGGGTTGAAGACCACGAGTACAGCACGAGTATCGCGAGATTACTCGGTCCCCGCCGAGTAGCCCGAGTGCAGTGATACTCGTGCGAGTACCGAGTAGTGACAAGCATACTCGCTCAACACTACTCAAGACCCACCAACAGATCATGTTTTCAGGTTTTCCTCCATCAGGTTTTCAGGATTTCCTTAATGTTACACAGTTGATGGAATTATTTCCTGTCTAATATTGAAAACATGATCTGTTGGTGGATCTTGAGGACAGTAGTTGAGAAACACTGCACTAGGGGACCTGCCTTGCATTAGTCATCGGTCCCCGGACACCGGATACAAGGTATCTTTTCCATGGAACACTGCAGTGTTTCAGAGTAGAACGTACCTGGCTGCAATAACGCTGCCAGTCTCTGATGTATGCTGCCCTTAGTTTGTGCATCATGAATCTGATGACTGGTTCCCTTTAAGAGGCATGTCCCAATACTTTTATCCATGTAGCGTATCTTATGAGAAACCCAGCTGATTGTGCCATGACATGGGTCTTGTATGACAGATTACAGATCAGTGTTGTTGGTGGAGAGTGAAGTGAAATGGCATTTTTGCAAATATAAATAGGTGAAGTATAAAGTGTGTGCATAAAAATAGCAAATACAGTTATATCGAGCATTCCCTGTGGTGCCAAGCTAGGCATATTGTGCAAACTTTCCGGTATTATTGTTCCCATTTATTTTTAGCTTACTGGAGAATTTGGCAGCACATTATAAAGGCGAGAAATCTTCTACAATGGAGCAAGTCTAGCTGTAGTTTGACACCTGCTGCCATTCTGTTTCATGAAGAAGATTTAGGGTATGTGCGCACGTTGCTTTTTACCTGCTTTTTACCTGCTTTTTTGCTGCTTTTTCTTCTGCGCTGTTTAATGCCACAATGGATGTGTTCTTCTATTCAAGCAAAGTCTATGGGATTTTGGGTTTCTTGTTCACACTATGTTGTTCAAAATGCTGCCTTTTTGAGGCAGAACTTTGGTCAAAAACTCAGCTTTGCAGTGCAAAACCCAAATGGCAAAAACAATTGACATGTTGCTTCTTTGAAAAGCTGAGTTTTTGACCAAAGTTCTGCCTCAAAAAGGCAGCATTTTGAACAACATAGTGTGAACAAGAAAGCCAAATTCCCATAGACTTTGCTTGAATAGAAGAACACATTCATTGTGGCATTAAACAGCGCAGAAGAAAAAGCAGCAAAAAAGCAGGTAAAAAGCAGGTAAAAAGCAACGTGCGCACATACCCTCAGGGCTCATTCAGAAGTCAGTGATTTTTTTTTTTTTGCACATAACACAAACCTAAGTGATTTTCATCAATGTTTCGTAGATGTGTCAGTTCTTACTAGGAGTTTCAGCAGTTTTTGTTTTTCTGTATGAGAAGTTTTGTCAAGTTTCTCCCAACAAGCAAACGTGACAATCGGACAGCACAGATCTGTGCAACGTCCAATTTTTCTGTTCCTTTTCTTTCGGACTCATTGACCTGTATTGGGGTGTTTGATCCATGACTCTGATCAAAATCAATAAATACGTCACTTCTGGAAAGTAGGTGCCCAAGTAGGATCCGATCCCGTAAATTAGTGCGCAAATATGATGAAGAGATGATTTTTACATTTATTTGTTGATGATGGCAATACAGAAATAAGACCTTTCAGTGTATACAAATAGATCTTCATGAGTATACTGGGAAAAAATGTATACAGTACATGGCATAAAGCAAAAACTGAAAACTTATTCAGAACAATTTATGAAAACCAAAAAAATAAGGAACTAGAGCACAAATTGGCCAATTCACGAGAGCCCAACGGCCAGCAACAAGACGTATCCCTTTGTTGGGCCCCTAATCTTATGAGTCTCTACCTGGACTGAAAGCCTACAATTTTAAGGGTAGACAGGGTCCAGCTATAATTAAAAATGCCATAGGCTGATAAGAGGAGTGCACAGTCAGAAGGGAAGGGTCCTAGCAAAGGGGTACACCTGTTGGGCTCATGAATTGGCCACTTTGTGCGCTAAGAACCTCATTTTTAACATAACCTCATTTTTAACATATGTATACATACAACATACATATAACAGCCGTAATGCAATTTCAATTTCATAAATTCAATGTTTATATATTGTAGCATTTTAGAGTGCAGTGGTATTTTTGGGGGGTTACATTGATTAGTTGTCTCAGCTTGCACCTGTTAACACTTGTCTTATTCTTGGAGGTGTCAGTCAGTATTTTTGTATGTGTGGTACAAATCATGAGCATAATATAAATCCTAATTATAATACGGGGATGTCAACTCTCGGAACCAACAGTGTTTTGCTTGTTGACATGTCATCTTGATATACTTACCTGTTTTGCTAAGTACTGTATATATTTTCCAGTATACTGATGGTCTATTGTATTGACTTATTTTTGGATTTTCATCAATAAATGAATATAAATATAATGATCTCTTCATCATATTTGACTGACAAGTTTTGTATACAATCAAAATCGGTCATAACTCAGTGTTTTGGCATGGACCACTTGGTATGTAAATGTACATGGTCATATGCACACCGCTCTTGGGCTATAAGGCAGGCTTGAGTATTTTGTTGCAGCAATTTCTGCACCATTTTTGCATCTCTTGGTAGGAAAAACACACAGGCAAAAATGCATGTATTTGTATGGGTTTTTAAATTTAGTTCAATGGGTGAAAAACACAGGCAAATACTTGAAAGAATTGACAAGCTGCAGATTATTTTCTGAACCAAATCTGCAAAGAGAAAATACTCAACATGCGCACTACATTTCAGGTTTTGCTTGCAGTTTTGCACTGAAAAAGGCATAAAAAAAAAACCGCACTGTGTGCACACAGCTTAACAGGTACAAGTTATATCAATAAAAAAAACAGAACTAGTGTGTAAAAAAAACAAACAAACCTGATGGCTGATAAATGTGTTTTTCAGGGCAGATTTTCCACATGGATTTTCATGCGCGAATCCGTAGCGTAATAAAACACGTGCTCAGTTCATAAGTTTTTAAAAAAATCTCATTAAGGCTATGTGCGCATGCTGATGTTTTTGCACTTCTCAAAAACGCTGCGTTTTTGGCCACAAAAAACGCACCCGCGGCAAAAATGCATCGGTAAAAACGCACAGAGTTTTACCGCGTTTTTGGCTGTGTTTTTGTTCACTGAGCTCTGCTGCATTTTTCCAATGTATTGCATGGGTGGAAAAACACAGAAAAACGCAGAAAAGAATTGACATGACCATTTTTTGTTTTAGCTCAAAAATGCAGCCAAACAACTGCACTGTGCGGACAACAAAAAATAAATCTCATAGATTTGCTGGGGAAGGAAAGTCATGCAGTTTTGAGCCCAAAAACGCGGTAAAAAAAAACCGGAGCATGCGCACATAGCCTAATGCATTGCAGAAATTTTCCCGCCCATAAATTGACCTTTTGTGTGGATTTTAAAATCCGCCTCATGTCAATTCTTTGAAATCTTCACTTTTGCAATACATAGAGGGAATTGGTCAACAAACTCTGTATGTAACGTGTGATGCAGAAAGTCAGAAAACTCACACTAAATCTATAACCTGTTCATGTACCCTAAGGCTACTTTCACACATCAGTTTTTTGGCATCAGGCACAATCCCGCGTGTGCCTGATGCAACGGATCCGGCGCAGAATATGCAAAAATGGATGCGCCGGATCCTTTTTTTTTTTTTCCGTTTTGGTGTTTTTTATTTTTTTATTGCTGGATCTGTGTTTTTTTTTTTTTTTTTTTACAATAAATTGGAGCATGCACAGTTTAAAAAAACTGATCCAGCGGCCGCATCCGTTTTTTGCCGTATCACACTGGATCTGGTGCAATGCAGTTTTTTCTCAGCGACAAAAAACGTTACAAGAGACTTTTCATACGGCCGCCGCATTAGCCAATTACGCCGGATCCGGCAAAAGCCGGATGCAACGCAATGCCATCCAGCACAATTCAGCGCTAATACAAATCAATGGGGATAAAACGGATCTGGCGTCGGATCCGTTTTATCCGTTTTTTTCCGGATTGTGCCTGATGGAAGAAAACTGATGTGTGAAAGTAGCCTAAAGTAACTCAAAATTTCACATTACAATCCTTCCAAATAGTATAGATGATTGGATTAACTGACGTGAAGTACACTGGGCAGCTGTGCATAGGTGGAGTATCTTTATATCAACAGAATTGGGAAATTTGACAGGTCGTAGTAGAAAACGTTGATAAATTAGAATGACGTTCCAAACAGAACTATGCTGTGTGTGCAGCAACATGGAGTCACTTGAGATTTTGTATATGTTGCTCTGTAGACAATAGGCTGTGTGCGCACGTTGCGTTCTGCCGTGACAAATATTCTGCAGCGATTTGGCAATACATGTGCGATTCAAATCGCTGCAGAAACACTGCGTAATGGATGCAATGTTTCAGTAGATTACATGCAGATTTCATGCGCTATGGATGCTGTCTCTCCCATAGACCGAGTGGGAGCAGCATCCAAAGCGCACAAAAGAAATGACATGCTGCATTTTTTGAGCGCAGCAATTTGGATCAAAATTTCAGTATGCAAATCACTGCGCTCTCAAACGCAACGGTCGGATGGATTATGCACAATCTGCATAAATTGTGCTGGGGACGCAGGACGCATGCGTTTACACTGCAGTGCTATACGCAGCGTAAATGCATGAAATTACGCAACGTGCGCACATAGCCAAATACTTGCTTTATTTGCATAGGTAATTATTATTTGATTACAATTAAATGCTACTAGTATAGTGAGTATAATTATTCTGTTGTTTCCCTGTAGATGAACAAAACAATAATCAACAATTGTTTTTGTATAGATGTGGAAACCAGGGTTGGGAGTTGGGGGCACAACCCTGTGCATTGGCCATGTCGGTAATCTGTGGCTGTTGAATTGGAGCCTTGAAAATAGTCTCTTATCTGATGACATCCGCATTTCTACTTTTGATTAGCCGGCCTGAAGAGACATAACATTTAATTAGCTATCCTGGTGAGACATTATATTCTTATATCCCAACTCGTGTGATGCAAATGTGATGTCTCGTCAGGATGGCTGATCAAAACTGGATGCTGTTAGGTAAGGCCTCATTCACACAGTATTTTATTAACACTAGAACTACTGAGGTAGTCATTTTGACTACTTTGCACCATGTATTTCTATATAGGTGTCACGAGTCCAGTAGTTCTAGTATTAGGGCTGCTTCTCACTTGCGAGTTTCTCGCAGTAGAGCAATGCGAGAAAATCTCGCATTGGAATCGGACACATGTTAGTGAATGATTCAGCTCTCATCTGCGATTTTTTTTCTCAGTCCAAATCGGACCGAGAAAAAAATCGCAGCATGCTGCTTTTTTGCGAGTTTCTCAGACCATTTGTCTCAATGATTCCCTATGGAAGCGTGTTTTTTGAAGGCACACACACGCACAACACCGTTCAAATATGCGAGTTGGGCTGGTCCTATTTTAAATAATTAATTAACACATGTCTGTGCCATCGCACGTCATTGTTTTAATTAGGTTGCACTTGTGTATATTACCTCTCCAAAAGCACATGGCAATTGCTCCACGGATGCATATCCAACATGGCTAGGTACATCAATGTTGAAATGCTCATAATGCTCGTTCAGGAACGTCCGGAATTATGGGACAAGCGGGACAATTCGTATGCAGACCGGGCTGCACGCGATGCCTCCTGGTTATGGATCTGTCGCAAAATGTTTCCGCATTTCAACAATAGTACCCCAGATGCACAACTGCGAATGAGTGAGTTTTTTTTTTTTTTTATAGTTTAAATTCCCATTTTTTATTGTATAAATGATTTGTTAAAAACGATTAGAGGTTTTTTTTGTTTTCAGTGAAATCTAATTTTTTTTGTGTTTAATTTATTTTTCAAATCTAAAAAATTAAAAAACAAAGTTACAGATATCACAAAAAGATGGCGAAGTGTACGGGACCAATTCAGGAGGGAAAAGCAAAGTCGTGCAGCAAGTGGTTCAGCAGCATCTAATAAGAGGCCATATATACATTATGAGCGACTTAATTTCTTACATCAAATTGTTGATTTATGTCCGTAAGTTTTTTTTTTCATTTATAGTTAAAAATAGCGTTTGTAAATTAATTTATTTAGTTTTTTTTTTTACAAAAAAAAAAAATGTTAAATAATTTTGAGTCAAACAATCCAAAAAATCCTATAAAAAAAAAAACCATTGCTCAGATCATGAACATTCACTGGTAATTAGGCCGTTGCGACATTGTTAGCGATCTCGTTCACATTGTGAAAATAAATTTCGCAAGTGCATTTTTTTTTTTGGCCCAAAATATCTTTGTACAACGTCAAACACAAGCACAGGCAAACATTATTTTCACATCGAGACAAAGAATGCTAATAATGTCGCTGCATGACAAATGGCACTAATTGTGATGAACATAATTTAGTAATTGTAAAAATCCTTGTTTTAATTTTTCCCAAAATTAAAATGTCTCCATACATTACATTTTCAGCACGGAATCAAATTTGACAGATAAAGACACAATATCAGAATCTGACACACAAAGGGAGACAAATCATGAGGATGGAGATGTACAAGATAACATGCATGAATTTGAAAATGAAGCCTCATCAGGACCAATTGTGGCTGGATCCCAGGAAAACAATGATTGTAATCCAAATGATGTAACTAATGAAAAAGATGATGATTTTGAAACCTCAAATCAAAACAGTGCACTAGATATCTCGACACATCATGCACCAACATACACCAGGGGTAGAAGGCGCAAAGGAAAAAATGTCACCAATACTCGTAGAGAGGTTGATAATGGGGTGCTTGATTACCTGTCTCGAACCATCAATGACGATGGAGAGGAGGCATTTTCACGCAGCCTTGCTCAATATTTGCGTCAAATTCCACGTGGAGTAAGGCTGCGTGCAAGAAGCTGTATGCAAACCATAATTGACGCATGTACCCCTCCCAATACACCACATTTAATTTTCAATTACATCGAACGCTGGCAATTATCTGAAGAAAATAAACTAGACAATACCCCTCCAAATATAGATGCTATAACATCAAACACCCTGCCACAGCCACCACACATACCAAGTGTCTGTGTGTCTAATCGCGACAATATGTCAGGATATGAACATACAAATGAAATAACACACAACCTACACATGAATATTGTTGATAATGCCCATAATGTAGTAAGACAAACATACAATCCAAACATCAATTCAAATATACATTATAGTAACCAAAGAGAACAACATTATGACCATACTCATGCATCATCCAATGCTAGGGAAATTTCATTAAGAAATTTCTCTGAACCAGCATACAGCCATCATACTCCAAGCAGCTACACGAGCAAGGACAACAATCTAGTTCAACCAATCAGCACACGCCCTGAACAGCATCAGGACCACAAGATGCAAACCCCAGCAAGCCAGATGCAACGATCTACCAATGTAACACCTAGATACATGAATTTATGAGTGTAACATTAGTTATTTATTTGTGAATATAACAAATAAGTGTGTTATAAAACCAAACAATATATCTTCCTGCATTTATGTATACCAAAACATATAGTTGAAGCAAAACATTTGTTATTTAAACCAACAATCAGTTTATTAAGGGAAATTTGAACATTATACCTTATGTATCTTATTGGATAAGAAGTATTATCTGCATGATACCGTTTATTAGTTTTAATTTGGATTTGCATGTTTTTTAAAAGGTCCAAAAAAAAAAAAAAATAAACATTATTTGGTTAACCATCATAAGTTTTTTTTATCATATTTTTTAAACGTTATTTAAGTTTGGTTGCCATGGAATTGATCCAGAAGCTGTATTGAAGTAATTACATAGATGATTGCGCACTCTTATCCCTGACCAAAGTTGAGCAACATTTTGTGAACGAATTAACAAATGGGGATCTTGAAAAAAAGGAATATCTTGATTTACTGCATCAAGACATTCTTTTGTTCGTGTCACATTATGCAGAATTACTATTGCTTTAATTACTTTAATAACATTTTGTTCATTTAGCTGGATATGTGTGTACAGTATTCGCCATTTAGCACACATTATCCCAAAAGCACATTCAACTACCCTTCTGGCCCTCGAGAGTCTGTAATTGAAAATGCGTCGCATAGGAGTTAATGTACGTCTGGGATATGGTCGCATCATATTGCTTGACAATTTAAATGCCTCATCACCAACAAAATAATAAGGTATGGCGGGTCCCTGAGTACCCTCTAAAATTTGTGGAAAAGGAATATGTAAAGTAGATTGCAACATACGTGCACACATAGTGGATTGTGAGAAAATTTGGGAATCCCCAGCACCACCATAGGCACCAACATCCATTAAAGTAAATCGGTATGTCGCATCGGCAACAGCCAGAAGAACGACAGAGAAATAATGTTTATAATTGTAATAAAGCGATCCTGAGTTTGGAGGCTTGCGAACTCGGACATGCTTGCCATCAATTGCTCCAATGCAATTTGGCATTTGGCAGTTATTAGTGAAGCCCTTTGATATTTGAAGCCACATTTCTACTGTTGGTTCAGGCATCATTGTATTGTGCAGGTTATCCCAAATTGCTGCACAGGTTGTTGACACAATCGAACATATAGTGGACTTTCCAAGTAAAAATTCAAGATGCAAAGCAGCATATGAAAGTCCAGTAGAGAGATATCTGTATATAGAGAATATGGATTAATTCATTCAGATATATTTCATCAATTTAAATTTGGCATCATTTGTATCGTGATGTTAATTTATAAATGATTTGCTAAAAAAATAAAAAAATACCGTAATGTAAGCAATAGCCGTTCCTCTGGGCATATACTTTTTCGAAAACGGGTGTTCTGTCTGGTTATATCAGGACGAATTTCTGTGAGGATGAAGTCAAATGTAGTCAAATCCATGCGACAGTAGGCATAAAACTTGTCACTGTGTTCGCGTAATTTTTCATAAAGACGGGTAAAATGACCTCTTGTTGCACGGCGACGGACAATTGGATGGAGCCAATATCTTCGCATAGATGTAAGGGATGGTTCATGATAGTATGTTCCAAAACGGCGTGAAAGTACCCAATGAAGCAATATTCTTTCTGTTGTATTGAATGTCAAATGATTTGACATTGTTCCTTTTTTAGATGACAATAGGATATTGCTTCAATGCAGAACGAAATCCAGAGTCTTGCGATGAATACAAAGCACACATGAGACCCAAAGCCACGTGGGGGGCTGGAACATTTAAATAGGCAAATTCCATGTGTCGATCATTTAAATTAAGTGAACTCTTGCAGATAACTCGCATCACAATCGCAACACACACGCGTCGCACACGCGAGCAAAAAGCATCGCACTTGCGTTGCACTCGCACCTAACGTGAACTAAAATCAGCCGAGTATTTTTCAGCCCAGTCGGACCGATTTTACTCGCATAGATGTGTTTCCACCCTTAAGTATTTCGTCAGTATTTGTACACCACAACTAAGTGTCTCCAAAACACAGAATGAGGTTAAGCTTTTAATTATAGTTTTTCTCTGTAAGTTGGATCCCAGACTTTGGCAAACAAACACTGACGAAAAAATACTGAAGTGTGAATGAGGCCTAAGCGGTAGTTTCCAGGGCTCCCGTCCAGTGCCCATAGATTACTGGCCAACATATCAGTCCTGAAAATGCCTTCACACCAACTCTATATCTGTGAACACTCTCGACATATGTGGATGCATTTTTCCTGATAGAGGCCTTAACCACAGCCAGGTCTACACAACAACTTCTGCCTTCCATTGACTGCACTGTCATTCCACGAAATGCTATGTGGCTAGAAAACACACTTGTTTCTCGGAAATCCAGCCAAGACATCGCGTTCAGGCCGCATACTTTCGAACTCAATGCGTCTTTGTGAGCTAGGGCATCACTCTGTTATTTAAAGGGGTTTTCCCTTCCAAAAAATTATTCTTAAACGTACAATAGATAAATATTGAACTTACTAATTTATTTTTATTTCTATAGTTTTTCAGTGCATTAGAACAGCGATTGAATATAATCTTCAAATACTCTAGAAAAAGGATGAGAAAAAAAAAAGAACGTTTCAATTACTTGCAT
The DNA here is from genome assembly GCF_048569485.1 of Anomaloglossus baeobatrachus. Classification (NCBI taxonomy): domain Eukaryota; kingdom Metazoa; phylum Chordata; class Amphibia; order Anura; family Aromobatidae; genus Anomaloglossus; species Anomaloglossus baeobatrachus. Next base: position 182,836,629 of record NC_134358.1, read on the forward strand.
AAAAAAACAGAAATAGCAGTTGAAAATAATATCACAATATCTAACATGCACAGGAAACAATATTTTATTTAAAAAAAAAAAATGCTGTTTAGGTCATCTTTTCACAAAAAATGTACAGTCATTAAAATAAAGAGTTGTAAATTGGCACCATTAACAACTATGGCCTAACTTCTAATCAACAAACCCTAACACAGCACCATCGACAGAAAAGTGAAAAAGTTAGGCTATGTGCCCACGCTGCAGAAAATGTGTGGATTTTGCTGCGGATTTCTCACGGAAAAGCCGCGGATTTTCCAGAAATCTGCAGCACAGCTACTCCCCAGCCATCTCTATGGCATTTGGGAAATGCTGAGCCCACGCTGCGGATTTTTCCGCAGCGGAAATCGTGCGGATTTTCGTGCGGAAAAATCTGCAGCATGTCAATTATTGTTGCGGAATTTCGTGCGGATTTTGCCTATTCAATTGAATTAAAAAACCCCGCAAAATCCGCAATAAAATCCGCTTGAAATCCACATCAAATCCGCACCTATGAAAAGGTGCGGATTCCGGGGGAAAGCTGCGGATTTTGATGCAGAAAAATCCGCAGATACAGAGTCCCGTGGGCACATAGCCTTATGGGTCTCAAAATATATTCTTTTGTAACAAAGTTTTATTTATTTTTTTTTCCTTTAAAAGTGAACCAGTTCTGGGTGTATATTGCTAATCCCTGCCTAACCATCCCTGTATACACTAGCATAGATAACGGGATCTACAGAAAAAGTATTTCTAAAGATCTTTTATCGTATGCTAATGAGCGCAGGAACTAGTCCCAAGGGTGCTAGTTTCTGTGCTCATTTCTCCCTCTTAGCATGGCAGTGCGACCACAGTGGTGTGCTAACATGCTAGTTAAAGCAACATCACAAGCGGTGACGTGCGTACCTGTGTCCGCTGTCACCGCTGATCAGAAGTCTCGGCACTTACAGTCATGCGCAGTAGACCTAGGAGTAAAAGCCGGGACACATACACTTGGCTTCATACTGCGCATCACCAGAAGTGCGGGGCATTCAGATCAGTGGTGACAGCTTCCATGCTAAGGCTAGTTTCACACATTTGGCTTTTTGCCGGATTCGGCGCACGCCAGTACAGTGTATACAATACAATGGCAGCGCGACAAGCGCCGGTCACATGCTGTCCTGTGACCTGGAAGTTGCGGCGCTGCCATTGTACTGTAAACACTGTACTGGCGTGCACCAAATCCGGCAAGCGGCGAAAAGCCGGATGTGTGAAACCGGCCTAAGAGGGCACAATAACTGCAGGAACTAACGCCCTTGCAAATACTCCATGCTCTCATTAGCATATCATAAAAGATCTTTAGACAAACTTTAGGATGGATCCAGCAGCAATCCGTTGACAAAAACAAAGTTATACAGACACAACTTTTTTGTCTGGCTAAAACAAAATTGATTTAAACTACGTATATACTGGCGTATAAGACGACTTTTTACCCCCTTAAAATAATGGCTACAGTGGGGGGTCGTCTTATACGCCGGATATATACCTGGGTGCTGTAGTGCGCCGCTCCACTCCGTTCCACGCTTGGATTCTGCCTCCATAGCGACGAGGGAGGAACTTCCTGTCACCGCTGCTGAATGGCAGAGCGCTGGCCAATCAGAGGCAAGCAGCTCTGCCTTGACGTCAGCGCTCTAGCAGGGAAGTTCCTGCCTCGTCGTTATGGAAACGCGATACACAGCCCGGCCCCGTACTGGTATATCATACAGCATATATACTGGTATATATACAGCGGATATATAGCGTATATATAGCAGGGGGCCGCACTGTGTGAGGAGGTGTTTTTTTTTTTCACTGTCCAGTATAACCAATAGGATTAGTGCAGTAACGCCAGATTCCCCTCGCATCCATGCAGGGACATTAATGAAGAGCTTACATGCTGGCCCCTGCACTAATCCTATTGGTTATACTGGACAGTAAAAAAACACCTCCTCACACAGTGCGGCCCCCTGCTCTTAGCATACTGAAGCATACTGAACGGGGGTAGTCTTATACAGTGAGTATATCCCAAATTCTATATTTTTAGGGCAGAAGTTGGGGGTCGTCTTATACGCCCAGTCGTCTTATACGCCGGCATATACGGTACATCTGTAATTTTAACATTGAAGTCTATATAAAACAGATCCGTTTAATAGCCATCCGTTTTCTTCTATTGAAAAAGGATCAATTTTTTGCATATTTGAACAGTTTTTCAAATGGAAGAAAATAGATTGCTATTTAATGAATCTATTGAAATCATTTTTATTTAGCCAGACAAAAAAAAGTTGTCTGAATAATTTTTTTTTTCTGAACGGATTGCTGCTGGATCCATTTTAATGGATACTTACTGGAAAACTGAACATAGCTTTAATAAATTCGAAGGACCGGTGTTGGCATGCCCTGTCTCCTCCTTGGCTCTGCTCATTTTTGCGGAGCTGCACAAAACTAGTGTGAAAATCCACAAGTCTCAGGCTGTGTGCTCAAGATGAGTTTTTAGTGAGTTTTTTTGTGTTACTTTTTTTTCTGAAGCAGCAAAATTATGTATCTTACAGTTCCAGAAAAGTGGATGGCTCCTGCCTACTGCGCTTCTTTTTTTACTGCGCATAAACTCACCTGCGGCGCGAGTTTCAAATCCAAAACATGTCAATTTCTCTTGTGGGAACGTTGAGTTTTCTGTGCAGCTTTTCCCTATAGACTCGCATTAGATCTGAAAAATCTGCAGGCAAAAACCACAGCAGTGTACGGTATTTAGTGTGTTTCCGTAATGGAAATGTATAAAAAATGCATGCAAGTAATTAGCAATAACAAAGCAGCTTTATATAAAACCTAACCTACAACAAGAGACAACAACCACAGTGCAAAAACGCAGTAAAAATGTATGTAAAAAACAAAATGTAAGTAAGCTAATTTACATAATTTGTGCAAAAACTCACCAAAAGCTCATCGTGGGAATGTAGCCTTAAATTTTTTTTCGGAACACCTGTTGAACAAAAAATGTTGCAACAATCTAAGTGTTTTACACGCGTTTTATGGGGTAAAGACTTTGTTTAACCACTTACACGACACATGACGTACTGGGCAGTCCGCGGCGAATCACGCACATATCAGCTGATTTCAACAGCTGACGTGTGTCTGCTAGGCGCAAGTGGAATCGCGTTCTACCAGCACCTATTAACCCCTTTCATCTCGCTGTCAAATTATGACAGTGAGATGTAACAGCACGCCGCAGTAAGCATAACTTACCCAGCGCCATCTTAAGTCACTTCACTTGATCATGTGACTGCCAGTGGTTGCCATGGTAGCACAGGGTCATGTGATGACTCCTGTAGCTATCATGAGTCACTTTCTCTCACTGCCAGCAGACTGCCGTGTGTGAGAGTAAATCAGCTTTTATCCAGATCTGGAGAAATGGAAGTGCGATCAGACTGCTTATCATTATAGTCCCTTAAGGGGACTAGTAAAATAAAAAGAAGTTAAAAGAAAAGTTTTAAAAAATAAAAAAAAATTAAAAAAATAAGTTTAAATCACCCCCCATTCGGCCCATTCAAAATTAAAGGGTTAACCAAATAAAATATATACATTTGGTATCGGCATGTTCTGAAATGCCCGATCTATCAAAATATAAAATCAATTATTCTGATCGGTAAACAGCGTAGTGGCAAAAAATTCCAAATGCCAAAATTACGTTTTTTAGTTGCTGAAAATTTTGCGCAAAATGCAATAACAGGTGATCAAAATGTAGCATCTGCGCAAAAAATTGTACCATTAAAAACGTCAGCTCAACCACTGGCTAGACGTTTGAATGAGGGGGGGTGGTTTGAAGGGATCAAGGTAGGGAGGAAGTCATTGCACTCAGCCTTATTTGCTGATGATATAATCCTGTTCATGAGCAAACCTAAAACGCAATTGAGTCGAGTCATAGAACAAATTGAGGAGTTAGGGAGGTTAGCAGGGTTTACACTTAACAAAAACAAATGTGAAATTCTCTTCTTGGATGGAAAGAGAGCGGAGTGGGAGAGGGGTGCATTATGTGACATTCCAATAGCTAGAAATACAATTAATACAATACAATACAATTGTACTTGGGAGTTCAGGTTGGGAGGGATACTAAGACCATATATTCATTAAATTATTCCCCTTTGATCGAGAAAATTGAACGTGAACTGCAAGGTTGGGCAAATTTGCCGTTGACTCTTCTGGGAAGAAATCATCTAATAAAAATGATGAGCTTTTCCAAGCTTCTCTATCCAATGCAGACAATCCCATTGCTGCTTAAACACTTGGATGTGAACAGATTGACAAAAGCGTTCTCAAGTTTTTTGTGGAAGGGATATAGGCCGAGGATTAGTGCCAAAAAGCTAATGTTATCAACAGAAAATGGAGGGATCAGACTACCTAACATTAGGGGGTACAATTTGTCCTGTATCTTAAGACATGTAGTCGATTGGATTAGACGAACAAGTAGGTATTCTGACTGGGATATAGAGGCTGAATTTTGTAAACCTTGGGACCTGAGTTCAATCCTACATACATCCATTCCAAATTTGCCACCCAACATTAAACAGTCACTGATTTGTAGAGACACAGTGATGACTTGGAAGGCGGTTAGGAAAAAGTTCGGGTTAGCCTGGAACATCTCCAAATTCCTTAATATATGGGCTTGTCCTGACTTTCCACAGGGAAGGGAAAATTATCTCTTTAAAGAATGGAGGGAAAAAGGGATTGGAACTCTAAAAAACCTGATGCATGATACAGAACGGAGATGGATGACGTGTGAGGAGTTGAGGGCAAAGTATGACTTGCGCCCATTCCAGACTCTCCAGTTTCAACAGGTGAAACAAGGGATAATGAAGAAACTATACAACATAAATAACGAATATGAGGCAAATCAGATGGATGCGATCATATTAAGGGACATCCATGCCACAAATATATCAAGTCTTTATGGAAATATGAGAGAAGTGTTAGTCCCTAACATAGCAGGAAGAATGTTGGAAGGGTGGGCAAAGCAGTTGGGAGATCAAGAAGGTGGAGAAGAAGATTTTGAATGGTTGGATGGTGATGAGAAAGAAGATTGTGAATGAGAACTTAAGAGATACCCAATTCAGGATCATACATAGAGCTATCTATGGATTTAATATATTGAATGCAAGACATCCAGATAAGATGATGAGTTGTCCAAATTGTGGTACGGAAAAAACAGATCTATATCATGGGATATGGCAGTGCGAAAGGATTGAAAGATTTTGGAAACAAGTCCAAGGGGTAGTGAGGAAAATCTGGAATAGAAATGTAGAGTTAGATCCAATGGTCTGGTTATTTCACTATCAGCATCGAGAGGAGGGAGAGAAAGGGGGAGACAAGTTACCAAATCTTTTCCATGATATAGCAATGATAAGTAAAAGGGCTATTCTTCAGAAGTGGCTGGTGAAGGAAACACCAACAAAAGAAGAACTTGTTAATCAATTGAAAAAAATGCTCATGTTGGAGAAGGTGATGGTGGAGAGGTGCAAAGAAAGGATGACAGCAAAATTTTTCAGTAAATGGAGAAAGTTCATAAGCGTTATATGTTCTAGAGAAGAAATAATACAAATAATGTCCACATTTGTGTCTACGGAATGGTACATGAAGGAAGACCTGTCAGGGTCCCTGTGCGAGCTGAAAGTATAGTTGGCCAAATTCTGGGTTGTGTCGCATGGAGAGGGGAGGGGGGGAATGGGAGGGATAGTGTTTACAAGTAATGTTTGTAACAAGTTATCAAGGAATGCTGAAGGGGGGAGTAGCGGAGACTGAACAATGGAAATATACACTGACGAAGAAGGGGAAGGAGCAAATTTGATGACCGTGACAAATATTTGATCGATAAATTGTAGAGACTATGTTATTTGATATTTTGATTTGTTGACCCTTATTTTCTTCATTCTGTACCCTATTTTACCATTACAAGAAAAGAAATAAAAAATTTGGTTTAAAAAAAAAAAAACACAAACGTCAGCTCGAGACGCAAAAATAAGGCTTCACTGAGCCATAGATCCCAAAAAAATGAGAATGCTACAGGTTTTGGAAAGTGGCGCAAAAAGTGCGCCACTTTTTTTTTGGACAATCTTGTGAATTTTTTTTAACCCCTTAAACCTATACATGTTTGGTGTTTACAAACTCGTACTGACCTTAGACAAAACACCAAGACATCAGTTTTACCATAGAGTGAACATGGTGAATAAAATATCCCAAAAACTATTGTGCGATCACACTTTTTTGCAGTTTTTCCACACTTGGAATTTTTTTGCTGTTTTCCAGTACACTATATGTTGAAACTTATGTTTTAATTTAAAAGTATAGCTCGTCCTGCAAAAAAAACCCCAAGCCCTTATATGGCAATATTGTCGGAAAAATAAAAAAGTTACGACTCTCGGAAGAAGGGGAGAAAAAAAACAAAAACGGAAAATCGCCAGGGAGTGAAGGGGTTAATTGGGACTTAAGATTTTTTTTTTTTTTTTACATTGTTAATACTTTATGTAGTCCACTAAATCTTTCCATTAAATAACTTCACTCATTCTGAAAAAAAACATGGCCTACTATCAAAAATGAAGTCATGCAACTTGGATGACAAGATTAAAAAATAAATAAATAAAAACATGGATTGCAAAGATAATTCTGTCAAGTGGACATCCCCTTTAAAGCTAGGGTGACTCTTACAATAAATGTCTGTCCTTCCAATATGTCTGACCGATTTATTAATTATTATATAATTATAGCGGTAAGAATTTATTTTTGACATTGAAGGACAAATCTCAGATGTTAACAAAGAGGCAGTAATAAAATTCTGACTTCCTGCAACCACTACTAGGGGGGTTGGCAGTTATTCACCAAATGTTTTATTATGGAGCTCCCCTCTAATGTTGGCTGATTGTAATTTAATTATCCAAATGGTTATTTCCATCACATACTTAGGATATTCTATAAATGTCTGAAGTTTCCCCAACTAAGTATGGTCAGCGTTCCAACCTGGTACTCCATGCCATCTGCTATAGCACTCTCTATTGTAGGGTTTATCGGATCAGTTATTTTCTGATGGTTCACATTATAAGAGTTGGTTCCATGTATTTGTAGTATCTAAACTAGGTGCATTTATGACGTAAAGCCTCTGTAAGACCTTTACAGTCTATGGCTCAATAGCATCTCTCTAAGTGAAGCCAACTACATAGTGCGCCATTGTCCTGGATCTGGGCATAAGGCACTGCCGTGGGCATGAACTCAGTCATTAGTGATGAGCGAGCACTACCATGTTCCGGTGCTCAGTACTTGTAATGAGCAGTTGGACTCTCGGATGGGCTCGACTCGTGTACTGAGTAAAATGGAAGTCATTGGGGGATTCAAGCATTTTTCCGGAAGATCTTTTGGAAAATGCTTGAATTCGCCTTTGACTTCCATTATTGGTCAGTACTTGAGTTAAGCCCGTCTGAGCATCCAACTGCTGGTTACGAGTACCGAGCACCAGAGCATGGTAGTGCTCACTCGCCACTAATTGTCAGCTTGCATGCAAAACCGTATCGTATTGCTAATTACCAAATAGTGTGTAGCCCATGTAGGTATAAGATCCACTGAAAATAGCTTCAAAGCCTTCAGTACAAACAGTGCGGTTGCTAAGAATGGGACCTGTGCATTCAGTTTATTTCCCTGTTGTAGTAAATTAGCTCATAAACATATATCAGGTGATGAAAACATGGCAACAAGGCACAACAGCAAATGCCTGGGTAATGATTTCTATAACAAGCCTTTAAATGGTGGAGCAATGGCTTCAATGTACTTCAGCAGTATAATGCTAACATCACATATCCAGTAATCCAACAGATTAAGCAGCAATCCATTTAGGGCCGTTTCACACATCCGGCTTTTCACCGGACTGGCGGATCCGGCGCTCTCCAGTACAGTGTATACAGTACAATGGCAGCACAACAAGCTCCGGTCACATGCTGTCATATGACCGGGGCATGTGACCCCGGAAGTTGCCGCACTGCCATTGTACTGTATACACTGTACTGGAGTGTGCCGGATCCGCCAGTCCGGTGAAAAGCCGGATGTGTGAAACGGCCCTGACACAACTTTGTTTTGTCAGTTTTTACATTAATTGCAGCTGGGGCCCTTTATTTCCAACATTGGAATCTATAGAAAATGGATCCGTTAACTGATTGATTGCTATTTAGCCATCCTTTTTTCTTTCATTTGTAAAAAAATCCATTTTTTGCTAAAAAATAATTAAAAAAAAAGTTGTCTGTATAACTTTTTTGACAATAGATTGCCGCTGGAACCGTTCTAATGGAGGATTACTGGACATGTGACCATAGCCGAAGCTACACAGCCAAAAACTGCTGCACAGCCAACGCAGTGTATGAATGCAGCCTTAAAGAAAAGGGAACATTAAAAAAGTGCACACTTAGCCCCCATTCATTAGGGTAGTGTCTCCAAAAGTCTACAATTTGCAGAGTTGCACAAAAATATCTTAGACATTTGAAGCTGTAGACTGTGTGGTGAATCAAAGCCCTTGTGCTGTATTTCCACATATCTAATCTGTGTTCCTACTATATTCACCCTCATATAACAGATGCCAGCCCTGCATTGGAATCTTTGGTACAAACCAAAATGTCCTCTTTAAAAACAAAACAAATAGGGAAAACTATAAGGCCTCTTTCACACGTCAGTGATTCTGGTACGTATGTGCTAGTTTTTATACGTACCAGAATCACGGGCATTTGCAGACCCATTATAACCAATCCGTGCCCACATCAGTGATTTTTCACTGACCGTGTCTGTGCGGCGTACACGTGTTTCCGTGATTGCCGCACGGAGACGTCCGTTTTTTTCTGGCATCACTGATGTCCCACTGACCACACTATGGTGTGGTCCATGAAACACGTACCAGAAAAACACGGACACTGAAAATTAAAAAGCATTTTTAACTCCCCTTCTCCAGCGACGCTCTCTCCGGCCTTTGCTGGCTGCTGCTTCAGAGCTGACGAATTACTGGCATGCATATTCATGTATGCAGCCACAGTGGACCCGGAAGCAGCTGCACCGGGGGCAGAAACACAGCAGAGTCGGAGAGTTCAGCACGACTGACAGCAGGAGCGGGGACAGGTGAGTATACATCCATGTGCAATCACTGAGTACGGATCACGGATGGCACATGGACAACCCACGTGTGCCATGAATTACGGCACACAGAGAGACATATGCGGTTTTAACATGTCAGTGAAAAACGTCTGTTTTTCACTGACGTGTCAAACAGGCCTTAAAGAGACCATAATCTCCCCATCGGTTCTTGCTATGCAGCTGAAAACCATGCAGCTTTCCTCCTTTAAGGCTATGTTCGCACGTTGCGTCGGAGTACCTGCAGTTTATTCTGCACATTTTCCTTCCCTTGGTTTTTGACCAAATGGCTTTTGACCATTTTTTAGCGCTGAAAACGCATGCATTTTTACCGCGTTTTTAGTGCGTTTTTAGCGCTTTTTACCTGCGTTTTCACTTGCGTTTCTGCAGATGCGTTTTGTAGATCAAGACACTGAGAAATAAAGTTGCAATAGACAAAAAGAATGAAAAAAGAGAAAAAAAGTATAAAATTAACTTTCAATAAAAATATATGGAAAATTATCATTCTTAATTCAAAAATAGTGGTTATGCACATTTTATCAGAAAAATAGGTGAAGTTTATAATTTTTTAACATTTAAATTTTCGGTTATTGTGTGTGTGTAAAGGTGTGTGTGTGTGTAAAGGAACATTAGAACCCAGTAATTTTTGTCCAGAAAAGCATGCGTTTTTGGAGCCAAAAACGCAGTGGAAAAGCAGGTAAAAAGCATGAAAAACGCAGGAATTGTGCTTTTGGTTGCGTTTTGCCATTTCTCATTGACTCCAATGTTAAGGAAACGCTGCAGAAATGGCAAAAACAACTGACATGCTGCTTCTTTTTCAGCATGGTTTTTTACCACAAATATGCAAATTAAACGCTGCAGAAAAAAAAGCAAAGTGCAGACAGGATTTCTGCTTTTCCCATAGACTTTGCTGGAAAACAAAAACGCATGCGTTTTAGTGCAAAAACGCTGCTGCTAAAAACGCTGCAGAAACGCGGAAAAAAACGCAACGTGCGAACATAGCCTAAGGCCTCGTGCTTATGTTCAGTATTTAACCAAATATTCATGTGAACCGACGGTCTATATGGAAAAGAAAATGACAGCATGCCACTTTTCTCGCCCAGTTTGTTTTTGGCCATGTGCACACCGAGTATTTGTTGAGTTTTTTACCTCAGTATTTGTAAGAGAAAACCAGGAGTGGAACAATCAGAGGAAAAGTATAAGGCTGTGTGCGCACTTTGCATTTTTTCATGCGTTTCCGCAACGTTTTCAACTGCAGCGTTTTAATGCCAAAATGCATGCGTTTTGATTTTCAAGCAAAGTTTATGGTAGTGATTTCTTGTGCACACAATGCAGTTAAAAACGCAGGGTTTTAGTTGCAGAAAATTTGCCAAAAACTCAGCGTTTAAAGAATCAACATGTCAATTGTTTTTGCCATTTTGGCAGCGTTTTGCTAACAATAGAGTCAATGAGAATTTGCAATACGCAATCTACTTCAAAATTCTAGCGTTTTAACGTGCTTTTTTGATGCAGAAACATGCTTTTTTGGACCAATTAAATGCATGCGTTTTTGACAAAATATTAATGGCATGTCCCTTTACACACACACATAGTCCGACAATTAAATGCATGAAAATCAATAAATGTAATTTTATGCATAAATATTAGCACAAAGTTATCATTTTATTAAAATAAGCCATTTTTTGTATGATTTTAATCATTTTTTTTCTTTTTTTTTTTTAAAGTGTTTGTATGTTTAATCTTTATTTAGCATTGTATTTGTAGTCAAAACGCATCTGATTTTAAGCAGTGAAAGAGCCTGTAAAACGCGGTAAAAACGCAAGCGTATTTATAGCATTTTTGTAGTCCGAACCAAATTTGACAACTATTTCTGCCAGAGAATGCGTTTAGAACTGCAACAACCTCGACGCAAAGTGCGCACATAGCCTAATAGAAACACGGGCACTACTTCTGTATTCTTTATGTACTCCTGGTTTTGGCTACAAATACTGAGGTGAAAAACTCACCAAATACTCAACGTTTGACCGTGGCCTAACACAAAATCGGACCAGAATAAGTGGCATGCTGTCATTTTCTTTTCCATATATTTGGTTATGGCACCGGCTATAATGATTGTGGTTTCTGGCATATAAGAACCAAAACCAGACTGAAATGCCAAGCTATTTATCTCCGGTATACGATGTAAGGTCCCTATTGAAATCCATGAGAAAAATCCACATTAAAAAGGTGTCATTTAAAAAACAAAACACAAAAAAACCCCAAAACTCTTCAAAAACTAATTTCTACCAGGATTTTGGACACAAAAAAAAAAAAGACAGCACGTGGTTTAGATTGTTACCGTATATTGTTTAAACTCATCCACTTTGATAGTACTGTAAAATGCTGTGGATTTTGTGTGGACAATCCACCTAAGTCTCCACCTATTATGCAACATATGAAATTAACAATCCACAATATCCACATATTGCTATCTCATAGACAACATCGTATATATAGAAACCACTTGTAGTCCTATACCAAATCGTAAGAACCACTATGATGCTTGTATGTCATAAAATTTACTTTATTGATATATTATTAAAACCAAAAAAGTAACAACAAAGTTATAGCTTGGCGACAAGCAACATATGAAATTAACCTATAATTTATTCCAGTGAATGTCGCACTAGTTATTTTGCACTATAATGTAACCAATGGTTGTTAGGCTGCTTTCACACCTCCGGTTTCTGCAATGCGGCACACTCCGGCACTTTGCAGGAAAATCGCAACCGTTTTTTTTTTGCTGCCGGTTGCGATTTTCCTGCATAGACTTTAATTAGTGCCGCATTGTGCCGCATGGCCTTGCGTTCCGTCCGTTTTTTGCCGCATGCGGCAGATTTAGCCGATGCGGCGGCCGGATGGAACGTTGCCTGCGTTTTTTCGTGCGGCAAAAAAAACCGCATCGCGCCGCATTCGGCCGATGCGGCGCATTTTTCAATGCATGCCTATGGCGGCCGGATGCGACGCGATGCGGCAATAACCGCATCTGGCCGCCGCATGCGGTTTTTGCCACTGCGCATGCTCAGTAGCATGCCGCAAGCGGCAAAAACCGGACTGGCCGCAAAGGAAAAACTTATGCAAAAGATGCGGTGTGTTCACCGCATCCGTTGCATAGCTTGCACAGCCGGATTGAGCCGCACAGCTCAAGCCGGATGTGTGAAAGCAGCCTTAAATGCTTAATGGCTATCGAGTGAGGACATCTGTTATGCAGGTCTGCGACGTTCTCTGACCAAAAGCATAGTCTTCAGGTCAGCCTGAAGTGAACGTTTTCATTCCTGTGCAGGTTATTGATCGGCTTCTTGTCAGTAGGCCCACATACCACCTGACCTCACAAATATCTCTCGACTTGACTCCAATGTGATTAACCTTTTAGCATACCATAATGTACGCATGTGTTATGGAATGCCCTATATAAAGGCGCCATGACATGCAGAGAAGCCATTAGGGTCATTCTTCACAGAAAATGTGCCCCCCGCGATCAATAGTTGGGGCCTATCTGTAGTTGACAACCAAGCTTCTGCTGGAACAATTAAGATCAGAGGAACCTCTGATCCACGCTGTTTAACCCCTTAAATGCTCAAATCTTTACTGAACACAGCATCTAAGGAACTTGGTGGAGTATGGTGGCTCCCCCTTCTGGCATATTGGCCCTCTACATGGGGTTACTGGCTTAAAAAGCCATAATCCCCCTTCAAATGTAAGAGCTCATTCAGACAACCATTTTATACTGACTCATGATGTCTGAGTAAAAATCAGACAGAACACTGACCAATATAAATGGTAAGGTTGTTCAGATGACAGGTTTTTCATACAGACCGAGTGAACGTGTGAAAAAGTCACTGTATGCACTATTCAGATGAGACTCGCCGATTCAAGTTTTAGTACGTAAAGAATATCGGATCTCGTGCAACTTCATCCAGGTATCATGGTATAGTTCAATTATTAAACTACTATATGTACATTTTTTAATGTAGATATATAAAAAAATGTACGCGGTTGTCATTCGGGCATAAAAACCAGGCACATGGATGACAAAATTGATTAAAATCATCCTAATTTTCTGGATGAAATGCAAACAATTTTTCAAACTTGTCATTACCCAGCCTACTAATGACGGCCAGCAATGTCTATTTACCTGATGGAACTTAAAAAAAAAAAAAAAAAAAAAAAACAATGGATGAGCTTCCAAAAATTATTTATTTTTTAAAACGTAGCGCTACAGCTTATAGAATAAAAATTAATGGTGGATATTGCCACTCATCCACTCCTCAAAAATATGTAAAAATTATTTAATAATTGTATGTATATTGCCAAAAAACAAGCCCTCCTACTGCCACATCAAGGTATAAATGAAAACATATTCCTCTTGTAATACCCTTTTTTTTTTTTTTTGCTTGTTTCTTCCATAAGGGTAAAATCGCATGATGAGCTCTTGGTGAGTTTTTGACATTGCGTATTTTTGCTGGGTCCAAAACGCAGCATCTTACAGTTTCAACAAAGTGGATGGGATTTACAGAAATCTCCTGCCCACCGTGCTATTTTACTCACCGTATATTGACCTGCAGTGCGTGTTTCAAATCTTCATCGTATCCATTTCTCTTTTGAGGATGTGGCGTTTTCTGTGCAGATTTTTCTCATTGACTTGCATTAGATGTGAGAAATCTGCAGGCAAAAAAAAAATACCCATGCGTTTTTAGTGCGTTTCCACTTTGGAAACACACAAATGCATGAAATCTCCGCATAAGTATATCAATAAAGTTTTGTCAAAGCTGTATATCAAGCATGAAAAACAAAGCAGCTTTATTTAAAACCTGATATAGAAAAAAAAAGGCAAAAACTACAGTGTCACAAATGCAATTAAAAACTCAGTGTTCAAACAAAAAAAATGCAAGTAACGTAATTTAAATATGTGCAGAAATGGTGTAAAAATTCTGCAACATCAAAAATTCACCAAATGCTCTTCTTGGACTACGTGCCACGCTAAGTATTTTGGTGAGTTTTTTTATGTCAGTTGTAAGCAAAAAGCAGGAATGGAATAATCAGAGGAAAAGTATATGGCCGCTTTCACACTGCGTTGTGTCCTAAGTTCACTGGTCCTTTTGGAGCTTCCGACTGAACACCTCCGCAAAACGGGTTTTGGACATTTGCGCCGACGGGGCCGTTGACTATAATGGTGCAGTCGGAGTCACCATGTGCTCTGTCTTGCACTATTTTCGAGCATATAATCTTACTGGAGGCGGACACGCAGATGCAGTCTACTACGTCTGCACGTCCGCCTGCAGAAAGTGTATACGCCTGAAAATGGTGCAGGACAGAGCACACAGTGACTCCATCTGCACCATTATTGTCAGTGGCCTCGTCGGCGCAAAATGGGTTTCGGACGGAAACTACACTGGGACAAATGAACGTAGGTTATAACGCAGGGTGAAAGTGGCCTAATGGAAACACAGGCACCTCTTCTGGTTTGTTTTTTATACACTCCTGGTTTTGGCTTACAAATAGTAAGTTAAAAAAACCTCACCAAATACTCAACATGTGCACATGGCTTTAAGCTACGTTCCCACAATGAGCTTTCCGTGAGTTTTTGATGTTGCAGATTTTCTGCACCCATTATGAAAATTAGGTTACTTGTATTGTTTATTGCATGTGTTTGAGTGTTTTGGTTTTTTACATGTGTTTTTATCGCATTTTTATGCTGCAGCTTTTGTCTTATTGCTATGTCATGACATGTCCAACGGTTTTTTTTTTTGTGCATCCCAGCAGTGGTGCTTTTAAATATAAGTCCTCCCGGTCTTATACTCACCTTTCGTCATCTTCATCTTCTATCACTGCCACTCCATTCGGTCTTCTGTGATTTGTTAGTTGCCGGGTGCTTCAGTGTTTCCTTGAGGTTACAAATGAATGTAACTCTATGAGAGCCTTGTTCTGTCCTCCTTCTGTCTCTCATTGAGATGCATTAAGAGTTTGTGACGTATTTTCTGACTTCCAGCCAGTCAAAAGTTTATACGCAAGATGGCGCCGTGAGACCAGAGCGGCGTAAGTAAAAGGTGAAGCCAACGGAAGGTGAGTATATAACACGGAGCTATGATTTTAGGCCGGGATCAGATGAGCGTATAGCATCCAATGCAGTATGCTAATGGCACAAGGCTCAAACTCTGCTGTGAGTGTGAGCAGAGTGTCCTGTTGCAGTGCTCTGATTCTCTCACGAGGATTGGCTCACAGGTGAGGAGAAGATGGGGAGATTAATTTCTCCATCTTCTCCGCTGCCTGTCTGTGTGTATATCGGACTGCTGTGAGATGACATCTGAGCGCAGTCTGATGTTTCACTTGCACCCATAGGCTTGTATGGGTGCAAGTGAGCCGAGATATGCTGCCAATTTGGCATGAGGAAAAAAAAAATGTAGATCTGCTATGCCTGATTGAATAACATTGGTCCAAATGCATTGCGATATTTTCTTGCATCTCGCTCTTTTGATTTATACGTTTATATGATCATATGAGTGATGCCTTAAAGCGCCACTCCAGTGCTGAAAGCCTTGGTTCTTTAAACAAAGCCAGTTCCTGGTATTTGACAATTCTTTGATATACTTATACATACGTTTTTGATATGTTACCACTGCAGGAACACACTAAAAATGTTTGTGCATTTTTTCCCTGCAGATTTTCTGCACATAATGCTATTCTATGGGGAAAATCTCCGCATAAAACTCAGTGTAACCGCATGAGAAATTGACATGTTGTGGATCTGAAACCCACACTGCAGATCAGTTTACGCAGCGTAAAAAAGAAGCGCAGTTGGCAGCAGATTTTTATGAATCCCATCCACTTTGTGGAGATGTAAGACACCGCCTTTGTGATACAGCGAAAATATGCAGCGTCAAAAACTCGTAGTGGACACAGGGTAACTTCTTCACACATTATGATTTCCATGTCACAGAAATTGGCACTTGTCAATAGTAAAAAAGCAATGCAACCAGAAGGTGTCTTTTTTTTTTTCTTCTTTTTTCTTTTTTTTTTCTGTAGCATTGTTGTTATACTTGTGTGCTTTTTTTGGGTCCTTTCTCTCATTTGTTTTTTTTTTTTTAACAACACCGCATACTTTAAGTATGGCTGTTATGTTTTTTTAAAATGTATTTTCCCACAGTCTTCTCTACATAAAATAAGCATAATAAAAAGACTTTACAAAAAAAGTAAAAGTGGCTTGTAAAATTATGCATGAAAATAAGAAGTCAGCAAAACCCTGGGGTCACGCGAGCGTATAAAAAAAACTCGTGGGAATATTTTTTTTCTCACTTGTCATCCATGTGCTATCTGTATGCAATCCAGTTTGTTTTACTCCGCAGCTATTAATCTTTTACAGGACCACTTATAGTTTTCCATCTTACAGAATGTAAAGTACAGTGATCCCTCACCTATTGTGAGAGTTACGTTCTAGAGACCCCTGCGATAGGTGAAAATCCGTGAAGTAGCGGAGTTAGGCATTGTGCCTAACTCCTCAAATTTGGGAGGAAAATGAGGTGGTGCGTCTTATAAGCCAAATTTAGCTTACTGTGGGGGGGGGTGGAGAATGGTGACAAGAGGCAGGGGCAATTCTGTGGGCAGTGAGGCCATCCTGAAAATGTTGGCGGTGCGGGCTTCAAATAATGGCGTCCGGAGTCAGCCTGTGCACAGATTGAGCTCTCGGCTCTAAATCTCATCTGCACACGCGCCGCCTCCGGCCCATTGATCTCCCAGGAGCGGAGTTGAGGAAAATGGCTCCCGGAGGTGGTGCACGTGCAGATGAGATCTCTGTTCATCATTGAGCTGATTACTCAATCAAGCACGCTCCGATTACAGGCACTATATCTTTGAAGCCCGCACCGCTGACAGTTTCTGGATGTTCCTGCCAGCGAGCACAGTGATAATCTGGGACAACTGCGGCACCATCCTGCTCCACCAACGCCCCTGCCTCCTGTGACCCTGCTCCACCAGCGCCGCTGCCTCCTGTGACCCCCGTTCCACCACCGCTGCCGACAAAGATGTTGCTTTAGCCTTCAAATTTTATATTTTTACTAGGGTAACGTGAGAAAGTGAACCCTACAAGTTGTTGTGCAATTCCTCCTGAATACACAGATAACCAATATGTGGTGGAAAACTGCTGTTTGTGCACTCGGCAGGGCTCGGAAGAGAAGGTGTATGTTTTGACTTTTGGAACACAAATTTGTCTAGAATCGATAGCAAATGCCATGTCGCTTTTGGAGAGCCCCTGATGTGCCTAAATAGTGGAAATCCCTCACTATGGATCGCATTTTGGAATCTAGACCCCTGAAGGAGTTTCACGAGATGTGTAGTGAGCACCTTCATTTGCAAGTTTCTTCACAGAATTTCAAAGAAAACCTTGACCAGTGAAAATTAAAAAAATAAATCACATTTTCCCCACAATTATGTTTCTTTAGCCCCCAATTGTTTTATTTCCACAAGGGTAACAGGAGAAAATACACCATACAATTTATTGTGCAATTTCTCCTGAGTACGACAATACCCCATATGTGGTGGAAAACTACTGTTTTGGCACACGGCAAGACTCTGGAAGAAAGGAGCTTTTAATCTGGAAGAATAAATTTTCATAGAATAGTTGTGGACTCCATTTACAGAGCCCCTAAATGCCATAAGAGCAGAAATCCTCCTCAGCTAAATCCATTTTGGAAATTAGACCTCTCTGGAAATGTATCTACCGTGCAGTGACAATTTTGACTCCATGGATATTTTCCAGAAATAAATACACAGTGGAAATTGCTGAGTGAAAATTGCAAATCTGCCATTGTAGTAGTGCCCAGCTTGTACTTTTGGAGATATGGACCTTGTAAATTCTGCAGCCTCTTATTGCTACAGGACTGACACAAACGTGAACCCTAACTGCGGTTTAGGTATACTATGGGGCTAAGGAGGGAGGGGATATTTGGATTTTGCTAGATTTGTTTTGGAGGAGCGAGGAGCCAATTTTATTTTTCCAGAACTTTTGTTACCAGTAAGTTGGAAACCCCCCTATATTTCCATTAACAGATGACAGACCTGAGTGGAATTTTTTTTTTTTTTGTTGGTGGATTGAGTTGAAGCTTGTATTGGGAATGTTTTACATAACATTTTTTTTTACCACATTTATTCTGTGCTCTATAGTGAGCACTTACATCGGGATTTCCACTTAAATTGATAAATTACGTGAATCAGAGAGATCCATTCACTATGAGGCAGCAGAATTACTCTGGACCCCTGTCTGGCCTTGGTGACTATCTTTTCAGAAGTGCACAAAACTGGTTGACCCATGCTTTTATGCATGCATAAAAAGACAAACACCACTGGATCATAGGCAGAGATAATCACACGGTCTCCATTTGCTTCATTATAGTGAATGTTCCGTCGGGGGTTCTGTCTTGAATCCTATTTCAGAGAATGTCCGGTGTAAGCAATCAGCGTAGCGCGCAGGATAAATGTGAGTCGTGCCTTACTGTGATTTTTGGGCGGCAGAATAAACAAATCAACAGTAGTTCAAGAACTGGTGGATCTATTTTTTCCCCTCGTGCCACGTGTGGTATAAGTGATAGGATGGCTTTATTCTTTGCATCACTGCGATTTAGAGATTTGTATAACTTTTTTTATGTTTTGCCGCTTTTACACAATAAAAAAAGTTTTAGAGAAAAAAATATTGTTTTTGCATTGCAATATTCTGATAGCTCTAGCTTTTACATTTTTCTGCTGACAGTGTCATGAAGGCTTATTTTTTGCAGGATGACTTGAGGTTTTTATTGGTACCATTTTCAGGCACACAACATTTTATGATCGCTTTCTATTCCAATTTTTGGGAGACTGAATGAAAAAAAAACAGTAATTCAATATTTATTTATTTTTTTATAATACTATTCACCATATGGTTAATAAGACAGGATTATTCAATATGATTAAAGTGATACTGCATTTGTATCATTTATACTTTAGGTTTATAAATTGCGTTGTTCGGGAGGTGGCGATACCAAGTGTGTACTTTTTTTTATTATTTTTTTTGTATATACATAACTATATGTATTTATTGGTATAATATCCTTTTTTTTTTTTTTTTTTATTAATTTTGGATATACAGTATATGTATAATACACACACACAATTTATTCTTATTTTTTTTTTTCACTCTTCTTCCCCCCCCCCCTCTACTTATTTACTTGGTCTTTACATAGGTTATTAACTTTTAGGGCTCATGCGCACGTTGCGTACTTACATGCATTTACGCTGCATATAGCACTGCAGCGTACATGCGTGCATCCTGCGTCCCCTGCACAATCTATTTAGATTGTGCATAATACGTGCGCACAATGCTTTTATGAACGTAGCGATTTGGGTGCTAAAATTTTGACCCAAATCAGTGCGTTCATAACATGAGCATGTCAATTGTTCCGTGTGCTATGGATGCAGCTCCCACTCTGTCTATGGTGGGGGCAGCAGCCATAGCGCATGAAATTGTCATTTTTTTTTACATTTTTGTATATTTTTTTTGTATGTTTTGTTTCTGCAGCGATTTGACGCGCACATGTGTTGTCAAATCGCTGCAGAATATTCAGCAGTTACATGCGCATGAGCCCTTACTACTCTCATTGCTGGTGTAATTTATTGAAGAGCACAAGCTTGGTAATACATTTATACATGTCAGTGCTGCACTAAGGGCCGTTTCAGATCAGCGGTATTCTGCCGCACTCGCAGATCCGGCATAAGGGCAGTACAGTATTTTACAGTTCACAGACAGTGCGGCAAGCCCCGGTCATATGCTCCGGTCACATGACCCTATGTGCCCGGAGCTTGCCAGTGAACTGTAAAGTACTGTACTGCCCTTATGCCGGATCTGCGAGTGCGGCAGAATACCGCTGATCTGAAACGGCCCTAACTGAAGCCTCTTAGATCATGCCAGAAGCATGATCTAACAGGCTTGCCCATAGGTAACCGACCCGGAGGTCGTCGTGACAATCTCTGCATGGCAAAGATCAGGTCCCTCAGGTCACGTCGCAGCAGTTCCGACTAGATGGGAGAAGAAACACACTCCCTCTCCCAGCCTCCTAAATGCTGTAATTGCTATTGATCACGGTATTTAGGAGGTTAGATTGCCTAGGGCAGCACGGGCGTCTATGGGACTATGACAGGCGGAGCTTGGCTATTACGCCAAGCTCCCAACTGTGGTTGTGCGGGCACAGCAGTTGTATTTGCGCAACCGCCATGACGTAAGTTTACATCATAAGTCATGAACCCCTATCCGACCATGACGTAAACATTCGTCAAAGGTTGTGAAAGGGTTAAATAAGACACTTTTTTAAGGTGATTTGGAGAATGAAAAATAAAACATTTAAAAGAGCCCACGTTATTGTAAATAAAGTAATGAATTCCATGATAACATACATTATTTTTGACTAAATTAAAATATCCTATTAGGCTGTGTGCACGTGTTGCATTTTTGTAGTGTTTTGGGGTTTTTTTCTGCACAGTTTTGTCACAAAACGCAAAGGGTTTTGTGATGGTAGCAAAGAATAAGGATCCTGAAGTCTTATGCACGCTTTCCTTATTAGGCCGGTGTTCCACTTGCGAGTGCGTCGTGTGTATGTCGTGCGAGTTTCGCGGTGCATCACCTGGCACAGACTCTCACCCTCCTCACAGGAGCGGGTCGGTTCCATGCATCTCTATGCAGCCAACCCACTCCTGTGAACAGCGTTTGAGTCCGTGACGGGTGATGCACCGCGAAACTCGCACGAGATACACACGAGGCACTTGCAAGTGGGACAGCGGCCTTATTGAAATCTGCAGCATGTCAATTTTTTCAGCATTTTTGCTGCAGATTTTACCCATAGTAATGAGTAGGGGAAAAACATGCACCCAAAAAAATCTGTCACCTAAGAGCTCATTCAGACATCACATTTTCATGTAGGAGGGCTGTTGGGGTGTTTTTTTTTTTTAATAAATGGACCATAATCATGATTGTGATGGTCTATGGGCATGTTCACATGACTGAGGGTTTTTTTTTTTTTTTGCAGAAAGAATGGTGCTAAAGTGCTATGAAGCTGCCCCATTCTAGATTTCCTATACAGTATCCATCATGTATTTTCTATATGCACAGATCTTATATTTTCTCTATAGTGTCCATCACTTATTTTCTTATTTTCTCTATACATACTTGCTATTCGAGTTAGGGCTGCTTCTCACTTGCGAGTTTCTCGCAGTAGAGCAGGGGTCTCAAACACGCGGCCCGCATGCGGCCCCTCAGGGTAGTTCATGCGGCCCCCAGGCCCGTGCCTCTGTTCACTATCGCAGCAGGTGCAGGGGCCGCAGCCACTGTCTGCACTTTATGTCAGATGAATGTGTTGTCGGTGCTGCGCTCTCGCGCCGTCAATACAATCATCACACATAAATCACTGACAGTGACACTGCAGCCGCCGCGATGGTGAACAGGGGCACGGGCCTGGGGGCTGCACGAACTACCCTGAGGGGCCGCACGAAGCAGAGATGAGGCAGCGGAGGGAGCGCGGGACAGGTGAGAAGAATGGTTTGTGTGTGTGTGTGTGTGTGTGTGTGTGTGTGTGTGTGTGTGTGTTGGACGTTAACCCCTTAGCGACCTATGACGTACTGGGTACATTATGGCTCCCTGGTACTTAAGGACCCATGACGTACCCAGTACGTCATGGCGAAATCGCAGCCCCGTTGGCTGCGATCGCTGCAAATACCTTAGATTCGGGGAGGAGGGGACCTCAGGTGTGGTGGTGTCTCCTCCCCGGACCTACGGAGGCTGTGATTGGCTGAGCGGTGTTCGTCAGCCAATCACAGCCACTAATGTTTCAGCCATTGAAAATCGCTGAAACATTGAAATCCAGCCAAGATCAGGGCAGCTTTAGCCCTGATCATTGGCTGGAGCTGGGTGACCTGTGTTTCACCCGCCCCCAGCTCTGATTTGGAGAGACCGGCCATGTGACCGATCTCTCCAATCACTGTGGATCTGGGGCCGCAGACCACTCCCCTCAGCTTCACTCCGGCGTCTGTGGAAGATGAGGGGAGCTGCTGACCCATTACTACAGGATGGGGACAAAGTGCGCACATTACTATAAGATGGGGATAAGGCTGGGGACATTACTATAGTATGGGGACATTACTATAGGATAGGGACTAGGATGGGCACATTACTATAGGATAGGGACTAGGATGGGCACATTACTATAGGATAGGGACTAGGATGGGCACATTACTATAGGATAGGGACTAGGATGGGCACATGACTATAGAATGGGGACAAGGCTGGGGACATTACTATAGGATGGGGACAAGGTGGGCACATTACTGTAGGATAGGGACATTACTACAAGGGGACAAGGATGGGAAACATTACTATAGAATAGGGATAATGCTGGGGACATTACTATAGGGTGGGGACAAGGTTGGCACATTACTAAAGGATGGGGACATTACTATAGAATGGGGACAGTACTATAGGATGGGCACATTACTACAAGGGGACAAGGATTGGGAACATTACTATAAGATGGGGGACAAGGATGGACACATTACTATAGATTGGGGACATTACTATAGGATTGGGACAAGGATGAACGCATTACTACAAAATGGGGACAAGGATGGGGAACATTACTTTAGGATGGGGACAAGGATGAGCATATTACTGTGGGATGGGGCACAATACTACAAGGGGACAAGGATGGGCACGTTACAACAATATGGGGAACATTACTAAAAGATGTTGCTCAAAATTTCTATATAGTGATAATTGTAAGACTATTAGTTACAAGAAAGGAATAAAATGTAAAAAAAAAAAAAAGTTTATATTTAAACAAAGAATGTGCACGTTTGCTATAATGAACAAGTGAAAATGTTCAAAACCAGTGATCCCAAGGTGTGTAAAAAACAATAAAATATATTATATATGGGACCAATAAAAATGTCACTTTGTCATGCAAAGAATGCGGCCCC
Source organism: Anomaloglossus baeobatrachus (assembly GCF_048569485.1). Classification (NCBI taxonomy): domain Eukaryota; kingdom Metazoa; phylum Chordata; class Amphibia; order Anura; family Aromobatidae; genus Anomaloglossus; species Anomaloglossus baeobatrachus. Next base: position 182,859,828 of record NC_134358.1, read on the forward strand.
CCAATCTATTTTTTTTTCCTCTGTGCGGCCAATACACCCAGCCGAGTTTGAGACCCCTGCAGTAGAGCAATGCGAGAAAATCTCGCATTGGAATCGGACACATGTTAGTGACTGATTCAGCTCGCATTTGCGATTTTTTTTTTTTTTTTTTTTTTTTCTCTTTTTTCTCAGTCCAAATCGGACTGTGAAAAAAATTGCAGCATGCTGCTTTTTTGCGAGTTTCTACTGCGAGTCTCTCCAATGCAAGTCTATGGGAGCATGTAAATAATCGGATGTCACGGGACGGCACTCACACCATCCTAGTGACATGCGATTTTCTAAATACATTTCTCGCATGTTTCCTAAAACACTGGAAACGAGTGATGTCTCACAATGTCTGTCAATCACTATTCTCTGTCAGTCGGTCTCTCCCTCTCAGTCTCTATTCTCTCTCTGTCGGTCGGTCACTATCTCTGTCAATCACTCTTTGTCCATGTCGGTCTATCCCTCTCTCATACTCACCGATCACCGGCGCGGCGCTGCACGGCGTTCACACTGCTCCGGCGGCTTCTCCTCTTTTGAAAAAGCCGGCCGCTCATTATTCAATCTCGTATTCCCTGCTTTACCCGCCCACCGGCATCTATGATTGGTTGCACTCACACCCCCACGCTGAGTGACAGCTGTCTCACTGCAACCAATCACAGCAGCCGGTGGGCGTGTCTATGGTGTGCATTAAAATAAATAAATAATTTAAAAAAAACGCCGTGCGGTCCCCCCCAATTTTAATACCAGCCAGATAAAGGCATACGGCTGAAGGCTGGTATTCTCAGGATGGGGAGCTCCACGTTATGGGGAGCCGCCCAGCCTAACAATATCAGCCAGCAGCCGCCCAGAATGGCCGCTTCTATTAGATGCGACTGTTCTGGGACTGTACCCGGCTCTTCCCGATTTGCCCTGGTGCATTGGCAATCGGGGTAATAAGGAGTTAATGGCAGCCCATAGCTGCCACTAAATCCTATATTAATCATTGCAGGCGTCTATGAGACACCCCCAATGATTAACCTGTAAATTAAAGTTAATAAACACACAGTGAAAAAATCCTTTATTTGAAGTAATAAACAATAACAAAGACCCTCGATCACCACTTTATTAAGTAGGCAAAAAACCCACTCTTGTCCGACGTAATTCACGGAGGTCCCGCGTCGCTTTCAGCTCTGCTACATCAAGTTGACAGGAGCTGCAGAAGACACCGCCGCTTCCTTCATTCACCTCCACGCAGCAACTGAGGTGAGAAGCGCGATCAGCTTATGTCAGTCAGGTTACTCGCGGCCACCGCTGGATCCTCCAACTGTGACAGCAAGTCGCCCAAGTGACAGCGATGAAGTCACAGTTGAGTTGCGGTCACGGGGGGAGGATCCAGCTGGCCGCGGGTAACCTGAGTGACGGCAGCGCTAATCGCGCTGCTCACTGCAGTCACTCAGGGGATTAGCGGTCACCGGTGAGTCCTTCACGGGTGACCGCTAATCAGGACGCGACACAGACAGAGCCGCGGCATGACAATGAAGTCGGGTGAAGTTCACCAGAGTTCATTCTGATCGTGCAGCTCTGTCTGTGTCTGCTGTCATCTGCCATTCAGCTCTGCTACATGGCTGTCTGTGGCTGCTGTCAGCGGCCATGTAGCAGAGCTGAATGGCAGATGACGGTTGCTGAGAAAAAAAGGATTGCACACGCACTGCAATCATGAGAAAAATCTCAGAATCGCAGTGCAGTTGCATTGCACTCTGACCTAACGTGAACTAAAATCAGCCGAGTTTTTTTCAGCCAACTCGGTCCGATTTTACTCGCATAGATGCGTTTCCAGCCTTAGATTTGCACTGCCCTGGTCTCCCTGGACCATCACCGTCTTCTTTTCTTTCCTCCGTTCTTGAGGAGGCTTGTGTGTGGATGGCTCTCTATACTTAATAATACAACGAAAAAAGATAAAGTTGCCTTGGAGTCTTTCGCAAGTGTTTAGTCAGCCTTTTTGCCTAAAAAGGAAAAAAAAATTAAATTCAGGTTTTAGTCCTTGCTTAATAAATCTAAAGAAACCCACAAATTGCCCCCCCAAAAAAACTACAAAAAATACTAAAAAAAGTTTCTAAAAAAAACAAACAAATGCCAGTAAAGAAAGTTTATAAACTGCTTTGGTAAATATCCCCCCAATATGTGCAAAGAGGCAAAAAAGGGGGGGGGGGGGACGACACATTTTCTGATTTTGTGAAGCAGTTTGCTGCTTGAAAAACATCCGTTGTTTTCACCCTCCTGGAAACAAGATTGTCATCCTCAGCAGTTTCCATATTCTCTATATATTATACATCATTTCTCTATAGGCAGTTTCTTCTCTACATAGTATGTTGTCTAGAATCAGTTGTTCTAGGCTTCCTATGCAGTGTCCAGAATGTATTTTCTCTATACAGGTTTTTTTTTTTAATTTCCTATAGTAATCAGTTATAGTAAGCAGTTTTATACACTTCCTTTATGGTGTATATTTTCTCTACATGTCGTGTTTCTATATATTTTTTTTTTATAGCGGCCATTATGTGCTTTATCTATAAGTAGTTTTTCTACACTTCCTTGGTGTATTTTCTCTGGACACAGGGTTTACTCACTTCCTTGGTGTATTTTCTCCTGCTGTAGTTTTTCTACACTTCCTTGGTGTATTTTCTCTAGATGTAGTTTTTCTACACTTCCTTGGTGTATTTTCTCCTGCTGTAGTTTTTCTACACTTCCTTGGTGTATTATCTCTAGATGTAGTTTTTCTACACTTCCTTGGTGTATTATCTCTAGATGTAGTTTTTCTACACTTCCTTGGTGTATTATCTCCTGCTGTAGTTTTTCTACACTTCCTTGGAGTATTTTCTCCAGATGCGGTTTTTCTACACTTCCTTGGTGTATTATCTCTGGCTGTAGTTTTTCTACATTTCCTTGGTGTATTTTCTCCAGATGCGATTTTTCTACACTTCCTTGGTGTATTTTCTCTAGATGTAGTTTTTCTACACTTCCTTGGTGTATTTTCTCCAGATGCGGTTTTTCTACACTTCCTTGGTGTATTTTCTCTAGATGTAGTTTTTCTACACTTCCTTGGTGTATTTTCTCCAGATGCAGTTTTTCTACACTTCCTTAGTGTATTTTCTCCTGCTGTAGTTTTTCTACACTTCCTTGGTGTATTTTCTCTAGATGTAGTTTTTCTACACTTCCTCTGTGTATTATCCCTAGATGTAGTTTTTCTACACTTCCTTGGTGTATTATCTCTAGATGTAGTTTTTCTATACTTCCTTGGTGTATTTTCTCTAGATGCAGTTTTTCTACACTTCCTTGGTGTATTTTCTCCTGCTGTAGTTTTTCTACACTTCCTTGGTGTATTTTCTCCAGATGCGGTTTTTCTACAGTTCCTTGGTGTATTATCTCTGGCTGTAGTTTTTCTACACTTCCTTGGTGTATTATCTCTAGATGTAGTTTTTCTTTACTTCCTTGGTGTATTATCTCTAGATGTAGTTTTTCTACACTTCCTTGGTGTATTATCTCTAGATGTAGTTTTTCTACACTTCCTTGGAGTATTTTCTCCAGATGCGGTTTTTCTACAGTTCCTTGGTGTATTTTCTCTAGATGCAGTTTTTCTACACTTCCTTCGTGTATTTTCTCCTGCTGTAGTTTTTCTACACTTCCTTGGTGTATTATCTCTAGATGTAGTTTTTCTACACTTCCTTGGAGTATTTTCTCCAGATGCGGTTTTTCTACACTTCCTTGGTGTATTTTCTCTAGATGTAGTTTTTCTACACTTCCTTGGTGTATTTTCTCCAGATGCGGTTTTTCTACACTTCCTTGGTGTATTTTCTCTAGATGTAGTTTTTCTACACTTCCTTGGTGTATTTTCTCCAGATGCAGTTTTTCTACACTTCCTTAGTGTATTTTCTCCAGATGCAGTTTTTCTACAGTTCCTTGGTGTATTATCTCTGGCTGTAGTTTTTCTACACTTCCTTGGTGTATTTTCTCTAGAAGCGGTTTTTCTACAGTTCCTTGGAGTATTATCCCTAGATGTAGTTTTTCTTTACTTCCTTGGTGTATTATCTCTAGATGTAGTTTTTCTACACTTCCTTGGTGTATTATTTCTAGATGTAGTTTTTCTACACTTCCTTCGTGTATTGTCTCTAGATGCAGTTTTTCTACACTTCCTTCGTGTATTGTCTCTAGATGCAGTTTTTCTACACTTCCTTGGTGTATTATCTCTAGATGTAGTTTTTCTACACTTCCTTGGAGTATTTTCTCCAGATGCGGTTTTTCTACAGTTCCTTGGTGTATTTTCTCTAGATGCAGTTTTTCTACACTTCCTTCGTGTATTGTCTCTAGATGCAGTTTTTCTACACTTCCTTGGTGTATTATTTCTAGATGTAGTTTTTCTACACTTCCTTCGTGTATTGTCTCTAGATGCAGTTTTTCTACACTTCCTTGGAGTATTTTCTCTAGATGTAGTTTTTCTACACTTTCTTGGAGTATTTTCTCCAGATGCAGTTTTTCTACACTTCCTTGGTGTATTATCTCTAGATGTAGTTTTTCTACACTTTCTTGGAGTATTTTCTCCTGCTGTAGTTTTTCTACACTTCCTTGGTGTATTATCTCTAGATGTAGTTTTTCTACACTTCCTTGGTGTATTTTCTCCAGATGCGGTTTTTCTACAGTTCCTTGGTGTATTATCTCTGGCTGTAGTTTTTCTACACTTCCTTGGTGTATTTTCTCTAGATGCAGTTTTTCTACACTTCCTTGGTGTATTATCTCTGGCTGTAGTTTTTCTACACTTCCTTGGTGTATTATCTCTAGATGTAGTTTTTCTACACTTCCTTGGTGTATTATTTCTAGATGTAGTTTTTCTACACTTCCTTCGTGTATTGTCTCTAGATGCAGTTTTTCTACACTTCCTTGGAGTATTTTCTCCAGATGCAGTTTTTCTACACTTCCTTGGTGTATTATCTCTAGATGCAGTTTTTCTACACTTCCTTAGTGTATTTTCTCCTGCTGTAGTTTTTCTACACTTCCTTGGTGTATTTTCTCTAGATGCAGTTTTTCTACACTTCCTTGGAGTATTTTCTCTAGATGCGGTTTTTCTACAGTTCCTTGGAGTATTATCCCTAGATGTAGTTTTTCTACACTTCCTTGGTGTATTTTCTCCAGATGTAGTTTTTCTTTACTTCCTTGGTGTATTATCTCTAGATGTAGTTTTTCTACACTTCCTTGGTGTATTATTTCTGGATGTAGTTTTTCTACACTTCCTTCGTGTATTGTCTCTAGATGCAGTTTTTCTACACTTCCTTCGTGTATTGTCTCTAGATGCAGTTTTTCTACACTTCCTTGGTGTATTTTCTCCAGATGCGGTTTTTCTACACTTCCTTGGTGTATTATCTCTAGATGTGGTTTTTCTACACTTCCTTGGTGTATTATCCCTAGATGTAGTTTTTCTACACTTCCTTTGTGTATTATCTCTGGATGTAGTTTTTCTACACTTCCTTGGTGTATTATCTCTGGCTGTAGTTTTTCTACACTTCCTTGGTGTATTGTCTCTAGATGCAGTTTTTCTACACTTCCTTGGTGTATTTTCTCTAGATGCAGTTTTTCTACACTTCCTTGGTGTATTATCTCTGGCTGTAGTTTTTCTACACTTCCTTGGTGTATTCTCTTCAGATGCGGTTTTTCTACACTTCCTTGGTGTATTATCTCTAGATGTAGTTATTCTACACTTCCTTGGTGTATTTTCTCTAGATGCAGTTTTTCTACACTTCCTTGGTGTATTTTCTCCTGCTGTAGTTTTTCTACACTTCCTTGGTGTATTTTCTCCAGATGTAGTTTTTCTACACTTCCTTGGTGTATTTTCTCCAGATGCGGTTTTTCTACAGTTCCTTGGTGTATTATCTCTGGCTGCAGTTTTTCTACACTTCCTTGGTGTATTTTCTCTAGATGCAGTTTTTCTACACTTCCTTGGAGTATTTTCTCTAGATGCGGTTTTTCTACAGTTCCTTGGAGTATTATCCCTAGATGTAGTTTTTCTTTACTTCCTTGGTGTATTATTTCTAGATGTAGTTTTTCTACACTTCCTTCGTGTATTGTCTCTAGATGCAGTTTTTCTACACTTCCTTCGTGTATTGTCTCTAGATGCAGTTTTTCTACACTTCCTTGGTGTATTATCTCTAGATGTAGTTTTTCTACACTTCCTTGGTGTATTATCTCTAGATGTAGTTTTTCTACACTTCCTTGGTGTATTTTCTCCAGATGCGGTTTTTCTACAGTTCCTTGGTGTATTATCTCTGGCTGTAGTTTTTCTACACTTCCTTGGTGTATTTTCTCTAGATGCAGTTTTTCTACACTTCCTTGGTGTATTTTCTCTAGATGCGGTTTTTCTACAGTTCCTTGGAGTATTATCCCTAGATGTAGTTTTTCTTTACTTCCTTGGTGTATTATCTCTAGATGTAGTTTTTCTACACTTCCTTCGTGTATTGTCTCTAGATGTAGTTTTTCTACACTTCCTTCGTGTATTGTCTCTAGATGCAGTTTTTCTACACTTCCTTGGTGTATTATCTCTAGATGTAGTTTTTCTACACTTCCTTAGTGTATTTTCTCTAGATGTAGTTTTTTTACACTTCCTTGGTGTATTATCTCTAGATGTAGTTTTTCTACACTTCCTTGGTGTATTATTTCTAGATGTAGTTTTTCTACACTTCCTTCGTGTATTTTCTCTAGATGTAGTTTTTCTACACTTCCTTAGTGTATTTTCTCCTGCTGTAGTTTTTCTACACTTCCTTGGTGTATTTTCTCCAGATGTGGTTTTTCTACACTTCCTTGGTGTATTTTCTCCAGATGCGGTTTTTCTACAGTTCCTTGGTGTATTTTCTCTAGATGTAGTTTTTCTACACTTCCTTGGTGTATTATCTCTAGATGTAGTTTTTCTACACTTCCTTGGTGTATTTTCTCTAGATGCAGTTTTTCTACACTTCCTTGGAGTATTTTCTCTAGATGCGGTTTTTCTACAGTTCCTTGGAGTATTATCCCTAGATGTAGTTTTTCTACACTTCCTTGGTGTATTTTCTCCAGATGTAGTTTTTCTTTACTTCCTTGGTGTATTATCTCTAGATGTAGTTTTTCTACACTTCCTTCGTGTATTGTCTCTAGATGCAGTTTTTCTACACTTCCTTCGTGTATTGTCTCTAGATGCAGTTTTTCTACACTTCCTTGGTGTATTTTCTCCAGATGCGGTTTTTCTACACTTCCTTGGTGTATTTTCTCCAGATGTAGTTTTTCTTTACTTCCTTGATGTATTATCTCTAGATGTAGTTTTTCTACACTTCCTTGGTGTATTATCCCTAGATGTAGTTTTTCTACACTTCCTTGGTGTATTGTCTCTAGATGCAGTTTTTCTACACTTCCTTGGTGTATTATCTCTGGCTGTAGTTTTTCTACACTTCCTTGGTGTATTCTCTTCAGATGTGGTTTTTCTACACTTCCTTGGTGTATTTTCTCTAGATGCGGTTTTTCTACACTTGATGTATTTTCTTTAGATGCAGTTTTTCTACACTTCCTTGGTGTATTCTCTTCAGATGCAGTTTTTCTACACTTCCTTGGTGTATTCTCTTCAGATGCGGTTTTTCTACACTTCCTTGGAGTATTTTCTCTCCTCGCAGAGCTTCTGTATGGTCTCTAGTATTCCGCATGCAGTAGCTGGTTCCAGGCTCACGGTGACCTGCCTAGAGCTGCAGTGCTTAGATACGGCCACTAGATGTCGCTTGAATGCGGTCCTCGGCGCTCAGATAAGCGGGCGCAGAGCTGGCTGTACAGAAAGGGTTACTGCAGAGGAGGAAGCGGCGGCCGGTGATGGGAGGAAGACGAGGGAAGCCCAGCATGCTCTATGTGCTGCATATACAGTACACGGCGCATCTTCTCCGAGGGCTGCGTGTATACATGTGCATGCTAGGGGGCGTGGCCTCATCTGTGCGCGCTGCCGAGTTTTACCGGTGGTGGCAGCACTGAGCCGGAGAGACAAAAATAGCCAGAAATTTGCGGAGAAATAGAAGGATTGTGTATGAGGGGAGGGAGAGCGGCATTAGGCTGGTTTCCAGGAGGAGCTCTTCTCTCCCCCTCTCCTTTGTGTTATTTATAGACTCCCCTCTTTTATACTCCTTCCCTTCATGCGACGTGATGTGTCCCCGGCACTGCTGACACCTGGAGGAGCGGAGCCAGGAGGGGAGAGCAGGGGCGCAGCACCGGGAGGACCGGCACCGGGAGGACCGACGCCAGCGCACGGCTGCGAGCACACGGGCTCCGGGACTATTTTTAGCGGCGGTCTTCCCGTCGCAGGAATATAACCTAGAGATCTGGGGGGGAGGAGAGGCCGCCGTGCTGCGCCTTTTATTCTACTGAGCGACATCCGCAGGATCACAACGCGTAGTCCGGCTCCGTGACCGCCAGACATGGGCTGCCTGGGCAACAGCAAGACGGAGGATCAGCGCATAGACGAGAAGGCGCAGCGAGAGGCCAACAAGAAGATCGAGAAGCAGCTGCAGAAGGAGCGGCTGGCCTACAAAGCCACACACCGGCTGCTGCTGCTGGGTGAGGGGCCTGGAGCCAGCCCTGGGGCCGGACAGCTGGCACCCCGATACCTGTGTGTGTGTGTGTGTGTGTATACAGCTCCATACGTGTGTGTGTGTGTATGTATACAGCTCCATACGTGTGTGTGTGTGTGTATACAGCTCCATACGTGTGTGTGTGTGTGTGTGTATACAGCTCCATACGTGTGTGTGTGTGTATACAGCTCCATACGTGTGTGTGTGTGTGTATACAGCTCCATACGTGTGTGTGTGTGTGTATACAGCTCCATACGTGTGTGTGTGTGTGTGTGTGTGTATACAGCTCCATACGTGTGTGTGTGTGTGTATACAGCTCCATACGTGTGTGTGTGTATACAGCTCCATACGTGTGTGTGTGTATACAGCTCCATACGTGTGTGTGTGTGTGTGTATACAGCTCCATACGTGTGTGTGTGTGTGTGTGTGTATACAGCTCCATACGTGTGTGTGTGTGTGTATACAGCTCCATACGTGTGTGTGTGTGTATGTGTGTGTGTGTATACAGCTCCATACGTGTGTGTGTGTATACAGCTCCATACGTGTGTGTGTGTGTGTGTGTATACAGCTCCATACGTGTGTGTGGGTGTGTATACAGCTCCATACGTGTGTGTGTGTACAGTGCCATACGTAGATTATATACGTGTGTGTGTGTGTGTGTGTGTGTATGTAGATTATATACGTGTGTGTATACAGCGCCATACATAGGAGATTATATGTGTGTGTGTATATACAGCGCCATACGTGGAGAGTATATACGTGTGTGTGTATGTAGATTATATGTGTGTGTGTGTGTGTGTGTATACAGCGCCATACGTAAGAGATTATATGTGTGTGTGTGTATACAGCGCCATACGTGGAGAGTATATACGTGTGTGTGTGCATGTAGATTATATACATTGTGTGTGTGTGTGTATACAGCGCCATACGTAGATTATATATGTGTGTGTGTGTGTGTATATACAGCGCCATACGTGGAGAGTATATACGTGTGTGTGTATGTAGATTATATAAGTGTGTGTGTGTATACAGCGCCATACGTAAGAGATTATACGTGTGTGTGTGTGTGTGTGTGCATGTAGATTATATACATTGTGTGTGTGTGTGTATACAGCGCCATACGTAGATTATATATGTGTGTGTGTGTGTGTGTATACAGCGCCATACGTGGAGAGTATATACGTGTGTTTGTGTGTGTGTGTGTGTATGTAGATTATATACATGTAAGTACAGCTCTATACATGTGTTTATATACGTGTGTGTGCACCCTCATATGTATAGGGTATATACGTGTGTGTACAGCTCCATACGTGGAGATATATATATATAATGTGTGTGTATGTACTGCTCTATACATGTAATTATATGTGTGCACACCCTCATATGTATATGTTATATACGTGTGTGTGTGTGTGTGTGTGTGTGTAAAACGCCATACGTGGAGATTATATACGTGTGTACAGCGCCATATATGTAATTATATGTGTACAGCGCCATACATGTACATTATATAAGTGTGTGTACAGTGCTCTATACATGTAGATTATATAAGTGTGTGTTTATAGCGGTCACATATCTATGTGATGTGTATACAGCTCTATATATATCTCATATCGTTGTACACAGCTCTATACATGTAGATTATTATATATATATGTAGGTATCTAGATGTGTGTATATCTCTATATATCTCATCTATCTCCTATATTAATCTATACATATCTATATTTTTCCACCTGATATGTCATCTGTTGTCTATAGACATCCATATATTCCTCACCTAACCACATATCTGAATCTATTCATATACACTCCCCTGTCTCTCTATATATCTGTATATATATACACCAGCTCTTCGGGCCTGATCTCCCGGGTCGGTGTACTTGTGTGGTCGGGGTACTTCCACCTCTTCAGGATCTGAGTGCTATATATGATCTATACTTGCTATGATGTGTAGCGGTGCCAGCGGCGGGGCCTGGTGGATCTGGACTGGCGTGCTTCCATGAAGACCGTACCTCAATGTCTCTTTCTGTTTTGGCAGGTGCTGGTGAGTCAGGAAAAAGCACGATTGTCAAGCAGATGAGGATCCTCCATGTGAATGGATTTAATTCTGAGTAAGGATGCTGCATGATGTGTATTGTGGGCTGTGATGGACGCTGCTCGGGAAAATGGCTCTTTTCTGTCCTATTTCTTGCTGGTTAAACAAGCTGCAGTTAAAGCCGCTTTGATTGTGCATGGCCGGCCGTGTTCTTCCTGCCCCCGTCGGCTGCTCTACTGTATATTCTGCTGTTGCTACTGCAGCGTTTGACAGGCCCTTGTGTAGCAACAACATGGCGACTATACTTTTACCTAGCAGCAAATATCTAAATTCTGTGCCTGTGTGTGCAGAGGGGAGGCAGCAGGAACAGCAGCCGAGGATGAGGCGCTTTTGCAGACATCACTATTTGCAGATGTAAACTAGGGGAGATATCCTATGGATAATGTATTGTGTGCGGGGCCTGTGTGTTTGGCAATGTTGTGATGGCAGCATCTACATTCTCACAGGAGTTATTGTTAATTTTAATCCAAATTTTGTTAATTTCTAGCACTGATGATGACACGATTCTTATTTTATACCTTGTATTAGGGTGTTGGGGCATGTGAAGCTGAGCAGGGCCCTCGTTGTACTACATTTTACCTGCCACCTTCCTTATTACATGGGTATCGTCCCAGAAGGGGCATGGACTGCAGCATTGTGCCATACGGTGCTGATTGTAGGGACAACAAACGCCACTAGGCTCCTAAATCTCCATATGGCATTTTGGTCACACCACCAATGGTCACCACTTGCAGCATAATACCACTGAATGGAGTGGCATTGTGACCCAAAAGGTACTGCAACCCCCAGAAGCAAGCGAGTTGGTGGTCTCGGTCACAGTGCTGTGCGGGTCGCAGCTACCAGCCCATTCACCTGCAATTGTAGCTCGATCTGCGTCATGCCTTAAATTGGCTTACATTTTGTTTAATTTTTCAAAGTAAAAAATTAAGAATGGCCTCGTGTGCAACACGTTCATCACACAGTGCAAGATGTTTGTACACAAATTTCGCATGGCCGAGACGCTTTCACATAGGTTTTAGAATTGAAATATCGCTATATGCCATATAATGCACCTTTAACGCATCTCCTCTCTTACACAGAGAAAAGAAACAGAAAATTCAGGACATTCGGAAAAATGTTAAAGATGCCATTGTGGTAAGTGTGGGCCATGATCATCCTGGGTAATCTATACACTCCTGGGCACGGCTGACCTGGCCGGGTTACACTTTTCCACTTTAGCTGCCTGGTCGCAGTGTTGTAGTGGAATGAAGTCATTCATATACCATGACACAAGTTTACTGGGTGTTTATCTAACACCATAATATACAGAGCTGTACAGTTCTCATTTCCAAGTGTTAGTTTTATATACAGTATATCACAAAAGTGAGTACACCCCTCGCATTTTTGTTAATATTTTATTACATCTTTTCATGGGACAACACTGTAGATCTGACACTGATATAATGTACAGTAGTCAGTGTATAGCTTGTATAATACTGTAAATGTGATATGCCCTCTAAATAACTCAACACAGTCATTAATGCTGTTAATGGTAACAAAAGTGAAAATGGGCAAATTGTGCCCAATGTATCAATATTTTTGTGTGGCCACCATTATTCTTAAGCACTGCTTTAACTCTCTTGGGCATGGAGTTCACTAGAGCTTCGAAGGAGTCAATGGAATCCTCTTCCATCCTCCATGACAACATCACAGAGCTGGTGGATTTTAGAGACTTTGCACTCCTTCACCTTTTGTTTGAGTAGGCCTCACAGATACTCAGTATGTTTTAGGTCTGGAGACATGCTTGGCCTGTCCAAAACATTTATCCTCAGTTTCTTTAGCAAGGCAGTGGAAGTCTTGGAGGTGTATTTGGGGCCTTATGAATGCAAAGGGGTGGCTCATGATGTGTTGGCATTCATGGTTCCTTCAATTAACTGTAGCTCCCCACAGCTGGCAGCACTCATGCAGCCCTAAACCATGACACTTCCACCACCATGCTTGACTGTAGGCAAGACACACTTGTCTACGTACTCCTCACCTGGTTGCTGCCACACAAGCTTGACACCATCTGAACCAAATAGGTTTATCTTGGCCTCATCATGCCATGGTTCCAGTAATCCATGTCCTTAGTGCAAACTGTTTTGAGGGCTTTTTTGTTCATCATGTGTAGAAGATTCTTCCGTTTAGGTCGAGCACTGACAGGCTGACTTCCCACTCCTGTAACCTCTGTAACAATGCTGACAGCACTTATGTCTATTGTGAAAAGACAACCTCTGGAAATGACACTGATCACGTGCACTCAACCTCTGGTCGACCATGGAGAGGCCTGCCCTGAGTGGAACTGGTCTTTATAAACCACTGTATGGTCTTGGTCACCGTGCTGCAGTTCAGTTTCAGGGTGTTGGCAATCTTCTTATAGCCTAGGCCATCTTTATGTGGAGCAACAATTGTTGTTTGGGTTTTTTTTTTTTTTTTGTTTCCTAGATCCTCAGACAATTCTAATTTGCCCATTTTCACTTTTGTTGCTAGCAGTTATGACATTAATGGCTGTGTGTTGAGTTATTTAGAGGGCACATCAGATTTACACTGTTACAATGTAGTCAGTGCACAGCATGTATAACAAAGTGTCGTATCTTCAGTGTTGTCCCATGAAAAGCTCTAAAATATTTACAATAATGTGAGGGGTGTACTCACTTTTGTGATATACTGTATATACGATCTGGCACTGGTTACGGGACTTTTGAAGAGCCCCTGGAATCCAAAGTGTTGACCGTAGGAAGTGTGTGTTGCGGTGACAGATGGTAAATCGCTGTGACCCTCCGCACAGGAAGCACCTGTAACGCTGCCTCTGCTTGTGAAGAACCTAGGCACATGAACCATGTTTTACTTATTGTGCGCTCGTGATCTTAAAGCCAAAGTAACATTAATGTGTTGTATTACTCCACAGACAATAGTATCTGCAATGAGCACATTAATACCCCCAGTTCCACTGGCTAACCCAGAAAACCAGTTCCGAATTGACTACATCAAGAGTATAGCGCCACTGTCGGACTTTGATTACACACAGGTAAGACGCTGGTTTACCTTCTCTATATGGCTGTGTTGGGATTTCTACAAATTGGAGTGGATTTCTTCTTTTCTTGATGCTCAGGTGGCTCTACAATACATGCCGTCTATTGGCTGACATTGCAGTCATATTATTAGTTAACCAATAACCCTAAAAAGTTAGGTGCTAGTAGTAAATTACCAGGCATAAGATCCATTTGTCACAATTGTCATTTATTAAAGGTCTACAGTAGATAACTGTCCTACAGTCATAGCCAGACTTTGTTTTATGGCCCTGGCAGCCAGGGAATTTGCTTATAGTTTAGGACGCCACATTTTCGCTTTGTTTCCTATGAAAGGGGTTTGGTGCCTCTATCGTCGGAGTTATTGACCTATGTAAAATATGGAAAGCGTGTATTACACAGACGCACGGATACACTGTGTACTTGTGAGTCAGGTTTTACAGAACGTGCTGATACATTCAGTGTTACTGTAGCTTTGGGAAGATATTGTTACATTTGTATAAATATGTTTTGGCACAATGAATATTCTGATGCTGAGGGTTATAGTTCCACTGATGGACATTATGGTGTAATCCGTGCTGCTGCCTGAGTAATGTTATACCACTTTTCAGGAGTTACATAACCCGTATTGATCGCTATGATACAGAACCATTTGACTATGCAAACATGGCACTGCTTATGTGAGAGGGACAACTTTATCTTTACAGGACGGTAAAGGCTTGGCTTTTTAAAGAGACTGCGCATATGTGAACCGCAGGGACGTGGAGTAGTGAAAAATGTAATATTCAATATATATGATATAAAGATGACTAATATGGTAGGAATTGTCGCAAAGCCGCTTTCATAGGAATTTTGCAAAGTTTAGACATATTAGTTGTATTAATAATCATATAAATAAATGTAATCTCCCATTGTGTGGTGGCCTCATTCACACGTCGGTGATTTTTCTCGTACGCAAAAATACAAACTAGTTTTCATCAGTGTTTTGGATCCTATTTTCGTTAGCGTGTCAGATGGCATCAGAGTGCTGCGAGAATTTCTTCTTAGGCTACTTTCACACTTGCGTTGAACGGTATCCGTTGCATTGCGTTGTGTAACGGATGCAACGGATGTGTTGCATATAGTGACGCAACGGATGCTGCAAAACAACGCAATTCGTTTTGATTTTTTTTTTTTTTTTTTTCCCGGTTTTACCAGCGGCAGACTATAGTGAACGATCAGCTGATCGTTCCCTGCAGCCGGCCGCTGGGTGATCAGCTGATTGCTCCCAGTAGCCGGCCACCGGGTGATCAGCTGATCGCTCCCGGCCGCC